>NW_028146741.1:232875-928340 GCF_055883805.1 Amblyomma maculatum
CCCTTCAATAAAGGATCAGTTGTCAGTGAGCGCTTGTCCGTGTCCCCTTTTATGTGAATGTGTTGTTAGCGCTTCGTCCATTTTTGAAATCGAGCTCCTTCGTGCACGCGTATTCAGCAGTATTTTGAGCAATGCGCAGTTTTTGCAGCAAAGATATTCTTCTCTCCGATTCCATTTTTGTTTTCTTTTTCTTTCCGTAATTCTTGACGGAATTGAGGTATTTCAAAAATTGTTTTTGTTGTCCATGTCATGGATGAGCTCAGTAGTGAGACAAGCACCCACTATTGGAGCCTATTCACAGTCTGTACCAGTTGCTAACATTTGTGAAAAGCTTTTTTTTAGGGGGGGGGGGGAAGTGTTGAACAAGGTTTTAGTGGCTTTCTTTGCATGTGAATATTTTGAATTAAAAAAAAAAAAACTAATAGCTATTCATTCTCTTGCAATATTCGACAACAGCGACATTCTTCACGAAATCGATTTGTGAAAACGTAGCGAACACATACCGGCTGTGTAATGTTTAATGGTGGCTTTCTTTTTATAGCCGCTGAACATATTTCGCAAAGTCCGAATTTACGGGGAGTGCAGTCAGTTGATACCTGAAAGAACATAAATGTCATCAGTGTGGAGCTGTGATGCATGGCTTTTTTTTTTTTGCCCATATTGCAAAACAACAAACATTATTTGCCAGTAGCAATTAAGGGAAGTAGTAGAGTGTACCGAGCAATGGACACACAGAAAATGTTATGCATACATTTATAGGCCTAGGTATTTTTACACAAAATAAAGTTGGAAGACGTGTGTGCGCTCATCCTTGTTTCTGCTGTGATATCCGCAGTAGCAAACCCCACTGCTAAGCTAGGTAATTAGCTCGCTACAAACGATATTGCTCTGTGGATAGTGACAAATGGTTGACAGTTTTAATTCCTACTTCATTACACTGTTTTGATAGTGCGCCATGAAGGTTAAAAGAAAAAAACGTCATTATTCAGCGACATGGATGGGAGAAAACAAAACTGACGTGGTCCAAATTAAGGCGTAACTCCTTTTCGATGCACCTCACATTATTCGCAGATAAAAACTTTGGCACTAATAAAAAAAATGCAAACAGCGTGCTGACCCCCATCACTATGGCAACAACAATCATGCGAAATCGCGGTAGACAAGAGCAGCCAAATGGTAGAGACAGTTGCTTCCATGTATACTTTGCGTCATACCTTTTGAGAGTCAGCAACTGAAGCCTGGACGTAGTCGACTATACTCTATTCATCGATGAATCAAATGAGTAAAGATGTTAGAATATCGCGCTGGAATTTAAGAGAGCCGTCTGGCGCCTTTGAAGTACCGCAACATGTTCTCTCTGGATACTTGGACGTATACACACGGGCAAAATCCGGGAAACCTTAAAAGCTGGGATGAGTTGGCGCAACAAGGAAATCAGGAACAGCACTCTAGCAGATCGTTTACGCGAAACGGCGATGTGCAGTCCGTCTACAGACAAATTTAACATACTATGAGCGATATATTTCGTCTGTTTAGCACTGAGTATATATTTGCAATCTTCCAAAGCACACTAAATAAGATACAATTCTACAATTCAGGCATGCTGTCGATCAAAAGTGCGCCTAGCGCGACAACCACGCAAGAGCGGCTTAACACAAGCCTCGGGACAAAAATAAGCTCAGGGGATATAACTGGCTGCTTCTTTTCTTCTACACCCTTATTTTAGTTTTGAGAACAAGGGACACGATAGTACGTCGGCATTATAGGCGACAACGAGCATTAACGAAGCCGGCCACCCCCTACTTTGCCGCTTGCCGCTCCTCAATTTAGCTACCCTTAAGCATGGCGGAAATGCGCGCGGCGGCCAATAAATGGCAGCAATTTGGCATAAGGTCAATTGACAACCACTGCTAGGTGCGGATGTTCCTAAAGAAAATAGGGAGACGCTGGAGCTCGGCTGTATGAGACAATTAAGTTTCACACACACGGGCAATGTTTTTTATTTATATATATATCGCTGCTTGGTATCAGCCAACATTTGCTTTCTATTTTCCACTTCGTCCTTATTTTAGCTCATGAAATGGTTTTAATACAGGTGTAAGCTCGCCCAATGAAAGCTGATCCCAAATGACTCAGAGCCCAGATTAGTATGCGCTCCTCTCCTTCCTCAAACTCCCCAGCCGGCTAACAATTTGCCTTGGGATAGACGATTCTCATCCGAGAGAAAATTGGGTACATCGGCGATGGCAGCGTTTCAGAAAAGCCACATGAACGAATTTTGTCTTCCAGGAACAGCGGTTATCTGTCGTCACCTTGGCGATGACATAATTCACATCATTCGATCGGTCTAACACTACGAAGGGCCATCGTACTTTTACAGAAAGTTTAACAAAACAGTTGAGGCCAAATCAAAATCAGAAATGACCATTTCCAACTTGGATATTGGCCCCCATTCAACAATTTGGAGTCTAATTCAATGGCAACAGTTTGAGTTCTGTTCAGCTCTGTGCCAAAATTTCGTGCAATTAAGGGAGTCGAAATTCTGGGAATGGCATGCATTTGTGAAAATCGAACATGCTTAGCATCCAATGAACAACATGTCATGCAATGCTAATAATATAAAAGCTCGATATTATATCAGGGAACACTCAATAGAATCTCCTGCTAGAGCATGGAGCACACGTTCGTAGAGATATTTTCTTGAATTACGTACACTCACAAAGGTATTGGAAATGATTGAAGCAACTGAGCAGATGCCGATATCTTCAGAAGAATCTAAAGTTCACTGTTTAATGAGATATATTCAAGTCCCATTCAAGCAATCAGATGAACAGTACCAAAAAGAAATCATGCTTTATATATTTTGTTTAGTATCTAAAGGAAGAGTATTAGGCACACTTTTGTTGAATTGATACATAAATGACATAATTCATATTGACAACAGGGTTCAGCTCATCATGTATGCTGATAATAGTGTGTTTATAACTGGCTTTGAAATCGTTTGTCTGATCCAGTTTCATGAAGAAATAAACACAGAAAAACTATTTTGTTTTGAGCCTGAAATAAGAAAATGATGTAATTAAGAGATGGCTACCGCGATCTGTATTAAAAATATTGACCTTGTAGAAACACACATAAATATTAGTGTGAATTTTTTTTCATTTGAGATAGGAAATTCATGTAAACAACACTAAAAAAAAAAGATTTCTTCAATGAGTGAGCTTTATCTTGATGTGGTACTGTCCTTGTCTTTAATTATACAAGTCCCCACGCATAAGCTACTGCAGGTTTGTGTGGGCAAGCACCACAAGAGCAAATATCAATAAAATGATAATTCTCAGTAAATGTGTGTTTCTTACATAACCGATATTGACCACTGGCTGATAGCATGACACCTCCTTGCAGAATACAGTATAATTATCTTTAACTATAAGTACAGCTTGTATTATGTTTACTATTTTTCTTGGCAGGAAAGTCAAAGCTTTCTTTTCGATGGCACTGCTGCAATTTAAAGCCACTCCGTTTTTAACTCAAATTTCTGACCTCTGGTTTCTCCCGCACTTTCACACTCGTGCAACCTGCAATCACTAAAGCACAATCTAATGGTCTCACTGAATGAACTTGAACAGGTATTCCTGAAATTGCGAAAACAGCTATGAATACACTTTTCGGGGTTGTAAAATCAGAAATGTTGCACAAATTAAACAGCACTGCAGAATCTGCACTGGAGCAATGCAAAAGAACTGATGCTGCTGTTGGTTGCTTCTGATTGCTTAATACACTTCTTGTTTACCTTTTTTAGTCTCGTACTTTCAAATTGCGTGCCCCCTTTGTATTCCCTTTTTCTGCTCTACTTCCGGTTCCGTGATGTTACATTAATTCACTTCCTGTTCACCCATTTTTGGTACTTTCAAATTGCGCGCCAATTTCCTATGCTCTTTTTTGGCTCGACTACCGGTTGCGTGACGTCACATCCTTAATGTCAGCCTAATTAACTGATTTAATTAACGATTTGTTTTTCATAGATTCAAATGTGGCGCCAAGCCATTGGCTAATGAGACCATTTTTGCTTTACATTTCTTGACTATAATTAATTACCTAATTAACTTATTCGCCTAATTCTTTTTTCGAACACAGTATTACATCACCCTCCATCGATTGACACCACTCATTAACCTTTACCATTTCTCAATTACTCACATCTGCTGCGGAGGTGATTTTTCAGACACGTTCTGTGGATGCGGTGTGCGGACGCGTTCTGCGGACAGAAATCTGTGAACATAGCGAAGTAATACTTTTGCATTAATAAATCTTCCAGCTGCACGGTCTTTAATTATCGCACTTTTTTAAATAATGGGTAATTTTTTTATCCTACTCTGCAGCTAACGTCTGCTGCTCCTTTGTAAATGGGTCCAGGATCCAAGTCAAGTCAAGTCATTTTTATTTACATCAAAACGATGTGGGTAGGCCCGGACAAAAAAGTGAAAAAGATTTCACTTGAAAGTAGTCTGAGCCCCCCTGTACAAGGCAGCACAAAGCAAGGACAGAACAAAATGCTGGATAACAAGCCGATTTTAATTTGGTAAGAACAGCATAAGGTGAGCTAATAAAATAGTTAGGTTACGTTGTTTACAAGATAAAATAATACAGCATGTACATGAGTTGTATGAGTTGCTCTCTGAAACATTTAATTTAGCTCTCGAGACTATCTAATACGCTTGAATTGAAATCATTGACTCCAGATTGGACTTTGAAATTAGTTGCAAAATTTTTAACTGCAAAGCCTATTGAAATCTAGTATGTTTGTGTGTATTTTTACTAGGGAGCGAAATGGACCAGCTTGCTTTAATATCTTATCCAGCACGCACACAATGCATCATTGAAATGTAGTTTGAATTCCAGTTTCACCCTGCATAACAATTGTCCATTCAGGTTAGATGTTCATTAGGAATAACAATTCTAACCTGTAAGATGACCATAACTTAGCAGCCCATAATAAAAATAAATTGCTTGCTTACAGAGTTAGAACTATGCAGTTGGGACTAAGTATTTATTCCAGCTGGGAGGTCATCTGGAAACTGGAAGACATTTCATTATGGAAATTCAATCAGGACTAAAAATTCTAATTGGGACGAATGAAAAGATGCCTAAATGGAATGAGGGCTTCAAGAGAAAGTGTAAATTCTGGAAACTCAATTGGATAATGCAAGACTCTAGCAGGATCTAGAACACACCTTTTACAAATGAACGCGTGGAACTTAAAAGAGCACTGGCTGTACGTACTCATCGCCACTAGCTCTCAGAATAACTGACAGCATGGGCAAAACTACAGTAGGTGTTAGTGCAGTATACACCAGTGTTGTCCTTGCGAAGTGAAGAGCCACAAAGCAAAGGACTGCCAATATAAAAGTGCTTCTCAGAGCCACCCCACTGTTTCCTGGCAGATCAATGGCCTTCAGCTTCATCGTCATATTTTCTCATTTTTAGTCTTTTAGGATGTATTGGTTCTTCAGTGGTCTGTCAGGCAGCACTGCATGACTAATCCACTTATTGCAAAGCCGTTAACCAACAGAGAAAAGGGCGCATAAAAGCCACAAGAATTGCAACCTTTGAGCATGTAGAAGTACTTGGTCTAATGCATGCACAGTAACTAAAAAGTGGCAAAGTGGCAGATGCGACCAGGAGTATAACATGGTGCCAATGTGGACTATTTTGTTTACATCAGGCGTAGTGCAGTGCCAGCCAAATATTTGAGAACTGACTGTATTCCAGTTCATATTTTTCATGCTTCCACAAACTCTTCATAAGGACTGTTGAAAGCTTTGAACACACACAAGACAACTGCACTTACATCGGCCTCAGTGACAAAGAATAAAGTAAATCCGAACCAGCTAGAATGTTAGACTGAGAGTTCACATGCAAATATAGGCATAGAAATACCATTTGAGAAGTAAGCATACTAATAGCAAAAGGACAATCCGAACACACAGAAAAGAACTGAGGTTACAAAAACAAACAAGCAGTAATAATTGAGGCCTTCAACGACTACGCTGTAAAAGACAAAGTTTGCTGAGGGACAAGCGCATAATTAAGTCTGCCGCACAAACGAAATAGTAAGCATAACCCTCGATTGATTTATTAAACAATAAAGAACTGGCTTGTGTACAAAAAGTGGGAAACACTGAAGTCATCTTGCTTTGAACAGCTAATTTTGGATATTATAAACCTTGCTTTGAAAGCGGGTATTGATCTAAAGAGCATAAAGCAAAAAAAAAAAAGAAAACAACCGCAAATGCCAAAATTTTCATTTTCTGGTCTTTAAGGCTTGAAAGCTGCTACTCGGTTTGTCAAAATCAATGTTTTTTGCCAGCTCACCTTCGAGAGGTGATAATGCAAGATGTGAAATCGTGCACTGACCCATTATAGGTCCTCCTCCTCACAGGATACAACCTCCTTCTCCCACAGGATACAACAGACACTCATATATTAGGAACAGCTGCAGGCTGGGGAGAGGCTCTAGAAAATCTCATTCCGGGGAACTCCAATGCTACCCAACTGCTGGCCTCTACGAGTCCAATGCTAGCCACTTTAATTTGAGGTGTCTCCTCAGCCAAGGAATTTCGATGAAATGTGCTCTATCAGACAGCTTTTCGTGGAAGGATGTAAGCTTCGGAATACATAACTTAAGGCTTGAGTGGTTCCTCAGTAGAATAAAAAAAATCTCTTCACTTCAAGAGGACCAGATATGTTCTACGGATTCTAAAATCGGTTTTGATTTAAAGCAGAGCTCGGCATAAAATCTAGCAGTGCAGTCCAGCATCACCCCTTTTATTTTCTTCCTGCAATGAAAACCCTGAGCCTCAGACACATTCCCCTACCATACTCTTTTTTTAACTTCTGGGGCTTGTCTACTGATATTCTGAGCTCAATTGATTTTACGACTTTCTGCTCAATAGCGTTACACACTGTGGCCACACTCATCTTTGAGAAAGAGCTTTAAATCCTCCAACTTTGTCACCACTTTTTGAAGGTATAGGTGTTTTGTCTGCAATTGAAGTTGTTGTAGCATGTACTATTTCAGATACAACATGCTATAAGTGCAAGCAACATAGAAAAGCAAAGTCACAGACTACTGTAGCCTCCATGCAAATAAAAAAGTTACCAATGAGCAGTGATGCCTTGCTAACAGAATACATAGAGTCTCTAAGTGGTCTTCAGCAGCGGAGTGAGAGTGGGGGTCGTCAGGTTTGATTTCATGATGGATTGACTTGTATCTGTCATTTTAACAATAACCTTCTCTTACAGCAACAAAAGAGAGAAAGCATTCTCTTGAGGAAAAGAACTTAAGGCCCACAGTATTGCAGCACGTGAATTCTCTTGCATATATTTCTCTAACTGCATTTCCTTTAAAAAAAGCATCCGTGCCTACTCATTTCTCTGTGCATTCTCACCCCCCCCCCCCCCGATACCCAGCCACACTCCCCTGAGCACTGCACCCGGTGCAGTCCACACACCCCTATAGGGACAGCAAGGTTTCTAACCCCTCCTTTATGCTAAAAAAATGCCTTTGTATATCCTGAAAAGCAGAGGTGGGCATTTGACCTCAAAAAGTGCAACCTCACCTCAACCTCAATAAAAATTTCCTGACCTCATTCAACCTCAACCTCACGCTTTGAGGTTGAGGTTTGACCAGGTGACCTCACCTCAATTTTTCTGATGCCACCACCGACCTCACTCAACCTCACCTCAAATTCAAACTGTGAGTTTGAGGTCGGTCGCTCGACCTCAAAAAAAAAGAAAAAAAAAGGAAAGGTTTTTCACTTGAGAGCGCTAACTATAAAACGTCATGGCACAAGTCCTGTGCGATGACATGCCAGAATGACGACATAAATTTTAAACAATATTGAATATGATGAGGCCTACTTGTAAAGTAAAAAAATTGAACATTTGCCAGCGGGACTACTGATTCATAGCAGGCTGTCCTAATAACGGCAGCATAATTGGTCAGTTTCAACTCTTCAAATTTTATTTTTATTTGTTTTGATATGGTGACTTTTGACCTAATTCCCGCTGTAATGCTTGTGTGTCGTTGGCGCTGCTGGATGCGATCCCCCGAAGGTCTGCAGTGAAACATCGCACATATCTGTGACAGTCAAATAGTGTTTCCTCATGACAAGCAAGTCATAATTTCTTGGTGAAGACATTTTCCTGCGATTTGAAATCGAATCGGATGACAAAATCACAAGCAATCTAATATTTCTTCAGTGTTACGCCTCTGTTACAAAAACAAAAAGTAGATAGGCCACTTACGTATATATGGAAGTTGTAGTACCATAACATTCTTTTATCAAATTGACTTCTGACGTGGGACTTATCACAAGAGGCGGACAGAACAAAATGTTGCCATATGCAGAGACGCTTAGTTACGAAAAGGTAAAGCGTGCTTGACTTTTGACGTTGCGCTACTTTCGATAATCCTGACGAGTGGGTTGTGCTGTATAGAACGCCGTGACAAATTATTGGAAAGATTACCCTCCCTTCTACTTATAATTAACGGTGAATTTGCAGCCCCAGAACATTCATTTTATCATTGATGTAAGTTAAAGAAATAATACGTTGGATTAGGGATAATTCGCACATTACCTTGAGATGCCGAGAGAAGCTCAAAAGCTGGTTTCCTTGACCACAGAGTTTCTTGTCGCAATGAATGCATTCCAAGTTTACAGTGCTTTTCGTTTCTTTTGCGTGGCTATTGTAACGGAAATGGCCTTCGATGTCTTTGTCAATTCGACAACTGCGCGCGCACACATCATCGTCGATATATTTTGATTTTTTCGTTATATCTGCCATAACCACACCTGCCATAACCGCAACCATTTCATGCACCCTCGACGCCGAACGCAACAGTGCGATAGACCTCGAAGAAGAAGGGCAGACCTCAGCTGGAAAGGGCGGAAACTTCCGTCATAAATTAGAGCAAGTCGCCGACCACGGCATGGCTGCGTGTCTTCGCTTGAAAAAGACGGCCACGGTAAATGGTGAAGAGCACAGCATGTTGTTTAGATGCTGCCGTCTTTTTTTTTTTTTGCCAATTTCGGGCTGCTCACCGACGCCGTTTGGGGGCGACTTCCAAGCAGACGTTCCAGGAACGATTGGTGTCGATGAGAACGTGGGGCTGAGACACCAGCTTCCACTCGAGACGAGAGAACCACGCCCACTGGGAGAATGAAGCGCGAACACTTAACCCATGCTACGGGAGTTGTTTCGTTTTTCTTCGACTGCACAATATTCGCCAAGAGAGGAAGACTAGCGGGTGGTGAGCAGGGTGGCAACGCGTCTACACGGAGGAAGAGCAGAGTTTGAACACTGACTAGCGTGTCCCTCCTGCGAAACGATGAGATGCCTGCATAATCGACAAGCGACACAGGTCCATGCAGCCGCCGCGGTGTTCCGAGAAGCGAGGAGGGCCTGTCGTTATATTTCTTTAGACCAACAGGAATACGCCAGGCGGAGGTATAGCGCACAACCAAAAGCTAAAGAAGCAAGAAAAAAGAAAAGAATGTTGCTAGAGGAAGAATCTGAGAATTGTCTTTTCTGATTCTTTTTGTCTTTTTTTTTCTTAGGCGGAGGGGGGGGGGGGGAGGGCTAAGGGTGACGATTGGCCGTACCGCAGAAAAGCGGCTGGTTGTGAGTAAACGCGGGTGCACAAACGCGAGAGGGGGCACTGGTAAGTGACCACGCAAAACGAAAATAAGAAGTGAGGAAAAATAGGGGTGGTGCAAGTGTACTGAAAAACTAAAGAGAAGAGGAGACGCAGATCTTCACTCGCGCATTCACACGCTTCAGTACCGTGCACACATCTCGCTCTCTCGCCCACACTGCCACTGTCTTTGTAACTCTCGGCCCCGTTGACAGAAACGCACTTAAAAATACCTAATGCTCACAAACTCCCAGAGGCGCGCGTAGGTGCAGTGGCTTACTTTCCAAGAAATGCCGAGGGGTTCCCGGGTCCGCGCTTTGTCCGCTTGTTGAGATCGGACACCGGCTGCGGAGCCGAAAGAGCAGAAGCCAGCTTACGAACAAAAGGCGCGCCCGCCACTTTGGCTGCAAGCTGTAAAACGGAGGGGAGGCCCTCGATAAACAAACATGTAAATGAAAAAGGCGCAAGCTCACGTAGGGTATGAGAAAGGAATCACTGCAAGAAGTCGTCAGTCACCTGTCTGTTCTTTTTTTTTTCGTGTCGAACGCAAACGCACAGACGCAAACTGTTCGTTATGTGCGCGTTGGTAGCCAAAACAGTGTACACGACAGGTATTATGAAAGGTGTTTTGCCGGCTATTTTATCGCTGTGGGAAACAATAATTTCGACCTCACAAGCCGACCTCACTAAGTTACGACCTCACTTAACCTCAAACTCACGCATGAGGTTGAGGTCTCATTTGCTGACCTCACTCAAAAATATTTCAGGTGTTGCCGACCTCACCTCAACCTCACCTACACGACAGGTATTATGAAAGGTGTTCTGCCGGCTATTTTATCGCTGTGGGAAACAATAATTTCGACCTCACAAGCCGACCTCACTAAGTTACGACCTCACTTAACCTCAAACTCACGCATGAGGTTGAGGTCTCATTTGCTGACCTCACTCAAAAATATTTCAGGTGTTGCCGACCTCACCTCAACCTCACCTCACTCCATGAGGTTGAGGTCATTTTGAGGTTGAGGTTGACCTCATGAGGTCGAAACCTCATGAGGTTGCCCACCTCTGCTGAAAAGCAATCCCACAACACCTGCACAGCCTGAAATTCAGCAAATACTCATTTTACTCATCTCTACAGTTCAGTAATGTATAAGAAAGTTTTTTTTTTTCGCTGTTGACATATTAGTTGCATAAAAGGTGACATGTGGCCAGAAAAAGATGTTAAAAATTGGCTATAGTGCATGCTACCTTTCTCTTCATAAGTTTTTTGCAAACTGAAGTGGTGGACCACACTAACTTATTATGCATTGCATTATGCCATCATTGTGCAATTAAAAAAGTGTCCACTTGGATATACTCACAAGTGCTGTTTGAGAAATAATTGTCTTTAAACTCTGAGGTTGTGTGAAAGAGATACCAAACGGAAGGAAAAATAGTGTAGCACATATATAACTTTATATGTGTAAGGTATAGCCAAGTAAGAATGTGAAGAATTTCTGGACTGCAAGCAATCAATGTAACGAATGACAAACATTTACTCACGGCAATGAAAGTTGTTAAAGCATTGCAATGTTTTGATGAAAAAAAAAATAAATGCAGTGTTTGAATATATAATAAACAAATTTGTGATGGCAGTCAGCAGTTTGTTTCAGGCCCGTTAACATTCACAAGTTGACACATATGACGGATGAAAAACTTGTTGCCGTGAAAGAAATGCAGAAGATGTAAGGCGCTGTTTATTACATATTAGACATGCGAAGGCATGACAAGCTGAAATGGTCCATGCGTTGCATTAGAACAAGCACTATATCATCAAAAGATGCATGCATCACATGGATCTCAATTTGACAGCAAACATACGCTAACACTTACAAAACATACAATGTCATTACTCTTCATGTAATATACACAATATTTTCATGTTTTTTTACTACAATATTTTCATGTTTTTTAAAGGCTACGCACAGTTCTGTGCTACCTACAAAGTACATATCTGATAATGCCCCTAGTTACCCAAATATAACATGACTGCCTTAGTACATTTCTTCTTGTTAGCCTGAAATCCTGAGGCTGAATGTTCTGAATCTGGTTGTATTAATTGCGAATTCATGATATGCTTCACCAACTTTATTTGAGGTATGAAGGCATTATGCTCTAAGTGCAAGATGGGGATTTGCTTTATTAAACTTAATTTAAAACAAGCCCTGATCAATGTGACATGACTTACATAGTATTATAATAATCATTGCCCAAATGAGAAGAGGATATCCATCAGGCACGTAATTGTTTTGCCAACACGGTAACCAAAACAGTGATAGGTCATTCTTTAATACTACAGCTTATTTAGTTTTTTTTTTTCTCCTAATCAACATATCACTCCCAGCATCACAATTCTGAGCCAAAAAATTTGTAGAGTTGAATGACCTAGTACGGTATCTCCATTCCTTTTGTCCTCAAGGCTTTTTTTTTTTTTTTTGCCCCCTACATTCATCGCCTAGCTAGCTATTGCAGCTAGGATGTGCTTATAATAGCGCCGGCGCCGCGTGTTGCCGGCCGACATCATATGCATTCGCCGGCGCGTTAGTCTGGTGTGAGGAAATTAGGCCCTTTTTAGCCAACAAGAGCGGACACCAAGCGTATTTCTGGTAAAAACAGTTCATAATGAACTATTTCGCTTAGAAAAAAAAACGAATTATATCGGACAAATGGCAATGGGACCGGACGACAGTTGCCGAGAGGCCGCGCGCCTGAAAGACGTCGCACCGAGAAAGCTATTTTGCAAGGAAACGTTTTGCAAATTTCATTTCATTTCATTTTATTACTCTCAAGGCCGGTCAGGCGTTACAGAGAGGAGTGGGGAAATAAAAAATAAAAAGAAACAAACAAATAAACAGTGTAGTGTGGTAATATTCATCTTCAGAGCCACTGCATTCATAATTCATACAATTACATAATACAATTCATAAGCATTAACAGTATCCTTGTATTTTTCAAAGTCCTTGATGACGACGACAGTAGAGGGAAGGTGATTCCAGTCCGAGGCAGTTCTGGTGACGAAGGAATTATGATATTGGACAGTCCTGCACTGTGGGATGTAAACAGGGACTGCTTTAAGTTTTCGTTGCCGTAATATATTTTATGAGAGGTGCAGAGGCGCGAAATGCGGCGCCGTATGGCAAGATCTGGAAGATTAAGCGTTCTTTTCATTTCTGTAACACTGGCATGGCGGGAGTAATTAGACATTATGAACCTTGCAGAGCGATTTTGGATGGAATCAAGCAACGCAATGAGAGAGTTAGTGTATGGGTCCCACACTGGAGCAGTGTACTCAGTTTTTGAGCGGATGAGTGTTTTGTAGAGCAGTAGATTCACAGAGATAGGGGCAAGGGAAAAGTTGCGACGGATGAAGCCGAGCATGCGGTTGGCATCGTTAGTAACATATTCAATGTGAGCCTTCCAGGACAAATCATCAGTTATTTGAACACCAAGATACTTATACTTGTTAACTTGGGTCAGCGGGCTGTCATCGAGAAAGTATGAGCACGGAATATTGTGATTAGTCGTGCGCGTAATTCTCATTAATTTACATTTGTTAACATTTAGTTTCATAAGCCAGGTATTACACCAAGTTCCAATTATGTTCAGATCATTTGGAAGAGCGCATGCATCATCTTGGTTAGTAACTCTGTATAAAACACAGTTATCAGCGAAAAGTCTTATTTTGGAAGTAACTGAGGAAGGAAGATCATTAACATAGATAAGGAAAAGAAGAGGTCCTAGAACTGATCCTTGCGGGACGCCAGAGGTTACGGGTTAAATGGGGGAGTCATGATCATTAGCATTGACATACTGACTTCGATTACTTAAAAAACACTCAATCCACTTTAAAATACCATTATCAATATTTAATTTACTAAACTTATAAAGTAATAGTTGGTGTGAAACGGGGTCAAAAGCCTTTGCAAAGTCAATATATATGCAATCAATGAGAGAAGAGTGGTCCAGTGCAAAAATCAAGTCATTAGTGAATGCAATTAATTGAGTTTCACATGAATGATGCTTACGAAAACCATGCTGTGAATCTGTAAAAAACGAATTAGTTTCCAGATAGTCAAAAAGGTGTGCATATATTATATGTTCAAGGAGCTTGCATGGAATAGACGTTAAGGACATAGGCCTGTAGTTATCAGGATTATGAACGTCACCAGACTTGTGGACTGGAACCACCTTGGCGATTCTCCAGTCGTCAGGCAGTGATGCGCTGCGGATGGACTGAGTAAATATTTCGGACAACATCACGGATGAATACAAACACGTACTCTTCAAGAACTTATAACTAATATCGTCGACCCCTGCAGCTGAAGCAAGCTTTCCTTTCTTAATAAGCCTGGCAACACCTTCATCATTGATAGTTATAGGCTCCGTCTGAATCGATTCAGAAACCGCAATATCGGGTAAGGTGGAAACCACTGAATTACTAAAGGATGAGAAAAATGTATTGTTCAAAGCAATGCAGCACTCGTGAGGGGGAATCAGGACTTTATTTATAGAGTGAAGTCGGACCTCTTTTGTTTTGCGCACATTAACGACGTTCCAAAATTGGCAGTGTGTCGTGATAAAAAACATGCATAGCGCTCTGCAGCGCCTGCTTGTACTGTGACGCGACAGCACGATAAAGGTGCCATTTATCAGCAATTTTTGAATTTTTCAGCTGCCGGAAAATGCGCTTTTTCTTATTTAGGAGGCGCTTTAGCGATATGCTGAACCAGGGTGCTTGTTTGGAGCAGGAAACGCGACGAGTGGGAATATATTCATTTATGAGATCATTCACCTTCGTTTTAAATATGTGCCAGTTTTCTTGAGCGGAACGACTCCAGAACTGCGAGAAGAAGGTGTCGGAAAAGCGCTCGAGCTCTTCATTATTAACTTGAAAGTCCGCCTTGTTGTAGTTCCTAAGTAGCTTTTATCTTTTTGGAAAGCGAGCCGACCGTGAAGGCATAGTTAGGCGGATTGCACTATGGTCACTTAAGCCCGGAAGAAAGCTGATTGAAGATATAGTTTCAGGAGAGGTGGTTAGCACAAGATCAAGTATGTTGGCAGATGTCTGAGTTACACGGGTTGGTTCTTTAACGATTTGATCAAGGTTGAAAGTAGAACACAATTCAATGAATGCAGAACATTCTGTTGATATACGATACGAGTTGATATACGAAATGTGCAGAAGAGCGGAATCGCCGCAAACATGGTGTACAGTTGTTGTGACGTCATATATCACGTCACAAATTTTGGACCAATCCGCGATTTCAGCCGAGCTACCCCGAAACGTTTGTGGCACAAAACCTCCCCCGGGAGGAGGGGTGTGCGCGGCCTTTTTCGCCCGGCTGGAGTAGTTGGGCGCTTGGAATGTGAGGACGTGCCTCACATGGGCTCCTGCGACGAGAACTTTTCTGTTCGCGAGTTTGGCTCTACACGACTCAAGAACGCTGGTGGTGACCACCTAGAGTGACTGTCAGTTTACAAGTACCGTCCTGTGGCCCATTTTTGGGCATTTTTGCGATCATCGGCTACGCGGGTGAGCTAGGCCGCCGCGTTCCGACTGAGTTCCACATCAAGTTCCACCGCGATCCGACACCATGGTGTACACGGTAGAGGGGGACGAGATCACCGAGGAGGAATATAACAATCCTGCATTGTGGACATTGGCCATCAAAGCCCACGACAGGGCCCATCCGAAGCCTGGCAACACACCGCCGATTCCGGTCACGGACGCCAACGCAGCTCCTAAGCCCCCGGCCAAGAGGCAGCTACCGAGAAGGAAGCCGCTACCTCGACTACCGATAGAACACTATAAAGTGGTATTTAGGCCTCAAGGTGGTTTTAACCTCCGTGCAACCACTGCAGAGACGCTCCTGCGCGCCGTGTGTAAAGGAGCCGAGCAAAACTTCGAGGAAGCCCAGTACCTCGATCAGGTGAGGATCAATCCCACCAATAACTCTTTCACCGTAAGCTCGCCTTGCACTAAAAGGACCGAAGCGTACGTAGCCCTGCAATACGTGCAAATCGAAGACCAGACGCTACGCGTTAATGCGTACATCGCGGCACCAGACAACTCCATTAAAGGCGTCCTACGTGGAGCGCTCGATGGACAGACGCACCAGCAGATTGTTGAGAACATCCAGAAATTGAACCCCAATACGAGATCGCCGACGCCAGACGTATAGGAAAGTCAAGGTCGGTCGTGGTGACCTTCACAGGCATCAAGCAGGTACCCACAGGAATGCGGTTCGCTTCGGGACTTTACCGGTGCGAACCCTTTAGGAACAAGGTGGAAACGTGCTTCAATTGCTGGAAGCCTGGACACCGCGCAGACGTCTGCATAAAGGAGAGGAAAAGCCTCTGCAGGAGGTGCGGAATGCAGCATCCAACGAAAGAGCAACCTGACTGCACGCCAAAGTGCATCGTATGCAGAGGCCAACACCTCACGGGCTCTAGGAAGTGTGAACTCCGCTTCGAGCGACAGCCGAGCAGTGGCATGACTGTGAAACCTGGACACCGAGCCGGGAAACCAGACACCAAGATCTCGGCCGGACCGACCAGCCTAAAGCCCGCAGCGTGGACAAAGGAAGGAATGGACCAAGCATTCCCCCCGCTTCTAAGCCAAGGCACCTACGCACAGGTGAGCAGTGCAGCCATTATGGCGCCTTCCACTCCTCTAGAAAAGCAGCTGGCAGCAGAAAACAAACTTCTGAGAGAGCAGTTGGCTCACATGATGAAACGAATAGAAACCCTCGAAAGAATCACGAGGGCGTCAGTTCCTACATCAAAACAAACGGCAAGTCCTAAACCTCCCCTACCTACTGGCGTTCTTAACACGTGTGCCGTAAACGCGACTGTGCCACAAGATATGGAGGTTGAATCATCCAATAGCTTAAAACGTCCGGCACCCTCGGACAGTGAGCCGGAAGTCATACCTAAAAAACCTGCGGAAATCTCCCCTCAGGGAACCCCTCAGGAACCGACCAGGGACGAGCAGGGCGTCAAAGCCAAAAAACCTTTGGAAAGCTCCCCTGAGGGAACCCCTCTAGAACCAACCAGGGACGAGGACATCAGGAAACTCGAAGCCAAAATTAATGCCAATGCAAATGACCATCACGCCAGACTCAATGCCTTAAACAAAAGTCTCACTGATAGGGATGCAATTAGCAACGCACGTATGGACACACAGGACAAAATTTTAGGCGACCTACAAACTAGAGTGGCAGCCATGGAAACCAAAGTAGCAGCCATAGAAACAGCAATTGCCAGTATATCCGCCAGACTAGATATAATTATCGACAGGTTGTCGGCAACTCCGACAACCTTGCCAAATCTTCAGCACAAAGAGGGCCCCTCGCCAAGAAATTGAGGTATGGCAGTGGAACTGCAGGACGTTCCGCGGCAAGCGGGGCAACCTGCTGCTCCACATTCAAAACTCAGTTAGCAAACCAGATGTAATAGCGCTCCAAGAAAATAGGGGACCAATCAATTTACCAGGCTACAAAGCTTTTGTACAAACAGGCGTGTCGAACAAGCGGGACCAGCTCACCGCGACTTTCATTCAGCGAAGCATCACCGCCACACAGCACACATTCGATGACACCGACGTCAATTACACTTTGCTAGAAATTGTCCCTAGGAAAAAAGGAGATACAACGCTCTTCATCCTAAACTTGTACAGCTCACCCAAAGACGCGGGCTCAGGAATACCGCGTCTACTAGAGAAGGTACTAAAGCTCGCAGCCAGAGCGCAGTTACTGGTGGTAGGCGATTTTAACGCACGTCACACGGCATGGGGTTACAATAAAACCACGCCCAAAGGCATCAGAATCTGGGAAGCAGCCCAAGATTTTGGTTTCTCCATTCTTAACGATCCACAGGAAGTCACTAGAATAGGCAACAGCGTAAGTGCAGACACCTCTCCTGATCTAACACTAAGCTAAAACATTCGGGACGCTCGCTGGAACAACACGCAACACTCGCTAGGCAGTGACCACTACATTATCTCCGTCAAGTTCAACACAACGCCACATAAACGCCTAACCGCAAAAGCCACAATTACGGACTGGGACTTAGAAAACTGAGGGAACAAACCGCCCCCTCCAACATAACCGACCTTAAAGACTGGACCAGCGCACTTATTAATGACGTTCACAGCACCACAGCCGAAATACAATCCGCAGGTCAGGACAACACAACCACGGACGCGCGGCTACTGCACATGTGGGAGGCTCACGCTAGTTTACTTTGCCGTTGGAAAAAGCAGCGTTTCAACAGAACGCTGCGACGGCGCATTGCACAGCTAGAGAGGCAGATCGAGGCACATGCCAGCGACTTGGAGAAACAACAGTGGGGGCAGATCTGCGATGGAATGAACGGACAGCTCGGCAATAAGAAAGCCTGGCTCTTGCTCCGACACTTGCTCGACCCAACGCAAACAAAATCTGCTGCGCGGGATCACCTCGCACAAATTATACAAAAGTATGAAGGTACGGACGCGGAGCTACTAAATGCACTGTCAAATGTACCTGAACACGACACCTAGCACTAGCCCACTCCCTATGTATGGAGGACTCCCCAATTAACTGTTGCACGAGGACTTTACGGAAGCGGAGATGTTGTACGCGATAGGACTACTCAGGACGACCTCGGCGGCGGGACCAGACGGCGTCTCAAACAAAATCCTCAGGAACCTAGATATCGGCTCAGTTTCGGCCCTAACTGACCTCATGAACACCTACTGGAGGAAAGGAGAGGTACCGCAAGAATGGAAACATGCCTAAGTGACATTCATTCCGAAACCAGGGAAGAAGCTTAACATAGAAAACCTAAGACCCATTTCGTTAACGTCGTGCCTAGGCAAATTAATGGAACACATCGTTCTCAACAGGCTGCAGGGTTATGTAGAGGACAATGACCTCATCCCCTCAACCATGATAGGATTCAGACCCAACCTCTCCACGCAGGATGTCATGATCCAGCTGTCGAGGGATGTTATGGATCGCAGGTACTGTCATGGAACGAGGGCAATACTTGGCCTTGATCTCTGTAAAGCCTTCGATAACGTCTCGCACGAGGCGATATTAGAAAACCTCTCGCTTTTGAATCCTGGAGAGAGGGTCTTCGGGTACGTCCGGTCCTTCCTTACGAACAGGACGGCCGAGCTCACTCTCGGTGCAATCAAATCAGACCCTATATCTCTGGGCGGAAAGGGAACACCACAAGGCTCTGTGATGTCGCCGTTCCTCTTCAACATTGCACTGATAACACTGCCCCCCAGACTCGCCGCCATCAAGGGGCTACAGCATACGTTTTACGCGGACGACATTACCCTGTGGGTAAACAGGGGAAGTGATGCCCAAATAGAAAGTGTGCTTCAGGAAGCAGTCGACACCATTGAGACTTACGCTCTAAGGGCGGGTCTTGAATGTTCACACTCTAAGTCCGAACTCCTTGTAGTTCGAGAAGGCCCCAATCGAAAGAACAGACCTCCGCCTCCTGCAATCATGGTAGAGCTCAAAGGACTACCAATCAAACAAGTAGACACCATCAGAATCCTAGGCATGTTCATTCAGAGTAACCACAGAAATTTAGGAACATTAGATAAACTGACCACAACAGTCACCCAAACAGCCAGACTAATCAAGCGAATAGCCAACAAGAGGAGGGGCATGAAAAAACGCGACACCTGTCGACTCATTCAGGCTTTCGTCATCACCAGGCTAGTCTACACCCTGCCCTATCTGCACCTTTACCAAGACGAAAAGCAAAAGGTTGAATGTCTTATCCGGCAAGCTTACAAGACAGCACTAGGACTATCGAGAAACACCTTAACCGATAGGCTCTTAGCTCTTGGAATGCACAACACACTTGATGAACTCAAGGAAGCGCATTTAATAGCGCAGTACTCCAGACTGGCGCGCACCAAATCCGGGAGGCTTGTCTTACTGAGGCTAAGCATCAATGCCGAACCCATGGCGGACGATCCCAGGCAAATACCCACAGCAATCAGAAAAGAGCTTGTTATCAAGCCCCTCCCTAAGAATATGCACCCCATTCACCACGAAGGCAGGCGACTAGCACGCGCACGTGCATTACACACCAAATGCAAAAAAAAAAAACCATTCGGTTGCTTACGTAGATGCGGCCGAATATGAAGAGACGGACCACGGTTTCGCGATTTGTGCGGTGACTGGGGCCCGTGAGTCCACGCCTACCAAAATCTTAGCTTCAGCTACTGTACGCACCAGAACCTCCGAGGCTGCAGAGGAAGCAGCCATCGCGCTGGCTATCGCTTCTACCGAAGCAGATGTTATAGTCAGTGATTCCAAAACAGCCGTACGGAATTTCGGGAGGGGCCGTCTGTCGGCTGCCGCCAGGAGTATCCTTAAAAGCTACCGTCCAGTCCCTGGTAGGACGATAGAACTGGTATGGGTTCCGGCTCACTCGGGCAATCCCGGGAACGAGAAGGCTCACGAATATGCCCGAGGTTTCGTCGGCCGGGCGGTGAGCACCTCGTTTCCCGCGGGCGCGAGGGAGGGCCTGCTCTCGTTCCATGATATAACTCGCCATTTTAGCCTGGAAAGGCGCATCTTCCCTCCACCGCACAATTCATTAAGCAAGGCCCAGGAGATAATCTGGCGCCAGCTACAAACCCGCTCCTTTCCCTGCCCCAAAGTTTATTCACATATATTCAAAGAGCAGGTTGACCCTGAATGCAGAGTGTGGCGTCGACGCTACTTTAGACCACATTACATGGGGGTGCGCGGCCTATCCGCCACCCGCCGATTTGCTGCCAGCTTCATCTCTGGAGGAGTGGGAGGCCGTGCTGCGCTGCTCGGACCCGGCCATCCAGGCTCGGGTCACTGAGTGGGCCGAAGAGATCGCCGACAGGACGCAACTGGCGGCCATCTGGCGCGACCAGCAAGCAAACTAAACCACTTAAAGCCGATGAAATAAATGTTTTCCCATCCATCCATCGCCCGGCTGGAAACTTCGCGGTCGCGGGCATGCGGGAAGCGCTTGTTTTCTCTCTCTCTCTCTCTTGACTGTAGTTGGTATTCGGCAGTATTCGGCGATCTCTGGTGGCAGGCGAGTTCACGTGCTTCTCGATTCTGAAATGGCCAAGCTCGTCATGAATGATGAAGCAACATTTTTTTGTTCTTTTCGCTGGTGGAGGAATATCCACTACTTTGGGATGTTGGTTAAGCAGACTACAGTAAAACAACTCTGAAGGCGTCCGTTTGGGAGTTGATAGCGAAGTGTACGGTGAACGCTTCCCGCCATTCGGGCCGTACTCTACTGATGAGTGATTTCGTTTATTTTGCTGACTTTATGCGCCATTTAATTAGTTTATTCTGGTCTGGCTTCTTTAATGTTTCGCTTTTTCATAGCTTTTGCTAAGCGTTTTTATGGTGACACATGGTGTAATAAGAGCTTTTCCTTCCTGCAGATACCATGAAGCATTTCCTCAAAAACAAGAAAAGAGCGTTCAGGGATGAGCAGAAAAAAAAATCCTCCATACGAAAAGCGGTCAGTCGGCAGACGACGTTTACGTTTGCAAATGGGATTTTTTTCCGGCATTGTCATTCCTCGCTTCCAGCGAGGGGAATGGCGGAAAAAGAGGTTATAGTGATGATTATGGAGAACCAACTGAAGATGTAAGCAGGTAAAAACTTTCTATTTGTACTCATACTCGTGCGTTCATTTCTAGCAGTGTCAGTGCGTAATTAAACTATACCTATACTACTATAAGGGCCGATTTGAAGATATCTTCTTTAGATAGTTCAGCTAGAAACGTAGCGTTAAGACAGGACTAGAGACACGAGGACAGGACAGAGCTACAACTTACAACTGAATGGCTGAATTTATTGGCAGAAAATATAACAAATAACAGAAGAAATTAGCGGTAAACTACGCCTTCGCTTTTCATATGCATTCCTCAGTTATTGGGTAATATCGCGGTATGCATGAACTTAACCTTACTAAAATTGCGATGAGAAAACTTGGGAGCAGATGCGGTGACGCTTTTTTGCAGTATACGCTGTCAACCACTAAAGTGTATTTGATCAATTAATTGATTGCAGTAATCAGTGATGTTTCATCAAAGGAACCTTGTGAAGAACCCGCACATAAAGGCAGCCCTCTTCCTCCGAAATCCTTTCCTGAGCCATGCTCCCCGCCGCCCGACCTAGGGCTAAGAAAAGGGGCTCCTTCGAGAAAAGGGAGGAACGCTGAAAACTCAGCGATTCTCACAGAGCAGAGAACAGAGTCCCTTGCCAAAAGGGCGAAATGCCTGGAATCGCCACCACCTGATGACTGCGCGTCATTTGGGGCAGTGATCGCCCAGTATTTGAGAGAAATATGCCACCAAGAAAGAAGGCAAGATGTGAGGCAGAGCTGCTCTCCGTAATAACAACTTTCCTCGACGATTAGTCATAACTATGCAGATCCCAATACATTATTTGCCGCTATATTTTACATCGTTTTTATTTCGACGATGCGCACAACTTGTACATATTTCCGACAAAAGACAAAAACAACTTATACAGCAGTCTTCCTAAGATGGCTGATATGCACCCCAGCTTGTTTATTTTGCCACGAAACGAGTCCTTCTTTAATGAAATATGCGCTCAACCGTTTTCGCACCGCTGCAGCAATGGCCCCCGGGCGAGATTTACATAAATCCAGACCAAAGAATCGCTGGGCGCCATCTGTATTGGTGACTTCTAGTTGTTCCACGTTGTGCTGCTTCAGGAGAATGTGAAGAGCACACGCTGCTTGTACCATTGTGATAACTCTGTCTGGTTTTGCGTGCACAGTTGTTAATAAAAACCTAAACCTATGTGCTAATTGTCCAAAAGCATTTTCGGTCACCCGACGTGCTCTGGAAAGTCTAGAAAACAGAACGTCGAAGCGATTATTAGCAGTGACATAATCAATGGTGCCTGTGAGTATTACAGGTTATAAAGAAGGAAATAAGACGTAACGCACTCTGCCGCCGAATAAATGGTTTCTTAATTTCGTCACGTTTAACAGGCGTGTTTTGATTTTTTTTTTAATTTAGGGCAGCAAGAAGATTCACACTTAAATATGAGAAGGACATATTAAAAAGAAATTGTCAAGAGGCTCACCGGTAATTGAAGATCTTTTGAGCCGACGTTAATTGGCTCCCACTGAATGGTTTTGTCAAGTTCAGGCATAAGGGAAAAGCATCATCACCGACCAGCACAGGTGGAAGTTGAAGACAACGGGTCATTTTTACCATGTCTGGCAGGCCGGCCGTTTTCTTCGTTATTGCCTTCTGGAGAGGAGTTGTTTGCCAAATGGCACCGTCACCTTTGGAGCCAGGCGTCCTGACATCAATTAAACGGAACTTGCATTCTGCATCCACAAGAGCAAACAGGATTATGCTGAATGTCTTTTTATAAATAAAGTACAGCGTTCCGGACTTTGCTGGTTTGACAGTAGTGACATGCTTTCCGTCGATGCCACGCACACAGTTCGGAAATTGCTATCGTTTGCCTAAACATTCGGCAATTTCGGGCCACAATTTTTTTGATTTTGGTGCTACCAAATGTTCTCCTCGAAGAACTTCGCAAATGGCAGTACAGATGTTCACAATAATTCCATTTACAGTGCTGTGGCCGATTCGGAACTGGCGGCTTAGAGAATGTTGAGATTCTCCTGAAAAATAGTAAGAGAATGTGAGACAGGGATTTCTAGCTTTGTTTTATACATTTTTACTATTTTACAGTTGTTGTTTTTTTACACGAAGCAAACAGTTGTGCTTTGCGTAAAGGCACGCATTATGTTTTGTTTCACTGCAATGTAGATTTAGCTGCAACTAAAGCAGACACAATCTGTTTTCTCCATGCGCGACTTTGTGTAATGAAAACAGATGTAGGAGAGCTATTCGAATATTTTCATGGGCTTAATTCAACGAATCTTGCTATCACCGCATGGTCATGAATAAAAGTGATCGGTTTATGTTCGTGCCTTCTACTGCACTGGTACAGAAATACGTCCTGATGTAAATGAGAGATTTCTTACCTGATGCCAAGTAGCGCAGAGACACCTGCAGACGAGTCTTCGCACTCCAAGGGCGCCTCATATTGGTGTTCTCTTCTTCAATTCGCGGACGTATGCGAGCGAGAATCTCCTCGAACACGTCATGGGGCACTCGAAGTATTCTTCCGTATTCGTCAGGGTCGTTTTCTAAAACCTCTCTATACAGGTGGTTTTGGATACCAAGTTCCTTGTGTTGCGTCTATTCCTTGACCCAGCATCTTTTCTTTTTTGAGGTTAGAAGGTCGTCATCCTCTGTCTCCAAAAGCGCTGCTACCATAACAACACTTCATGTACACCTCCCCTTTGGCACAGCACACAAGTAGAACAGAATGACAGGATCGAAGACGCGACTAGCACAGGGCCAACTCTTACTACCAGCTAATGCTCGCAGTGGAAGAAGAAAGACCGCGAGATGGGAATTCTACAGGCGATACTGTAACGGCTAGCTGCCAATGCGAAACTACAGGTCTCGGTAGAGCGACAAGCTGGGAACCACCGACCTCTAAGCAATATTTCAAATTTATGCTCCTTTTGTCCGAAAACCTACGGCGAAAAAGGATCGACAAACGACACGCTGGAATGCGGGCTCATGATGCTGACGACAGCTGCAGAGGCGCACAGAAAAAACCAGAGATGACAAGGATCGCAAGGAAACCCACTGGTGGGGCGCAGGTGCGAGAGACACACTTGTGGAGGCCGAGAAGAGGGAGAAAGGATTCAAGAATCAATCGGCTATTGTCAAAGCACTAGGTCCTCTTCGAATACCATTTTGGTTTCAGGCAAAAAGATCAAATGAATAAAGTTTTAACAGGTGCATTCTACGACAAACAAGTGTCTCTTATCATTTTGTGCCCTCTCCTGTCCCTTTTCTAAATTGATGATTAATATTATACACTGCTTCTAGTGTTTCGTAGCGCTTTCTGACGACCTTACTGTGCTCGTAGCAAGAGACGCCGTAAAAAAATGTTACATCAGGATCAGTTTTTGCAATGCTTGTGTCAGTGGACGGAAAATAAATTTATTAATGTAAATACAAAGAAAACAAGATCTTTACTATCCTCAGCTTAAAACATATAGCTATTTGTAATAACATCAGATTGATGCTCTGTTTATTTTGTGGCTCTGGTGCCTACAATGTTTTTACGCTCTTATTTTTGTGTTGAACATGACAATCATGCAAATTTGGGCACAAAGTTTCAAGGCAACTTCACTGTAACCCGTCTCCGCCTTCCTCATTAATTATCCGGCGTGACTACGGTACCTGCAAGGTCAACTGATTGAGCCCGGCTGCGGCGAAGCGGCGAGGCAGGAAGCGCAGACGCGCTCTTCTTGGCGCGCGCCGAGCCTCTGTCGTCTGGCAACAGTGACACCCCTCTCTTACTTCGTCGCCAGTGTGAATGCGGGAGCAAGGGAAAGGCTTCCGCCGGCCGGCAGTGCCCCCGCACCCCCTCCCCGTAAAGCTCCCACGTGGAATACCGCTCTACCGAAAACACCGAAACACAAGACCACATTACCCGCTTGGAAAACACAGTCCAAGATCTCATGGCAAATAAATTACAAATTATGATCGAGACGACAATCAAAAGCATATTACAATCAGTCATCAAGCCCATGATGGAAAAACTTGAACTAGTTCTAATCAGGATGCAAGCGCAGGAGATTATAATTGACCGAAAAATTCAGAATATCCTGATGTTTCTCACAACAAGGGCACCAAACTACGGGGCAAAATGGGAAACCGTCTCCTAGTCACCCCTGAACTTGATACAGAACCTGAGAATTCACCACAGGATCAGACACACCTTTCTAATCCTGAACATGGCAGCACAACCAAGACCTAAACTCACCATCCTACAATGGAACTGCAGGGGACTAAAGCGTAAGAGGGAAACATTACATCGATCAATACCTTTGTGTGGGCGAGTCGGTGAAGCATCGTGCAAAACATCAGCGCAAAAAAACAGGACACAAGGAACAGATAGAAACAGGACTAGCCCACACTACCAACTGAATTTTTATTGAAAAACAGGCCGTAATTTATACCTCTATTCACACAAGACCAGTAATCTAGAAACACAGCATAATCATTGCCAGAACGGCAGTCACCTTATCAACCGACGAAGTTCAGGGGCAATCAACAGGCACTAAGGAGAATATAAAGGTTGGGCAACCAGGAGTTCCGAGTTATCATCATAGCAAAAGCAGAGTCAGAACAATGTGGTAAAAGCTGGGTCAAACAACAGAAATTACTAACCGAACAAAAAAAAAAAAGGTGTAAACGGTTAAAAAAAATTATAGCAAAAGCAGTGTCGGAACGTCGTAGCAAAAGCAGAGTCGGAGCATCCTAGCAAAGCAGAGTCGGCACAGTAAAACCATAAAAACAAGAACAAATGGACACCTTAGGTACAACTTCACATAACTTCGCAAAGGAAAGGGGAGGAGGAAATTTAAAGAAAAAAAAAGTGAAAGGACCACATGAAACCTTATGCACATCCGCGCTTTAAAAACAATATCAAATCATTTAAATTGAACCATCCAAAAAGGCAATTTCTTTTCGTGACAAGCAAATCACGGAGTGCTGACGCACCACTGTCCACCCCTAGACATGAGCCAAGCTTCAACCACCTCCCTTTCAATGCTGGTTTTTTGCACATGCCCTTATCTCTGATTCAACGTACATTGATTCATATTTAAAATCGCACTCAGGCCCACAATCATAATCACAACCACATTTTTTACATTTCTTGCAGTGATCGCCAAGATGACTGCCTGCATTGTTGTCCACACACCTCCTACGCTCTCTTATTCTGTCATTAACATATCGGCCAGTCTGGCCGATATAGGAACTGGCACATAGCAACGGAATCTCGTGCACCCCACCAGTTGCACAAACTGTAGCTTTCAACGCATGTTTTTTCGTACATTCTTCCAGCTTTTCCTTTTTCTTTCCTAAAATACTGCATATGCCAGACATTTTGCATGGCACCGAGAAAAGCAGGTTCACCTTGTAACGCTTTGCTATTTTCTTAAGATTGTGCGAAAGCTTGTGGAAGTACGGGATCACAGGCATCGGTTGCCTTCCTTCATCGCGTTGGAGTTTCGCCTTTCAGTTTTTGTAGAAGGCTCTCACAAACGCTAGAAAAAACATTTGCTGGGTAGCCTGCTCCGTCTAGGCGTTTTACCCGTGCACTGAAACTATCCTTCTGGCAATGCTCACAGCTCTTTGTTAAAGCTGCACGAAGGCTGTTGGCAACTATGCCTCGCTTCACCAGCTTAGAGTGGGCGCTGTTAAACGGAAGTGGTGCTTTTCGTGACCGCGGGTTGTAGAACCAATATACGTGGCTCTGAGAAGCACATAGGCATAAATTTAGATACTGAATACTGTCATTTTCGGCTGCTTCCCAAGTGAAAGTGAGGCCACCTGACAATGTTTCGAAAAGATGCAAGATTGACGAGATGTCCGGTGACCCCTCTACAACTACAAGAAAGTCATCCACATACCGGAAGACCCTTCGCAGATTATTCCGGTGAAGTTCTGCCGCTATGTGTTTGTCCATTGCCTCCAGGTATATGTTGCACAGGACTGGTGCAAGGAATGAGTCGATACGTAACCCGGCCCTTTGCACGTAATGCTGGCCGTTGTGCCTGATAACCGTTGACTCCAGGTAGAACTGTAAGAGGGCGAGGAAGTTGTCGCAGCTTAGGCCGATCGCATTTTGAAAATCCACCTTGTCCCTTCCTTGTTCCACCTTGTTCAATGCCATCAGGGACAAGGTGGATTCTGCGGGAGCGATTCGTTTTCAAAATTTTGGTCCGAAATTGGCTCAGGTCAATTTACTGGGTTGAGAGGACCAAATTTGAGGGTGGAACCGGTCAGATTTGGAGGTCACCATCTTGTTCGTCATAGTCATATTAAATTGGACAGATTTTTTCCCAAACCAGTCGAGGTCAAATTTCGGCGATGGGTGGGCAAAATATAGGGCGGCCCTGGAGGTCACCATCGTGGTCGCCGTAGGCGAATTATGTTGGACAGGTTTTGGACTAAATCGACCCTAGCAAAATTTCAGCTGTACCGTAATGCGATTAAATTACCCGCGTACGTAGCCACATATTTCTTACCTCCTCAAACAGCCTACCCAATTAAAGCAATGCACACAAAAAGAAATATCGGACAAGATTCTTGGTTTGTGTTGGTGAGCCTGTGACTTCTTTAGCAATAAGAAAGAACATTTAAAATGTGGTTACACAATGGTCTCTTCGAACTTAGCCTGATATTATTAGCTATTCACGGCTAGCCTGGCTCGTTCGCATCGCTGTGCACCAATGAGCCGCTAACCCGTGAAATCATTTGCGAGATATTCCGAAGTAAATAAACAGCAAATGGAGAATCATTTGATTTCATAGGAACTTTCTAGGTCGGACTCGGCAACTCAGATAATAATCTGAATGTGAGTCCGGACTCACTCAGACTCAGATCATAATTTGTCCGGACTCACGGCTCAGATCACGATCTGAGTGTGAGTCCGGGCTCACTCACGACTAAGATCGTTATCTGAGTATACGTCCGGACTCACTCACGACTCAGATCATGACCTGAATGTGAGTCCGGACTCACTCACGACTCAGATCACGATCTGAGTGTAAGCCTGAGTGAGCCCGAGTGAGTCCGCCGACCTATGCATCCCACATCTGGTGACCCGGACAATAATGTATCGCTATGGAGGAGCAAGAGCAACAGCAAAAGCTTCAGGAACGACACGGCCAACTCAACGCTTCCGTGCAGCAGCATCCTGCCGGCTCGGTCGAGGACGTCAGAATCCCTGCAGACGGTATCCCGCACGCGGCCCCGCATGACGTCTGGCGTGTCGCTGTCAACCTTCCGCCGTTTTGGTCCGACTCACCCGAGGTATGGTTCGCCCAAGTCGAGGCTCAGTTCTCCCTTCCACACATGACGCAAGACCGAATCGCTGCGATTATGTCGTCGCCCATCGCGATTCCCGCTATGCCAACGAGGGCCGGGATATCCTTGTTACGCACCAACGGCCAACCTTTACAAATACCTCAAGACTGAGCTCATCCATCGCCTGTCACTCTCAGGCGACCAGAAGGGGCGACAACTACAGTCCGGAGAACATGCCGAGCGCAAGCCTTCGCAGCTCCTCCGCCACATGCGTGCTCTGTTGACCAACAGGAAGTCAAGGATTCCTTACTGAGAGCACTTTGGCTTTAGCGACTTCCACTGCACGTCCAGGCAATTCTGCAGGCATAGCTTACGCTACCTATCGACCAACTTGCCGGGATCGCTGATCGCGTCATCAAGGTCTCTCTTCCACAGTTGTCGCCCATCGTCCAGGCTGTCGACACAGCTGAAAACCAAAGCTTGAACGCCGTATCGACAATATCAGTCGACAGCTTAGCTCCTCGACACTTGCCGACGCGTCACCCGCAAAGTCATTACCATAACACTACCCCGTCCCAATAAGCTGGCGACGACGACCGGTGCTACTACCATCGCCGCTTCGGGGAATGAGCACGACAATGTCGACCAGCCTGCTTCGCTAGAGATACGGGAAACGCCAGCAGCAGCTCATGGACACGGCTGCGAGCTACCAATCTGAAGGCTGTCGCATTTTCATCATCATCATCAGCCTGATTATACCTACTGCAGGGCGAAGGCCTCTCCCATATTTCTCCACTTAACCCGGTTCTGTGCTAGCTGCATCCACTTGACCCCTGCGAACTTCTTAATCTCATTCGCCCACCTAACTTTCTGCCGCCCCCTGCTACGCTTTCCTTCCCTTGGAATCCAATTTGTTACCCTCAGCGACCATCGGTTATCCTCTCTTCGCACTACATGTCCTGCCCATGTCCATTTCTTCTTCTTAATTTCCACTAGAATGTCGGTAACTTGAGTTATTTCTCTGACCCACTCTGCACGCTTTCTATCTCTTAATGTTACCCCTACCATTTTTCGTTCCATAGCCCTCTGGGTTGTCCTCAACTTAAGTAGAACTCTCTTGCCTCCACGTTTCAGCCCCATGGGTCAGTACAGGCAAGATGCAACTGTTGTATACTTTCCTCTTGAGCGATACCGGTAAGCTGCTAGTCATAATCTGCGAGTGCTTGCCAAATGCGCTCCATCCCAATCGTATTCTTCTTGTTATTTCCTTTTCGTGGTCCGGATCTGCGGTTACTACCTGTCCTAAGTAGACATATTCGCCTACTACTTCCAGTATTTCGCTACCTAATGTAAACTGCTGTTCCTTCCCGAGGCTGTTGAACATTACCTTAGTCTTCTGCATATTGATTTTCAAGCCTACCTTTCTACTTTTCCTGTCTAGGTCATCAATCATTATGTGCAGTTCATCCCCCGAGTTGCTTAGCAAGGCAATGTCATCAGCAAATCGCAGATTACTGAGGTATTCTCCATCTACCCTTATCCCTAACTGCACCCATTCCAAGTCTTGAATACTTCCTCTAAACAAGCTGTGAATAGTACTGGAAAGATTGTCTCCTTGCCTAACACCTTTCTTTATGGGAATTTTGTTACTTTCTTTATGCAGAACTACGGTTGCTGTGCAGCCACTATATATATCTTCCAGCACTTTCACGTACGGCTCGTCTACCCCCTGATTTCGCAATGCCTGCATCACCGCCGAGGTTTCAACTGAGTCAAATGCTTTTTCGTAGTCAATGAATGCTATGTATAAGGGCTGGTTATATTCCGAGCATTTTTCTATCACCTGATTGATGGTATGGATATGATCGATAGTAGAGTACCGTTTCCGAAACCCTGCTTGATCCTTTGCTTGATTGCAGCCTAAGGTTGTCCTGATGTCGCATTTTCGTCACCGACCAAATTAGAAAGCAGCGGTTCGCTGTCGATAGCGGTTGCGACATCTGCTGCTACCCACGAGCCCATCTTCAAGGTACCCATCCTCCTACACCTTACGAGCTTAGCGTGGTCAACCGGCCCAGAATCAAGACTTACGGCTCGTTTCGCCTGCACGTCCAGTTTAAATATCTACGTCGTGGCCTTCATTGCCATTTTGTAATCGCCGACGTCATCGAGCCAATCATCGGCTCAGACTTCTTGCGCACCAGAACCTCCTTCCGGACTGCCGCCCCGACTGTCTCATCGACGCGACAACGGGACATTTTTTGCCAGGACAGCGACCCACAACCCACCGGCCAAGCATCAAAGTACTCCGTTTTCAAAATCACTCCTCGTACCACGCCATCCTCGCCGAATTTCCCGGTTTGACGCAGCTTAGCAGGTCGCCACGTGATGTGCAGTATACCACTGTGCACTACATCAGGACCATTCCAGGCCCCCCGGTTTTCTGCCTCGTGAGTCGCCATGCGCCGGAACGCATGCGCATAGCCAAAGCAGAGGTCGAAGCCATGCTCCGTGAAGGAATCGCAGCCGCTCCGATGGCCTATGTGCCTCGTCACTTCATCTTGTCCCGAAGAAGACTGAAGGCTGGCGGCCCTGTGGGGACTACCATACCCTCAACGCCCGCACCATTCCGGACAGGTGCCCCGTCCACACCATACAGGACTTCGCCCATCGCGTTTATCGCTGCCACGTTTTCTCCTTGCTAGACTTAGTGAAGGCCTACACGCAGATACCCGTCAACCCGGACGACGTCCCGAAAACTGCAATCATTACCCCTTTCGGCTTGTTCGAGTTTTCTTTCATGAGCTTTGGCCTGAGGAACGCTGGACAAACCTTTCAACGCTTCATCGATGAAGTCGGCCCCGGCTTCGACTTCTGATTCGTCTACATTGACGACACATTGGTCTTTTCCCGTAACGCCGACGAACACCACACGCACCTTCGTCTACTTGTCCAACGCCTCGATGACCACGGCCTATTCGACAGTGTCCCAAAGAGCACGCCCGGCGCTTCAGCCGTCAAATTCTTAGGCCATGAAGTTTCATCAGAGGGAACGCGACCTTTGCCTCAACGCATCTCAGACGTGCAAAGTTACCCCCAACCAACTACCGCTAAAGACCTTCGCCATTTCCTCGGCATGCTGAAATTTCCAGGCGTTTTTGCAACAAGCAGTCGACTACCAGGCTCCTCTCCATGATGCCTTGGCTAGTCTACGAGGAATCTAACCGGTCACGTGGACACTGGCTTTAACGCAACTTTTCAAAAATGCAAAGCTGCTCTCTGCACCGCCGCATTTCTCTTTCATCTCGTTCCAGATGCTCCCTTCGGGATCTTCACGGACGCCTCTAACTTCACCGTCGGCGCCGCCCATATGCTACACGTAGACAACATCTGGCATCTCTTGGTGTTCTGCGAGAAACTCTTAACTCGAAAAACGACCTCTTCTGCGGCCAGTCCCGCCAAAGAAACCACGACCCCAGCTCAGTCGGGGTCGCCAGCTTACTACAGCGGACTTCTGGTGATATTCGAAGCAGGTCAACACATTCTTCACAATCTCGAATGTGGCGAACATTTCCAACTTCTTTCCTTGTGTTTTTCTGCTGTATGTTATAACGTTCCTTGCACAGAAGGAACACTATATAGTTTTACCGTTCTTTTTTTTATTTGTACCAACCTGTTCAGCTATAAACATGTGAATTGATTTCTTCTGCCTGCGGCGCTGCCAACTTTGTAAGGGGAGCAGGACTTCGTCAAGTTCCTTTAACAGCTTTTAGTCCTGGCCCCTCCTTTTTTTGCTAAAAGGAAATGCACTTGAACTTGAGCTTTACTTCGCGGGACCACTCTGGTGAAAGGAGAAAACTCGCGTACAAGTCCTACATCCCAGTATTCACGTCTGCCGGAACAAGAGCGGCGCACTCAGAGCTCGCTAAAGACATTTCCGTAGAGTCGTTTATGTCGGAATGGCGTATATGAGCGACTTGTGAGATCGGCCGAACTCGCTCTGAAGAAGGCGATCGGATCAAAGCTTCTCACCATCGACGAGGTAATCATTGTATCGGCAGAAATCGAAGCCGTCTTAAATTTCCTACAGTTAGCTCGCATCTACGATGAACATGGAAACCCGGAACCTTTTTCCCTTCCTTATTACCTCTAACTTTTTGTAACTTTTTGCCCTTCCTTATTAACTTCATCTGTTTACGTACGTGATAATGGTGTACTGCATCCTTTTAATGCTGAAACTGAAAGGCCTCCTATTACTGACTTACAAATTGATGAGCAAGGTGTTCTAAATCTGGCATTACATATTAACATCAAGAAAATCCAAGGTCCAATCGTATCCCTAGCAAGTTTTTATATATATACGCTGAATGGGTATCTAAATATTTGACCAAAATATTTCAGTCTTCTTTTACTAGCGGATGCTTCCCAACTAACTGGAAGCGAGTAAAAGTTATACCATTCCATAAAAGCGGAAATAATTCTGCTAGCAATTATCGTCCGATCTCGCTCACTAGTACAGTTTCGAAGTTGCTTGAACCACGGCCGGTCTCGAGGGAGAGAGCGCGCGCTCTTTCTTACGGCCTTCTCAATCGCCGCGGGAACAATAGGAACTTTTCTCCTTCAGTTACGCTCTCCGCCACCGCAAGGGGCGCGACCTGCTCACTGTTTGCTCCGCGCCTGCTTCTCCGGCGGAGGGTGGCTTTCGCCTGGTTTCGCGCTGTCGCTCGCGAGTTTCGTGGTGAGTGCAGCTCCGAAATTAAAGAGCACAGAGGGTAGATGCTGCAGCGGCATGTCGTCAACGTACCACGTGTGAACGGATATAAAAAACGCTGTCGTTCAGCAAACGCTCGACAAGCATGGCATATATTGCGGCACGGTAGCTACTTTTGTCCATTTCAATCCGAATTTTCCCCAAGCCTGTACAAGAATAGGAACAAAAAGAAAACTGAATGAGCAGTGATCACATCGAAGCTTCTTCAAGGCTAACATGACAGCAACTCGTCTGCAACAGCAAAACCGTCTTTCAGCGCTAGATGCGAAACCATTCATGTAACACCGAAGATGAAAATAATTTCATAAAAATGTAATGTAAATTGCAAAATGCTTGCATGATATAAAGTATTAGTATAACAGTCAAAGTAAACGTTGCAGGGTTGAGTTTTAAATGTTATTACAATTCATATACTAGGTAATGTGTGGTATTATAAACATTATTTTCATTTTCCAAATAAACATTGTTTTAATGAAATTTTTACATGATATTATGCTTATTATGAAAACAAAAAATGGTTTGATATTCATGACACCACTTGTGCTCGAAGTGGTAAAAAAGGCCAATAAATGATGAAGGTGATACTCGACGCAGTGACTTACAAATGAGTTCACCTGCTATATCGAAAGTATGCAAGAAACTTCTAAAGCGTTAGAGAAGGACACTCTCACTGAAGACTCATTTCAAGCCTTATATAGCGACCCATTGAGGCTCTCTTCGGGAAAGTAAGGTTAATGTGCGGAAGGGAATGACATATGCCAGATGCGAGGACCGTAACAGCTAGCGGCACATGACTACATGACTACATTGTCAAGACGGACGTTTCATCTGAGAGCAAAATCAAGGCACTGAAGGAAGTGATGGCATCTCCTACCATCCCATTTCCCACTGTCACATATTCCGGTTTACCTTACGTCGCTGTATATATCGTTTAGTTAACTTCGGGTGTGACGCTTGCGCTATTCTTCTTGAAACTAGCGAAAGAAGCAGCCCCATGTAGTACGCTCTTCTACGAGGACAATGTTCTAGTGGACTGCATTATCCGAAACCGGAGCTTGTTGCCCTATTGGACAAACTTTTTTTTTCTAAAAAGCTGCCGTGCACCTACTACACACAAATGTTCTCGAAGTACTTAATGATTCAGTCAGCATTTCAGAACTCAACACTGAGTTGCGCGAAAGGAATTGACAACACCTATGTTATTAGGTCCGCTTCTTTGATATTTGAAAAAATTCTTAGAATTCTCCTTTTCAATTATATACCAGGAAAGTGACAGAGAAGACCGAGAGGCCAACTCCTTATGTGCACAAGCCGTGCAGGAAGATTTTGAGCCTGAATTTTCTAGACACAGGTCGCATTTTGATGAATTGAATATATAGTGCAATGTGCAACTTTGAAGGACACTTTTTTTATTGTTTGCCGCTCTTTTCGATTCTGCTTAACTGTTTATGCCGATTTCCTTGATAAAAAGTAGTCGCGAGACTACATATTGCCACCTAGCGTTGCCAGGCGGCGCATGACTGAGGTGTGAAAGGAGGACGAAGTTGAAGAGGACGACAAAGTGTCGCTTGCACGTTTGCGTCTGTGCTGCTGTGTTGTTGTGTCTGGGCTACCCCCTGCTATCACTGGTATCCTTAGTCACCGTGTACGTGACATTCTGGTGGAGGTGCGGGGTAAAACGATCGCCTATGCAAGAATCTCCATCTACAAGACGTCGCGCCAGCCCTGTACCATTGGACACCCCCGTGCATCGCTCCAGTCGACGGCTCCAGGGACTGTCCCCGGAGTTTCAGCCATCACCCGCCGCCATGACATCTAGTGCTCCTACTCAGCAGGTAACGGGCGTCGCACCGGCCTCTAACTACACCTTGCAGACCCCTCGGGTACCGAAGTCTTTCCATGGGGACCTCTTTGAGGATGTGGAGGACTGGTTCCTTCAGTTTGAACGTGTCGCTGCTTTCAACCAGTGGGACGATGCTGCCAAACTAAGGAACGTCTACTTCAGCCTTGAGGACGGCGCCCGTATCTGGTTCGAGAACCGAGAGCAAGTATTAACGTCGTGGCGGGAATTCCGTCGTCAACTGCTCGAGGCTTACACTAGAGCAGATCGTCGTGAGCATGCAGAACGTGCCATTCACTCTCGCATCCAAAGGCCGAATGAGAGTGTCCAAGCGTACGTCGAGGACATGACGCGCCTCTTCAGGCGAGCCGATCCCGCCATGTCCGAGGACAAAAAGGTCAGGCACTTGATGCAGGGTTTGAAAGAGCAGCTGTTCGCTGGCCTTGTGCGACACCCACCGTCGACTGTAAACGGATTCCTTGCGGAGGCTACCACAATGGAAAAGGTGCTACACCAACGTGCCGTGGCTTATGACCGACCTTTTCATACAAGCACAATCGCGGAATAATTTGCATCTTTAGAGCGACATCCCGATACATTGCACGAACTGATTCGCAGCGTCGTGCGCGAAGAACTAAGCAAGTTCTGGAGCCCTCTGCAGCAATCGCCAACTTCCGTTTCTGCTATAGTGCGGGAGGAGGTGCGGCAGGCACTCAGGAACCCTCTTTCGCCTGTAGTTCCGAGCCCGCCCTACTGAAAAACCAAAAGTTCTACGGGGCAATAACCTCATAAAATCTCATTTAATCGCATAGAGTCTCATACGGTGCATATCCTTATCATAAAATATCGTACATAATTTATGATAATGTACAAGAAACTATGAGAACTTAACCAATTATATGCGACTTGTACGTGATTTCTTATGTGAATTGAGTGAGATTGTGTGAGAAAATGTGAGGTTATTGCCCCTTACAGTTTTTTCAGTAGGGCGCCATTGCTGTCGGGGAACGACAATCGTCCCACATATGCAGAAGTTCTGCAGAGTCAGGCTCCCCCTTCACCACCGCCCATTCTCGCGTCACCTACAGTTCCGCTGCCCTCGGTGCAGCCAGTGCAGAACTTCGACAATCGTCCGCTGCCCCGACGCAAAGCCGACATTTGGCGCACGCCTGACCGCCGTCCGCTTTGCTTCCACTGCGGTGAACCAGGACATCTCTACCGGGATTGTCCATATCGACGCCTCGGTCTCCACGGCTTCCGCATCGACTCGCCTCCTCCCCGGTTTGGTCAACGACCCCGAGTTATTGAGGAGTACATGGAGGAGCAGCGTTCTTCATCTCGTTCGCAGCGTCAGCCCCGCTCCCCTTCGCCAAGGCGCTCCTCCTCGTTCACCCACGGTTCCTCGCGAGAGGACCAAGGCCGCTCGTCTAGCCCTCATCGGGAAAACTGAAAACAGCGACCTTCGGGGGCGAGGCCGCTGGTAGTCGCTGCGTTGAAGACCTCCCGTCGTCGCCGCTTCGATCCGACCGCGAGCTGCTGGTACCGTCACCTAGGGAAGCAAAAAGCGTTTCTCTGGACATTCCGGTTATTTTAGACGGTCGCACTACGGTCAATGCATTAGTGGACACCGGTGCCGATTATTCAATTTTGAGTGGTCGCATGGCGACTGTTTTGAGGAAGGTGCTCACTGCTTGGCCAGGTGTGTACCTCCGAACCGCCGGCGGTCATATAGTTACTCTAAAGGGGATGTGCACGGCTCGCATTGAGATTAACGGACGTACGTTCGTCGTTAGTTGCGTTGTTTTGTGTGACTGCTCCCGTGACCTTATCCTCGGCATTGACTTTCTGCGGGAGTACGGAGCAGTTATCGACCTGCGAATTAGACTCGTTACGTTTTCGATGGGACAATCCACCGAACAAGATAGTAGCAGTCCTTGCAATACCGCACTTCGTGTTTCCACTGAGAGCGTCTCGCTGCCGCCGCGAAGCAGTGCTCTTGTGGAAGTTACCTGTGACGATTTCCGTACCGGTGATGCTGTAGCGGAGGCTAACCATACACTCCTGCTTGCTCATGGCATTTGCGCTCCCCGAGGTTTATTGTCGTTTCACAATGGCCGGGCTGCACTCCTTGTCACAAATTTTTCTAATGAGCACCGACACTTGTTCCCGGGGACTGCTATCGCTTTTGCTGACCATGTTGCGCACGATCCGGTCTGTTTTGCATCCACGGCAGTAGAAACTAACGAGCCATCTCTTGACAACATCGACATTAACTGTCATTTGTCAAAGGAGAAACGGCGGGCCTTAGAGCAACTGCTGCTAGACTTCAAGCACTGCTTTGCTTCTTCCTCGAAGGTTCGTCAAACGCCCATCACACAACATCGCATCATTACTTATGACGACGCTCGCCCAATACGACAGCAGCCTTATCGTGTGTCTGCCAAAGAACGAGAAGTGATCCAGACGCAGGCTCAGGAGATGCTGGATGATGGTGTTGTGCAGCCTTCACAAAGTCCGTGGTCTTCACCAGTAGTCCTGGTCAAAAAGAAAGACGGCACTCTTCGATTTTGCATCGACTATCGGAAATTGAATAATGTGACAAAGAAAGATGTATACCCGTTGCCGCGCATCGATGACTCACTGGACAGATTGCGACGTGCGAAGTATTTTTAATCTATTGATTTAAAAAGCGGCTATTGGCAAATCGAAGTAGACGAAAGAGACCGAGAAAAAACCGCATTTGTCACTCCAGATGGCCTATGTGAATTCAAAGTACTCCCATTTGGATTGTGCTCTGCCCCAGCTACATTCCAAAGGATGATGGACACCGTCCTCACTGGCCTCAAGTGGCAGATCTGTCTTGTGTACTTGGACGACGTGGTTGTTTTTTCCGAAACATTTGACCAACACCTCGAACGCCTTCGAGCTGTCCTGGAAGCCCTCCGTTCTGCTGATCTCACGCTGAAGCCCCAGAAATGCCACTTCGGGTATACAGAACTCAAGTTCCTCGGCCATGTTGTAAGCGTTGATGGGGTGCGCCCGGATCCCGATAAGACTGCTGCCGTCGCACGATTTCCCGTTCCAGCTAATAAGAAGGCTGTTCAGCGCTTCCTCGGCCTGTGCGCATATTATCGGCGTTTCATTGCGGACTTTTCTCAGATCGCAGAACCTCTGACGCGCCTTACAAGGAAGGACAGCTCCTTTGTGTGGAACTCTGAGCAGCATATGGCCTTCTCTTTGCTTCGGAAGCGCCTTCAAACATCCCCTGTTCTGGCGCACTTCGATGAAGCGGCTGACACTGAGGTGCACACTGACGCCAGTAGTATCGGTCTTGGCGCGGTCCTTGTTCAGCATCAAGATGGGTTTGAGCGAGTAATAGCCTATGCTAGCCGCACTCTCTCTCGTGCCGAAATGAACTATTCCACCTCAGAAAAGGAATGCCTGGCGGTCGTATGGGCTACTATGAAGTTTCGCCCCTATCTTTACGGCCGGCCATTTAAAGTCGTCACCGACCATCATTGTTTGTGCTGGCTGGCAAATCTGCGAGACCCATCTGGACGACTTGCACGCTGGAGTTTACGGCTTCAGGAGTTTGACATAACCATCGTTTACAAGTCCGGCCGCAAACACGAAGACGCCGACACGCTGTCACGAGCACCCGTTGACACTGGCGATACTACAGCCGATGACGATAGCGGTTTTCTAGGAGCCCTCAGCGCATCTGAACTCAGGGATCGACAAAGAGCTGATCCAGATATCCTTCCACTCATCGATTATCTGGAAGGGCATGATACGACCCTGCCTCGACACCTATCTCGGCACCTTGGTTCCTTCTGCATACGGCAAGGCGTCTTGTATAAAAGAAACTCCCAGGGCCAAGACAGAACTTACCTTCTGGTAGTGCCATGCGAGCTCCGTGAGGATATTCTACTTGCTTGCCATGATGAACCAACGTCTGGTCATTTGGGTTGCTCATGGACTCTTGCTCGAGTGCGCAACATGTATTACTGGCCAGGACTCTCCGCAGCTGTGAAACGCTATGTACGAAGCTGTCGCGAATGCCAGCGCCGTAAAACACCGCCCCAGAAGCCTGCCGGATTTCTCAAGCCCGTTAAGGTACCCCGCATTCCGTTCGACCAAATTGGAATGGATCTCCTTGGCCCTTTCCCTTTGTCGCAGGCCGGAAACAAATGGATAGTAGCCGCTACTGACTACCTGACTCGATACGCTGAGACAAAGGCAATCCCTCATGCCACAGCTTCCGAAGTAGCAGAGTTTTTCATGCACAACCTAGTCTTGCGGCATGGCGCCCCTTCCTACGTCATTACCGACAGAGGGACAGCTTTCACTTCACAGCTGATCGACCGCATATTTGAGCTGAGTTGCACGACCCATCGCAAGACCACAGCGTACCATCCACAAAGCAATGGCCTTACAGAAAGATTGAATAAGACGATTGCGGACATGTTGGCAATGTACGTCGATGTGCAGCACAAGACCTGGGACGAGGTGCTGCCGTACGTCACATTTGCGTATAATACAGCCTTACAAGAGACAATGCGCTTCACACCATTTCGACTTGTTTACGAACGCGAAGTTCAGAGCATGCTCGATTCCATGCTCCCGTGCCCAGATGATGACCAGCTATCCTCAGATGCCCAGCAATATGCCATCCGCGCTAAGGAAGCCCGCCAGCTCGCCCGTGTGCACATTGGGCAGCAGCAGACCACTGACGCGCACCGTTACAACCTCCGACACCGCCAGGTTGACCACAAGCCTGGAGACCAAGTCTGGGTATGGACACCAGTTCGCCGTCCAGGCTTTTCAGAGAAACTCCTTTCCCGCTAATTCGGGCCGTACAAAGTGTTGCGCCGTGTGAGTGACCTCAGTTATGAAGTTATCCCAGACGGTGCCACACAACCACAACGTCGAAAGCACAGCTCGGACATTGTGTACATTGTGCGACTGAAGCCGTACTACCACCGATAGCGTATGGCCACCCGCTGTGACCACTCTCTTGCTATTCACACCATTTTTACCGGCCCTTCTCATTTTTTTTTGGAAGGAGGGGGTAATGCCACCTAGCGTTGCCAGGTGGCGCATGACTGAGGTGTGAAAGGAGGACGAAGTTGAAGAGGACGACGAAGTGTCGTTTGCACGTTTGTGCCTGTGCTGCTGTGTTGTTGTGTCTGGGCTACCCCCTGCTATCATTGGTATCCTTAGTCACCGTGTACGTGACAATATACATCTTCGGTCTTTCAACCGATTGATATGTTTTGAACGAAGCTAGAACAGCCCACTCCACAAGACAAGTGAAATTTTTACTATATGAGTAAATTTTTGTTATTTACTCTGAATCTGAGACGCGCCATGAATTTTTACCGGTGTCTCTTCCGATCTAAACGAAAATAGTAGCGGTTGACAGAATCTCCACCCGACAGTTCACCATGCACTCACGTCAGGTCGCGCTACACCTGCTTAAAACATTCAAAGGCACATTGCACAGCCTGGTAAATTTATTTTTGTACATAACTTAGGGGTGAAAAATGTTGAAGTGTACCCGAAGCTTCATTCGACCGTGCACGGCCGAACTGACGAAGGAGCGCGCGCGTGAGCGGATTGTTGACGGTATTTTATTCCTCGTACACGATAAATGTATGATGTTGATGACGGACTTTGTATAAACCATAAGGGGCGAAATGTCAGGACCTGCCGGTCGCAATTGATGCGGGCGAAGCTAAAAACGAGCGCGCGTTTCCCTTGCGCGTGAACGGCTGTAGCGGAAGAGCAGCAGTGGGGCGATGGCGACTCCACCGAGGCGCGGCGGGCTGTGGAAACAGACCCCATTGGAGAGGCCGTAAGAGAAGATAAGCGCTCTCTCCCTCGAGACCGGCCGTGCTTGAACATATCTAAACACCTGCTCAACTACCTCGTCCAGTATGATATGCTGTATTATCGTCAGCATGGCTTCCTTCCGAAAGGACTGTCCACAACCACACAACTGATAGAAATAGTTCATGACCTCGCAGAAATAATAAATTCACGTGGTCAAACACACATTATATACCTTGACTTTGTGAAAGCATTTGATAAAGTTTTACATCAAATATTGTTATATAAGGTTAATCCGGTCTTTAAAAATCAAACACTCACACAATGTTTTTCAGTGTATATATCCTCTCGTGAACAGTATGTATTTGTTAGAGGCTGTGAATCTAGCATTCTTCCTGTTGCTTCTGGTGTGCCACAGGGTACCGTTTTAGGCCCAGTCCTCTTTCTCATCTTCATTAATGCTTTGCAAAGTAGCATTGATGCTCCAATAAGACTTTTTGCTGACGACTGCGTGATGTACTTTTGCGTAAATACGACTGATGATCAGATTAAATTAAATTTAAACCTACAAAGAATAGTCAAATAGTGTAACGACTGGCAGATGGATTTAAACTTAAAAAAAGTCGGTGTACATGTCAGTAACTAAAAAAAATGTTATAATTTCATTTATCAATCAAATGGTTACATGCTCGAAAGAGTTGATCAGTATAAATACCTAGGCCCACCTGCAATGGGATACCCACATTGAAAATGTCATTTCCAAAGCTTTAAAAACACTAGGGTACCTGCGATGCACTATGCACAGACCCCGGATGTAAAGGGTCTGGCTTACAAAACCCTAGTCAGACCAATTATCGAATATGCCAAAGTAGTATGGGATCCTCACACAGCAACTAATTGTCACAAGCCAGATAGGATTCAGCGACTCGCTGCTAGGTTTATCTATAATAAATACCGCCGTAACTATTCTTCATCAGACCTCTGCCAACAAGCCCAACTACCAATGCTAGAAAGCAGAACCAGGTATGAAAGACAAAACTCTTTACCTCATTATCAATAATTCTCTGAAAATTAATAAATCAGATTACTTTGAGATCAAAACTAATAAGACATCAAGGCATCGTCACAGTAGGTTCATCCCGTTGCCGGGTGTAAAAAATAATTGCTTCAAGTTTAGTTATTTTCCGCAAACTTGTAAGGACTGGAACTCTCTTTCAGATTCTGCTGTTCTATCTTCATTATTATGTGAATTTGTGTGCCATTTAGAAAATTTCATCTATGGCACTAGCACTGGGCGATGAGGTCATATTGCTACTATTGTGTAAGATGGCTGTTGTTTCGATTTCTGTGTGATGCATTTTTGTTTTGTTTGTGTGTGTATTCAAGACGATTTTTGATTGATTGTTGATTTTCATTCTGTTCTATATTGTTAATTTTTTGTTTTGTATTTTGCACTCCTGTTACAGCCCCTTATGGTGGCTGACAGTATTAATAAATGAAATGAAAGACACTTCACATCATTGCCTAGATCTAGGGAAATCGAAGCAGGCAAGGTTACCGCATCAGCTCACAATCTATGGGCCCGGCGCGAGCAGACTACCGAAGCCTTCTAGCACAGATGTACAAAAGAGTACCTCGACGAACTTCGAAATGTGCAAAATCGAAATGAACGTCAAGGTAAAACACTCAAGGAACGGGACTTCCTACTCCTTCGTGATAGTCTGCAGCCACTGCAGTGAAAGATCGCAAGAACTGAGAAACTATTTCCGGGACCAGACTGAGGGTGAGATATCGTGCCTGCTGAAGGTACCAGGGGGATCAACTGTCAAGCGACCGATTAAACTCTTGCACCCTATAGAGATAACGTAAACGGAAAAAAATGACCGTAGGCATTGTTGGGAGGGGGGGGGGGGGGATGAACCGAAACCGGACAGCTCCATGTCTGAAGGCAAGCCAAGCATAGCAGGCTTCAAAAACGACACCACGGATCGTCGCTTGTGACGTTAGTTGTCCTATGTAATCGAAATAAACGGATGTCGTTTGCACTCTGTAAGGAAGTCGTCTTATTTTAAAGGTCACGACACTATAGTCATCTAAATCTGGCGATCGTGAACAGAAGAGACATTTACTGGTTAAAAATACCAAGATTAGTTTAGTAACGACGAGAGCTATGTAGTCAGGTTATGTAAACCGGGGTGCAAACTTTTAAGTCCATGGAGTGAATTTCGCACCTAGTTTGTATTCGACCAGCGTGTTGATCACTCACTTGAACACTTACCGTAGCCATTGGTCGACGTTTATTCGTCGCAAATTTCTGTTTCCTTGCTAGTTTCACGCAAAGCTTACATGTTGTTCATCGTACGCAACTAATAAGATTAGAGGGAACACTTAATCTCCACCTTTAATAGTGTGATGGGATAGCGTAGGTTACAACCCGACATGCAGAGCCCCACTTTAACGAAGCCGTACGAGCGACCCTGCGTAGCCTTTGGTGTAACGTGCCCCAGTCGGCATCCGAGAGCACTGTGATTGATTCTTTCCTCATAGACCATCCCACCTCACACGAGAAGCCCGAATTGCCATCTTTTCACCTCTTCCTGATATCGTACGATCTCGTTAAGTCGCGCAAATTATTGAACAATCTGCCTGGTCATACCAACTGCCAGCTACCTCCTGCCGGCGTCATGTAGCGATTCTTCGATCACAACATCGACGCGGACGACAGATTTTCTGGGTAACGAAGTGTTACGGCGTTAACAGTCATATGCACTCGCAATGACGTGCTTCGTCATGAGAAAAGTTTGAAACGATAGAGAGATGTCGTTTAGAGTTTATATAAGCCACATACTCAAGCAATTTGCTCAAATTGAGAACGGACATATTCAACTAACAGGTAGCATGCACCTCAGAGGGGTGTCTGTTAGTGGCGTCTCAGGGAGTTTACGGGGTCACGAATTTGAGTTTGCGGTTCGGTCGCTGCCGAAGACTGATGCATTCATTTGCTTTGTTAACTATGTTCACAATGTGCTCATGATTTTCCACAATCTCAAAACAATGTTGCAACGGTTCGCAATCCTAGAAGAGCGTGTGTTGTTTAGGCTGCGCATGTGTGACCCGGGTGTCTTTCGCAGATGGACCTGGGGGAAGGTGTAGCTGCACCCTGAGTCAGTAAATGTTCTACAGGGCTTAGTCCTTTTGGAATAAACAAAGGCTGCTCCCCCAACAGCCCATAAATCAGATACGATCTCTATTTCAGAGGCCAACTGCAGAGCGATTATCAAACACTACTCCTTGACGGGATCCAAGTGGCGATGTTAATCTTAATTATCCAAATTGCGCTTGAGTGATTCGTGTTTCCATTCTGACTTTGTCCGCTTTCGAACAGTAAACGTACAATCAACATGCTTCGAGGAAGATAAAAAAAAAAAAACTTTTGTTAGCGAATTTACATCACCTATAGAAACTTCCGAATTATTTTTGACTTATTACCTGCGACAAATAAATCTTCTTCCATGGGGCTGCATCACCGAAGGCAAGAAAATGCACGGAACATGCATGTTCTCCCGAACATCGTCCCCTGATAGTGGTCTCCAGCAAAAAGTGGAGGGTCCGGTTAAGTTTTTGTATTAATTTTACAAAATAAATTTAAGAAAGAGTTACTTTCTGCGTAAGCCTACGTGAGAAAAAATAAATGTCGTGTGAAACTACTCCGACCGGATCTGGTGTCAGGTATACCCAGGCGGCACAAACGACTGGCCCAATATTGGTAGTATGTTGCCGGTGCACTGGTGGTCCTACGCTGGGTCGAACATTGCGAACTCAGTACCAACGTTGGGGTAATGAACTATCCTATTTTAGTATATATTAAAGAGAATAAAAGAAACAGACCGAAGTGATGTATATTGTGGGGCTCCTGCACTCCTCTTCGCCTTTTAAGTACACGCGCTCTATGCACTCTATCTTAGTACGCGCGGAGGTAGCGCAACTGCGCACGCGCGCACTTTATCGCAGGGCGTGACATATTGTGACGAAGAATTGAGCGATTGTGATGAGGGATGACGACGTTGAAGTGTGTGTGCGGTTAATTGGGCGCTATGAAAACTGGGTCTTGATTTGAGCAGTCAGATCGTATCGTTCGGTACCGCCATGTTTGTGTACAGCCACAAATCTGTTTTTAATGTCATTTGAAACTTTTTAATAGAACCAAAACGTCTAACTTGATAATATGCTTTGAATTTTTTATCTGTAATTACAAATCTAAGTGTCCTCCGTACTGCGTGCGTTAATAATTCAACTTTTTATTTTGTTTTTTTTTTCATATTTTACTTGCATCTCCATTCCCTAGCAATGATTTCCTTTTTTTGCGATCTAATTACCCATCTCAAAAACAAAATTAGAGAAGAACAACAACATAACTGTGCTGTGCTGCATTAACTGGTCATATCAAGGCCCCTGTAACATCTTGGAGGAGGCTGCATCTCGATTCCCGTACCCTACGCTGGAACTCCGCAGTTGTCGTCATATTGCCCCCATCAACATGTCCACTTCCGCCGACCAAACAGCTGCCGCCACCTCTTTAAGAGCCCCACAAGCCGTCGTCGTGGTCCAGGCGCGCGATCCTGGCTCATTCTCTGGCACTGAAGACAACGTCGACGTAGACGACTGACTCCACCTGTGTAAGCGCGCTAGCGCGAATAATCGGTGGGGTCCTACTCTGATGACAGCCGAACTTATCTTCTTTCTGAGACACAGCGCGCAAGTGGTAAGTCGCACATGATCCAGAACTTCATAGGAAAATTGCAAGCACAAGATGCATGAGCTGTTTGGAAAGCTTATTGGAAACCTGCTCGCCGCTAAGAAAGACCTGGCGTCACACGCAGAAACGGCTTGGGAACCGTACGTTGCCTATACATACAAGCCGTTCTCGCTTTGTGCCGTAAGGTTGACAAGGGCATGACGGAAGAAGACAAAGTCGGCCATATCTTCAAAGGTATTGCTGGCGACGCCTTTAATATTTTACTATGTAAAGACTGCCCAACCATCGATGCCGTCTTAATGACCTGTGACCTCTTCGAACAAGCTAAACTTCGTCGGATATCGCCTCGTTTTCACTGCCAGCCGAACGCCGCTGCTAGTTCCACTTACTTGCGTTGATTCAGCGGCTCTAAGGCAGCCGCAAGGCAACTTTACCCGCATCGTGCGCAGAGGTTAAGAGGCCCTGACACCTGTGGTCCCCAACGCTCCTCAATTACCTTGTAACTACGCTGCTACAGTTTCCTTGATAAAAGACGTCGTCCGACAGGAGGTTGCAAACGGAATCTTCACAGGCCACACCATAGACCAACACCGCCCTCTTCCGGAACTCCCTGTTGTTGCCGCTACCACTCTCCGGACGGCTTTCCACCCCTGGTACGGCTTTCGAAATGACGCGGAATGGCGCACCCCTGACGACCGTCCCATATGCTTTTTATGTCATTGTGTGGCACGTATTTCCAGCCACTGCCGTACCGCAAGCCGTTGGTAGACAGCACCCCGTTTCTTCAACAATCGGAACAACTGTTACCCGCACCGCCCATATGCATCGCATTTTATGCCTCAAGCACCCGATCAAGTCCCTTCCGCACCTACCCGAAGCCGCTTACCGTCCCCGCAATCCCGTCGCTCCCCTTCTCCTGTTCCTTGCCCGCCGCAGCTTATCGCCTTCCTGCGCCGCACACTTCGCGAGAAACTAGGACATGCAGCTCCCGAAGGTGACGCGGCATTCTCGACCCGGTCTGAAAATTCTCTACCGACCTCTTTCTGTACCAAGTAACTTGATCATTATTTCTGTGGATGGTGTTTCCGTTGCTGCCCATATTGACACTGGTGCTCAAGTATCCACTATGAGCTCCTGTTTTCGACGTCGCCTAAAGAAAGTAATGACCCCAGCCACGACATCCATGGTTCGTGTAGCCGACGATTGTTGTGCTGCTGCAGCCGGCATGTGTACTGCCCGTCAAAGTATTCACGATCACCATACTTCTGTTCTTTTCACCTTTCAGCACAGCTGTCTTCAAGACGTAATTCTTGGGCTCGACTATTTGCGTGCTCATTCCGCCCTCATTGACTGTTCTGTTGGTCTTCTGCGCCTCGACCTGTGTATCTGCTCTGAGGACCTATCAAGCCGACCTCGCCTTCGCTCCGCCAACTTCTGTCGCCTGCCACCGGAAGCTGCCGTCTGTGCCCCTTTAATGCCCTATCCAGCCGTTCATGACGGGGACTATCTTGCCTGCCCTGTCATCGATGTCGTTCTGAAGAGTAATGTTGTACTCCCTCATCTCATCGTCCATGTCCTTCAAAATAAAGGCACTCCGCCGGCCCTCAACCTCCGTTTATCGCCACAGGTTCTACCCGAAGGCATTGCACTTCAATCAATAAATTCAATCAGCCTTTTATTTTCTCTATATTAGAGAAGGGGACAGGGCTAAAAGCTTGGAAGCTTGACAGAGGTCCTGCCCCCTTTTGTTCACATTGGCATTGCATCAGACAAGCTGTAATAAATTCTGCGCTATACATTATAGCACAAAAGAAGATAACACAACTTGGCAACTCAAAAATACATGCAGCGTCATCACACAAGCTTCTTCAGATAAACATTTCTTAATAACAGTATTTGAATACTGGAAAGGCTCAAACATTCCATTGTTTAATTTATTTAATATCACTGGCAGCGTGTAAGGGATATATTGTTTTGAATAATATGCTCTAAATGTAGGAACTAATCACAATTTTATTCCTGGTTTCTGGAATATGGGTGTTTTTTGCAAGTTCTGCCAAATTATCAACATAATTTTCATTGCTCCGCGAAGCACTTTTGAAGCTCATTAAAAGTCTTTATTCGTGTAAAACGAAGACTGACAGGATTTCGTATGTTAAAAAGAGGTCACTCGTAGGGAAAAAATAAGGAACACCAGCAATGCATCTCACAGCTCTTTTTTGGAGAAGATGCAATTTGGTGATGTTCGTGATACCAGTGGTGCGCCAAACGATAATACAGTATTGTAAGGCAGATAGAACTAAAGCGTTATACACCAGCAGTCTAATTTTTACAGGAAGAATGTTGCGCAAGTGCGATATAGCTCCGACAGCTGAGGATATTTTAGATGTGATATAATCAACATGATCATTCCAAGTCAAGTGCTTTGAAAACATGACACCAAAGATTTTGACAGAGTCCACTATTTCCCCACGATTACGGTTTAAACATACATTGAGTGGCCTTAACAATACTTTCTTTTTCGGCAACTACAACACTATTTTAGTCTTTTTTAGGATTAATCTTCGGAAAATTATCTTTTGTCAATGTATTTAATCAATAAATTGTTCTACTTGCTTTTTCTTTAATATCATATTCAGATTTCCCGGAGATGAACACTGAAGTATCATCGGCGTAGGATACAAATATGTCCTACGCCGATGATAGGATTGATAGGATAAATATTTATCCTATCAGGTTCACAATGCACAATACCATTTAGATAAATTAAAAATAAAAGCCGACCCAATATGCTTCCCTGGGGAACTCCTGTGCAGATATTCTGTACTGAAGACCAGGAACTTTTAAAATCTAAATACTGTGTTCTATGGGAGAGGAATGATTCCATTAAGTCTAGTGCTTTTCCGCGGATACCGTAGGTTTCAATTTTGTGTAATAGAATTTTGTAACTGAATAAATCAAACGTTTTTGTGAAATCTATGTAAATGCCGGCAACTAGCTCCTTATTCTGAAATTTACCTATTATTTATTTTTGTGTAAGTAGCGCTGCTTCTGTAAATCGATTCTTTTGAAAACCGGGCTGAAAGTCAAGGAGAAGATCATGCTTGTTAACAAATGACAGGACTCTATCATGCAGTAACTTCTCTATACCATTAGAGAATATCGGTTATATAGATATAGGGCAGTAATTTTGGATCAAAGATTTGTCGCCACTTTTAAAAACCGGTATCACTCGAGCAGTTTTGAGTTCTTTCGGAAATACAGCTTTAGGTAATATGAAATTGTAAATGTGCGTAATGGCTGGGCATATAAGGTGAAGAACATGTTTAATGGGCGCTGAAACGTGGAGGCTAACCAAGAGAGTTCTACTTAAGTTGAGGACAACCCAGAGGGCTATGGAACGAAAAATGGTAGGTGTAACATTAAGAGATAGAAAGCGTGCAGAGTGGGTCAGAGAAATAACTCAAGTTAACGACATTCTAGTGGAATTTAAGAAGAAGAAATGGACATGGGCAGGACATGTAGTGCGAAGAGAGGATAACCGATGGTCGGTGAGGGTAACAAACTGGATTCCAAGGGAAGGAAAGCGTAGCAGGGGGCGGCAGAAAGTTAGGTGGGCGGATGAGATTAAGAAGTTCGCAGGGGTCAAGTGGATGCAGCTAGCACAGAACCGGGTTAAGTGGAGAGATATGGGAGAGGCCTTCGCCCTGCAGTGGGTATAATCAGGCTGATGATGATGATGATGATGATTTGCAGGCCGCTTGTGTCCACTGACTTGATATTTTTAATTGCGCTCATACACGAGAAACATTCTGAGCAGTTTGTCGGAGCAACGAAAAGTGATGATGCACTATTGCTTCCTTTCAAGAATGCAGTGTAATCGTGACTACTGCGAATTTGACCCTGAGAAGCTTGTTGAATAAAAACGTTTTTAAAAGCATCAGCTAAGCTAGTGTCATAAATACGTTTTCCCTCATGCTGAAAGTTATCAGGAGCATCCGGGATAGTTGGCTGTAATAAGGAATTTAATTTCCTCCAGATAAGATCCGATCGTTGTTCACTCGAGCTCCAAAATATATTTGTCAAATAAGCTTCTCGAGCGATCTTCAGATTATTTCCGCACTTTTCGAATTGGCTAAACAAGTTTTAATCTTTTGCTTTTACAAACTGTGCATACAAGCTGTTTTTATGTTTTATCATTTGGAGCAACTCAGACGTTACCCAAGGTTTCCTAGCCCTAGATGGCACGTCCCCTTTTTTTAGTGGAAAGTGCGCGTCATATATAGTTTTAAACGATGTGATGAAATTATTGTCAGCAGTATCGCTACTATCAGCCTTAAAAACATTGTTCCAAGTCTGTTGGCTAGTACCATGACAACAGGAATCAAGTTTTTTATTACTTATAGACTGTGTATAAATTGTTGTGTATGTGTATAAATTGTACTCACCTATGGGGCTCAAACATGGAGGCTAACCAAGAGAGCTATACTTAAGTTGAGGACAACCCAGAGGGCTATGGAACGAAAAATGGTAGGGGTAACATTAAGAGATAGAAAGCGTGCAGAGTGGGTAAGAGAAATAACTCAAGTTACCGACAATCTAGTGGAAATTAAGAAGAAGAAATGGACATGGGCAGGACATGTAGTGCGAAGAGAGGATAACCGATGGTCGCTGAGGGTAGCAAACTGGATTCCAAGGGAAGGAAAGCGTAGCAGGGGGCGGCAGAAAGTTAGGTGGGCGGATGAGATTAAGAAGTTCGCAGGGGTCAAGTGGATGCAGCTAGCACAGAACCGGGTTAAGTGGAGAAATATGGGAGAGGCCTTCGCCCTGCAGTGGGTATAATCAGGCTGATGATGATGATGATGATAAATTATTCGCCTTTTCCTTTTGTTAATATGCACGAGCTTGTTAATTGGCATGAAGATTCCAAGGTGACCACTAATATCTGTGTAAACAACGTCTGCGGGTATTAAATTAGTGTCAATATCTGTAATGAACACATCTAATAAAGATGTACTTTCTAAAGTCGCTCTTGTGGGCTTTGTTATAAGCTAAATAAATCATTCATTGCAATTAAAGAATGGAGTTCCTTTTGTGATTGAGAAGTTGAAAGCATATCTATGTTAATGTCACTACCTAAAACCATATCTACAGATTCATATGAATCATAGCTAAAAATATTTCCAAGAAATGCTAAGAAATGACAGATGACGCTAGATGGTGGCCTTTACATCACACAAAAAATTTGGTTTGAACTCCGCAGAGTGAGCACTTCGTAATCAGCAGTTGCTGCCGTGTATTCGTCGATCATTTCACAAGATATTGTAGTTTTAAGTAGAAGCGCGACGCCGCCTCCTCGTTTATCTTTTCGATTTTATAACAGCACTGATATCCAGCACGGTGACACACATTCGACGCCGAAGTGCACCACATTTCAGTCAGCATTATTACTGTGAATGGAACTTCGAGAGTATCTAGTAGAATAGTTCATTCATCTTCTTCGTTTATTAAGGATCTAATATCTAAGTGGAAAAAAGACAAACCAGTTTTTTTTTGGGTTTAACCAAATGCGTAACCTCATGTAACCAAATGCGTAACCATCTCACGAAACTAGTACTTAGGTTGGATGCCAGCAGGTACAACTACGCAATTTTGCACAGATCATCCTGGTGGGTGATAGCAATGACTTTTAAGGTGTCTGTTCTGCGCATATAATTTGCCATTCCGAGTCCATGCACTTCAGTTCTTTCTTTTTTGCATTTACTGCACCAAACAGTTTTTTTTTTCATTGAAGGACTCAAATGTTCATTGATGAAGATTTGTGTCTTCGGTTCAAGTTCAATGTCCTCTTACGTTATCCTCTACTTTCGAGCTTTCTCAAGGAAGGCCTCACGAACGGATCTGCGGGCAAATTGCACCACTATAAATTGCACTACTTGCTAAATTGTACTCACTCAGCGAATGCAGTCTCTGCTCTCAAGCACGAGTCTCCGTCGGAAGTTTCTAGTGCCCCCGTCCAGCCCAGCTCCAGTTCTATTATTATCTCTGGGATTATTGCAGCAGATCTACCACACGATCTCGCATAAGATCTCAGTCAGGCAAAAGACTGAAGGTTTATTGTTCTGACACCTCGGTAAATATACAGCAAGCATCAGTAACAAGAACAACAACAAAGCCTGATAGACACTCATCTCAGCCAGACATCAAGCAGGAGCACCATGATCATCCAACAGCCGATAGGAAAAGCAACTCCTTATCTAGAAGGGCTATGGAGGGAATGCTTACACAGCTGTCTTTTAGGTTTGCAATTTTTTCGGCCTCGATTATTTCTCGCGTGGTCTTGTCACCGCACCTGCGCAGCACGCTCGTGTTACGCAAATCAGGTGTGCATTTACAATCTCGGCAGTGCACACCCAGATGGCCAGAGATCCGCTCTGTCACATTGTAGTTGTGCTCCAATAATCTTTTATTAAGACATCTGCCGGTTTGGCCTATGTACGCATGGCCACAAGTCAAAGGGATCGAATAAACGACGCCTTCCGCACACGAGACGAATCGGTCGCGATGGCTTGTGGTGCAGCCGATGTGTTTTCGACCCATCCCATTCACTCGCTTGCAAAGACTTGACAAGCGGTCCGGAGCCGAAAAAACATCTACTCCAACCCTTCTTCCTATCTTTCTCAAGTTGTGTGAAATCCCGTGCGCGTAGGGAATGACTGCGATCTTCTTATCCCTGTCTCTACTGACTGTTTCTTTAGTTTTTAACATAGCCTCCGCTACTGAGGATAACAGCGCCGGTGGATAACCAGCCTGAACTAGTCGGCGCGTCTGGTTTAAAAAGCTCTCTTCCAGCTTGTGGTTGCACGATTTCATGACTGAATTGTAGAAGCAAGAATTGATGATGCTGCGCTTAACCAACTTCGAGTGCGCTGAAGTAAATGGCAGAAGGGGTTCGTTAGCGCGAGGCTCAAAGGCCCAGCACACATGATTGGGGTTGAAATATAGTCCTAGTTCTAAACACCGTATGAATCCATTAGTAGGCAGTTCGTGTATGACAATTAAAGGGCTCAGAATGCTTGAAAAACTACGAACAACACTGGCAGCTTCGGACGGGAGGGCGTCCTGTTCGCACTCTAGAAACACAAGGTAATCGTCGACAAATCGAAATATCTGCTTCACATTGCTGCAATCAAAGAACCTGCGTAACGCCCGGTCTTGCATGGCTAAGTATAGATCACTGAGGACCGGTGCAATGGACGAGCCTATACAGATACCATTTTTTTGAATGAAAACCGAACCGTTCCATTCCGCGTAGGTCGATCTCAAATAAGTGGACAGTAGCTCGAGAAAGCCGTCAGTAGAAATGCTAGTCGCGTTCTGGAATTTAACAGCTCCATGCTGGTCAATGCAGTCCTTGATGCAATTGATCAAGTCGTCATGAGGTATGGCGTAGTATAGGTCTTTTATGTCAATGGAAAAACCTAATAACGCTCTTTCGGAGTTTCCTTTTAAAAACGTGACCCCAGGTTCTGCATTCTTTACCAAAAAAGGGTCGTCAGTAGTTAGTAGCTTAAGTTGCCTTTGTAAGAATGATGCAACAGATGCAAGGCAAGGTGTCTGGAGGTGATCTCGGCGGCAAGGCTGACGGCGCGCCGGCCAATCAGAAGCTACTTCGAGCCGTCATCGAGGACGTCACCGAAAAAGATTTCACAGGACCAGGGCGATCCGGATATCAAGCCTGAGGACTTTCCGGAGCTCGGAGGCAGTGGGTCATCAACATCTGCAGCTTTCAAGAAGTCATCGAACAAGATAGGCAGCTGGGTTGGGTCGCCTCGTCTCCCGCCTCTCGCACCTCTTCCTCTCTCTCCCCCGAAATCGTAGAGATGCGCTGCGAAATGGCAGCGCTTCGTGCGCAGGTAGCTCAGCTAGCTGCAGAAAACAAAATTTTACGCTGTGCACACGCAGCCCCACCTTCCCCGCCGTCATCGCCGGCGGACCGAGTGGTGCGCCCTGCGGAACCCACGCCTACGTGCGAGGGCCCTCAGGAAAAGGCAATGGACAGCCGTATGACGGCTGTAGAAAACACTCTAGCTGAGTTGGTAGGCCAGCTTTCAACTTCGGTAAGGTCCTGGAAGACATCACTCAGAAGGTGACCATTGCAGTCACCAGTAACATCAAAACATGGTTGAACGAGAATGGTTCGCGCCTCGGCAGGAGGCTTAAGTCGCCGAAGGAAGTTAAGCGTTCGTCAAATTTTATGCGCAAAATTGATCTGGATGAAATCGCCGAAGATTCTGCGGAGCTCCCCCCAGCTGCTCAGGGACTGGGAGATGTAGCTGCGCAATCTAACCCAGCTTGACTCCAAATTCAACATGGCGGTGGGAACTAAGCCATCCCGCAGCCCCCCCCCCCCCCCCCCCATACATCAGGCTTTGTCTGCTTTTTCCCTCATGCAATGGAACTGCCGTGGTTTTAAAAACCACTCGTCCCCTACACCGCACCACAAAACAGGCCTTCCTACCAGACTGGACGGCTTTCCGTAAATCCCTGACAGCCTCCAGTATCCCCGGAGACGACTATTCTGCCTGGGCCCAGAGCCTCATCCAAACACTACACAAGCACGAGAAGCAAATACAACTCACAGATAAGATAACGGATGTGAACAACCATCTCCTTCATCTCTGGGAAGCGCGGCGCAGCCTAAGTGATGGCGCCATCAGAAACATAACAAAAAACTCCGCTTGAGGATTCGCGATCTCACCCAAAAGGCGGCAGAGTATGCTGCCCAGCTCACCGACACTAACTGTGTGGATCGCTGTAACTCTGCTTCTAGACAAATGTCTAGTCGCAATACTTGGAGGCTATTCCGTAGCCTCATAGATGCTACCCAGACCCGCACAGAAACACAAACATCTGCAACGAGCAATTAATAATTTCAAAGGCAATACGAACCAACTTGCACAGACTCTACGGGATCCGCATCTGTGTCAAGTCGAATCGTCCGTTCCAGCTCCATGATCTGCGGGCAGCTCTTGCTAAAATGAAACGGGGTACCGCTCCCGGCAGGAAGGTTACGGTCAAACTTTTGTCCAAACTTCCTGATCCGGTGTATGAGTCCCTGCTAAAATATATGAACCCAATCTGGAAAGAAGAAACACCCCTCCCCCTAGAATGGAAAGCAGCGCTTGTCACCTTCATCCCTAAGCCGGGTAAGCCGATCAATACCGATCACCTCCGACCTAACTCCTTAACGTCTTGCGCAGCCAAGCTCATGGAGGCCATAGTTCGAGATCGCCTTTCTGAAAATCTGGAGGTTCGCAATACTTTCGCACACACGATTTTCGGATTCCGACCTCAAAGTCAGCACAAGACATTCTGCTTCAACTCAGTCACGAGGTACTCAGGCCTGTCGAGCACCCTCACAATGGCAAGGTAGTTCTCACTTGGATTTGAAGGATCCTTTCCACAATGTGAAAAAGAGTGTCATCCTCGCTCACCTCAGCGACAACACAGCGAAGCGCTCAAAATCACAAAGGACGAGGAGGGGACAGGACAATAGCGCACTTTCAACAAATGTTTATTGCGGTTGCGGAGCATATATATATATACACTTCAGAATCACAAAAAGAAAGAAAAAACGAAGAAGGAAAAACATCTGCACGTGCCGCCTAAGCTAAGAAATCCAGCTCAGTTTTTGATAGAGCCACCGACGGTTTGCTGAAGCATTCATCCCCTGATCGTGCTATCTGCGATGCTTCCACAATCTCCCTAGTTAGGAAGTGCAAGATGCCGGGCTAATTGGTACTGCATAATGAATTAAAACAGCGCAAGCAACGGGACGAAACACGAAGGAAGGGAGACAAAGACACAGGCGCTGACTAACAACTGAGATTTTATTCCGAAGCAGGACACATATATAAGGTACAAAGAGAGGGGTGCGGCCAAATGCGATCCTGCACAAGCACCGAAACAGTGTAGTCACGTCCAAGAGTAAAAAACGATAAAAAGGTGAAAAACCGAAAAGACTAAAAGCGATAAAAACCACGGTGTAGGAGGCCGGGACAGAAAGTAAAACCGGTAAAACAGATATATACATAGCCAAAAAGGCAAGTAAAAGCATTCAAATATAACGGTAAAAAAAAAACACGGAACTAAAATCGGGGCACAAGGTGATTAACAAAAGTAGCGGAGAGGGGCATTCAAGAAAAAAGTTAAACATTTACCCTGCCTCTGAGAAAATCCAATTCTTTTTGCGACAAGCACAGGGAGGGTGCACTCACACATTGCTCATTTGCGCTGTGAATTTCGAACGCTTCTGCGATTTCCCTGGATATCCTATCCCGTCCTCTAGCAAGAATTGCGCAGCGATTGAAATGTGGGTAACAGGTTTTGTCCGGATCATCATCGTTATGTTTACGCTTTTTGCAGTGCATGGCGAGGTGCCCGGAAATTGCAATGCTGTTTACGTTTTTCTTGTGCTCTTGAAGCCTAATGTTGAGACACCTGCCTGTCTGGCCAATGTATCTCTTCCCACAGGATACGGGCAGGGAGTAGACGACGCCGGTTTTGCAGGGGACGAGTTGTTCCGAATGAGTCAGCCCACATCCACGGGCGATCAGAGGTTTGTTTACCTTCGCGCAAAGGGCGGAAAGCTCGGTGGCTGACCTCATGAATGTAGGGCATTACGACCACTCTTCTGTGCTCCCTGTTGGACGCCGCCTGTGCGTGTTGTCGTGCTCGTTTCTTGGCCGCGGAACCGGCCACGGACACCAGAACGTTCAGGGGGTATCCGGCGGCTGACAGGCGCTCGGCCTGGTTGCTAAAACTATCCTGGAAATGATGTTCACAGGACTTCTGAAGCGCATTTTGAAAACAAAGTCTTACTATCCCTCTCTTAACGAGTTTTGTATGGGCAGACATAAAAGGCAGAAGAGGTTTCTTACCCCTGGGCTGATAGGACCAGCAGGTATGCTCGTTGGAAAAATGCAGTCGCAAGTCCAGAAACCTGACTGAACATTCATGCAGCGTTTCATGCGTCAAAGCCAGAGGAATACATTGGCCAAACATGGAAACAATTTCGGATACCATTGGGTTAAATGCTTCGTGGCTGCAATTCAAAAGGAAGAGATAGTCATCCACGTAACGAAAAATTTTTACTACGCTCGTATCAGCGATCCTGTCATTCAACATCCTATCGTATCTAGCGAGAAACAGTTCGCTTAGAATAGGTGCTACGCAAGAGCCTATGCAAACACCTTGTTTCTGTATATATGTATGTTCACCTGACGTAACATAGAAAGAATTCAGATAAAAGTTCACAAGTCGTAGAAAATCATCAATGGAAGGGCCTACCTCGTTCTGAAAATTTACGGCTCCGAAGGTGTCGATAGATTCCTCAATGCAAGACAGCAGTTCTCTGTGCGGTAAAGAATAATACAAATCTTTGATGTCTACCGAGAAGGCGTTCAGGTTGCAGTCATGTTTGATACTTAAAAAATCTATAACCTTTTCTGAGTCATCGATCACAAAGGGTTCATCAACCGTCAGCAACTTTAACTTATCTCTAAGAAAAGTCACGAGCAATTTCTGCCATGACTCCTTTTCGGATGCGATTACACGGAAAGGTATTCCAGGCTTGTGCGTTTTAGCAGAAAAAAACACAGTTCCACTGAGACGACTCGCAGCTTTAAGTTTACAAGCCAAATTGTCCAGTTTGAGGGACTTACATAAAGCCACAGCTTGCTTTTTCACCTTGGAGAGGTTGGCGTGATTCCTATTGAATTCAGTCTCGAGGGCGCTGGTAGCTCTTGAGCTAAATTCACCGGCCGATAGTACAGTGAAGCCGCCTTCTTTGTCAGATGGGACCAGAAGTATTTCATTGTTTCGAAGATAGTTAATGGTCTGACGCACTGGAAACTTTTTGGAGGATGAATGGTACTTGCAGAGTACATCGACGCCTTCCGAGATGCATCTGGTCTTGTCAGAAAGCACCCGAGGACGGGATAGGATATCCAGGGAAATCGCAGAAGCGTTCGAAATTCACAGCGCAAATGAGCAATGTGTGAGTGCACCCTCGCTGTGCTTGTCGCAAAAAGAATTGGATTTTGTCAGAGGCAGGGTAAATGTTCTTTTTTCTTGAATGCCCCTCTCCGCCACTTTTGTTAATCACCTTGTGCCACGATTTTAGTTCCGTGTTTTTTTTACCGTTATATTTTAATGCTTTTACTTGCCTTTTTGGCTATGTATATATCTGTTTTACCGGTTTTACTTTCTGTCCCGGCCTCCTGCACCGTGGTTTTTATCGCTTTTAGTCTTTTCGGCTTTTCACCTTTTTATCGTTTTTTACTCTTGGACGTGACTACACTGTTTCGGTGATTGTGCAGGATCGCATTTGGCCGCACCCCTCTCTTTGTACCTTATATATGTGTCCTGCTTCGGAATAAAATTTCAGTTGTTAGTCAGCGCCTGTGTCTTTGTCTCCCTTCCTTCGTGTTTCGTCCCGTTGCTTGCGCTGTTTTATTTCATTATGCTCCCTAGTTAGGCTGGTACGATGGCGATACAAAGCAATAGTTTTGGCGAACAAAGGCTGGCAAGGTGTCCGCTGTCACACTTTTTGCAGTGCGCAGCTAACTGTCCGTCTATGGCAATATTGCCGACCTTTTTAGAGTGCTCTTGCAGCCGAACGTTCAGACATCTTCCAGTTTGACCGATGTAGTGTCTACCACACGAAAGCGGGATCTTGTACACAACATCCTTCTGGCAAGATACCAAGGGATCCCTATGTTTGATATTGCATGCTGGTTTTTGCGTACGTGCATTTCTAGTACCTTTTCTAGTACCTTGGGCCTTTCTACTCTTTGTTCTCTGAATTCATGTTCCTTGGTTTCACTTGCCGCCAACGCTGAGGTCCAAGCTCGTGCTTTTTCCTTCTGTATCCGATCCAGGATCCTCCCTCCCGCCGTTAGAGCCCTGCTTGGTGGCTTTCCTCCGTCGGTTAACCATGTTGGTCGGCTGTGCAAGATTTTCCGGGCTGAATGGCGGAGGCAGGCTCGGTTCTATTGTGACTACTTGTTCTCAAGTATCTTCAGCGACGGTAACATCGGACGAGCCCGATGGAAATGGCGCCAGGTGTCAAGGTTGCTCGACCTGGCCACGGAAACCTTCTGGCTCTGTGTTTTGGAGGGCCTCCGCCTTCTGGTGCCTCGCAAGGTATCGGCATGTGGTCAAGGCATTCACACGTTAGGGGACGTCGACGTCCCGGAGGATGTCTCCAGGACTCTGGCGCTCGGCCCCAAGTTCGCCGTACCACCGTGGCAAGACGCCGCTGGACTTCTCACCAGTGTCCGGGAAGTGGCAAGGAGGGCGACGTTGGACGAGAGGGCATCCTGTGTATCCCAAGGGTTGAAGGTGGTTGCAAGGTGCAGACAGGAGCGACCTGACATGCGGCTGGAGCACGCGGCTACGTCTCTCAAGGAACTTGGTCTCTGTGTTCTGCCTGCTGACAAGGAAGGCGGATTTGCTGTGCTCAGGCAAGAGCTGTTATGCAGTAAAGCGTCGGAAGCAGTACTATCTCTATTTAATCCCCACAGAAATGTTTCTTTGAAAAGAGTAAAGTCGCGTGCTAAGAAGCTGTGCGAACAGCTCAACCTGTTGAGCGTCGTTAAGAAGATTGAGAGCAGCGATTATGACTCTCTTCAAATGTTTTTCTCAGCTAAGACTCATAAAGTGGAATGCCCTTTTCGCGTGATTGTGTCCGAATCGGGTACGTGGCAGAAGTGCGTTGCTGACTTCTTGCAATTGAGTCTTAAAAGGCTTGATGTGGACGACCCGTTTGCGACGAGGGACTCTGCTGTATTAATAGATTACCTTAGGTCATGCGACAACAGCGCTCTAACCGCTTTTTCAGTGGATATAAAAGATTTGTTTTATTCATTGCCACACGATGGTCTGTTGTCCTGCGTCGAGGCAGTAATGAACGAATACGGCGCGGTAGACTTTCAGAACTACTGTGGTGTAAGTGTGAGTGGTTTTTTAGAGCTTTTATCTTGTTTCCTGACGTCGACTTTTGTTACCTTTGACAAAAGCATTTACCTGCAAAAGCAGGGTGTTTGCATTGGTTCTTGTATCGCACCGATTTTAAGTGATTTATTTTTGGCTCGTTGTGACAAAGTTTGTTTGAGCGGCTTGATGATCTTAAGATTTTAAAAGTGTTTCGTTATGTTGATGATTTTTGATTTTGTTGGATACTTCTGTTTTTATTGACCCGTTTGACAGCAGTCATTCGGAAGAGTTTATTGCTCTCGGAGACCCTATTGTTTCGCGGATTTTAGCATCTTTTCATGCATGTTTTAAACCACTCACATTCACCACCGAATTGCCCGAGCAGAACAGCATTAGGTTTTTGGATTTGCGATTGTATTTTAAAGATCACGCGTGTTGGGTGTATGAGCCAAGGGCCAACAAGCCTCCCCTACCGTATAGTTCGTCGCATTCTAAGCTGGTCAAGAGGAATATCGTGCTGTCCTTTTTGTCGAGTGCTATTAAAAGTCCTGCCAACACACCGTTGATGAGAGTCTTAGCCCACAGGTGGCTCGATTGGAGATGGCAGGTTACCCCAGGCACGTGATAGTTTCTGTAGCGGAGGCCCTGAATCGCAAACGGAAATCAGAGGCGAGCCTGAGTAACGAGCACACAGCAGAAAATAGAAAAGAAAGACATGATAAAGAGAAGGTAGCTGTCATTCCGTACGTGCATGGTTTCTCGCACAATCTGAAGAAAGTTGGGCAGCGATCCGGAGTAAAAGTTTTGTTTTCGGCACCAAAGAAGCTGATGAGCCTTTGTAGGTTAAGTTGTCCCACACGTACGCGAAAACCAGCATGCAATATCAAACATAGGGATCCCTTGGTATCTTGCCAGAAGGATGTTGTGTACAAGATCCCGCTTTCGTGTGGTAGACACTACATCGGTCCAACTGGAAGATGACTGAACGTTCGGCTGCAAGAGCACTCTAAAAAGATCGGCAATTATGCCATAGACGGACAGTTAGCTGCGCATTGCAAAAAGTGTGACAGCGAGACATCTTGCCAGCCTTTGTTCGACAAAACTATTGCTTTGTATCGCCACTGTACCAGCCTAACTAGGGAGATTGTGCAAGCATCGCAGATAGCACGATCAGAGGATGAATGCGTCAGGAAACCGTCGGTGGCTCTATCAAAAACTGAGCTGGATTTCTTAGCTTAGGCGGCACGTGTAGATGTTTTTCCTTCTTTGTTTTTCCTTCTTTCTATTTGTGATTCTGAAGTGTATATATATATATATATATATATATATATATATATATATATATATGCTCCGCAACCGCAATAAACATTTGTTGAAAGTGTGCTATTGTCCTGTCCCCTCCTCGTCCTTTGTGATTTTGAGCGCTTCGCTGTGTTGACGATGAACCAACACGCCCACCACCTCAGCGATGAACCAACAGCACCTCAGCGAGACACAATGCGGACACAACACGTTTAATTACGTAAAACAGTTCTTAACGGACCGTGAAGCCTTTATCCACATTCAGGACAAGGAGCACGATCCTTATACTATGGGTACGCGGGGCACGCCGCAAGGCGCAGTGCTGTCCCCACTACTCTTTAATTTGGCAATGCTTCATCTCCCTGCCCAACTAGGTGAGGTCCAAGGTATACAGCATGCACTGTATGCCAACGACATCATAATTTGGGCTACAGAGGGCAACATTGGTCAACTGGAGGACTGCCTGCAAACAGCGGTGGGCATAGCGGATCGCTATGCTACGTACTGTGGTCTCCAGTGATCTCCTCAAAAATCCGATTTCGTGAATCTGCGCCCCTCGCCGAGATGCAAGACACCAATATTTCTCTCTCTGGCTAGTGGACCCATACGCGAAGCCACAGAGAATAAAGAGTCCTCGGACTCTTTATTCACCAAAATCGTCGCGCTGACACAACACTAGCCAAGCTTCGCAAAGTTGGCGACCAAGTGGGCCACATGGTCCGCCGCGTCTCCAACAAGCGTGGAGATCTCGGAAGCAGGGATGCGATGCGACCCGCCCATGCAGTCGAATTCTTTATTCAACTTCATACCTGCGCTTGCGCAAGCATGATGAAGACATCCTGGAGGTCACTCTCCGCAAGATGATCAATAGGGCGCTCGACCTCCCGATCTCTACCTCCAATGCGAGGCTCCTTGCATGGGGGATGGTGAACACCTACCGGGAGCTACGCGAGGGGCACCTCACTAATCAATACATGCGTCTTGCCCAGATCGTGTCCGGTCGTCGCCTTTCGGACCGGCTACATATATAACACAACCATCAGATTGAGGAAAGGGTACGAGTGCCAGAGCTATGGAGAGGCGCCCACCGTGTTCGACCCCTTCCTACCAAAATGGACAGAGAAGACCACAATGGACGGCGTCAGGAGCGAGCAAATGCTCTGCGCCACCATTATGGCTCTAAACACAATGTTTTCTATGTGGATGTTGCGGGCCCGCACCATTCCAGAGTAGAATGGTACACGGCTGCCGTCGTTCACGAGGAAAGACAGGTGGATGGCCTCACCTTTAAGGCCCCTAGCGCAACCCACGCGGAGTAGGTAGCAATCGCCTTGGCTGCCTCCCACCCTCAATCTAAATTCATCCTATCCGACTCGCCAGGGGCCTGTCGGAATTATGAGCTGGGCTGGATAACGCCCACAGCACAAAGAATACTTCGGAGAGCAGCTTGGGATCAAGAACCCCAGACCCGATTTCTCATTTGGACTCCAGGCCACTAGGGCCTACCAGGGTATGAGGACGCCAACTCGGCCGCCCGCGCACTCACTAACCGGGCCCCCGGCGTAGACCCTGCCGATCTGGACCAGGACACTTATCCTCTCTTAACTTTTCAAGAAATCTGTGCCTATTACCGGGACTCGCACCGTCAGTACCCGGCTCCTCACTGGGGGCTAAGGAAAGCGGGTGAAAGAATACTTTTTAGAATTTTTATTAATACTCCACTGTGCCCGGCAGTACTCAAACATTTCGACCCGTCATTTTCTGGCCTCCGCCCTTTCTGTAGAAAGGTGGCTGACACCTTTCACATGGCCTGGGCATTCCAGCTAAATCCTCCTCTTTTACCCATAACCCCTTCCCCTACCCGAGAGGACTGGAAGGCGGCCCTGCTCGGCTGCCTGGATCTAGCGGCACAACAAGCGCTGGTCCAGCGAGCTCGTGTGGCGGCCCAGACCAATGGAGTGCCGGAATAAGAGACTCCACCTAGTATTGTAAGGGAAGCGGCCCACTAGGGGTGGCTCTCCAAGCAACCTCTCCTTTGCTTTCCACCACCACCAGCAGCAGCGCGCCTAGCAGTGTCTGTATGGTCAAAATATTAGACAGCGTGTCCTGCACCTTCCCTGTCTATATTGGCTATTCATATTGGGCCGTAACTTCATAAACCAAGGCAGGAACCGTGATGAATCTCAGTATGGGCACCTACCGGTACGGCACCGGTACAGAAGCATTTCCGTTCACGACCGAAGCCGCTGAGCCGCAGTCACAGTTGCTAGCCACAAACGGCCATTTGGCCAATGGCACAGGAACGGTATTCTCACTGTTTCGAAGTACATTAGGGGCTCATTAGCGCAAAAATGAAAAGTCAAGGTAGCACTCAAGCCCTTTGCAGCAATGTTCATGGAGGCTCCGAGGAAGACCAATGTGCTTCCTCATAAGGTCGACAACAGCTGTACCCGTCCGATCAAATTCAACCAGAGACCTCGGAGTGTGCACAAGCGAGCTCTTCTCGATGGTGCTTTCGACGGAATGGTAATAACCTGGTATACGTTTAGGTCAGTACGTGTCCGGCAAGCTAAATCTCTCTAATAGCCATCTTTTGCGGACGGGCGGATTGATTGACGGCTCCTCACTAAGCAGCCACCGGCTGCACCAATCTTTGCAATCCCGGAGGTCACTTTCTCCCAGACATCCGGGACACAAAAGACATCTCAAAGGAACTTGGTTCCTCTTGAAAAATCTCCTGCCTCCATGCTTTCGCCAGAGGCGATGGAGGTGAGCGTGGACTCCGCAGCGCCAGCGGCGCCTAGGGAGTTCGCCAATGAGAGGCGGGGCCTGTTGGACCGCTTCAAGTAAAAAAAAACATAAGCCAGTTAAGCCACCTGATAAAGGTGGCGAGTCTTAAAGCCACCATCTCTTCCCCATTCTGCACTTGCAAAAAATGGCTAATGAGAGCATCGTTTACTGGAACTGTCGAAGACTGCTAAATAATCTGGATGGTGTAGCAGGTCCATCCATGCCTAAGGGTGTTACTGTTCCGATGAAAAGCGGTGCCACCCGGATCACAGCCTCAAGTAAGACCTTGACTCGTCCATCCCAAACCAAAATGCTACAGCTTCTTCCTGTGAACGAGACTAAAGGCACCAAATTCTGTCGAATAATCATGGTCTCTGTGCCTTTAAGGGCGTTGACTTCATAAGCGAACTGTGGTGTCTGATTCAGACCAGACGCATGACACGGGACCACGCAAGCGCAGTATGCAAAAACCCTCCTTTATTCGTCACAGTGAAGCCACTTATATAGGGAATCATATTGAATGACGATGACGATATGTACACTGAAAAAAACGAAACTGAAACGAGAAATAAGGATACAACATCGCCTCCCGCTAGAAAAATACAACATGGTAATTTTCAACAACCAAAATAACACGAACTAAACACTTAGTGTTCAGGTAAAGAAAACCCAAATCTTTCTACAGGTCGGCGTACCCTAGTGCTGCGACGCAAAGGTTGCTCCACCGAATCCTCTAAAGGAGCAACCACTTCTTCATTAACTTCAGCCCTTGTTTCCGGCAATCGCAACAATTCACCTTGTTCACGTAGGTCCATACACAATTCACGTAGGTCCATACACAGCCTAATTGAACCGTCCTTCTTCCTCACGACGACGATCGGCCAGCAGGCGTTGTATCTCTACCGATACCTGTTGCCGTAGCGTGAGCGGCAGGCGTCTGAGTTTCGCAACGACTGGTTTCACAGATGAACGGCATTTAACATGATGAACAAAGCCTTTCACATGCCCTAACTGTTCCGTGAACAAGTGCACAAACTGGTGCTTAAATTCTGAAGGCAGTGAATCAGGGCATGTCACCTGGCAGCAATTCAAGGTTGAGCCGTTGATAGTGATTCCTAGGCTCCGAACGGCATCAATGCCCCAGCAGCGAAGTGCCCTTAGTTGTGACATGAAAAAGTACACTGGCTCTGTTTCCCTTGTAAGATACGTCAGCAAGAAAGCAACCGCTTAACTTGATTTGTTCTCCGGAATAGTTACACAAATTGGCAGTCGGCGGTCGTAATAAGTAAGTGTCGGCTAGATATTTGTGGTAGTGCTCTTCACTGAGCAAAGAAACCGTAGCGCCTGTGTCGACAATCAACGACAATCTTATCTTCCCGATGGAAATGTTGGCTCGAATATATTTCGCCGACGCAACGGTCACAGATTTGAAGTACCGTTACGGCGTTGGCCTTCTCGGGCTTTCGAACGGCATATTTCATTTTCTTCGATCTGCACATGCTTGAAAAGTGACCAATTTTTCCACAAGAGTGGCAACGCTTGTTCCTCGCCGGACATGCAGTCGAGTTAGCCATATGCGATGACGAGCCGCACCTGTAGCAACTTCCTTGCTCAGAGTCTGACCTTTTTCGCACATCTTGATTCTTGTTCACAGCGCTATGCGCGAATTCCCCGAGCTCTTGTAGTGTTTGCTCAATTTGCTTCCCGATGTCAACAGCACGCTGCAATGTAAGCGAAGACCCTTCATAAAGCATGCGTTCACGGGTTGTTCGTGACGAAGTGCCTTCCAGTAATAGGTCTCGAATCATGCTATCGGTGGCACTGCCAAAATTGCAAGTAGACGCAAGGTCCCGAAGACTGTTTGTAAACGCTTGAAATGTCTCACCAGGGAGTTGTCTTTGGCGAAACCGGCGCCGCTCCACCAAATCATTCGTAGCGCTCGCGAAATGCGTATCCAGAGCAGCAAGCGCGTCCTTTAACTGGTCCACCTTTTCCTCGGCCTTGGCATCCGCAGTCGCGTCTGCTCCTTGTGCAAGGATGCTGTAGAATATTCGCTGGCCTTCAACCCCGAGCGAATTTAGCAGAATCGCCTTGCAACGCTTCGGCTTCAGTTCATCGCTGCCAATGGCCTCCAGGAAATTCAGGAATACGCGTTTCCACTGCTGCCAGGGCACAGCCGGGTCACCGGGTGCAGGCAAGAAAGGGGGCGGTGCTGCGAAACACCCGAGTGACATGGCTCCGATACTGATCCTCGTCACCAATATGTGGTGTTTGATTCAGACCAGACGCATGACACGGGACCACGCAAGCGCAGTATGCAAAAACAGTACTTTATTCGTCACAGTGAAGCCACTTATATAGGGAATCATATTGAATGACGATGACGATATGTACACTGAAAGAAACGAAACTGAAACAAGAAATAAGAATACAACACGAACATGCCGCCTTTAGCAACCGACATTCCAACTGCCGAAAAGAAGGCTCTTGTGGTTAACCTTCCGTGTTCAGGGGGGTACTCGACTTGGCCGCACAGAGGAGCTCTGAAGCCGGTGTCTCGAAGCTCGTTTGGCATATTTCGCAAGGCACATGAAACAGCTGTCGCATTTCGTCGCGTTCGACCGTCGTTGGCGTTGTGCCCAAATCGACCACATGAATTCCACTCGGGCACATCACTGAAAGCAAGTCTACAGTCTGTGGAAATATTCCCCAACTTGTGACACAGGATAAACCGTGGTAGTTACTTTTTTCCATGGGGAGCGTAATGTTTCTAGCGATTCTTCAGTTCATCCCCAACTATACCAATGTTGGCAAGGTTCTGGGCTTCAATGAATTTGCCCGTCATATCAGCAGGATCAGTCAGTCTTGCAGTTCCGTCATTTGAGAAAGACTACGAGCTGTGGGTAGCAACATCGCTGGAAGTGCTCTGCGATCATTAACTCCCTTATCCCTTCAAACGTCCGGTGGAACTCAGCCATATCTATCCAGGGATCAAAGTAACTGGAGATGCGAGCAATCAGCTGTTTTCCTGGTTCACCATCTTCTGCCCGTTTCTCTTGATATCCTGTGCAGGGAACTAGAACCGCTGCAACAAGGCATTTTTAACCCTTGTTATCAAGCGAATCTTCCGCTGTCATGTGGCCGATGAATGCAAGGGCTTCCAGTTAGACACGTACTAACAGCTACAGCCCATTTATCTGGAGGCCATTGCTGTCCTGTAGCCACACGATCGAATTGCTGCAGATAAACATAAAGATCGTTACGTCATTCGTCGAACAAAGGAAGTAATTTTTGAGGAGAGAACTGGAGGAGCTAGGCGCACCAGTGACCTCGGCATCAGTATTCATATCAGTGCGGGCGCAATCCTGTAGCCTGAGCATTGATTTCAATACCTCTTTTCTCTCTCTCCGCTACTTCCATTCTACTTTCGGCCACTTGGCTCTTCATTTCGGCGAATTGCTTCTCGATCGGCTGCGCCTTCAGCTCGCAGCGCTGTTCGTTCATTCACGATCCAGGTATGAAGTTCTAAGCCCGACAATCCAAGTTTGGTCCCGATAGCAGCCAACTTCTCTAGTTGCATTTTCACAACTCACAGAGGCTCAGATCTGGCACGGCGGGAAATGACGCCCGAATATTCCAGGCTCGCCAGATTGTGATGCAATTAAGGGCCCATGATCTGTCTATTCGTGCTCAGTGGCAGGTGTGGTTTCCACTCACCTGCCAGTCCGCGGCGACACAGGATCCAGTGCTGTGGACTCTGCGAAGCCCTGGCTGGGGATGTGCTGCCGACGCGTGGAGATGCGGTCCTCTCCAGACGTTTGGGTGCCGAGGATAGCCACAAATAACCAAAACCCAGAGCCAGAACTATGAAGACCAGCGAAAACGCTCCAATGCTTTTTTACTTTTTCTTCTTACTCCGCAATTCTTCCTTCTACTCTTTCTCTACTTGCGTTACACCATGCGCTATGCTACAATTTCATGACACTGGCGCTAATATTGCATGCAAGCAAAGCGCAAAACTAGTTGCTTAATTGTTACTTCCTTAATGCTTCCTTTCTAATGACACAGCTCTTCGTTAGCATACAGCTCAACGGCAACTCATACACTAATAAAATTTCACTCGAATGTAGCAACCTTGCTCGGTAGCCTATCGATTGCGTGCTCGTCTCGCACTGAAGGGCCGGAGTTGGATTTCTGGTACGCTGAGAACAATTTTTATTTATTTGCTTCCTCGCAGATATTCGAGTTACAAAAGAGAGCAACACTATCACCGGCTTTTCTGTGTCACGGGGCCCATGAAGCCATCGCATTAATATTTGTTGCATATGTTCCTGTGGTTAGCGCAAACGCCTCGCGCACTTAACGGTGGTCAGTTCACGTTCAGGCATATCGGTAACGCGGTGCTTTGAACAGGAATCGTCTTCGAAATATTTAATGTTTTTATGATACGCTACATTGCTTTCACGATTGTTAACAACGCGACAATCTCCCAGGCGAACAGGGAAATCAAACTGCCGCTTTGAACATTTTTGTTTACTTGTATACTAATGACGAAAACGCGATTTCGCACCCAGAGCTGATTACTGCAGTTCGCGAAAGCAGCGCTCATTACGTTTAGATAACTACCGACATTGCTGTTGGTTTATTAGCGACTGGACAACTACTCCATCGTCGCCATGACATAGCCTGTCGGTGTACCGCGATTGCTGTTGGTTTATTAGCGACTGGACAACTACTCCATCGTCGCCATGACATAGCCTGTCGGTGACAACTATCCTACTGACTAGAGGGATGCATATTCATAACCACGGGCAGGTGGCTTTGGCAATCCAGGTTGGCCGAAGGTGTCTCCAACCCTTGTATATGCAATAGCATCCTCCCACAGGAGCACGCCTATTATGCGGCGTGTCGGTGAGTGGCGACACTGTGGGTTTCCGAGCCAAGTGCTTTCCATATTCCGTCGAAACAGGACCCCGCAGGAGCACCTTAGCAGGCCCTTGGGTGTCGGTGTGTGGCGACACCGCGGACTCCGAAGCGGCGCCAGAGCTTCGTTGGCTAGCAAACGTTGGCCAGTGCGCCTGCGCGTCTCCAACCTGAGCCCCGGGGGGCCCACTCCACAGGACATCGTAGCTGTATGTAGCGGATGTCGGTGAGTGGCTCCACCGTGGGGAAACCGAGCCAAGCGGGGGGTGCTGCGATCGTCAGGCAGCGGTCTAAAGCGTGACCCGCATGGAGCGTTTTTCCGGGCGATTCGCCGGCGTCGACGGCAGCGGAGCGTTTTTTTGCCGCCGGAGAGGACGATTTTGCCAAATCGTCGGGATCTGGCTGAACAGATAAAAACGCCGACGACGCGCCGACGCCGGAAGTCGGCAGCGGCAGAGGGCCAATGAGAGCCGGAGCAGCCATCACGTGATTCCGGTTGGAGCCACGCCCACGCCGGCCGAGAGAGAGAAGCTCGCGAGAGCGGAAAGAACGAGGGGGTTTGGCGCTCCGACGGCGCCGAGGGTTTCGGGTTTCTCGGCCGGAACGGCCGAGCAGCAATGTAGTCTTTCGGAGTCGCGGGGGCGCACGAGGCAACGACAGCAAGGTCCGGGCATCGGGCACCGTGCATTTCCTTTTTTTTTTAGGCTTTTAGGTTAGAGTTCGGTGAATGTGGGCCGTCCGCTGGGGCCACGAGTGTTTACGCTGAGCTCGGAGGTTGTTTATGAGCTGCTAGCCTTGCCAGCGGACCTCTGATACCTCCCTTGTGCTATGGCTTCTGCATCTAGATCCATAGCTGTTGGAAGTGATGCCTTGCCTGTTTTCTTGACACACCTGACCCAGAAGAAAGAGAGGAAACCACAACTTGAAGCTCGCGGCGACAGGGAAAACAAGATGTGCGCGACCTCGACGCACGGCCGGATGGGGGCGCGTGCATCGCGACTGGGCGGCAAAAAAAAACGCCGCTCGGCTGCTGACCATGCGGGAGTGGAATCGTCGACGCCGGCGCGGGCGTCGGGCGTGCGACGCGTTTTCGCGTGCAAAAAACGCTCCATGCGGGCCACGCTTAACAGTGCCCCCTTCCGCGTCGGTTCTCTGCCGCCAGGGAGCCGCCGCGGGAAAGCAAGCACTTGGGCCTTTCGGGGCTCAGGCTGTGGACACGCCCCCACAGGAGCAGCAGAGTGGCACGCCCCCGCTGTTCGGTGATTTGCGCCACCGTGGGTATCCGAGCTGAGCATAGTCCGTTTCGATGTTGAAAGGAAAGGCACATCGCAGGAGCACTTCGGTTAGCCGCCGTTGGTGTCGGTGTGTTGGCGCCACCGCGAACTCCCAGCCAAAACAAAAAGAAGATCGCTTCTTTTTTATTATGCGTACGATGGCTTGGAAGTAGTCACCGCCATTTTCTTGAGATTTCTGGAAGCAACAGTACTATGCACTTTAAAGACGTATATGTACGTCTTGCCATGTAAGAGCGATCGCGTGGAATTTGTTGCTTTAACATTCAGCTTCCACTTCCACTGCGTAATCTACGATGGAAAGAAATATCAAAGCACGCAGTTAATCATGGTACGCGCAAGAAGCTGAAGATCTTATAAAGAACATTGATTGTAATATTTGCAATTCAACCCCGTACGAAATTGAGTTCGCTGTCTTGGAGCCGTTCATGTTTCTATCTGCCTGTGAATATGTAGTAGGCCCTGCTACAGTAGGTGCTCTGTATGGAGCTGGCTACTAAGCCGCATCTACGTATAATGACAGCCGGTTGCAGCCTGTAATTTATTTCGAGAGCCAAAGCCCTGCCGTTCTCCTACCCTCGTGGTGTATACAGGATGCATATTCTTGGGAAGAAGCTTAATGGTGAGCTGTTTCCTGACTGGCTCGCGTGGGTCTTTTGGTTCATTTACTTCTAACCATGCATTTGTGCATATGCTGCCGAGGATTCTTCTGTCTAACTAAGTTTTCATATACCGCACCATCTGCGAATTGATGTTTTCCACGCCGATTTATGCGAGTGCGTTGACAATGTCAAGTTGCAGACAGTATTCTGCAGCTGTGTAGTGATGAAGCCCTATAGTGTCACTCAAAATGCTTGTATAATGACGTACTCATAGCGGATCGTTCTGTGGCAAGATCTGTAGGTAAGGATGGGTATGCTATGTAGATGAAGCAACTCAATAAAATTATGCGCTAATCTGCACAGGTCCCTTTCAATCACGCCGCTTCTCATGAAGTGAACTCGTTCAAGTAGACAGATTGCCGACCGGTTGTCAACGAAAATTTTTTGGTTGTCTCTGTGTTGTTGTGATTGCTCTGTAAGCAGAAGACAGATGACCTCACTGGCTAGAATTGTATTATGGGTTGGTGTTTAACGTTGACAATAATAACGCCTTGATGTGCCCGCATGCTTTTCAGGCTACTTTACTTTCGGCATATGGTTATATAATACGTGAAATTTGATTCAGCTCGTCCTACTGCTCACAAGCATTGGCTTGTAGCACCGCAAACAACTATGCAAAATAAACCTTTTTTTTCTACATAAAGTGCGGAAATATCATATATAATAGCAATTTGGCGTCTTCAGGTCGAGTATATACGTGCGAAATCGCCCATTTAGCCTCTTCAACTGCTGTTGTTGCTTTGCTGTGTCATCTGCACGTGTGGCAACGCCATAGAATAAGCTCTGGTTAATTTTAAACTGATCCGATTTATTCGCGTCGCAGATAGAAGTTGAAGAAAACGACGATGTGCAATCCACAGCGCAATATTATGCTGCGGCTTACCACGTCGCGTGATATCATACAGCTGATAAGCGATCTTTGTAATCGGCTGAATGATGTCTCCGCAGCCGACAAAACCTCGTAGGGACGCTATATTCCGACATTTTCCCCACATAGTTTGTCATTATTCGGCAGGGCTACTGCGTGTAGCTTCTTTAAAGGAAAAAATGTATTATGTTTTGAAAAACTTTTCGCGATATTTGTTTGGTGTTGAATTCGCCAATCGGTCCCTTGTATGTTATCGTGTCGCGTTGCCTGTTGACATTATATTCAAATTGATTCTGAGCGCCGTGAGTCTAGCTTGAGGCCACCGAGCTAGATATGCAGACATATGAACAAGCTTCTAAATCTGACTAAATAAAATGGTGCTCTTCAATGCGTCATTTGTCGTACAGTAGTTGCATTCAGCGCTGATGACAACGCCCCTAAGACTGAATTTGACACCCGCTCTGTGTGAATCAAACCTGGCTCGAGATAATCTGGCGAAGCTCAGCGCCAGCCTGTATCTTTGTCGAAGGATCCGCGCTACCGTTACTTCGATTGGGCCTGATGGCCGACCTTGGACGCCATCAGAGCGTCAGCCGTGTAGGCAGTGGCTGCGCCGCGCCTACCTTGAGGTCGTCACCAGGGGCCGCAGTGTGTGCCTCGGCTGGCGACGCTACAGTCAACGAGTGCGGTTTTTTCGTCGTGCGCCATAACGGCGAGGTCCGCGTCTAGAAAAGGCGCTCCTGCGCATTGTCTCCAGTGAGCCTGCAGAGTTGATGCAGAAAGACCCGAAGCTTTTTCATGCGCTTTGCTGGCTCAGAAGTTTTGACGTTTGCTGTAAAGCCCAGGACTGATAGATTTAAACGCTGTCATTGGGCGGCACTATTTTGACAAAGGCGACATGCTAAAACATGTCCCGACTCCAAGATATCAGTTGTGAAACTTCCCGATTGCTGAAAATTAGTCTGATGGCCACCACCGCACCTTTACGTAGAAATGACACACTTTTTAGAAGATAAAAGAAGTACACCTATGCAATATTGTCGGGTTGGTAACTAAAAGGTTTTAATGGGCGCTGACCCAGAAGTCCCAGAAGAGCACTTCAAGAGCACCGAGAGACGATCGGCGCCCAAATTCAGCCTCTTCCCATCGAACGTCATGAGGCCAGTTCCACTTCTTCAAGTAAGCGCACGAGACTCGCGGTGAGATGCCGCCCTGCGGCTGCTGTTGCATAATAAATTAACAGCGCTACAGACTAGGACGAAGATCAAGAAGCAAACAGGACGGGGGCTTGTCCTGTTTGCTTCTTGATGGTCGTCCTAGTCTGTAGCGCTCTTTATTCATCATATCACTGTACCAACTCGCCCAGATGTCTCTTCTGTTACGGCTGTTGTTGCTCACGCTGCATTACCCCCCTAAAAAAATCATCGACCCGATAAATCGAAAGAAATGAATAGATTAAGAAAAAAAGAGTGCTCACTAGAAGAATGCAGTAAGGCGGAGTGCTAAGTTTCTATGTTTTAAGGCAGATCTCTCGAAAAGTACGGCTTCATATGCGCACCAAGTGAACCACTTCGGGTTTCATGCTGGGGACGAGTAATGGAAATGCTGTCAGGAAGCACTTCGTATGCGATGTGACTTAGTTGACAGAGCACTTTCTAGGGGCAAAATGACAGCTTTAGAAATTTATCGGATAGACCACGACGTCGAATTCGAGTCCAGAACCAAACACCTCTCGCCTAGTTCGAAAGTCACTACACGGTGATGGTGATTGCAACGCTGGGCATCTCGGCCTTGCTGGTTCCGGATGAGTGCCCTCGCCAGCTCTCGTACTTCTTTTGCGAGCTGCAACTTCCTCAGCACAAACTTCGCAGCCACGGTTGTCATGGGGCAACATGGCTTCCAGCATTGCTGAAACTTCGCGGCAGTACAATAGAGAGATGGGTGATATTTTTTGATGTCTTAGTACGCCGTGTTGCACGCGAATGTGACGCACGGCAGGAGGTCATCCCAAGACCGATGTTCAACATCCAGGTACATGGACATCATGTAGATGGGAGTTTTGTTGAAACGTTAGTCTGTGGATGGTAGGTGATTGACCTGCGATGAGTAGGGCCGCTCGGCTGCATGAAAGATTCCGGCCGTTTGGCAGTGAAAGCAGTGCCTCGGTCCGTTATTATAACTTTCAGGGTGTCGTGCCTCAAGACGATGCACTTGATGAAAAATTTCGCTGTCTCGTTTGCCGTGCCACGCTGGAGGGCCTTTGTTTCAGCGTAACGCGTGAGGTAATCTTTAGCGACTATTACCCACCTTTTACCCGAGGCCGTACTTAAAAATGACCCTACAGATTCATGCCTAGAATAGCAGCTTGGGCATGTTGGTTATGCATCTTGAGGTAACAGCGCGGAACACAGGACGGGAGCACAAGATTACAGGACGACACAACGAGCGCTGTTGTGTCGTCCTGTAATCTTGTGCTCCAGTCCTGTGTTCCGGGCTGTTACCTCAAGATGCATGCCAATGCCAACCTCATCAAGTGGGTGTTTTGGCACATTTACATCATCATCATCAGGCTAATTATACGCACTGCAGGGCGAAGGCCTCTCCCATATTTCTCCATTTAACCCGGCTGTGTGCTAGTTGCATCCACTTGACCCCTGCGAACTTCTTAATCTCATCCGCCCACCTAACTTTCTGCCGCCCCCTGCTCCGCTTTCCTTCTTTTGGAATCCAGTTTGTTACCCTCAGCGACCATCGGTTATCCTCTCTTCGCACTACATGTCCTGCCCATGTCCATTTCTTCTTCTTAATTTCTACTAGAATGTCGGTAACTTGAGTTATTTCTCTGACCCACTCTGCACGCTTTCTATCTCTTAATGTTGCCCCTGCCATTTTTCGTTCCATAGCCCTCTGGGTTGTCCTCAACTTAAGTAGAACTCTCTTGGTTAGCCTCCACGTTTCAGCCCCATAGGTGAGTACAGGCAAGATGCAACTGTTGTATACGTTCCTCTTGAGCGATACCGGTAAGCTGCTAGTCATAATCTTCGAGTGCTTGCCAAATGCGCTCCATCCCAGTCTTATTTTTCTTGTCATTTCCTTTTTATTGTCCGGATCTGCGGTTACTACCTGTCCTAAGTAGACATATTCGCCTACTACTTCCAGTATTTCGCTACCTAATGTAAACTGCTGTTCCTTCCCGAGGCTGTTGAACATTACCTTAGTCTTCTGCATATTGATTTTCAAGCCTACCTTTCTACTTTTCCTGTCTAGGTCATCAATCATTATTTGCAGTTCACCCCCCGAGTTGCTTAGCAAGGCAATGTCATCAGCAAATCGCAGATTACTGAGGTATTCTCCATCTACCCTTATCCCTAACTGCTCCCATTCCAAGTCTCTGAATACTTCCTCTAAGCAAGCTGTGAATATTTCTGGGGAGATTGTGTCTCCTTGCCTAACACCTTTCTTTATGGGAATTTTGTTACTTTCTTTATGCAGAACTATGGTTGCTGTGCAGCCACTATATATTATCGTCCAGCACTTTCATGTACGGCTCGCCTACCCCCTGATTTCGCAATGCCTGCATCACCGCCGAGGTTTCAACTGAGTCAAATGCTTTTTCGTAATCAATGAATGCTATGTATAAGCGCTGGTTATATTCCGAGCATTTTTCTATCACCTGATTGATGGTAAGGATATGATCGATAGTAGAGTACCGTTTCCGAAACCCTGCTTTATCCTTTGCTTGATTGCAGTCTAAGGTTGTCCTGATTCTATTAGTGATTACCTTAGTAAATACCTTATATGTAACGGACAGTAAGCTGATTGGTCTGTAATTTTTAAGGTCCCTAAAGTCCCCTTTCTTGTGAATGAGGATAATGTTTGCATTCCTCCATGGTTCCGGTACCGTCGATGACACCAGGCACTGCGTATACAGGGTGGTCAGTTTTTCTAGCACAATATCCCCCCCGTCCTTCAGCAAATCTGTAGTTATCTGATCCTCTCCAACTGATTTCCCCCTTTTCATAGTTTCTAGTGCTGTCTTGACCTCGTCCTTCGTCACTGGTGGAACGTCTGACTGTTTTTCCCTACCGCCAATCTCATTACGGTCCTGACTATGGCTACTGTAGAGGTCTGTATAGAACTCCTCGGCTACTTTGACTATCTTTTCCATATTAGTGATGACGTTGCCCGCCTTGTCCCTTATCGCACACATCTGGTTTTTGCCTATGCCCAATTTCTTCTTTACCGCTTTAAGGCTTCCCCCTTTCTTTACAGCAGGCTCAATTTTCTTCATGTTATACTTCCTTATATCGGCCACCTTGCGCTTATTGATTAGCCTTGATATCTCGGCCAATTCGATCTGGTCGGTTGGATTGGAAGCTTTCATACTCTGGCGTTTCTTAATCAAATCTTTCGCCTCCTTAGACAGCTTACCGGTATCCTCTCTAACTATCCTACCGCCTACTTCTACCGCACATTCAGTAATGATATCTGTGAAATTATTGTTCCTTGCCTCTAGGGTAATGTCGCCATCCTCAGTTAGAACTAAGTACCTATTCTGTAGCGAGATCCTGAACTCTTCTGCCCTCCCCTCACAGCTAATTCGTTGATGGGTGAGAAGGGGTGATCCTGCTTCGGGGTTACCAAGACGGTGGCAACATATGCCACGGCGTGATCGTGGTCCGTAACTCGGACACCACAAAAACTCTTCAAGACCGAGTGTGCTGGCGCGATAGCACAATCGGTCTTGAAGAGTTTTTGTGGTGTCCGAGTTACGGACCACGATCACGCCGTGGCATATGTTGCCGCCGCCTTGGTAACCCGAAGCGGAATCACCCCTTCTCGGTGTTTACTGTGAAGTCCCCGATGAGCTGGTTAGCCGCCTCGATGCCCGGGGTATGCACAATGATGATGTTTTGTTCTCGTGATGGTAGAAAGGCCGCGGGTAAAGAGAAGCCCCGTTACGTGCATTATGACAACATGGTCGTCTCTGTGCGCAACTATTACAAAACTATCCCTGCGTGCGGCCTGTATGGGGCCGTCGGGCATCGCACGGATGCCTGTCCAAACCTGCAGTCGAACACCTGTGGACTGTGCGGATTCCAAGCTCCGCTAGTGGGGTGCGGGCTCCTAACAACTGTGTTCCGCGGTGTTCTGTGTGCGGTGGCTCCCATGCCACCACATCTCGCGAGTGTGCGGCAAAGTTCCGCACACCCAAGATAAAAAAGAAAAAAATGGCGCCCAAGAAAAAACGCCGCCATGTTGGGCCTCCCAGCGATCAGCCTCGCCAAGATATCTCCAACACCGAGAGCCCACCTACAGGAGGTGCTGAAAAACGTGGTGATACCAGGGCCTGGTCAACGTAGTCACAAACGGACACCAGGTGAGCGGTTAGGGTGGGACTGCTTCTCTCTCCCCCCTTTCCACTCCCTTCCCAGGGGTGCGTAGCGCCGAGCAAGATCAAATAGCAGCACTCAGGGCCCAAAACGAGCTGCTGCTTAAGAAAACGAATTGGAATCCAAAATTACCCACTCTTCTCCGCCCTCGCCTCCCGTGGCTGAGGTAATGAAGAGTAAGCTCGTGGTGCCGAAGGCGGTAACAAGCCTAGAGGCCGCATTCGAGGCCCGCTTCGGGGCCACAGAGGCACAATTCATTGCCATATAATATCAAATTTCAATGATGGTCAACGCAATCTCCGAATTGCAAGAGACAATCCCTGCGATGATTGCCCAACAAATTGCGCATTCCTTGCGCTCCTCGCGCAGGCCCGGCGGTCCCTTACCCGGCCGTCCTATCAAAACTTCTAGACGCACCCTTGAGGTAGACGATGACAACTGCTAGCTCTCCGGTATGAGGGATGCCCCCTTTCCGCGAGTGTTGGCTCCGGAGCAGCGTCACTACATCCCCTCTTCAGCCTAAATGACCCTGGCGAGCAGCCCTAAGATCAGGCTCTCCCCACGAACCAATCCGGCCACCCCCGTCCAAATTGTCCAATGGAACTGTCGGGGCTTCCGTTCCCGCGCAAAGAAGGCGGATCTCCGACTTAACCTTTCAACTTTCGACTCTCTTCCCGCTGTGGTCGCCCTCCAGGAGCCAGGGAGTGGTGTCACCCTTACACATTACATCACCTTTCAGCAGGACCCCTCCTCCTGCGTCTGCGTGCATAAAAATTATACGGCTACTCTAGTTGACTTGGAACTTCACACTGAATATTCATTCCTACGTGATGGTGACACTTCTTCCGCTCAAGAAACAAGATGCACCACTCCACGTACTCAACATCTACTGTTCCCTCAGACTCAAAAATGTAACATTCGCAGCACTCGTTAGCCGCGCTCTAAAGGCTGCGGGCAGGGACTCCCTGGTGCTTGTGGGTGATTTCAACGCCCACAGTACACTCTGGGGATACGTGCGTGAAGAGAAGCGGGGACGCAAGCTAGCGGAACTCGCGTCCACGCTGGGCCTGACTCTTCACACTGACCCTGCATATCCAACGCGGATGGGTAATTCAGTTGCCCGGGATACATGTCCGGATCTCACCTTTACCAAAAGCATTGTACACGCAGAGTGGATCAACACCGAGGAAACCCTCGGTAGTGACCACTGCCTTATCAATACCACCGTAAGAACTAAACCATTGGCAAGACCCTACGCATAAGCTCGGTTCCCCGACTGGAATAAGTTCCGTCATAACTACGTCAATTCGGCCTCTATCCACGAACAAGGATACTACGCGTGGGCACAAGGATTGCTTACACATCTTCGTTCGGTGGAAACACAAATTAAGCTCTTGGAGGCCACTCCAGAGGTGGACAACCACCTTCTGCACCTCTGAGAAGTGCGGGACAGCCTCGTCCGCAGATGGCGCCGCCAAAAACATAACAGAAAGCTCAAAACTCGTATCGCCGAACTCACTCAGCGAGCGGCAGAGTACGAGGCCCAACTCGCCGACTCGAACTGGGTAGACCGCTGCAACACGGCGGCCAGACAAACGTCGAGCCGGAGCACGTGGCGCCTTTTCCGTGCCATAATTGACCCGACTCAAAACCACGCCGAGGCACAAAAACTTTTTCAACGAGCTATTCATAGCTTCGATGGAAATACATCAAAATTAGAATGCAAACTGCGCGACCAGTATCTATGCACTAAGCAGGACCCCGGAGGACCCGCGTACTCATATGCAGGTTCAGATAACGCGGATCTAGATCAACCGTTCCAGTTGCACGACCTCAAGGCGGCCCTGGCTAAAATGAAACGAGGAACGGCACCGGGCCGGGACAAGATAACTGTGAAACTGCTTTTCAGTCTTCCCGACCCCACCTACGAAACCCTGCTCGCTTTCATCAACTCGATCTGGCTTGGTAAGGCACCTCTACCAATTGAATGGAAAACCGCCGTGGTAACTTTCATTCCGAAAGCCGGCAAAGCCATAAACACAGACAACCTCCGTGCCATCTCCCTCACGTCTTGTGCGGGAGAGCTGATGGAGACCATGGTGCGGGACCGGCTGTCTGGGTTTCTGGTAAATTAACATACATTCGCAGACACCGTGTTCGGTTTCCACCCGCAAAGGTCCGCTCAGGATGTTCTGCTTCAACTCGACCGAGAAATTCTCAACCCTGTTGAATATCCCTTCAACTATAAGGCAATACTCACCCTTGACTCTAAGGGGGCTTTCGACAACGTCACACACGAAATCATCCTGCAACATCTCTCCCAGACGAACTTTGGACATAACACAATTCAGTACATCAAGCAATTTCTCTCGGATCGACAATCTCTCAATCCGAATACAAGACGAAGAACACGGCCCGTATAAACTGGGAACAGAGGAGCCCCACAGGGCGCGGTCCTCTCGCCATTACTTTTCAATCTGGCCATGATGAAACTCCCGGCTCAGCTGGCGAAAGTCGAAGGCATCCAGCGCGCGCTGTACGGCGACGACATAACCATCTGGGCAAAACACGGATCGGTTGGAGACATTGAGGCCAACCTGCAGCAAGCGGCGCTGATCGTATACGCTTACGCCTGCCGCTGCGGCCTTTGAATGCTCACCGTCCAAATCCGAATTTGTGCACATTCGCCCGTCGCCTAAGTGCATCACCAAAATGGAACTATCCCTAACCAGCGGTCCAATACCCGAACACGATGAGATTAGAGTAGTTGGTCTCCTTATCCCCAAACATCGACGGGCTGATACAAACGATGCTTACACTAGCTTACGATGCTTACCAAGCCACTTTTCTACCTTATGCAGGGTCTTGCACTCTGCATCACCAGCTTCCCGTCTCTGTATGGTGCACTCTCTAGTGATGGCTTCCTGCACGTGTGCCAGCCCGTCGCAATCAACTCAACAGCATCGCAATCAGAACTGGAGCATGGCATCCCCCATCTGCTGTTGCCGCCTACATTCCCAGCAACTGTGACGTCATCAACACCTTCGCGTGTAAAAGAATCGGTGCACAGCTTCCAGTTCAGTGGGCACGGCGGACCTGCCGCGAGCACGATGCTTACCAAGCCACTTTCCTACCTTATGCAGGGTCTTGCACTCTGCATCACCAGCTTCCCGTCGCTGTATAGCGCACTCTCTATTGACGGCTTCCTGCACGGTGTGCCAGCCCGTCGCTATCAACTCAACAGTATCGCAATCAGAACAGGAGCATGACATCCCCCATCTGCTGCTGCCGCCGACATTCCCAGCAACTATAACGTCATCAACACCTTCGCGTATAAAAGAATCGCTGCACTGCTTTCAGTTCAGTGGGCACGGCGGATCTGCTGCGAGCACGATGCTTACCAAGCCATGTTTCTACCTTATGCAGGTTAGCCGTTATTCCTACTGTAAAAGCGACTTTCGTGCTTTGGTGGTTCTGCCGTGCCCAGGCCAGTGCTGCAAAATTGCATACGATTGTTATCTTGTCGTTAAGCTTCTTGTCTGTGGAGACGTTGAACTAATCCCGAGACCGACCAATGCTGAATTACTGCAGAATATTCTTGACGGACAACTGAAATTGCATGCAGAAGTTAAGGAATTCAGGGCAAAAACTGAGACCATGATTGAAGACATTAAAGTTCGGTTTCAAAAAATTGAGAGCCACATATCTGACTTTAAAGCTAAAACAGAAAAACTCGATGAGCTTGACAATCCTCTTAGAATGTACGAAAGTAAATTTACTTTCCAAACGCGTAAGCTCACAGATCTTGAAGACAGGGGCAGGCGTTCTAATGTAGTTGTCCATGGTGTTAAAGAAGAACCGGATGAATCAGAAGAAGTCCTAAAACTCAGTCATCGGCGAAGTATTTAGCGATAAACTAGGTGTGAAATGTGAATCCGTTGGTAGAATTCACAGACTTGGCAAGGGCAGCGACAAAAGACCCGTAATAGTTTTCTTCCAGGACTACAGTGAAAAAATGGCAGTCTTCAAAAACGTCAGCAAACTCAAAGGAACAGACATTTGTGTTCAGAATGATTACAGTCATAAGACGCTGAAAACGCGAAAACTGTTATGGGAGATATCGAAATTTGATAGGGACAATGGAAAAAAAGTTACTCTCATTCATGACAAACTGCGCATTGACGGTGATCTGTTTGTATGGGATGACGTGCAGAACGACCGCTAGCTAATTAAGAAAAAGCAAAAAAACTTACCCCTACTTGCTCCATGACTTTCCCATGAAACATGCATCAGACTACTTAATTTTAACGCCCGCAGCATCGTGAACAAGACTAGTCAGCTTGAATTTGTGCTTCTTAAAACCCGCATGTAGTTGTCATTTCCGAGACATGGCGTAACAGTAAAATAAACGGTGACCTTCTAATCCCACCCAACTATAAGATATACCGCATGAATAGGGAGACTATGGGAGGTGGCGTAGGTGTTATTGTGAAAACCGACATTGAAGTCACTATTTTGCAGAAAATTTCATGCATTGAAACTCTGTGCCTAAGAATCAGCCTATTCGAACATGTTTTTGTACTGTTTGCAGTATACAGACCGTCAGATTCGATGCCCGATTTTTTGTTTCAACCTTAAACGCATATGAAAAATTCAGCAACCAGAAGCTTATCGTGGCCGGAGATTTTAATCTTCCTGATATTGATTGCAGTCGCTTACAATTGGCCTTTGTTTCTGATGCCTCTTCTGGTATAATCTTTGATATTGTTACGTGGTGGCATGACAAGCGATGGAACACGGCGACATAACAGGAACAGAACGACGTGATGACATGACGATGAAATATGCTTTAATGGCCAGCGGGCCTGGCGCGAGCGCTCCGCCCCTCGCCACTTCCCCGTTTCGTCATCTTCGTAGCATTACCCGGGGCCACCGAGCGATCGTCCCGATCGATTGCTAGAAATCCAATGCATGACGTGACGATGAGCACAGACAGGATTGGGACATGAAACGCTGGCACCACAATGAATGCGAAGATGGGCAGAATGCTTGCACCAGAGCATCAAGTCCAATCTTCACCATTTGCTGAAGGCCAAGGCTTATGGACACGCCGAACGTCTTGGGCGGGAGTGCTGTCTTCGCTCGAGTGGTAGTGAGGTCGCTTCGTCGTGGGGTCGGTAGGGTCGGCTTTCGGCTTTTCCTGGTCGTCGTGTGTTGTGGTCAGGGCTGGGGCGAGGCTGGGGACAGCGGCTAACCGGATCTGAGCAAAAAGGGCTGGGGTAGAGCTGGGCGGCGATCTCCACGGGCTTTAGGCAGATGGACCCGGCGTACGGTTGGCTTCGACGGTGCAAGGCGAGGATGGGGATGAACCGCACCTCCAACCAAATGTTAAGGAAAAGTACACAGTTGTAAACGCTAGTTCACTGTTAGACGCACACCACACACCACAGAACAAAGTCAGCTAGGCCTGAGCGTCGTCTTCCTCCCTACTTTACATCAGCACGTCGTCGTCTTCTCCATAGTGTGCTCCGTAACAATATCATGTTTTAACGTGGTAGCGTTAAGGAGCTCGTGTCGCAGAAAAGCCGGTGTCGTCGGCGTTAAGTGAGCGATAAATCCCGGCACGCACTTCATAAATAAACATGAACTTCATAAATAAAAAGCAAGTTCCAAGATGGGCTGGGTGGTAATCGAACCAGGGTCTCCGGAGTGTGAGACAAAGACGCTACCACTCAGCCACGAGTTCTTTTTTTTCTTTATTGCATGGAAAAACTTCCGTAAAAAGGAACAACTCCACTTACTTAAACATGTCCATGTCTAAAGTTACCGGGCTGCTTAATACGAGCCCGTCATATCCCCAGCCCGACAATGGCCAATCATCAGAACATCAAAAGTCTGGGAGACATACACATGCGTCTAGATACGGCATCCAGTTTGGAGGTTCTTCACGTGCAGCATATACACTTCTCACCAAAGCACACTGCTCCCGAAACACGGATTTCGACGATCTTGGTGGCTCTGCATGCCTGTCGATCATGCGGCTTTTCCAAAGGCTGAACAGTCCCATCAACACAAATAGATCGTAAGGCACGACAGAGTTTTTGTCAGGAGGCAAAAATCTAATTGTATAAGGCGTAATTTCAATGTCCTTTTAAGAGTTCTTTGTAGTATGTCCCAAAAGAACATAGCATCACGGCACAGAATAAAACAATGATCAATTGTCTCAGGCACGTTACAGAGACGACAATTTACCGACCAGGGCACGAACATCTCCTTATTGTGAAGAAATGTCTTGACAGGCAACGTCGCTGTATGTAATTTGGAAAAGAACGTTTTTGCAGCTGCCTGAATGCACATTTGCCTAACACACTTTAGAACAGTGGTGTCCAAAAACCCCAGATAAGGCTGCCGATACAACGGTGTAGGGAACAAAGACTCAGTGAGAGCCTGGGTCATCTGCTTTCTCGAGAGGCTATACAGGTAATCTACAGAGAAACGCACAGTGAGAAAATTGAAAGTGTCAGCAACCTCCTTAAGGAATCCCCATAAACGCCCCTCACGAGCCTGCCCAGTTGGTGCGAATAAGTAAGGCAAATGTGGACTAAGACGCCTAATGAGCACAGTTACAAGAAACGGATGGTTTGCCGATTTGAAAAAGAAAAAACGGGAAACAAGTTGATGCACAAACAAGTGAACAAGGCCCACTCCACCAGACTCTAAGGGAAGAAACAAGTTGTCACGCCGCATGGGCTCCCATTGAGAGCGCCACACAAATGTTGCACATATTCTATGTATAACTTGTACTTTGCTCCTCGCACAATGCAGGACTTGAAGGACATACGCAAGCTTTGCAAACAAAAATATGTTACAGACCTGTGCCCTAGCAAACACTGAGAGTTCCATACCCATCCAAGCCTGCGTTTGTCGCCGCATAGGTACGATTTGTGAATCCCAGTAGGCTGCGCTGTTACGAACTTGGTGCAGCGGAACCCCTAGGTACTGACGAGGACTACAGTCCCAGCATATGCCTCCAAACTGACTTGGTCTAGTGCCCCAGTGTCCCAACCAAAAACCTTTGGATTTATCTAAATTAAGGGCCGCGCCTGATACATCGCAGAACTGTTCAATCAAGTGTAAAGCCTCAAGTACACTCTTTTTGTCAGAACAAAAGAGGGCGATATCGTCCGCGTAAGCTAAAATCTTAACTTCACATTGAGCCAGAGAGAAACCACGGATGGCAGCACTGTTAATTATACTGAGACAGAGGGGTTCCAGATATAAGCCAAACAACAGTGGAGACAGTGGACATCCTTGACGAACAGATGATTCCAGTGGTATTGGTTTCGTTAGCTCCTGATTGACAATTAGTCTTGTGTACGAGTTCATATAGCACAGCCTTATGCCTTTGAGCAAAACGTCACCAATGTTTGCATTCTCCAAGACCGCGAACAAGAAATTGTGCCGAACTTTATCAAACGCCTTCGCCAGGTCAACTTGAATCGGAGCTACTTGGCCTGTCTCATCTGATACTGTCTCGATTACTGAACGTGCAATATGGATGTGTGTTTGAATACTGCGCCCTCTGATACCACACACCTGATGCGAACCTATCAAGTCCATGATAACCAGCTGCAAACGAGAACAAAGGACCTTGGCAAAAATTTTGTAATCAACATTACAGAGGGAAATTGGACGATATCCTTCAACAGTTTTCAACCGATTAGCATCTTTGCTTTTGGGTATTAATATTGTGTGGCCTGAATAGAAAGTGGGAGGCAGGAAACCCACATCATAAGATGCTTGGAATACTTCCATCAAAACAGGCGTTAGGCAAGGCGAAAATGTTTTATAAAATTCACTAGTAATACCATCTGGGCCAGGAGATTTCTGGTTCTGAAGGTCTGAAATGGCTGATTTAATTTCTTCCAAAGTGATGGGTCCCTCTACTACAGCACACTTCTCATCGTCTAGTCGAGGAAAGTTCTCAAGTAAGGAATCATAATCGAAACCCTGATTTGGATCTTTACAACTGCCGAACAGCTTTCGATAATAATCAAAGAAAGCAGCAAGAATACTAGGAGCATCACTATATGTGCAACCACCATACTGAATTTCCAATATTTCCTTCGTAAGAGCATTCTCTCTTTCATCACTGAGGGCCCGACGTGAAGGTTGCTCGTCAAGAAACCTTCGAGTCCTAGATCTTATTAGGGCCCCCTTGTATCTTTCCGTCGCAATTTGTTGAAGCTCTGCCTTTACGTTATTAATTTCTTCAACATAGGCACCCGGGCCAACCCTCTCTAGCTCATGTAGCTCAGTTAGAGTGCGCCCAAGCTCACGAAGGTGGTGTCTCTTTAGGAACGCGATTCTTGCAGAGGCTTCAATTGCTAAGTTTTTGGTTTCCTGTTTGAACAAGTCCCATTTTTGAAAAACTGACAGATCATGGCGTGACCATATGTCTTTCAAACAAGTAGGTACAGCACGCTTAAAGATTTCATCTGAGAGCAGACAGTTATTCATTTTCCACAGTTCCCACCGAGGGTGAAGTATCTGCCGACTGTACCTCCCTACCTGAAGAGACACCATACAATGGTCACTGAAGAAGATTGGCCGCACCCCGTAACCAAACAAATTTGCTAACATGTCTGCAGAAACATAAATTCTGTCAAGGCGGGCATTAGAGGAGAACTGAAAATGAGTGAAATGAATACTGTCCCCTTTTTCCTGCCCCACATCCACAAGGTTATATTCACAAGCCAAATCGTTAAATAATGCAGCACTAGGGTCATATCTCTTACATAATGCTGATCGGTCCTCATCCCTACAAACACAATTGAAATCTCCCAACATAATTTTGCGATCTGTGCACAAATGATTAACTAATGAAAGAAAAAAATGCCTTCTGTCTCGCTGTTTTACAGGGGCGTAAACACAAATAATTCGCCACTGCACACCTGAGATTGTGAGGTCAAAGCATATAAGTCGTCCCTCGCCATCTATGCAATAAGACATGGCTGTCATCTCTAGTGTTTTGGCCAGGAATAGCATACACCCTCCGGACAAGCCTCTAGCGTGGCTAACAATAATGTTATATTCCGGCAAAAACGGCTCAAGAGCAGCTTCCGTCTCTTCATCGGAGGACAACTTTGTTTCCTGAATTGCTGCTACAGACACACTCCATTTCTTTAACAGATGTCTTAACTGCTGCTGTCTCCGACGATTACGCATACCCCTGACGTTAAGGGTAGCGACTTGATATGCTGCGACTCTAGCCATTTTTGGTACTAGTCCTTTTAAACATCATCCCCTCGAATGGGGTGGCCCGCCTGCAAATTGGCGGCCTTTCGGGCAGACATCGCCCTCCTCTTTAAAGTCACCCTTCTTGTGGCCTCTACACAGTGTGCCTTCTGGCCAGCACCATCGATACACACCTCATCATCTGCGGGACGCTTCAAAGGCACTGCGTTGTCCATGTCCTCCTCTGAGACACTCAAGGCTGAGACACTGACAGCCGGCAGAGAACCGGACGCACCAGAGATCGGCGCCACAGACGGCTCACTGCTACCCTCCAACGACGAAGGAGAATTAATGACGAAGGAGGATAGGCGAGCATCCACTGGCAGTATCTTCTCCATTGATTCCACAGGAGGCATATCCAGACGTCCTTCAATGACAGGTGGTTCTTGGGCAGCAAGCGCAGCACTCTGAGTGGAACTCACAGGCGGGCCCGGGTCCGGCGGTTTTGGCTCTGGAGACGGTGGTTCTTGATGGCCAGTCACTGCAGATTCTTCTGAGTTGGTGTGAAGTGCAGAAGGCTTCTGGTCCCCATCAATTTGATGTTCACGACCTAACTCACCAGTTACATCGACAACCTCTGACACATGCATGATATGTTCGGACGCCACGTCATCTTCTCGTGACCACTGGCCTTGACGCAGTCTATCGGTATAACTTAATACACAGTTCTCCACAATATGGCCAAAGCGCCGGCACTGGGTGCATCGCGGCGTTCGGCACTGACGCCGTACATGGCCTACCCGGCTGCATCGAAGACACAGTGGAGGTCTCCCTGAGATAAGCACTAATGCTTGCACCCCATACACATTAAGAGTGCGAGGAATTGTACTTGTTGACACTCCGTCCTTGAGCGGGAGGGAGATTTCACGGTTCGCCGTTTCCATGTGCTCCATCCCTGGGCACCGCCACTTTTCACGCTCCACAGATTGAATCGTTCCGTAAGGCTCGAAAGCTTCCACAATCCTCCGGTGCTCCATATAGCGTGGAAGCCAAAGGAGCTTAACCTTGACATTCTTTGTATCCGGGTCGAACACCATGCACCGAAGTCCTTTCACAGGGAACTCTGCTTTGTTAATTAGCTTCTGCTTTGAAGAACTACTCTCGCAGGTAACCATCCACACGTGGCTCATTTGGTATTGACCAATGCACAAAATTTCCTGGAGGTCCAAAATCTGTGCAAGTGCGTCTCGAAAGTCAGGTGCTCGGTACGGGCGACCCTTAAGGTCGGCATGCAGGAAAACGGTATTAAGGACAACATTACCGGGGGGCAGGCGTGGAAGGACAACTTTGTACGTTTCGGTAGTGTCCTGAGGAGTCGAAAGACCTCGGCCAACGGCCGATGCGCTGTTTCCAGCAAGCAACATTTTCAGGCTCAGCCGCCCAGAACGCCCTTCTTCTTCTTCGGCACTGAGGCAACGAGAACAGAGAACAAAGAACAGCCACGAGTTAGATGCTTGAAAGCGGTACAAAAGCGCTTCTAGTGAATGCGGTGTTGTCTTAGAAACATGCCGTAGAACGGTATACTGCAGTGTATATCGGTAATTATGAGCATGTTACTTACAGAAGTCGCAGTTACACGAGTAGCGAAGTACGTTTCCGCTACATTTCTTCTGCGCTCTGCGCACATGCAGAGCCATCTTGCGGCAAACACAGAAGAACAACTCCTCGCAATGTGCAGCGCTGCCCCGACACGTGGCGCGCCACTCGCCCCTGACGTTTCGCCGTGCACCCTCACAGGTTGCAGAATCAAGCGTCTTTCCTTTCTTCAGATCACTATCTTCGCTCACCCGCTTCTCCCCTTCGGGCCGCGCGGGTACCGGTGCGAGGATTCCCCAATACCCTTGCGTTTAGTAAGTTTTCTCGACGAGGTGCAATAACGCTATCGCGTTCCACTCTTGAAGGCGAAGCTTAAGCGTCCTCCAAATTTTTACCACAATCTACTCCAAGTTGTGCAAGAACCAACACGTGTTACTGCTTCTTCATACTCGGTTCTTGATCTTGTTTTTATTCCCCGTCTTATAAATAACTACAATGTTTTAGTTGATCCGGGGATTTCTGATCACCAGATTGTTTCAGTCAATTTTTCCTTACATGGTACTTGACCCAATCACGCTTCTATGCTAAAAACTGTGAAAGATTACGCTCATGCCGATGACGTAAGCATAATAGATTACCTAGATTCTAACCTCAAAAACTTCTCTCGTAATGACTATAATGCGTTATGGAACAAGTTTTAAAATGTATGCTTCTTTTGTCTTGACAGCTTCGTTCCTAACAAAGTAAAAAAGGCTGCTAAACGTAATGGATGACTAGGGACATAATACATTTAAAAATTTGGAGGACGCTTAAGCTTCGCCTTCAAGAGTGGAACGCGATAGCGTTATTGCACCTCGTTCGCACCGCCCACTCATTCACCCGTCGACCTGCCAAGGAGTGTAAGACAATGCGCTACGGCGCAGCAATCACTGATGAGGCGCCCCGCGTCGGACTTTGCACTCACGAATCACGCGGTGAGCGCCGAGCAACGCAGCGTTCGGCGCGGCAACGAAACGTGCGCCTGAGCAAGCGGAACGAACCAAAGAACTCGGTGTCTCGGAGGGAGAAAGCCGGGCAGCGACGCGCCATGAAGGCGGACGCGATCATGGGGCTGAGGCCTTGATGGGATCGTCCTCTATCTCGCTTGGGAGCACCACGCAGAAGCATGATTCCTCGGAAGCAGCTCGGCACACATCGCAGGGGACACTTTCCCAGCAGAAGCGCTACGGTGCAGCGATTACGTCAGAGGCGTCCGGCATCAGACGCTGCACCTAGCAATCGCGTTGTGAGCGGAAAGAGGAGCCGCGTCACCTAAACACCACTGTTCGAGTGACGCACGCTGGATGTTGGAAGGGGAGAGAGCGAGAAAACTTATTAAACGCAAGGGTATTGGGGCATCCTCGCACCGGTACCTGCTCAGCCCGATGGGGAGAAGCGGGTGAGCGAAGACAGTGATCTAAAGAAAGGAAAGACGCTTGATTCTACAACCCGTGAGGGTGCACGGCGAAACGTCAGGGGCGAGTGGCGCGCCAAGTGTCGGGTCAGCGCCGCACATTGCGAGGAGGGGTTCTTCTGTGTATGCCGCAAGATGGCTCTGCATGTGCGCAGAGCGCAGAAGAAATGTAGCGGAAACGTAATTCGCTACTCGTGTAACTGCGACTTCTGTAAGTAACATGCTCATAATTACCGATATACACCGCAGTATAACGTTCTACGGCACGTTTCTAAGGCAACACCGCATTCACTAGAAGCGCTTTTGTACCGCTTTCAAGCATCGAATTCGTGCGCCAGGTTGTATCGCACTTTATTTATCTACGCGACCAAAACAATCCATTTCTCCGGACAGTCATTCAAGTCAGGCTCAGCAGACTCCTTCCAGGGTTCGTGGTGTCGTCATGTAAAAATATGTGCGGTGCCCTGACTGGATATGTGCGTGAAGTTATGCTTGCTTATAGGTTATTAAATGTGCGTTTCTCTCATGAATATCTGCGCAATGTCACCAAGAAGAAACTCTATAGAGACCTCACTGACATCATGCTTCCCCAGCCATTGTACCGTTTGCCATACCGTGGAGGCCCCGGACAAGACGTCCTTAAAAGAGTTAAAAGAATGCCGGTAATATCTTCAGTCAAAACTTTTTTCTTTAAATTGCACACTAACACTCTACCCGTTAAGACATGGCTTCATAGCAAAGGCATCTTCGTACCCTGGACTACCACTTGTTTTTTTATGCAAAAAACCTGAAACAATAGAGCATGTTTTTCTTGACTGCTGGGACCCAATATTTCACTGGGATGTTTTACAGCGCACGCTTAAGAAACAGTTACCACTCGATCCATATGGAATAAGGTTCTTGCCGATAGAAACATCACTGGATATTCCATATTATTTGATTATGCTTCTGGGCCTGCACTCAATATCGAAAACGAGTATGCAATTTGAACATGCTGATCTTGTCGTGCGTCCTGTTCGCGAGCATTTTGTTGAAAGTGTCGTTTCACTAAGAGAGTGTTACCGAGCACTCCCTGATCCACCAGAATGGATTACCTTGCTTGATGTTTTGGTGTCACTGAGAGAATTTTAATCCGTGTTTGCCGAAGCCTGGCTTATGCGTTTTATGCACTGTATTTCTGATTTCACTTTCAAATGTCAAAGTCGGCAATAAAGAAAAAAAAACTCGTGCCTGAGTGGTAGAGCCTCCGTCTCACACTCCGGAGACCCTGGTTCGATTCCCACCCAGCCCATCTTGGAAGTTGCTTTTTATTTATGAAGTGCATGCCGGGATTTATCGCTCACGGCCAACGCCGCCGACACTGACGACAACGGCTTTTCTGCGACACGAGCTCCTTAACGCTATCGCGTCAAAAGGAAAGCGAAGCGGGCAAGAAAAAACCATGCAGCTTCACATGACTTTATCCAAATTCGTCGAGCCCTTTCAAATGCCATTCAGTCAGCCAAACATTTTTATTTTAACACTACCTTGCCTAATTTTATCAAATCAGATCCTGATAAATTTTGGAACTTTGTTAGTGAGCGTAAGAAATCCATTGAGCACATTTCACATGAAGATACCTTAATAACAGATCCTGAGGCTATTACATCACATTTCAACCGCCACTTTAGCAGTGTCTTTTCCATCTCTGAACCCTTTGTAAACACACCTTGTGATACTCTTGATACTAACATTACTTCATATGAGGGCATTGTTAATATGATGTTAAGGTCAAAAGTAAAATCATCCCCAGGACCAGATGGTATTCCAAATGCATTTCTTCGGCGCTATGCAGAGCAATTAGCAAGGTACATTGTATTAATCTTTCAGCTTTCAATCAGATCGCTCTCTCTTCCATGCGTCTGCAGATAGCGCGCGTAGTGCCTGTGTTTAAAAAAGGCAACCCATTATCAGAATCTTGGTATCATAAACATGCAAAAGTCTTGAACACATAGTGAGTACTCACATGTCTGACTTCCTAAATATCCACAATATTCTATCTCCATTCCAGCATCAGAAAGGGGTTTTCAACCACAAAACAGCTAACAAGTTATTCATTTTTTCGCTTCTGTCCTCGACAGAGGTGGACAAATAGACACTATATTTTTGGACTTCAGCAAAGCTTTTGGTCGTATTCCGCATGATAAACTTATTTTCAAATTAAAGGAGCTTGAACTTCCCAGTTTCCTCATTACCTGGATCTCCCCCTACTTAACCAATCGTTCTCAGTACGTACATATAAATGGTTCAGACTCTGACTGTCTTCCAGCCTGTGCCGGTGTTCCGCAAGGTGATATTCACTCCTCTTCGTGATATTTTGCAACGGTATAGTTAATGTGATCCACTATCTCTTGAAAATTCGTCTCTTCGCCGATGACTGCGTTATCTTTAATGAAATTGTGGTACCCGAAGACCAGCACGCACTTAATGTCGAACTAACTAATATACTAGAATGGTGCCAGGAGTGGGGCATGCTCCTAAACTCAGAAAAACCTGTCTTGCTTCGCATAACCAGGAAAAAAATACCCGCTTCAGTACACTTACTCTGTCCGGGACCGCAGTTTAACCGAAGTGAAGGAATATAAATATCTCGGCGTTACACTAAATAACCGCCTCAGCTGGAATACACATATTATTAACATCTCCTCTTCAGCCTTTCGCAAACTTTGCCTGCTCAGACACAAGCTTAAGGATGCTCCCGCTCATGTTAAACTTCTCGCATACACAACACTTATAAGGCCTAGGCCTGAATATGCTTGCGCAGTGTGGGACCCCCATACGATGTGCACTATAAAAGCTCTTGAGAACATTCAGAGACGGGCAGTGCGTTTTATTTATTCCAAATACGGTCGAACCGATTCGATATCTGAATTAATGGCAAAAAGTGGTATTGTCACTCTCCGAGCTAGAGGAAAATTCCTCCGTCTTAAATTTTTATTTCTTTTACTTAATAACAAACTTGCCCTTGATCCTAGCCCTTACGTTTGCCCTCTTACCACTAGGCAGACACGCCACTCTCATGCCCTATCTTTAGCACCTCACTTTGCAAGGACTAACTTACACAAATTCTTCTTTTTCCCTAATGCAATTGCATATTGGAATAGTTTGCCTGCTGCTTCCCTCCAGTCTTTAGATATGCTCGAATTAAGTATGTGATGACTTATGAAATATTGCCTCCTGTCAGTTCTTGAGTGTCGGTTTTGATTGTGTCAGTTTTTTTTTTACTGTTGTGGTTATATTTTATGTGCAGTAATAACAGCTTCAACTGGTCTATAATCGATGTGTTGGTGTGTTTTGTACCTTGTGCTTTCATGCTTTCTTGAATTTATGTAAATGCATGCCACTCCTGCTTGGGCGCTCAGCCTGCAGTATGTTCAAAATAAATAAATAAATAAAACTGCGCTAAGTGGGGGACCAGGTGGGCCGGATGATGCACCGGGTTTCCAACAAACGCGGAGGGTTACGGTGCACAGACGCTTTGCGACTGGCGCATGCATTCGTGACCGGTCGAGTACCCTACTCGACTCCTTACCTCCACCTGCGCAGGTTTGATGAGAACGCCCTCGAAGTGATTCTCAGAAAGAGGTACAAGCGTGCCTTCGATCTCCCGATCAACACATCCAACCAGCGTCTTATGGGCCTGGGGACGATAAACACATTCGCGGAGCTCCGGGAGGCGCACTTGAGCAATCAATACAGAAGGCTTTCAAAAACGCCGTCGGGACGCAGCCTATTAGCCCGACTACACACCCACCACCCAACATTTACGGAAGAGCGCGTACGCATTCCTGAAATTTGGAGATACGCCCTGCACGTACGCCCTCTTCCGGTCAACATGACACGTGACCACAGTGGCAGGCGCCTTGCGCGGGCGTAGGCACTGGCCCGTCACTATGGGAACAAACACTGAATATTCTACGTGGACGCCTCCGGGCCTCACCATGGGGGGGTGGTACATAGCCGCAGTCGTCCATCAAAAAATCACGGTGAATGGCCTAACGTTCCGAGCTGAAGACATAACACATGCGGAAGAAGTTGCCATCGCGTTAGCCGCCGCAGACAAGGACTCGCGAGTCATTATCACCGACTCGAGAGGGGCCTGCAGGAATATTAAACAGGGGTACATTCCTCTCTTTGCGCTAGCATCCTTCAAAACAGTGACTACCTCGGGGCCCCCGCTTCTCGAACGATTGTATGGGCTCCAGCTCACATGGGCCTCGAAGGCAATGAAACGGCAGACGCCGCCGCCCGCGCGCTCACTCTCCGGGCACCGCCTTCAGAGCCTTGTGATACGGATCCCGAACCCAATCCGGCTCTCACTTTTCGAGAAATGACTGAATTATTTCAATTCGGCCATGAAATTTATCCTAAGCCTTGTAAGGGCCTTACAAAGATGGAGGAATGCACACTCCTCCGCCTTTATACCAAAACGCTACTGGCCCCGGAAGTTTTAAAACACTTTGATCCTGCCTGCACAGGAAAATGCCCGCACTGTGCTAAGAAGTCTTCGGACATCTTCCACGTGGTGTGGACATGCCAGTCAACTCCGAACCTCGCCCTCAAACCCAACCCCACCAGGGAGGACTGGGAGGCAGCCCTGCTCGGCTGCTCCGATCTGGCAAACCAGAAGGCCCTGGTTCACCGAGCCCGAGCCGCGGCGTTCGCCAATGGTTACGAGGCTGTTATGAAGAGCCCACCTAGTGTTTGTGTGAGGTTGCCCCGGCTACCTCAAGCTTCCTCCAAATAAAATTTTTCACACATACACACACGCGCACACACACACACACACACACACACACACACACACACACACACACACACACACACACACACACACACACACACACACACACACACACACACACACACACACACACACACACACACACACACACACACACACACACACACACACACACACACACACACACACACACACCGATTGGTGTCATAAGGTGACCGCCAGCAGTACGAATTTGCGCCCCAGCCATTAAGTTTTGAGCTTGGAGAGCTGACCCACGAAATTCTTGCTAATTATTAAGAAGTCTGCTCCTGTGTTTGCTAAAGCGGTCACTGCTGTGAACGCTTTATATGAGTGCCTGTGGACGAGAACGTGAAGGTCGGTGCTAACAACACGATCGGCATGAGGTGCATGGCCTCCGAGATTACCCTCGCGCGCGTGTTTCTCTCCGGCCATTCCAATCGGCGCGCGCCCCAGTCAAATGTTGTAAGTTTGTTAGTTCCTCCAGGCGCCACCAGGCGGCACTGCCCGCCTATGCGTGGGAGGCTAAAGTAGCAAACCGCTCGAATGGAAAGAGGAAGCCACGGAGCTGGTGGAATAAGGAAATCAGGGAAGCTATTGAACAACGACGGGCTGCTTCAAGGGAACACCGAATGGCAAAGAAAGCAAAGGCTTCTCAGGAGGAAATCGACAAAAAATGGGAATCATATCGACAAAAGAAACTTCAAGTGCAGGCCCTCGTCCAAAGTAAAATAAGACAGTCCACCGATCGCTGGATGGCTGATATACACGATGCCTCTAGAGGCGGAGCAAAAAAATTCTGGAACCATATAAGCTGGCTAGGGAAGAAGAATCAAAGAAAGCAAGATCGGATTCAAGATAACGAGGGAAATTGTTTAAAGGGAGACAACGCAGTGAACTAATTACATCAGTTATAGCCGAGTCATTTAAGAACGACGATAGGGTAATCTCCGCAAATCAGGAAGCAACGCAAGGTAGCAGAATACAAAGCACCTTAGAACTGACCAATCTAAACTGGAAAAAGGCAGAAAAAATATTCCTAAAAACACATCTACAGGAATAGATGGAATTCCGATCAAGCTGATTAATGAACTCGGTCCAAAAAGTAAGGAAACGTTGTTAAAAGCTTTGGAAACAGTCATAGCGAATAAGCAAATTCCGGACAGCTGGCGGCAGAGTAAAATGAATATGATTTATAAAGGGAAAGGGGAAAGGGCCGATTACCATAACATCTGTAATGTACAGGTTAGCCAAGCAGGCGATGAAATTAAAGGTGCAAGCATGGGTTGAAAGTAACAAGATACTCGGAGAACTTCAGAATGGCTTTAGAAATGGTAGGCGCTTAGATGATAGCCTGTTGGATGGATGGACTAAACTTTAATGTCCAACAGATAAGGTGATCTACCCACCCCCCGACACGCAGGTCAAGGGGCGGGTGCCGCCGCCTCAGAGGCAGGCCGGGAGGTCTTGGGTCCCAGCAGCCTCTTCAGCCAGTTGGACGAGTAGGAGCTGGAGCTCAGGGTCCGAGCTGCACAGCAGAGTCTCCCAGGTGTCTCTACAGCCTATATTGTTCGTCCTCCTGGGAGAATACGGGCATTCCCATATTATGTGGTCGAGGGTCCCTCTCGCCCCACAAAGATTGCACTTGTCACTCCTAGCCTCAGGGAACATGTGGTTCGCCATAACCGGGTGCGGATATGTATAAGTTTGCAGTCGCCTCCACGCAACTGCTTGTCTGCTGTTTAATTTCGGGTCTGGTGGGGGTACCAGTCTACGATCCAATCTGTAGTGCTGCGTGATCTCCCCATATTTTAGCAAGCGCTCTCCGCTTCCTCGGTCATCAAGTGGCCCTGTAGCGGCTCGGCGGTAGAGATCTCGAGCCAGCTTGTGGGCCGCCTCGTTGCCGGGGACGGCTTCGTGCGCAGGAGTCCAAATTATTTGAATTTTCCTATCCAACTTTTTCTGGCCTAGGATTCTGGCTGCTAAGGGCGAGATCCTGCCCTTGCTAAAATTTTGTATGGCAGTTTTGCTGTCACTTATGACAAACTTCGCTTCCGTTCCGACGCAAGCTAACGCGATCGCAGTTTCCTCGGCTATTTCTATGCTCCGCCCGCGCAAAGTGGCAGCTGTCACGGGATTGCCCCGGCCGCTGACGACCGTTGCTACCGTGAAACTGCCACCACCTCCCGCCGCGTCTACATAGGCCACTTCATGTTCCGAAATTTCGCCGAATCTAATTTCTAATGCTCCGGCTCGTTTTTTCCTCCTGTCTTTGTTATATTCCGGGTGCATGTTTTTTGGCAGCGGGGGAATCACCAAATTTTGTCTGACTTCTCCAGCTACCTCCACCTTGACCGTGGGACCCCTATCCGGATTTATTCCAACTTTCGTCAAAATGACTCTTCCTGTCTTCGTGGTGCTAAGTCCGTGCTTACCCAATGCATCGAAATATCTAGAGTGGAAAATAGACCTTTGTATTTGGCCTTCCTGGACATAAACGGGGTGTACGACAACGTAAGCAGGGAACTCTTGTGGAACATATGAAAAGAAGAAGGTATCGGTTATGAGATAATAGAGTTCCTACAGGAAATATACCGGAATAACAAAGTAGAAATTACGTGGGAAGGGATAAGAAGTACGGAGGATGTCAAAGTATGCAAAGGATTAAGACAAGGCTGTCCTCTATCACCAGTGCTGTTCATGCTTTATATGATAAATCTGGAACGGAGGATACAAGACAGTAACCTAGGTTTTAACCTGTCATACAGATTAGGTGGAAAGGCGGTAGAGCAGCGCCTCCCTGGTTTGATGTATGCAGACGATATTGTGCTGCTAGCTGAGAGTCTGGAAGAATTGCAAACTCTAGTTAAGTATTGCGGAGACGAAGGGGACGCTCCAGGCTTCAGTTTCAGCGCAGTGTAGTCCGGTCTGATGATTTTCAACGGCTCAACTGATCAGGGTCATAAAATTCAAGGCCTTGAAATACCTAGACTAGCAGAATATAAATATCTGGGGGTATGGGTAAGCGAAGGATTGGCATACATTGGAAAGCATGAGCAATCACTTAAGGCCAAAGGGCGAAGGAATGCCGGGATATTGAATCTTAAGGCATTGTGGAGATACAATAGGTATGAGGTATTGAGGGGTATTTGGAAAGGAATTATGGTGCCCGGACTTACTTTCGGAAATGCGGTTTTGTGCCTAAAATCAGAGGTACAATCGGCATTAGAAATAAATCAGAGATCCGTTGGACGATTAGCACTAGGTGCCCACGGCAAAACTACAAATGAGCGGGTACAGGGAGATATGGGCTGGGCATCTTTCGAAGTACGGGAAGCTCAGAGTAAAATATTATATGAGGAACGCCTGAGGAAATTGGACAGTAACAGATGGGCAGCTAAGGTATTTAAATACCTGTACCTAAAAAGCGTTGACTCACAATGGAGGAAAATAACTAGGAAACTAACTAGTCAGTATGCTAGTAACAAGGACGGAGAAATAAAGAGCATTAAGCAACAGGTGAAAAACACAAGGTAAAAATTGGGTAAATTCGATGGAAAAAAAAAAAACAGAGTGTGGAATTATACCGAAAGTGGAAAATGCAGATCAGGAAGGAAGATTTCTTTAATAACTCAAGAGGCAGTGCCCTACTTTTTGAAGCTAGATCAGGGTGCCTTAGAACACGCAGCTACAAAAAGAAGTTTAACAATGGAGATGACGCATGTGCCGTATGTGGAAACTCCAGTGAAACAATTGACCATATTATACTCGAATGCAATGGTATCCATCCGGAAGTTGATGCAGGCGCAATCACTGTTCCTGAAGCTCTGGGGTTTAGAGATAACAGTGGCTGGGTGAATAAACCTGCGGTGGAAACTAGCAAAAAACGGCTGGAAGATTGGTGGCGTAAAAGCAGAGAAGTGACATAATGTTAGTAATGTAGGAGCAAAATTTAATAAATATTATGATGGTTTAGTTAACCGTTCTAAATCAATAATAAAGATATAGGAAGAAAAATGAGCCTGATAGCTATTGCAACCACCCCGTTTCAAAGGGGACGCTACTACATTCCATCCATCCATCCATCCATCCATCCGAATTAAGATATAGGGGGAAAAATGAGCATGATAGCTACTGCTACCACCCCGTTTCAAAGGGGACGCCCCTATATTACATCCATCCATCCATCCAGTTGACAGTTGACAGCCGTGTGGTGCGGACGCGTGTTCCATCGCTCCTCCGATTGCACGTGGCTACCGGAAACGGACGGACTGGCGACAGCGGGAGCTTCTGAAGCGTCAAATAGATGAGTTCTTTCTTTTATTAACTTTATTTCGTTTTCAGCTAGTTAGGTTAGGTGCAGCCAAAAGAATAGATTTTAGCTCTTGGTCCTAGCGGCCTGGTATTTCGTGCCGGCAGCTAGGTTTTCTTGGCGTTCATTATTTAGCTATCTTGTTTAGATAATTTTTTTTTCTAGGCTATTGGCATTAGCAGAATTGGTTTTTAACGCGTGTTTGCTAGTCGTTTCTTGTGTCTTCTTTTGGAAATCTGTATATTCTGTGAATTCGTAATATAGTTCAGTCGAAGAGCGCTTAAGATGTGCAGTCAAAAGAAGGTAAAGTGTACTCAGTGTGAGGCGCAGGTTAATCTCAAGGAAACGCGTTTTGACTCTGTAGGTGAAGCGGAAGGCAGCGACTTTTTGTGCCGGTGTTGCGTACTGAGTGCGCGTCTAGATAGATTTGATCAAGAAAGGGGCAGTTTAGTGTCTCGTGTGGATGATTTAGAAAATGAAGTAAGTTTGTTAAGAGCGGAAAATCAGAAACTGCTTGGACAGCTTTCTCAAATGGAAAAGAAAAAGGCCGACTTTATCCTTGGAACCAACGAGGATGAACATTCCAATGCGGGCCACGTGGCAGGAGCCAGCACTGGCATGGAAGGCATAAGTAAAGTAGGTCAGGCGGATCCGAACCGTCAGAGTTATTTAGAAGCAGCTAAGACGCCGGAAAAAAAGGAAGTAAGGAAGAATGAAAATCCCAGAGATAAGGACACAGATAACCGAAAGCAGGAGCCAACAGTTGGGAGAGGGAGAGAGAAGGCCCAGGTGCTTATCACCGGAGATTCTAACATGAACAGGTGCAAGCGAGATATCTTGGAACGTGTAAGGGGTGATAAGAGAGTGTTGGTTGAAGCCTTCCCAGGGAGAACAATGAGGGCAGTGCTAAAAGAGAGTAAAAATAGGCTGTTGAAGAATTTCGCAGAGTGCAGTATGGTAATAGTAGCCGCAGGGCTAAACGATGTCCTAAATGGTGACGCTGCAGGAGTGGTGGAAAGTTTAGCTAAGGGAGTTGACGAGATCAGGGAGATAGCACAGCAGACGCAGATAGTTTTATGCACAGTACCAGAGGTGCTAGGATTGAACGGAAAGATGGAAAAGGACGTGGTGACAGTTAACCAGGACATAAGAAAGTTAAGCCTGGAGAAGCGTTTCGAAGTGGTTGAGGTAAACAGGGATGTACATAAAGCAGGTTTTGGTAGGGCTTTTCAGCGAGATGGCATTCATTTTAACAGAAGGGTGGGAGCAGAGATCGGCTGGCGCCTGGCAAGCAGGGCTGTAGCTTTTTTAGGGGTCCGCGAGGACTCCGTGCACAGAGGTAGTTAGAAGTGAAGCAGAAGAAAGTGTAATAATGAAGGCCGAGCCCCCAAAAATGGCAAAGAGTAGGTCGAGAAAGAAAAGTACAAAAAAGAAATTTAACACTAGGATCAGCTACATAAACTGCAAGGAGGTAGAAAAAGAGCGAAATGGCTAGAGATAGAACAGCAGTTGAAGAATGACAAAATAAGTGTGTACGCTCTTTGCGAGACTCATCTCAGGGATCTAGAAGATCCGCCGTTTATAGAAGGCTACGTCTGGGAAGGGTGCAACAGAACGAGAACGGAAAGAAAGGGTGGAGGGGTAGGTATGTTGATACACCAGGGAACAAATTGGCAAAGAATTAAATCATCTTGTAAAGAACATATCTGGGTTTCAGGAACCATTGCCGGCATAAGGACATGGCTAGGGGTAGTTTATTTAGGAACAGGACATCAATTCAGGCAAGAAAACAGGGATCTTGTTGAATGTCTCAGTGACGATATAAGCCAGTTTGGAAACGGGGCCACTATTATTCTACTGGGGGACATGAACGGCCACATCGACGATCTGGATGGATACACGGATTGTAACAGCAAGCTAATGCTAGATTTCTGTGAGCGACACGATCTAGTTATAGTAAATAGAGAAACAAAATGTGAAGGCCAAATCACGTGGGGATTCCGCAACAGGCAGACGACCATTGACTATTGTCTAATGTCGCAGGAAATTTATAGCAAGGTCACAAAAATGGAAATAGACGAAGAAGGGGAGTGTAGTCTGGGAAGTGATCATAAACGTATTAGTCTGCAGATGGGGCCCTTGATGAAAAGAGAAATGGAACTTAGACAAAACGTAAACGCAAAATTAAACGACGATCAAATAGCGCAGATAGCAGCAGACATAGAGGAAGCAATAGAGAAAAACCCCATGGAAGACTGGGATTATGAACAGGTAGAACAACTCATAAGGAGGAAAATTCAGGAGGGTAAAGTAGCAAAACCGCTGGAATGGAAAGCTGAAGCCACGGAGCTGGTGGAATAAGGAAATCAGGGAAGCTATTGAACAACGACGGGCTGCTTCAAGGGAACACCGAATGGCAAAGAAAGCACAGGTATCTCAGGAGTAAATCGACCAAAAATGGGAATCATATCGACAAAAGAAAGTTCAGGTGCAGGCCCTCGTGCAAAGTAAAATAAGACAGTCCACCGATCGGTGGATGGCTGATATACACGATGCATCTAGAGGCGAAGCAAGAAAATTCTGGAACCATATAAGCTGGCTAGGGAAGAAGAATCAAACAAAGCAGGATCGGATTCAAGATAACGAGGGAAATTGTTTAAAGGGAGATAACGCAGTGAACTACATTACATCAGTTATAGCCGAGTCATTTAAGAGCGACGATAGGGTAATCTCCGCAAGTCAGGAAGCAACACAAGGTAGCAGAATACAAAGCACCTTAGAACTGACCAATCTAAACTGGAAAAAGGCAGAAAAAAATATTCCTAAAAACACATCTACAGGAATAGATGGAATTCCCATCAAGCTGATTAATGAACTCGGTCCAAAAAGTAAGGAAACGTTGTTAAAAGCTCTGGAAACAGTCATAACGAATAAGCAAATTCCGGACAGCTGGAGACAGAGTAAAATGAATTTGATTTATAAAGGGAAAGGAGGCAGGATGCACATAAAATCCTACAGGCCGATTACCATAACATCTGTTATGTACAGGTTAGCCATGCAGGCGGTGAAATTAAAAGTGCAAGCATGGGTTGAAAGCAACAAGATACTCGGAGAACTTCAGAACGGCTTTAGAAATGGTAGGCGCTTAGATGATAGCCTGTTCGTGCTTACCCAATGCATCGAAATATCTAGAGTGGAAAATAGACCTTTGTATTTGGCCTTCCTGTACATAAACGGGGCGTACGACAACGTAAGCAGGGAACTCCTGTGGAACATATTAAAAGAAGAAGGTATCGGTTATGAGATAATAGAGTTCCTACAGGAAATATACCGGGATAACAAAGTAGAAATTACGTGGGAAGGGATAAGAAGTACGGAGGATATCAAAGTATGCAAAGGATTAAGACAAGGCTGTCCTCTATCACCGGTGCTGTTCATGCTTTATATGATAAACCTGGAACGGAGGATACAAGGCAGTAACCTAGGTTTTAACCTGTCATACAGATTAGGTGGAAAGGCGGTAGAGCAGCGCCTCCCCGGTTTGATGTATGCAGACGGTGTGCTGCTAGCTGAGAGTCTGGAAGAATTGCAAACTCTAGTTAAGTATTGCGGAGACGAAGGGGACGCTCTAGGCTTCAGTTTCAGCGTAGTTAAGTCGGGTCTGATGATTTTCAACGGCTGAACTGATCAGGGTCTTAAAATACAGGGCCTTGAAATACCTAGAGTAGCAGAATATAAATATCTGGGGGTACGGGTAAACGAAGGATTGGCATACATTGGAAAGCATGAGCAATCAGTTAAGGTCAAAGGGCGAAGGAATGCCGGGAGAATGAAGCATAAGGCATTGTGGGGATACAATAGGTATGAGGTTTTGAGGGGTATTTGGAAAGGAATTATGGTGCCCGGACTTACTTTCGGAAATGCGGTTTTGTGCCTAAAATCAGAGGTACAGTCGACATTAGAAACAAATCAGAGATCCGTTGGACGATTAGCACTAGGTGCCCACGGCAAAACTACAAATGAGGCGGTACAAGGAGATATGGGCTGGGCATCTTTCGAAGTACGGGAAGCTCAGAGTAAAATATTATATGAGGAACGCCTGAGGAAATTGGACAGTAACAGATGGGCAGCTAAAGTATTTAAATACCTGTACCTAAAAGGCGTTGACTCACAATGGAGGAAAAGAACTAGGAAACTAACTAGTAAGTATGTTAGTAACAAGGACAGAGAAATAAAGAGCATTAAGCAACAGGTGAAAAACACAGAAGGTAAAAATTGGATAAATTCGATGGAAAAGAAACAGAGTGTGGAATTATACCGAAAGTGGAAAATGCAAATCAGGAAGGAAGATTTCTTTGATAACTCAAGAGGCAGTGCCCTACTTTTTGAAGCTAGATCAGGGTGCCTTAGAACACGCAGCTACAAAAAGAAATTTAACAATGGAGATGACGTATGTACTGTATGTGGAAACTCCAGTGAAACAATTGTCCATATTATACTCGAATGTAATGGTATCCATCCGGAAGTCGGTGCAGGCGCAATCACTGTTCCTGAAGCTCTGGGGTTTAGAGATAACAGTGGCCGGGTGAATAAACCGGCGGTGGAAACTAGCAAAAAACGACTAGAAGATTGGTGGCTTAAAAGCAGAGAAGTGACATAATGTTAGTAATGTAGGAACAAAATTTAATAAATAGAATGATGGTTTAGTTAACCATTCTAAATCAATAATTAGGATATAGGGAAAAAAATGAGCATGATAGCTACTGCTACAACCCCGTTTCAAAGGGGACGCTCCTATATTCCATCCATCCATCCATCCACCCACCCACCCACCCACCCATCTATCCATCCATCCACCCACCCACCCACCCATCCACTTATCTATCCATCCATCCATCCATCCATCCATCCACCCACCCACCCACCCACCCACTTACCCATCCATCCATCCATCCATCCATCCATCCATCCATCCATCCATCCACTCATTCATTCATTCATTCATTCATTCATTCATTAATTCATTCATTCATTCATTCATTCATTCATTCATTCATTCATCCATCCATCCATGCATCGTCCAGCCCGCTCGCGGCGTATCTCCGCTGGTGGTTCTCTCATTTTTCGCGCGTGCACATTGACGAAAAATTTGTTACGAGCGTGTCACGTAGCCTTTAATTTTTAGCTGTTTTCCAGCAAAGGCGGACCGCAAGGTGTGTCCGAAATGTTTCACAATTTAAGTATTGTGTTTACTACCGAAGCGGAGTGTTGATGTTCTTGCGGCGTTCACACAAATGCGTTCAGTTCTACTTACAATTTACGCATTGTGCTCGTGTAGATAGTTTTCTTTGCTTGTGAAACAGTTACTCGTCAAGACTACCTCGTGTAGGTGGTAGTCTTTGAGTGCTTAACGGTCACTCGTGAAGCCGGCAGTCAATCAACGTTACGAGCGTATGCTCGAGTGGTCAAAGGCATGCATGTTTCCCAGCTGCAAGGTCTTGTTGCAGTTTGGTGAACTGATGAGACATTCGTTTTCCTCCCCATTTTTAATCCTAAGGCTTCTGCACTTGCTTGCAAATATAACAAATTCCAGTGGAGCGTACATCGCTACATTCCATGTGTAGCGTACATGTCGCTAGCTTATGTTGCTTACTTCAAAAGGTGCTCTCTTCTAGCTTTGTGCAAGCACGAAAGGACCACGCCACTGAAACAACGAAGATAATCATAGAAAGGTTGCTTAGGCTTATCAACGCAGGAAAAACAGTAATTGATCAAGCAGCTTACCGGAAAAAAAAAAGAGCTGCTGAGAAAGAGAGGAGCTGCGTGTTTATTCTGGCAAGTTTTATCTTTGCGAATAGAAAACTACGCAAGTAGTCATCGTGTGGTGATTGAACTTTGTAAATAACGAAATCTTTGTGTGTACTTCTTTATTGTGCTCGCCCATATTGTTTTTCTCCTTGTCCACCTCATGAGTTTTGTAAATAAAAAAACACGTCTTTTGTTAAATTGCTCACAGTGTTTGCTCGTAATTTTGTTCAGAAAGTGGCTAGTATCATTACAACCGGCGGATGTTTAGTGCCAAAAATGTTCTGATAAGTTTCGCATATCATTGAAAGTTGATGAAAAATTGCTAACTAGAGTCGCAGGCGTGTATAATAGTGCCATTCTATAGTCTAATCATAATTCGTTTGAATTTACCCATTTGCTCGGCCTGGCCCTCTGCGTGTATAGGCATAGGAGTAAAAATTAAAAATAAAGGCACTGCACCCAGTCTATAGCATATGCAAAAAAGTGAACACAACAAATAAGCTGAAACTCCCGTGATAATTGCCCACATTTATGCTATGGCGGGCCGCGTAGTTTACAAAACGAGGTAATAGCTTTCCCTCACTTTCGATCGTATAAGCTGATTCGTTTTTAACGCGATCACTTCCGAAAACCTCGCATATATACTCATATGACGGCAGAGGTGCCTGAACGTGCCCCGATTACCCTTCACCTTTATCGAACGTTTTTTTATTATTCAAGCTTGCCATAAGGGATATTTTAAAAACCCATGTAAATTGTTTTCCGTAAAGACTCTATCGAACTTGCGCGCTTATGATCTTCCAAGGCTGCTTTAAAACCGTGCGAGGAAAACAAAATAGCTATCGTGACATGCATCTAAGTAAGCAATAATCATGTGAATGTGGCGGAACCATTTAGAGAATTGCATTCGTGCGATGGATATTTATGTAAGTCGCCGCACTCGAAAATACTGTATTTAGCGAGTTAATGAACTCGCAAATGTACGGCGTGTATATACATACAGACAAAAAAAAAAAAAAGACGCGCAACCCCAGCAGAGAGCGCAGAGCACGCATGCATGCTTCGGGCAGGCATGCAGCTTCGGATAGTCGCTGCCTAACTTTGCGCACGTGGGCCTTATATTATTAGTACTTTAACGATAGCGAAATTGTTGGCTGCCGTCTTGCCCGTGGCATGTTAAAGCTGGCAGCTCGACTGTGGTACGAGCGCAAGCTGAGGAAACTCGTGTTTTATAGTTTGCGCCAAGCTGCGACGGAACACTTGATGCATTAAAGCCACTCGAAAATTTCCAGGGGCTTTATGATGCATAGGTGGCGAGCGCCGCGGTTCGGCGAAAGACGCTGCCACGCCCCTTTTCCAACTTACGCTCTCCCGGCCGATTGGAACGGCCGGAGAGAAACGTGCGCGCGGAGGTGATCTCGGAGGCCATCTGAGGGGAATTGTATTTCCGGGTTCACGCGGCAGCGACATCGTAGTCACAGCATCGGGCTGAGTCGTCACGGGAGAGGGGTCATCGGGGCGTCGATTTCGTTCATCAGCAACCTGCCCCCCTGAGGTCACGGCTTTCAGTTTCTGCGGCGTGGGCTTGGCCACCGGCGCCTCGGTGCGTCAGTAAAATCACGGCAGCTGGATGACGAGTCGCGCACAGGACAAGATGACTGTGGACAGCCGGTCGGAAAGGTTGCGCAGGTTGCTAGGTATTCGATTTCTGGAGTGCATTCGCCGACACGGCGATGCAGGATTCACAAAATTTGCTGTGGTTTATCTTGCAGTTGAACTTGGAGTTGCGTGAGAGTATCTGCATGGCTACGCTTATGTTCGGCTGGAAAGCAGACATGGCTTTTGCACATAGCAGTTTACTCCATGGTTTCAGCTTTATTTACGCTATAGAGGGCACTTTAGACCACTAAAGATGAAACGAAAGCGTCTGTTGCGCGCTGGTCTGAAGCCCTCCACTGTGGTACCCCTTTCGGTCTATTTTCATTCCCACCTTCCTGCTTTTCCTTACGACTCGGTTAATGTGTCCGTGGAGAATTGTGACATACCTTTCCTGCAAAAAAAAATGAAATGCTGCTGATGCCTGCTGCAGAGTCTATTTCTCTAAGCTTTGTGGTGCGGCGTTCGAGGAACCGCCAAATGAATAGCGCCGCACGAAATGTCCGGCGAGGTCAACTTCGAATATGCGTTGGTTGGTCGGACGACTCTATTTCCCCCAGAATCACTTAGTCCTGGTTTAACTCTGGTTAACCCTAGTTGAATTGCGATAGCAACGGCAGAAACTTATTTTGCCTGCTACATTATTCCCTATCACTCCCTATCAGTGTAAGGTGCTACATTATTGGGGACACTTAAGCTCATCCTTTAAGAGTATGACGCGAGAGCTTAAGTTGCCAGTCTTCTTCTTATTCTTCTTCTGCTTCTTCTCCTGGGCTGTTCAAGGTCAAGCGTGGCTCCGCCGGGACCACGCGACGGCTCGAAACTTGGCGCAGTATTGCTATCGCCATAAAAAGCGTCCTCTTTCCCGCCCCCGGCACGCAGGCCGGGAAATACAAGGAGTCGTGCGCCCGCGGATTAGAAGCTGACAGGTAGCCCCTGGCTTGTTGCGGCCTGTTCCCCCAGATATACGATACGTCGCTGGATCGGAGGGTCCGTGTTTCGCAGCAGGGTATCCCAGACTTCTCTACTTGTTATATTTTGTTTCATCGCTGGAGACTGTGGACACTCCAGAATTATGTGATTGAAGGTCCCTCTCGCCCCACTGTGCTTCCGCTGATAATCCTCCCTTAGGTCTGGTAAATTGCCTGGTGACGTCATAACCAGTCGTGACGTCATGACCGGTTGTGACCTCTGGTTATTAAACATTGCTGAATGAGACGTCATGATGACGTCATAGTAGGTCGTGACGTTACAGCCAATGACGTCATTATGTGGTAACGTCATATCATTACTCATGAATATTTAGTCATGCCTCATGGATAATTAGTACTAGTTAGTCATGATGAGGGCTATGGTTAAATCTGGCAGCGCAGAGAGAGTAGCGATAGAGTAAAGTAAGGCTCAAGGTAAGTGCGACCACGGCCAAGGTACGACCACGACGAAAGTGCGATCACGGCGAAGAGGCGAAACGGCTGGCGTAGTGCAGCTCTCGCTACAACTCGACTCACGACCCACAGATTATGAGACTGAAACCCCGAAAAGGGCAACGGCTGTAAACATGGCCGGGTTCTCAGCAGTGGTATTACAGCGACCGCTGGAAAAGAGTGTGCCAGATGTCTGCCTTCCGAACAGGTGGCTGCATGATGGGGCCCTGATGGGGTGACGGATAGTAGGATGCTCGTAGGAAGGTGGCTGAGAAGCGGGTGGCGGCTGTGATTCAAAATGAAGATGCTGCGCGGGAGACACCGCTGGCCGACGGAGAGCTGCTGCGTCGCTTATGGAACGTGGCTCCGAGGTGGAATTTGAGGCGCTTCTCGCGAACTACGTCACGGGTCAGCTCACGCAGCGAGATATCTTGAGTGGGGCCTTGCAAAGTGACCACGTTCTTGAAGGGCTGACCGCCGGCATACTCAATGCGCCGGCCTCATTACAGCAGGGCTCGTTCGATGAGGGTAGGCTCTGATAAAGTTTATAACGGCTTGAGGAGTACCGCTAACCAAAACCAGTGAAGAGGGGTTCTTTTACGCCCTGCATCAGGTGGTGCCTTCGATGATTCCGTCATGTTGGTATCAGCCTAACGATAAAGACGGGTCACCACCTCAGCGAACATGGCCATGCTCTCGTTACGCTGTTCCACACGAGATTCTAGGAGGCGGCGTGCACGATCCCGGTGCTCATGGCTGGCAAAAACATCGCGTAACACATGCAGGAAGAAATTCCAGTGTTGAAGACTGGCCTTCCTATTCTCATACCACGTTTTAGCGCAGGCTTCAAGCTCGAAATGTACGTTGCCCAGCTTCTGAGCAGGGCTCCACTGAATGATTGAAGTGAGCCCCTGGCTCGAACTGGTATATCCAGTGTTCGATGTCTTCACCGGCACAGGGCACGAGAGGCTGCTGAAGGCGCAAATGATGTTGACTTGCCTGAGCCATTGCAGAAACTTCAAATGCTCGATCGGTTGTTGCCGCTTCAGGTAGTGGAGCAAATTCCAGCGATACAGACTTTTTGTGGCTATGAGCCTGGTGTGCTGCAGTTTACACTGCACATGTGGCGCCATCCGGAAGCCGCTGAGTCAAACTGCAGAGGTTTAACCATGGCCACCACGATCAGCCCCGGTGCAATGGCGCACATGATCACGAAGGCCATGAGCTCAAACCTACTTATAACCTCATCAGGGAGGCGGCGCATCAAAATAGCGAATCTTTGACCCCACTTTAACCTTGTTACTTCTCAATCTCAAGGGGTCAAGTGAATGCAGCTAGCACAGGACCTGGTCAATTGGAGGAATATGGAAGAGGCATTCGCCCTGCAGTGGGTATAGTCAGGCTGAGGATGATGATGATGAAACCTGGTTACACGACTGAAAGCACCCAGGTTCGAGCACTACCGGTTGGAATCCGCTGCGATTGTTTTCTCTCAGTGCGAAATAACTGCAATAGCCTCGTCACCAGTCATTGATCACTCCATAGACACCACCAATTTCTACCTCTCTCTTGGCTGGCTAACTTGGAAAGACCCCGCTATACCGGACTTGGTTTGAATTACCCACGTTATGCCAAGTGGGTGTGATATCACGATCCAGCTTAACCGATCAATGCGACAGCGCAAACAACATAGCAGAAGATTCTTGGTCTGTTTCCGTGGTGGTGGTGATAAAAACTTGATTTAGTGAAGGCCAAAAAAATAAATAAAATTATGTTGCCGCCGTTCCATGGGTGGCCTTCCCGCTGCTAATCGTGGCTTCCAGGTCACGCCTGGTGGCGACTTCCGCTGCCCAGGTCGTAAGCCCCTGATGAATATGCGGCTCCAAGCTGGCCAAAGCAGCCTCGCACAGCTGCGGGCTGTTTATTTGCCAGAAGACGCGGGGGGGGGGGGGGGGGGGGGAGGGCAAGTGCGCCGGACAAGAGTGCAGAGTGTGAGCATAGTCTGCTCGGGGAGAGCTGCAAAACGTGCATTTGGGCGAGAAGGCACCGGGATGAATCAGGGCAAGGCGTGCAGGGGAAAGGAAAGTGTGGGCCTGTTAATGGCGCCACGTATTCTGTTCGATTTTAGATAGGAACTTGTGAGGGGGAGGGAGGGATAAGCGGGAGTTGCAGTAGTGGAGGGTGATGTCGTGAAGGTGAGGCGGGGTCACGCGTGTCCATCCTGGGGTGGAGGGGGCCAGCTCGGTCGGACATCTCGCGAGCGATGGAATTTGCCGCTCATTTACAGGGTGCCCTGCGCAAGCCGGAACCCAGAAGAGTTGAATAGGGCGTGTTGCCAGTCCCTGAAAACTGCAGCAACGGAAGTGCCAGGTGACGTCACTAAAAATAAAACACAATATAAAGGAAATCAATAAAGCTATATGTTTTCTGAGTATACATTGAAGTGCATAAATTAAAATGCGTACGCAATAAAATAATTTGCTGGATTAAAATCGCTTCCAGAAAACCTTTGATCGTGCTAGTTGCGTCCGTCGCGCCATCTTTAGTACGTTGAATCAAACGCATAAGAGCGCATTTAAAGACCGCATTACCCGTCGTTTTTGTGGCGCTGTTGATTCACACCACGTACCTTATCGAAAGACATGTGTTCGATCCCCGTACGGATAATATTTAATTTTTTCTTAAATTCACAACATTCAAATAAAGTATGACCTTATTTCCTGAGGTATGTTCCCCTTTAGGTTGCACAATACCATGTTTTTTGTTGTTAACAGCAACAAAATCAGCCGCGAACGCAGCCAGGGAATGGCGGTATAGCAACGGTTACACAATTACCTTCACTGTAATCAACTCCTGTATCCAGTGAGTGCATGTTACCTTTAGGTTGCGTTCAGACACAGCTCTCAGCAACAATCGCCTTTTAACATGCTTTAAACTATTTTTAACGGATTTACACCTCACCGATATTTCAAAATAACTATTTCAATGTCGCAAAGATGGCGCGACGGACGCCACTGATGTATTACGCTCCTTACAGTAAGTAATTTTAAGCCATAAAACTATTTTATTAATATTTCATTTCAGTTTCCGTACTGCGCTTCATTCTTAAATAAAACGTAAGACTGTGTTTTATTTTTCAGTTACGCACCCGGCACTTATACCGAAGCGGTGGCCTTGTGGTAGAGCATCCGCCTCGCATTCGGGAGGTACCGGGTTCGATACCTGGTGCCGCCGGTTACCCACCGGTTTTTAAATGGGTACAAGCTTTCCCCCGGCCTGGTGCTCGGCTCTTCTGGGGTGAAATGCTTGGGAAAAGGGGTCACGGCCCAAATAGTTGCGCCGATGTGGCAGTGATTCGTTCCGCCATCGGACAACAATAAGTCCGCCTTGCGCGGCAACAGCCCATTATGTGGCCCTTTTTTATTCAACAATATTAAGGCACAACGACATAGTATACAAGGTAGGGATGAGCTTTGGTTGACAAAGGGACAGAAGTTTTCTTGCCAAAATTAGCATGAACTTGTCTGGTATATGATCAAGACCACAACACACTGGTGTGCGACTTATAGCAGCTGCCACAAAAATCAGATGAGCAGACCAACAGCCAAATTACACTCTCGAGAAAGAAAAGTACAAAAAAGAAATTTAACACTAGGATCAGCTACATAAACTGCAAGGAGGTAGAAAAAGAGCGAAATGGCTAGAGATAGAACAGCAGTTGAAGAATGGCAAAATAAGTGTGTACGCTCTTTGCGAGACTCATCTCAGGGATCTAGAAGATCCGCCGTTTATAGAAGGCTACGTCTGGGAAGGGTGCAACAGAACGAGAACGGAAAGAAAGGGTGGAGGGGTAGGTATGTTGATACACCAGGGAACAAATTGGCAAAGAATTAAATCATCATGTAAAGTCCATATCTGGGTTTCAGGAACAATTGCCGGCATAAGGACATGGCTAGGGGTAGTTTATTTAGGAACAGGACATCAATGCAGGCAAGAAAACAGCGACCTTGTTGAATGTCTCAGTGACGATATAAGCCAGTTTGGAAACGGGGCCACTATTATTCTACTGGGGGACATGAACGGCCACATCGACGATCTGGATGGATACACGGATTGTAACAGCAAGCTAATGCTAGATTTCTGTGAGCGACACGATCTAGTTATAGTAAATAGAGAAACAAAATGTGAAGGCCAAATCACGTGGGAATTCCGCAACAGGCAGACGACCATTGACTATTGTCTAATGTCGCAGGAAATTTATAGCAAGGTCACAAAAATGGAAATAGACGAAGAAGGGGAGTGTAGTCTGGGAAGTGATCATAAACGTATTAGTCTGCAGATGGGGCCCTTGATGAAAAGAGAAATGGAACTTAGACAAAACGTAAACGCAAAATTAAACGACGATCAAATAGCGCAGATAGCAGCAGACATAGAGGAAGCAATAGAGAAAAACCCCATGGAAGACTGGGATTATGAACAGGTAGAACAACTCATAAGGAGGAAAATTCAGGAGGGTAAAGTAGCAAAACCGCTGGAATGGAAAGCTGAAGCCACGGAGCTGGTTGGTTGGTTGGTTGGTTCATAGGAAGGGAAAGGCGCAGTATCTGTCACACTTGCTCTGTGGACACCTGAACCGCGCCGTAAGGGAAGGGATGAAGGTGGGAGTGAAAGTGGATAGAGAGAAAGGGGGGCCGTAGTGGAGGGCTACGGAGTAATTTCGACCACCTGGGGATCTTTAACGTGCGCTGACATCGCACAGCACACGGACGCCACTTCGTTTCGCCTCCGGAGCTGGTGGAATAAGGAAGGAATAAGGAAATCAGGTAAGCTATTGAACAACGACGGGCTGCTTCAAGGGAACACCGAATGGCAAAGAAAGCACAGGTATCTCAGGAGTAAATCGACCAAAAATGGGAATCATATCGACAAGAGAAACTTCAGGTGCAGGCCCTCGTGCAAAGTAAAATAAGACAGTCCACCGATCGGTGGATGGCTGATATACACGATGCATCTAGAGGCGAAGCAAGAAAATTCTGGAACCATATAAGCTGGCTAGGGAAGAAGAATCAAACAAAGCAGGATCGGATTCAAGATAACGAGGGAAATTGTTTAAAGGGAGATAACGCAGTGAACTACATTACATCAGTTATAGCCGAGTCATTTAAGAGCGACGATAGGGTAATCTCCGCAAGTCAGGAAGCAACACAAGGTAGCAGAATACAAAGCACCTTAGAACTGACCAATCTAAACTGGAAAAAGGCAGAAAAAAATATTCCTAAAAACACATCTACAGGAATAGATGGAATTCCCATCAAGCTGATTAATGAACTCGGTCCAAAAAGTAAGGAAACGTTGTTAAAAGCTCTGGAAACAGTCATAACGAATAAGCAAATTCCGGACAGCTGGCGACAGAGTAAAATGAATTTGATTTATAAAGGGAAAGGAGGCAGGATGCACATAAAATCCTACAGGCCGATTACCATAACATCTGTTATGTACAGGTTAGCCATGCAGGCGGTGAAATTAAAAGTGCAAGCATGGGTTGAAAGCAACAAGATACTCGGAGAACTTCAGAACGGCTTTAGAAATGGTAGGCGCTTAGATGATAGCCTGTTCGTGCTTACCCAATGCATCGAAATATCTAGAGTGGAAAATAGACCTTTGTATTTGACCTTCCTGTACATAAACGGGGCGTACGACAACGTAAGCAGGGAACTCCTGTGGAACATATTAAAAGAAGAAGGTATCGGTTATGAGATAATAGAGTTCCTACAGGAAATATACCGGGATAACAAAGTAGAAATTACGTGGGAAGGGATAAATTACGTGGGAAGGGATAAGAAGTACGGAGGATATCAAAGTATGCAAAGGATTAAGACAAGGCTGTCCTCTATCACCGGTGCTGTTCATGCTTTATATGATAAACCTGGAACGGAGGATACAAGGCAGTAACCTAGGTTTTAACCTGTCATACAGATTAGGTGGAAAGGCGGTAGAGCAGCGCCTCCCCGGTTTGATGTATGCAGACGGTGTCCTGCTAGCTGAGAGTCTGGAAGAATTGCAAACTCTAGTTAAGTATTGCGGAGACGAAGGGGACGCTCTAGGCTTCAGTTTCAGCGTAGTTAAGTCGGGTCTGATGATTTTCAACGGCTGAACTGATCAGGGTCTTAAAATACAGGGCCTTGAAATACCTAGAGTAGCAGAATATAAATATCTGGGGGTACGGGTAAACGAAGGATTGGCATACATTGGAAAGCATGAGCAATCAGTTAAGGTCAAAGGGCGAAGGAATGCCGGGAGAATGAAGCATAAGGCATTGTGGGGATACAATAGGTATGAGGTTTTGAGGGGTATTTGGAAAGGAATTATGGTGCCCGGACTTACTTTCGGAAATGCGGTTTTGTGCCTAAAATCAGAGGTACAGTCGACATTAGAAACAAATCAGAGATCCGTTGGACGATTAGCACTAGGTGCCCACGGCAAAACTACAAATGAGGCGGTACAGGGAGATATGGGCTGGGCATCTTTCGAAGTACGGGAAGCTCAGAGTAAAATATTATATGAGGAACGCCTGAGGAAATTGGACAGTAACAGATGGGCAGCTAAAGTATTTAAATACCTGTACCTAAAAGGCGTTGACTCACAATGGAGGAAAAAAACTAGGAAACTAACTAGTAAGTATGTTAGTAACAAGGACAGAGAAATAAAGAGCATTAAGCAACAGGTGAAAAACACAGAAGGTAAAAATTGGATAAATTCGATGGAAAAGAAACAGAGTGTGGAATTATACCGAAAGTGGAAAATGCAAATCAGGAAGGAAGATTTCTTTGATAACTCAAGAGGCAGTGCCCTACTTTTTGGAGCTAGATCAGGGTGCCTTAGAACACGCAGCTACAAAAAGAAATTTAACAATGGAGATGACGTATGTACTGTATGTGGAAACTCCAGTGAAACAATTGTCCATATTATACTCGAATGTAATGGTATCCATCCGGAAGTCGGTGCAGGCGCAATCACTGTTCCTGAAGCTCTGGGGTTTAGAGATAACAGTGGCCGGGTGAATAAACCGGCGGTGGAAACTAGCAAAAAACGACTAGAAGATTGGTGGCTTAAAAGCAGAGAAGTGACATAATGTTAGTAATGTAGGAACAAAATTTAATAAATAGAATGATGGTTTAGTTAACCATTCTAAATCAATAATTAGGATATAGGGAAAAAAATGAGCATGATAGCTACTGCTACAACCCCGTTTCAAAGGGGACGCTCCTATATTCCATCCATCCATCCATCCACCCACCCACCCACCCACCCACCCATCCATCCATCCATCCACCCACCCACCCACCCATCCACTTATCTATCCATCCATCCATCCATCCATCCACCCACCCACCCACCCACCCACTTACCCATCCATCCATCCATCCATCCATCCATCCATCCATCCATCCATCCATCCATCCATCCATCCATCCATCCATCCATCCATCCATCCATCCATCCATCCATTCATTCATTCATTCATTCATTCATTCATTCATTCATTCATTCATTCATTCATTCATTCATTCATTCATCCATCCATCCATGCATCGTCCAGCCCGCTCGCGGCGTATCTCCGCTGGTGGTTCTCTCATTTTTCGCGCGTGCACATTGACGAAAAATTTGTTACGAGCGTGTCACGTAGCCTTTAATTTTTAGCTGGTTTTCCAGCAAAGGCGGACCGCAAGGTGTGTCCGAAATGTTTCACAATTTAAGTATTGTGTTTACTACCGAAGCGGAGTGTTGATGTTCTTGCGGCGTTCACACAAATGCGTTCAGTTCTACTTAGAATTTACGCATTGTGCTCGTGTAGATAGTTTTCTTTGCTTGTGAAACAGTTACTCGTCAAGACTACCTCGTGTAGGTGGTAGTCTTTGAGTGCTTAACGTTCACTCGTGAAGCCGGCAGTCAATCAACGTTACGAGCGTATGCTCGAGTGGTCAAAGGCATGCATGTTTCTCAGCTGCAAGGTCTTGTTGCAGTTTGGTGAACTGATGAGACATTCGTTTTCCTCCCCATTTTTAATCCTAAGGCTTCTGCACTTGCTTGCAAATATAACAAATTCCAGTGGAGCGTACATCGCTACATTCCATGTGTAGCGTACATGTCGCTAGCTTATGTTGCTTACTTCAAAAGGTGCTCTCTTCTAGCTTTGTGCAAGCACGAAAGGACCACGCCACTGAAACAACGAAGATAATCATAGAAAGGTTGCTTAGGCTTATCAACGCAGGAAAAACAGTAATTGATCAAGCAGCTTACCGGAAAAAAAAAAGAGCTGCTGAGAAAGAGAGGAGCTGCGTGTTTAGTCTGGCAAGTTTTATCTTTGCGAATAGAAAACTACGCAAGTAGTCATCGTGTGGTGATTGAACTTTGTAAATAACGAAATCTTTGTGTGTACTTCTTTATTGTGCTCGCCCATATTGTTTTTCTCCTTGTCCACCTCATGAGTTTTGTAAATAAAGAAACACGCCTTTTGTTAAATTGCTCACAGTGTTTGCTCGTAATTTTGTTCAGAAAGGGGCTAGTATCATTACAACCGGCGGATGTTTAGTGCCAAAAATGTTCTGATAAGTTTCGCATATCATTGAAAGTTGATGAAAAATTGCTAACTAGAGTCGCAGGCGTGTATAATAGTGCCATTCTATAGTCTAATCATAATTCGTTTGAATTTACCCATTTGCTCGGCCTGGCCCTCTGCGTGTATAGGCATAGGAGTAAAAATTAAAAATAAAGGCACTGCACCCAGTCTATAGCATATGCAAAAAAGTGAACACAACAAATAAGCTGAAACTCCCGTGATAATTGCCCACATTTATGCTATGGCGGGCCGCGTAGTTTACAAAACGAGGTAATAGCTTTCCCTCACTTTCAATCGTATAAGCTGATTCGTTTTTAACGCGATCACTTCCGAAAACCTCGCATATATACTCATATGACGGCAGAGGTGCCTGAACGTGCCCCGATTACCCTTCACCTTTATCGAACGTTTTTTTATTATTCAAGCTTGCCATAAGGGATATTTTAAAAACCCATGTAAATTGTTTTCCGTAAAGACTCTATCGAACTTGCGCGCTTATGATCTTCCAAGGCTGCTTTAAAACCGTGCGAGGAAAACAAAATAGCTATCGTGACATGCATCTAAGTAAGCAATAATCATGTGAATGTGGCGGAACCATTTAGAGAATTGCATTCGTGCGATGGATATTTATGTAAGTCGCCGCACTCGGAAATACTGTATTTAGCGAGTTAATGAACTCGCAAATGTACGGCGTGTATATACATACAGACAAAAAAAAAAAGACGCGCAACCCCAGCAGAGAGCGCAGAGCACGCATGCATGCTTCGGGCAGGCATGCAGCTTCGGATAGTCGCTGCCTAACTTTGCGCACGTGGGCCTTATATTATTAGTACTTTAACGATAGCGAAATTGTTGGCTGCCGTCTTGCCCGTGGCATGTTAAAGCTGGCAGCTCGACTGTGGTACGAGCGCAAGCTGAGGAAACTCGTGTTTTATAGTTTGCGCCAAGCTGCGACGGAACACTTGATGCATTAAAGCCACTCGAAAATTTCCAGGGGCTTTATGATGCATAGGTGGCGAGCGCCGCGGTTCGGCGAAAGACGCTGCCACGCCCCTTTTCCAACTTACGCTCTCCCGGCCGATTGGAACGGCCGGAGAGAAACGTGCGCGCGGAGGTGATCTCGGAGGCCATGTGAGGTGAATTGTATTTCCGGGTTCACGCAGCAGCGACATCGTAGTCACAGCATCGGGCTGAGTCGTCACGGGAGAGGGGTCATCGGGGCGTCGATTTCGTTCATCAGCAACCTGCCCCCCTGAGGTCACGGCTTTCAGTTTCTGCGGCGTGGGCTTGGCCACCGGCGCCTCGGTGCGTCAGTAAAATCACGGCAGCTGGATGACGAGTCGCGCACAGGACAAGATGACTGTGGACAGCCGGTCGGAAAGGTTGCGCAGGTTGCTAGGTATTCGATTTCTGGAGTGCATTCGCCGACACGGCGATGCAGGATTCACAAAATTTGCTGTGGTTTATCTTGTAGTTAAACTTGGAGTTGCGTGAGAGTATCTGCATGGCTACGCTTTTGTTCGGCTGGAAAGCAGACATGGCTTTTGCACATAGCAGTTTACTCCATGGTTTCGGCTTTATTTATGCTATAGAGGGCACTTTAGACCACTAAAGATGAAACGAAAGCGTCTGTTGCGCGCTGGTCTGAAGCCCTCCACTGTGGTACCTCTTTCTGTCTATTTTCATTCCCACCTTCCTGCTTTTCCTTACGCCTCGGTTAATGTGTCCGTGGAGAATTGTGACATACCTTTCCTGCAAAAAAAAATGAAATGCCGCTGATGCCTGCTGCAGAGTCTATTTCTCTAAGCTTTGTGGTGCGGCGTTCGAGGAACCGCCAAATGAATAGCGCCGCACGAAATGTCCGGCGAGGTCAACTTCGAATATGCGTTGGTTGGTCGGACGACTCTATTTCCCCCAGAATCACTTAGTCCTGGTTTAACTCTGGTTAACCCTAGTTGAATTGCGATAGCAACGGCAGAAACTTATTTTGCCTGCTACATTATTCCCTATCACTCCCTATCAGTGTAAGGTGCTACATTATTGGGGACACTTAAACTCATCCTTTAAGAGTATGACGCGAGAGCTTAAGTTGCCAGTCTTCTTCTTATTCTTCTTCTGCTTCTTCTCCTGGGCTGTTCAAGGTCAAGCGTGGCTCCGCCGGGACCACGCGACGGCTCGACACCTGGCGCAGTATTGCTATCGCCATAAAAAGCGTCCTCTTTCCCGCCCCCGGCACGCAGGCCGGGAAATAAAAGGAGTCGTGCGCCCGCGGATTAGAAGCTGACAGGTAGCCCCTGGTTTGTTGCGGCCTGTTCCCCCAGATAGACGATACGTCGCTGGATCGGAGGGTCCGTGCTTCGCAGCAGGGTATCCCAGACTTCTCTACTTGTTATATTTTGTTTCATCGCTGGAGACTGTGGACACTCCAGAATTATGTGATTGAAGGTCCCTCTCGCCCCACTGTGCTTCCGCTGATAATCCTCCCTTAGGTCTGGTAAATTGCCTGGTGACGTCATAACCAGTCGTGACGTCATGACCGGTTGTGACCTCTGGTTATTAAACATTGCTGAATGAGACGTCATGATGACGTCGTAGTAGGTCGTGACGTTACAGCCAATGACGTCATTATGTGGTAACGTCATATCATTACTCATGAATATTTAGTCATGCCTCATGGATAATTAGTACTAGTTGGTCATGATGAGGGCTATGGTTAAATCTGCAGCGCAGAGAGAGTAGCGATAGAGTAAAGTAAGGCTCAAGGTAAGTGCGACCACGGCCAAGGTACGACCACGACGAAAGTGCGATCACGGCGAAGAGGCGAAACGGCTGGCGTAGTGCAGCTCTCGCTACAACTCGACTCACGACCCACAGATTATGAGACTGAAACCCCGAAAAGGGCAACGGCTGTAAACATGGCCGGGTTCTCAGCAGTGGTATTACAGCGACCGCTGGAAAAGAGTGTGCCAGATGTCTGCCTTCCGAACAGGTGGCTGCATGATGGGGCCCTGATGGGGTGACGGATAGTAGGATGCTCGTAGGAAGGTGGCTGAGAAGCGGGTGGCGGCTGTGATTCAAAATGAAGATGCTGCGCGGGAGACACCGCTGGCCGACGGAGAGCTGCTGCGTCGCTTATGGAACGTGGCTCCGAGGTGGAATTTGAGGCGCTTCTCGCGAACTACGTCACGGGTCAGCTCACGCAGCGAGATATCTTGAGTGGGGCCTTGCAAAGTGACCACGTTCTTGAAGGGCTGACCGCCGGCATACTCAATGCGCCGGCCTCATTACAGCAGGGCTCGTTCGATGAGGGTAGGCTCTGATAAAGTTTATAACGGCTTGAGGAGTACCGCTAACCAAAACCAGTGAAGAGGGGTTCTTTTACGCCCTGCATCAGGTGGTGCCTTCGATGATTCCGTCATGTTGGTATCAGCCTACCGATAAAGACGGGTCACCACCTCAGCGAACATGGCCATGCTCTCGTTACGCTGTTCCACACGAGATTCTAGGAGGCGGCGTGCACGATCCCGGTGCTCATGGCTGGCAAAAACATCGCGCAACACATGCAGGAAGAAATTCCAGTGTTGAAGACTGGCCTTCCTATTCTCATACCACGTTTTAGCGCAGGCTTCAAGCTCGAAATGTACGTTGCCCAGCTTCTGAGCAGGGCTCCACTGAATGATTGAAGTGAGCCCCTGGCTCGAACTGGTATATCCAGTGTTCGATGTCTTCATTGGCACATTCATGGAAATTGGAGGGCACGAGAGGCTGCTGAAGGCGCAAATGATGTTGACTTGCCTGAGCCATTGCAGAAACTTCAAATGCTCGATCGGTTGTTGCCGCTTCAGGTAGTGGAGCAAATTCCAGCGATACAGACTTTTTGTGGCTATGAGCCTGGTGTGCTGCAGTTTACACTGCACATGTGGCGCCATCCGGAAGCCGCTGAGTCAAACTGCAGAGGTTTAAGCATGGCCACCACGATCAGCCCCGGTGCAATGGCGCACATGATCACGAAGGCCATGAGCTCAAACCTACTTATAACCTCATCAGGGAGGCGGCGCATCAAAATAGCGAATCTTTGACCCCACTTTAACATTGTTACTTCTCAATCTCAAGGGGTCAAGTGAATGCAGCTAGCACAGGACCTGGTCAATTGGAGGAATATGGAAGAGGCATTCGCCCTGCAGTGGGTATAGTCAGGCTGAGGATGATGATGATGATGAAACCTGGTTACACGACTGAAAGCACCCAGGTTCGAGCACTACCGGTTGGAATCCGCTGCGATTGTTTTCTCCCAGTGCGAAATAACTGCAATAGCCTCGTCACCAGTCATTGATCACTCCATAGACTCCACCAATTTCTACCTCTCTCTTGGCTGGCTAACTTGGAAAGACCCCGCTATACCGGACTTGGTTTGAATTACCCACGTTATGCCAAGTGGGTGTGATATCACGATCCAGCTTAACCGATCAATGCGACAGCGCAAACAACATAGCAGAAGATTCTTGGTCTGTTTCCGTGGTGGTGGTGATAAAAACTTGATTTAGTGAATGCCAAAAAAATAAATAAAATTATGTTGCCGCCGTTCCATGGGTGGCCTTCCCGCTGCTAATCGTGGCTTCCAGGTCACGCCTGGTGGCGACTTCCGCTGCCCAGGTCGTAAGCCCCTGATGAATATGCGGCTCCAAGCTGGCCAAAGCAGCCTCGCACAGCTGCGGGCTGTTTATTTGCCAGAAGACGCGGGGGGGGGGGGGGGGGGGGGGCAAGTGCGCCGGACAAGAGTGCAGAGTGTGAGCATAGTCTGTTCGGGGAGAGCTGCAAAACGTGCATTTGGGCGAGAAGGCACCGGGATGAATCAGGGCAAGGCGTGCAGGGGAAAGGAAAGTGTGGGCCTGTTAATGGCGCCACGTATTCTGTTCGATTTTAGATAGGAACTTGTGAGGGGGAGGGAGGGATAAGCGGGAGTTGCAGTAGTGAAGGGTGATGTCGTGGAAGGTGAGGCGGGGTCACGCGTGTCCATCCTGGGGTGGAGGGGGCCAGCTCGGTCGGACATCTCGCGAGCGATGGAATTTGCCGCTCATTTACAGGGTGCCCTGCGCAAGCCGGAACCCAGAAGAGTTGAATAGGGCGTGTTGCCAGTCCCTGAAAACTGCAGCAACGGAAGTGCCAGGTGACGTCACTAAAAATAAAACACAATATAAAGGAAATCAATAAAGCTATATGTTTTCTGAGTATACATTGAAGTGCATAAATTAAAATGCGTACGCAATAAAATAATTTGCTGGATTAAAATCGCTTCCAGAAATCCTTTGATCGTGCTAGTTGCGTCCGTCGCGCCATCTTTAGTACGTTGAATCAAACGCATAAGAGCGCATTTAAAGACCGCATTACCCGTCGTTTTTGTGGCGCTGTTGATTCACACCACGTACCTTATCGAAAGACATGTGTTCGATCCCCGTACGGATAATTTTTAATTTTTTCTTAAATTCACAACATTCAAATAAAGTATGACCTTATTTCCTGAGGTATGTTCCCCTTTAGGTTGCACAATACCATGTTTTTTGTTGTTAACAGCAACAAAATCAGCCGCGAACGCAGCCAGGGAATGGCGGTATAGCAACGGTTAGACAATTACCTTCACTGTAATCAACTCCTGTATCCAGTGAGTGCATGTTACCTTTAGGTTGCGTTCAGACACAGCTCTCAGCAACAATCGCCTTTTAACAGGCTTTAAACTATTTTTAACGGATTTACACCTCACCGATATTTCAAAATAACTATTTCAATGTCGCAAAGATGGCGCGACGGACGCCACTGATGTATTACGCTCCTTACAGTAAGTAATTTTAAGCCATAAAACTATTTTATTAATATTTCATTTCAGTTTCCGTACTGCGCTTCATTCTTAAATAAAACGTAAGACTGTGTTTTATTTTTCAGTTACGCACCCGGCACTTCCGTTGCTGCAGTTTTAGGGGAACGGCAATACTCGTTGGATCGGACGGGATGGGGGGAAGAGTGCTTAAAAATATTGAGCAAAGAGGAAGAGATTCTACCCTTTGCAAAGTTGCGGACTGCGGTCTTAGAGTCGCTAAATATGAAAAGGGCTGGTGTGTTGGCAATGGCGAGGACGATGACTGCTTCCTCTGCGGCAGTGGAAGTGAGAGTAGGGACAGTGGCGACGTAGATGGGGTTCGTGTATTGGAAACAGTGGCCAGGGCATAGGCGGGATGCGAGAGTTAGGGTGTTACATAAACATACACGGCGTCAGACCGTGTACCGTACTGGCACCAGAGGGTGGAGGCGCGGGAAGATCGGCGAGCGGCATGATGATCAGGGTGCATGTTCTTGGGAAGGGGCTTGACAGTGAGCATGGAGGCGAGGGAGCTAGGCAAGGAATGGATGACGCAGACAGGGGAGAGAGGGGTCAAGCGAAGGGAAGTAAGAAGGGCTCTGCCCTTCTCTCCCCTTCTTACTTACTTGCCCTTCTTACGTGCCACGTGATGGGCCTCCACAAGTTCTGAAACAGTATTGTGGACGCCCATCGCCAGTAGACGAGAAGTGGGGGTGGAAGTGGGAAGCCCGAGAGCCGACTTATAGGTTTCGCGGATGAGACAGTTGATCTTGTCTTCCTCGGTACGAGATAGAAAGAGGTAGGGAAGGGCGTCGACGAGGCGGCTTAGCACAAAGGCAATGGTCGTATCGGATCTTACATAGTAGAAACAGTACTACGTGGTCTGAACCTCTACGTTTGCAGACTGTAAAGCCATCTTGCGGCATAGAAACGAACTGTTCATCTATAAAAGCTGTGTACGTGGCAACGAATGAAACTAGAGTTCCTCACCAGCAGCTGGATACCTGTCTCGTTTGCTGTACCAGAGGCTGATAACGAGAGAGGACTAGCCACAGATGACACCATAATTTCGATTCGGTGCAAGTGTCTCTCTTTTATTCTGATGAACCTCATAAGCAGAGAGAGATAGAAATAACATTTATTTGTACCCGTCAAAAGGTTGGTGAGGATCCGAGGCGCAGCTTTCTCCCAGCCATGTCCTCCCCCTTCAGCCGTCGACCTGGATCTCCTGGATCTGAGCAGCGGCCAGGGCGAGACGAATGACTACACGTTGCCCTTTTTCGTCCTGTTCGAGAAGTAGTGCTTCCCAAGACTCATCTGTTCTGCCAGGTTCTCCAAGACAAGGACATTTCCATATCATGCGGATCATGTCCACTATGCCATCGCAAAGTTTGCACCTGGGGCGAAACATTTCCGGATGTCACTTGCTCTAAAGCTGGGGGTTCGGGAATACTCCAGTTTGTAGCTTACGCCCAATAACCTCTACGCTTTTGGTGAGTTGCTTACACGCATTTGGAAATACTGATCTGCCTAATTTGTAATAAGTTGGGATATCTCGATAGGTATTAAGGTCATCGTCGAACGGCAATATTAATCGCGATTAATATTGCTCCGCTTTATTTGGATAACCACATAATTCCACTTTCTAAATGTACTACATTTCTTGGCATCCTACTAGACGAACATTTAAAATTTAACATGCACACTGAATCATTATGCAAAAAAGTTGCCTTTGGCATTAGGGTGCTTCTTCGCACACGTCATTACTTTCAGCCCCATATTCTTCGGACGCTTTATTTGGCATTTGTTCACAGTCACTTAACCTACTACATATCATCCTGGGGAACTACATATCTCACTCATATGTCAGGCATCCGTCATTTACAAAACTCGCAAATTCGGATACTTACCTTTTCACCGTCCCCTGCCTCAGCTGCCCCTATATATCGAAATCTTAATATCCTCCCTTTACTGAGTCTGCTCCACCTAAGATTAGCCACACTTATATACAGCGCTCACAATGGTGACATTGTCATTACTGCGCTTCCGTCATCTTCCCTCATAAACAGTAATCTGACTAAATTTTCCCAAAACGACAATTTGTTACTTCCCAGAGTTAACACTAATTATGGCAAACAAACCCTTTTGTTTTCAGCTATAACTCTATGGAATTCACTACCCTCATATGTTAAAACGGTTCGATCGTATAGGCTCTTCACTAATAACATCAAAACATTTTTTTATTAACGAAGTAATTATAACCACAGTTATTTTTTTCTTTTTTTATGTATTGTTGTTCTTGTTGTTCATGGATTTAAACATATTTTAATGTTCAATTTCTGCCATATTTGTGAATTTGTTTTAAACATTTTGTTATAGGAGGTCCAACTGACAGCTTCGCTTTGGGACCTCCTTCTGTACCAAATAAATCATACCAATTTGTGTAATACATTTCTGAAAATAAAAAACCTGAAACCTGAAAGGGCACGGGGTTGCATACAAGACGTTACTGGAATCCCGGAAGGTAGCTAATCCTCGGGCCAGTACGCGCGCTTTCTCAACCCCTGGTGCGCCGGTGTCCAAAGAGCGCGACCTGCTCTGCCGGTGAGAGACCACTGGACAACACTTTTGATGCTATGGCTGAAATGCGGCCCGTGTCAAAGTTTCTAATCGCTGATTTTGAGTCTGTAACCATAGTTTTGACCTGTTGTTGAATTAGAGCTAGCGCAATGGCCACCTCTTCCGCCTCCGTTGCGGTCGAGTGTCGAGTGCTGCAGCAAACTACCAAGCCCCCGTTTTCTCTAGTTGCTACTGAAACGCGTCCCATACCATCCACGCTTTGTGCGGCATCTGTATATAAGACGTCTTGTCTGCCCTCAAAACGGGCTAGTAGGGCTGCTGCTCTATCAGTCCTCCGGCTTTCATGGTAGACGGAGTGCACGTTTGTGGGGAGCGGAGGTATTTTTAATTTCTCCATAACCTGTCTAGGAACCTAGTTTGTTCGTCTGGAGCATGCTTGCGGCTCATAGCCTAGTTTCTCCCAAATGCTCCGACCAGTATGACTGCGCAACAGTCTCTGGTATTGCGAGTTCGTTGCAGTCTCAATGAGCTCTTCGAGGTTATTGGAAACTCCTAGTCTCAAAATCTAGTTTTTCGATGTATTGGGTAGTAAACCTAGTGTCGAAATTCAACAAGGTTGACGACTGGGCACGTTGGTAAGGGTTCATACTTAACCAGCCAAAGGACGAGACACAGGAAGAAGAGGACAGGACAAGGCTGGACTATCAACTAGAAGAAGGAGGTGTCGGACAAGTGATGCTTTAGCTTGCACAGGAAGAAGACCGCCGCGTCAGCTGCCATTGAGTTCACTGGCTCCTGGAGCTTGCGAGTTGTTCCGTGATCGTCGTGGTAATCCGGTGCTAGCTACAGCCAGAAGAAGGCTACTCAAAAGCTGTCCTGGAAGTCCTCAAGGTGTTCGGTGCCTGGTGCTTCTTCGTGGTGAGGCCTTTCCACGTTCAGGGGGGTTTTGGTCAGGGTTCAGGCTAGCTTTATAGGATTTGGTAATGTAAATGTGTCATTATCTTGCGCACAGGCATGTCGTTCACCTCCCCGGGAGGGGGCTCGGCAGATTGGTTCGCCAGCCTGCCGAATGAAAGCTTGCCTCTGGAATCATTTGCTAAAAATGGTGTCGATGTGGTTCCTGTCGCACTCATACCGATAGGCGATGGAATGCTGAAAATGACAAATCCGAAAACTATTCAGCAGCAACTCAAAAGTCTGACGGATCACAACCTTGATATCTCTGAGGTGCGACCTTTTGGGAGACGAGGTATAGTTTGCAAATCTGCAAACATTAATTGTGTGTCAGATCTGCTACGCTGCAGTTCTTTTACATCGATTCCTGTCAAAACCTTTATTCCTGAACAGCTGGCTTGCACTAAGGGTATTGTGCTATTGTGCGTGGAGTGGATCCTGCATCTACTGCTCAAGAAATTTTGGAGGATTTTCAGGACGCAGGAGCTGGTGTTCTTTCAGTGTATCGCTGCTCTCGCATAGTGGCCGGGGTGCGTTTTGCTACATAGTCAGTTATAACAACATTTGCCGGTCTCATGTGTCCATCTGAGTTAAAAATTTGGTCAATTATTTATCGCATTGACCCGCTACGTCCTCGCCTCCTTCAATCTACCAACTGTTGGCAATTTGGACACAGTGGAAGAGCGTGTAAGTCTACGACAAGATGCAGGGTGTGTGGGGAAGGACACTCTTCTAATAGCTGTACCGCTGCAAGACCTAGCTGTTGTCTGTGCTGTAATGAGCACTCGGCTGATGACGCCAGTTGTGATAAACGATCTCAGGAGCAGGCGTTACTAGAATTAATTCAAGAGAATCGTTGCTCTCGAGCAGATGCGTATGCCCTTCGTGATCGGAAAAGGCACACTTATGCCAACTGTGTGCGTCCTTCTACTCCAGACTTTGAGACCACGTTGTCTACCGCAATTGTGAAAACGGTTGAAAAAGCCCTTTCTGTCGTGGTTGACCGTATGCTTACCAGCTTTACTGAAGCTTTGTCTAGTATTGTTGGTAGCCAGTCATCTTGCCCACCTCAACCTGTGCTGACTCCAGCATCTATTTCATCTCAAACCTGTGCTGAAAGTTTAAATGCAGATTCTCCGCTAGTGCTGGCTCAAGTGCACCCAATCGACAGTGTCCCTGTAGGCATTTCTCGCAAAGGTATTTGCTCTAATGATGTTGAAATGGCATGCCCTACTCAAAAGCGCCGTGCTTCTAGCTCACCTCTAAGTCCTCCATTTCCCAGACCAAAGCTAAAAAAGGGCCTTCCAAAATTTTACATCAAACCGATGTGTTAAAAGAGGCTGTTGCGGCCTCCATTTTAGGTAAGTAATCATGGCAGGTGTACAAGTTCTGCAGTGGAATTGTCGCTCTATTTTATCTTCACTTCCAGAATTATATCTTCCCCTTTCAACACATAAGCCACACAGTGCTTTTTCAAGAAACTTGGCTCTCCCCCGCAAAGTCATTTACCTTAAAGAAATTTCATGTTTTCCGCGCCGATCGTGTAAACGGTAGGGCCGATGGTTTATTAAGTTTGATATCATCAAAATTATGTCACCGGCCAAAAATAAGCAAAACAATAATGAATCCTGAGTGTGAGATTTTGGCTGTAGATATCACATTGCCGCATTGTAGCCCTGTCACAGTCACTAACGTCTACTGCCCCACAGGTGTACGTAGCACAGACTATTTTGACAGATTACTTACAAATTCTAATAGGGTAGTTATCGCAGGTGATTTTTACTCGCACCATACTCTTTGGGATAACTACTCCGACGCATGTGGACAGCTGTTATGGACGTGGATGTCGGCAAATGCTGTGCGCTGCTGCAATTCTCGAGCTATAACCTTCATGCGCCGAAATTCGCAATCTGTCATCGATTTATCCCTGGCAGCAGGTGGGATAGGTATAGGAGGATGGTCCACAGTAAACAGTGGTACATCTAGTGACCACTTTCCAATAACATTTACCATCATGATGAGCACAACACGAGATAGAACTTTGGACCGTAAACTAGTAAACAACGCCAAATATGCAGCTTCGCTACGCTCCTCCCTCAAATCAAACCTTTGTTCATGTAGGACCGACAAAGCACAAAAGGTATTTTCCTCAATTGCGAATGCTACTGTAGATTCCCAGTTCACTGTGCGGTCTACAGTAAACAATAAGTCGCCATCCCCATGGTGGAATGACGCGTGTGAGAAAGCCTTCCGCCGTAGGAAAGCAGCATGGAAAAGCCTTTCTTATAACCAGAGCCCAGTAAACTGGTTAAACAAACTTTGTTCGGCGTCATTTAAAAGAGCCATAGCGCAGACAAAGGACGAGTACAACGAAAATTTATATACTTATTTGTCAAACCCTAAGCACAGGAAGGCTTTTATCGTTTCATGGAACGAAATAGAAACTCGCACCTTTCTCAGTCATTAAGTTCAGGAGTGTTGTCTCCACAGGAGGCAAGGGATGAGTTGGAACACATTTCACAAGGGCTAGCATTACGTTTCCAGGAGCAGTGCAGAGTTCCCTTGCACGCTCCCATTTCCTACTCAGACTATGTTGAGATTGATAGGTCAGAACTCCTATCTGTGCTTTCTTCCATGAAAAACTCGGCTCCAGGTTGGGACTGGGCTACGGTAGGTATGCTCAAAATTTTAGCAAATGATTTCACTCAGGATCTCCTGGATCTGGTTAATGAATCATTAGAATCTGCATAGCTGCCGTACGTCTGGAAAGTGGCGAAAATTATATTGCTCTTGAAAGACCCTGGTAAAGGATTTCATGTTGAAAACATTCGGTCGATAGCTTTGACTTCGAATCTAGTAAAATTAATAGAAAGAATTGTGCATGGCCGCCTCCCAAAGCATATCTCACAGGTTAATGCTTTTAGTTCTTCCCAGATTGGTTTCCGCAATGGATGCTCAATATGGTCTGCACATGTAGATTTAGAAAGCAGGATTCGCCTTGCAATGTACAACAAGGAGGTATCAGCGTTAGTGACGCTCGATATTGCTAAGGCCTATGACAGCATTGAACATTGCATTCTACTTAACAAGTTGTCATTCTTACGTCCTCAGTTGTACATTTATGCGTGGATCAGGGAATTTTTGAAAGGACGAGAATTCTTTTGCACTGATGGCTCATTAATCTCAGACACCTATGCACAGACAAGAGACCTTTTTAATATATTAATGTGCGATATTCCGGTTCATCCTGATGTCACTGTATATGTATATGCAGATGACATAGCATTCTTCGCCTCTGAAAAATATATTCGTGACCTATATCGTTCACTACAGGCTTACCAAAATGCACTTGAGGTCTGGTTGGACAAAATTAAATTGGTTTTAAATGCGTCCAAATGTAGTGTGCTAGTTTTTAAAACCATAACCCCCTTACATGTTTCGTTAAACTACCTCTCAGATGTAATACCTCAAGTGGAATCTGTGCGGTATTTAGGCATTACGTATGATGCTAGTATGGATTGGAGGCTTCACATCAAGTCTAATGTTCGGAAAGGTGAACGTGCCCTTGTTAGACTGACACGGATAAGTAACAGGAAATTTGGTATGCGTCGAGATACTCTTCTACTTTTGTACAAAGCCTATGTGAGACCGATTCTAGAATTTGGCTGCATTCTTTTTTCTGGGTGTCCAAAATATAAGCTGCATCCTTTGCTGCTTTTAGAAAGACGGGCGCTGCACCTCTGCCTAGGGCTTCCACAGTCAGTCTCTACCACTGTTCTGTACTTGGAGGCCCGCATTCCGCACCTTAACTCCCTTTTCCGCCTTCTAACTGTCAGATCATTCTTGCGATCATTTAAGACTACTCCCGGTGTGGCTATACCTATTTTTGTGTCAAACCCCGCCCTCTTTCTCACTCACCAGTGGCCAAGGGTCTGCAAGCCCCAGGTTGTTTTTACGCAGAGCATTTTAACAAACATTGGTGTGGACCTTGCTTCTATATGTCCTATTGGTTGCTCAACGTCCTTTGTGGATATAAATTATGATTCTATATTTCCATCTATGTGAAGCACTTACCCTCAAGTCTAATATCCAGTCTCCTATGTGAACACCTTGAAAAGTTCCCTGATCACACTGTAATTGCCACTGATGCGTCTGTGATTGCGCACAAAGCTGCGATTGGAATTTTTTTGCGGAGTCTCTTTCCTGGAGTTTTTCGGTGCGTGTCCTGGATTGCACACCGATATTTTTAGCAGAGTTTATGGCAATTGGGCTAGCGCTTCTAAAAGTTCCCTGCAGTCAATCAATAATAATTTTTCTATCAGTCTCTCTTTCTGTTTTGTTGTCACTGGAGTCAGCACGGGATGCTCTGTTGAGCCGCTCACTAAAGTATTTCATACCGGGGTGGGTGAAAGAAATACTCTTCATCTGGGTCCCCGGACACAGCGTTATTTTCCAGAACGAAGCGGCAGATTTCCTGGCTAAATCAGCTATTTATGCATCTGTTTCATGTACCATCCCCAATATCACCATTTTTGGAATGTCCCGTTTCCAGCGATATCAATACCTAGCCGCTACATGCAATGATTCTTTGCTATCTACAGCCGAATACCAGCATCTCATATACTCATGGAAAGTTCGAGCATGTAAATCACGGCAGTGCGAGGTAACGATGACTCTCCCGAGATGCAAGATTCCTCGCTTATATCTTTATTTATGTAGATGCGGAATCAGCCCCACAAACCTTTGTGAGGCTTGCGGTGAAATTGAAAATATTGATCACTTCCTTCTCGCTTGCCGAATGTTTTCACATCAGAGGAGGGTGCATTTAGAAACTCCAATTGCACGCTTGGGACTTACGTTGTCGGTCCCGATTCTACTCTCCTTCGGTGCGAGTGCGAAAGGATTTGCGCTGCCTCAAATTTGTCATTACTTACATAACTACATCACAACTACGGACAGATTCCCTTGCTAATTGCATTTCAAATTTACAAAACTGCAAATTTTTGCTTCATATTTTTTCCTTCAATAACTTTTGTGATCTTAAATCTTATTTTTTGTTTAGTTGTCAATTACTTTAATACACTAATTCAGTTTGTGTAGGACATTTGGCAGTCCACACTGAACCCTGGCCAATCCCCCTTCGTGGGTATGTGCCAAATATCAAGGAAGAAGAAGAAGAAGAATTGAATGTTTATTGATCAGAAGAATACAACGAAGACTCCTTCCGAAAAGATCGCGCACAACCCAACCGATGGAATGGCAGAAAATTGGGAAGAAGATGAAGAAGAAAATTCAAAGCCAATTCAAAGTCAAGGCCTACCTAACAACTTTTCTAATAGATCAAATTCCTTACAATGAAGGCTAACCGACACCTTAGCCACACACTTGTCCTCGGCTTTAACAATGTAAAATGCTTCAACCAACTCTCTGCTGTAAACTACACCCGTATTATTAATCAGGCGCACAAAGGGCGGGTCATGCTCTGACTTATACTCTCGGGATTGCACATGTAGCGCCAGATTAGAACTCGCCTTCCCTCCCAGAGAATTAGAGTGCTCCGTCAGGCGCACATTTAGACATCTGCCTGTCTGCCCGTAGTAGCACCGGCCACAATTGAGCGGAACGCGATAGAACACATTCTTTCTGCAAGTGGTGAACTGTTTCTTATGTGACACTTCACAAAGAAACCTATCACGAGCTACACTGTCGAGCCCCTTTCTAACTCTGGCGCACAAGCCTCCTATCTTGTTTTTCGCTGTAAATACAACGTCAACGTCGTACCTTGCCGCCAGTTTCTTAAGTCGGTGCGAAACGCCATGGAGGTAAGGTATGGCAGCCACCTTCTTTCGCCGCGTCGCCCCTCCAACATCACCCTGCCCCGTTTTGCTCTTCCTTGACCGTGTTAAAACACGTTCTGACAGACGAGCGAGATGGACAGTTGGAAAGCCTGCCACCAAAAACTTCGAAATTTGTTGTGAAAATGCATCTTCAACACGGTGATGGCAAGATTTACGTAATGCGGACTTGATGCATGCGACCGCCAACCCATCCTTTACCAACTTCGAGTGGTCCGATTCAAAGCTAAGCAGTGGCTTCCCTGACCTGCGGCTGTAGCTCCAATACATGTGATTGTCTTCAAAGCATAGGTCCAAATCCAGAAACTGTATATGGTGATCTTTAGGAAACTCATACGTAAAAGACAGGCCCTGACCTTGCTCTTTGAACATTCGTAACACATCTTGCGCCAAACTATCGAAACCATCCTTATCCAAGAAAATAAGGTGGTCATCAACGTAGCGAAATGCTACTATATCGATGGCATCCAAACCTGGCTTCAATGCGGTGTCAACTTCAGAAAGAAAAATGTCGCTGAGCACAGGAGCGACCTGCGACCCACTGCATACCCCTGACTTCTGGATGTACGTGCTGCCTTGCCAACAGACGAAAGTGGAACTAAGGTAAAAGGATAACAGCTCTAAGAAACTAGCAACCGATATACCGCACGCATTATTAAATGCCAGTTCATCATTATCTGCAGTGATGCAGTCTTGCACACACCTTAGAAGTCCGTCCTGCGGCAAAGAATAATACAAGTCCTCCACATCAATGCTCATTGTATTTTGCATCTGAGCCTTGTATTTATTGTTGTATTTTGTGTTACAACTTGTATTTAACATTTTTCAATTCTGCTAATCCTGTTCTTTTTGCATATATTGTGTATTTGCCCCTCCTGCTTGGGCCTACTGTAGGCCTGCAGTGTGTTCTAAATAAAAAATAAATTGCAGAGCACCTACCCGGATTTCTGTCCATTAAAAATTCTAGCACCTTAGAAGAACTTGGAATCAAAAATGGGTCCTTAACTTTTAACATCTTTAGATGCTTCTTCAAAAATCCCGAAATCTCGTACTGCCATGTTCGACGTTCCGAAACAATGGTCCTAAAAGGTATGTCCGTCTTGTGCGTCTTCGCCGAGAAGAAAACATCCAAGTTGGCGTCTGTAGCTGCCTTTACCCTCGAACTTAAAGCCTTCAGGTTCTGATCGTCTAACCAAGCGATAGCTTGCTTCCTGTCCTTCTTGAAATTCTTGGCAATCGCGGCCGAGGCTTTTTCAGAGAAACAGCTGTCAGGTACAACGACAAAGAAGCCTTCCTTATCAGATACCATCAGACGCAATCGGTTGTCAACCAGGTAATCACATACTGGTTTCAGACTGTACCGTGGCTTCTGCTTACAATTCCGTGCCGCTAATACGTCCGTGGCTTCACTCAAAAACCGACTCTTCTCATCTTCCGAAACATGACGAGCAATATTTCGAGACACCGCCAGAAGATCAACTGGACTTACATCGGGTTGCAGGCAAAACTTTGGCCCACGCTCCAAGATCCGCCTGTGCCTTACATCCAACTCTTCGTCTCCCAGGATTAGCAGTTTACCTGTACATTTGCGCGCCCCTTCCGAGAAGGCAACGTGAGGCGAACAGTCTTCCACATGAACTTCATTAGTCCGTCAACATTCTTGCTCCACTCAGCTAGCTGACCTCCGCAACGAGTATCCCCGCTGCCAACACAGTAGACACGTAGCATTTCTCTGTAGAGACGGGTTTGTTTCCACCATTCCGACACCAAGATGCGACATATCCTGCTTGAATGGCCCGGAGAAGGCTGCAACCAACCACACAAGGACTGCACATCAGGAGGGCATCTTCGGTGCTTGGCATACCATGACGCTGTCCGGGCTCGACAGATGCAGAGTACTATCAAAGCCACTAACACTGACGGGTTGCGCACGTTGAAAGTACCACATGTAAACGAGCCCAACGAACTAGTAATGAAATTCAACAAGGTTGACGACTGGGCACGTTGGTAAGGGTTCATACTTAACCAGCCAAATAAAAGTCGTTAGGTAGGCCTTGACTTTGAATTGGCTTTGAATTTTCTTCTTCATCTTCTTCCCAATTTTCCGCCATTCCACCGGTTGGGTTGTGCGCGTGCTTTTCGGAAGGAGTCTTCGTTGTTTACTTCTGATCAATAAACATTCAGTTGCTAGTCCAGCCTTGTCCTGCCCTCTTCTTTCCTGTCTCGTCCTTTGGCTGGTTAAGTAAGAAACCTAGTGCCGTTTTGACCCCGTTTACGAATTAGAATGTCAAGTTTCTCCTTTTCCACCTTTTGAAGCCGTAAATACGGCGCCACATAGAATATCTTGCTGATTATGAAAGACTGGAGTAGCCTAAGGAGGTTAGCTTCTTTCATGTCCGCAAATTTGTTTGCGATACGTTTCAGGAGTTCACAAGTTTGACTGGTGCTAGCGTCCAGAGTTCCCGCCGTTAGTCTGTATTCGTAATCCCCAAACCTCTAATGCTTGCCACCGTTGGTATAACATTACCGTTGACCCTGAGAGTTATTTTCGGGTTATCCTGCTTTATACGCCTAAGATGGTGTGATCGCATCGGATTGAGAACGAGCGCTTCCGATTTCTCGGCCGAACATCTGAGCCCGATTGCTTCTAAGTATATTTCTATAACATCGGTTTCTCGCTGGAGTGTCTGTTCAATTTCACCCTCACTGCCCCTGCACATCCAGAGTAAGGTCATCTGCGTATAATGTATGGCTTAGTCCCGGGACTTCCTCTATCTTTGCTGGGAGGCCAAGCATGGCGATATTAAGCAGGATCGGGGACAACGACGATCCTTGCGGTGTGGCCTTGTTTCCCAGTCGAATGCCTTCCACTGTGTCCCCCCGTACTGATGGTTGCCGCTCTATCGCCGAGGAAATCGCGTATGTAGTTGTATGTGCGAACTCGATCCTACGTCTAATGCACTGAGATTCAGCAAAATAGCCGATTGCTTCGCGTTATCAAAAGCTTTTGACACGTCTAGACCACGGTGTAAGAATTTAACCGTGGTCTAGACCAACGATCACCCTGGTGTCTACTGTTGGATTGTATATAATCTGTTCTTTTAGCTGCAACATGACATCGCACGCGGTCAAATGCGGTCTAAATACGATATGGTGTTCGGATAGATATTATCCTCCAAAAACCGGTTCAGCCGGGCTTGTACAACATGTTCCATCAGTTGCTCCATCCGCTTCCTCACGCATCACGTGAGCGAGATGGGACGCAAGTGTTCGAAATCCGGCCGTTTCACCGGTTTCAGGAGGAACACGAGGTTTCCGGCCTTCCATGTCGCCAGCAGCCGACCTGCCTCCCAACACTCCTGCATGAATCATCATCATCAGCCTGACTATACTAACTGCAGGGCGAAGGCCTCTCCCATATTTCTTCAATTAACCCGGTTCTGTGCTAGCTGCATCCACGTGACCCCTGCGAACTTCTTCACCTCATCCGCCCACCTAGCTTTCTGCCACCCCCTGCTACGCTTTCCTTCCCTTGGAATCCAGTTTGTTACCCTAAACGACCATCGGTTATCCTCTCTTCGCACTACATGTCCTGCCCATGCCCACTACTTCTTCTTAATTTCCACTAGAATGTCGGTAACTTGAGTTATTTCTCTCGCCCACTCTGCACGCTTCCTATCTCTTAATGTATTCCTACCATTTTTAGTTCCATAGCCCTCTGGGTTGTCCTCAACTTAAGTAGAACTCTCTTGGTTAGCCTCCACGTTTCAGCCCCATAGGTGAGTGCAGGCAAGATGCAACTGTTGTATACTTTCCTCTTGAGCGATACCGGTAAGCTGCTAGTCATAATCTGCGAGTGCTTGCCAAATGCACTCGACCCCAATTTTATTCTTCTTGTTATTTTCTTTTCATGGTCCGGATCTGTGGTTACTACCTGTGCCAAGTAGTCATATTTGCCCACTACTTCCAGTCTTTCGCTACCTAACGTAAACTGCTGTTCCTTCCCGAGGGTGTTAAACATTATCTTAGTCTGCTGCATATTGATTTTCAAGCCTACCTTTCTACTTTTCCTATCTAGGTCATCAATCTTTATTTGCAGTTAATCCACCGAGTTACTTAGCAAGGCAATGTCATCAGCAAATCGCAGATTACTGAGGTATTCTCCATCTACCCTTATCACAAACTTTTCCCATTCCAAATCTTTGAATACTTCCTCTAAGCAAGCTGTGAATAGTACTGAGGAGACCGTGTCTCCTTGCCTAACACTTTACTTTATGGGAATTTTGTTACTTTCTTTATGCAGAACTATGGTTGCTGTCTATATATATCTACTTAGGACAGGTAGTAACCGCAGATCCGGACCATGAAAAAGAAATAACAAGAAGAATAAGATTGGGATGGAGCGCATTTGGCAAGCACTCGCAGATTATGACTAGCAGCTTACCGGTATCGCTCAAGAGGAAAGTATACAACAGTTGCATCTTGCCTGTACTCACCTATGGGGCTGAAACGTGGAGGCTAACCAAGAGAGTTCTACTTAAGTTGAGGACAACCCAGAGGGCTATGGAACGAAAAATGGTAGGGGTAACATTAAGAGATAGAAAGCGTGCAGAGTGGGTCAGAGAAGTAACTCAAGTTACCGACATTCTAGTGGAAATTAAGAAGAAATGGACATGGGCAGGACATGTAGTGCGAAGAGAGGATAATCGATGGTCGCTGAGGGTAACAAACTGGATTCCAAGGGAAGGAAAGCGTAGCAGGGGGCGGCAGAAAGTTAGGTGGGCGGATGAGATTAAGAAGTTCGCAGGGGTCAAGTGGATGCAGGTAGCACAGAACCGGGTTAAGTGGAGAAATATGGGAGAGGCCTTCGCCCTGCAGTGGGTATAATCAGGCTGATGATGATGATGATGATGATGGTTGCTGTGCAGCCACTATATATATCTTCCAGCACTTTCACGTACGGCTCGTATACCCCCTGATTTCGCAATGCCTGCATCACCGCCGAGGTTTCAACTGAGTCAAACGCTTTTTCGTAATCAAGGAATGCTATGCATAAGGGCTGGGTATATTCCGAGGATTTTTCTATCACCTAGTTGATGGTATGGATATGATCGATAGTAGAGTACCGTTTCCGAAAACCTGCTTGATCCTTTGCTTGATTGCAGTCTAAGGTTGTCCTGATTCTATTAGCGATTACCTTAGTAAATACCTCATATGTAACAGACAGTAAGCTGATTTGTCTATAATTTTGAAGGTCTTCAGAGTCCCCTTTCTTATGAATGAGGATAATGTTTGCATTGTTCCATGGTTCCGGTACCGTCGATGACACCAGGCACTGCGTATACAGGGTGGCCAGTTTCTCTAGCACGATATACCCCCCCCCCCCCCCCCCCCCGTTCTTTAACAAATCTGTAGTTATCTGAACCTCTCGTGCTGCTTTCCTCCTTTTCATAGTTTCTATTGCTTTATTAACCTCGTCCTTCGTCACTGGTGGAACGTCTGACGGTTTTTCCCTACCGCCAATCTCATTACAGTCCTGACTGCTTTGGCTACTGTAGAGATCTGTATAGAACTCCTCGGCTACTTTGACTGTCTTGTCCATATTCGTGATGACGTCGCCCACCTTGTCCCTTATCGCATACATATGATTTTTGTCTATGCCCAATTTCTTCTTTACCGCTTTAAGGCTTCCCCCGTTCTTTACAGCATGCTCAATTTTCTCCATGTTATACTTCCTGATATCGGCTACCTTGCGCTTATTGATTAGCTTTGATATCTCGGCCAATTCTATCTGGTCGGTTTGATTAGAAGCTTTCATACTCTGGCATTTCTTAATCAAATATTTCGTCTCCTTAGACAGCTTACCGGTATCCTCTCTGACTGTCCTACCGCCTACTTGTACAGCGCACTCAGTAATGATATCTCTGAAATTATTGTTCATTGCTTCTAGAGTAATGTCGCCATCCTCGGTTAGAGCTGAATATCTATTCTGTAGCGAGATCCTGAACTTTTCTGCCCTCCCCCTTGCCGTTAATTTTTTTATGCGTTTATTTCTTACTAATCTGTTAAGTTCCTTCTTTAGATTTAGGTTAATTCGGGACCTCACCATCCTGTGGTCACTGCATCGGCCTTTCCCGATTACATCTTTCATAATGGCGGGGGTTAATCACAGTATGAAGTCAATTTCGTGTATAGTCTCCCCGTTAGGACTTTTCCATGTCAATTTCCGGTTCTTTCGTTTTTTGAAGGTAATTGTGATTCTTAGGTTATTGAGCTCTACAAACTCAACTAATAACTCTCCCCTGCTATTCCTAGAACCAATCCCATAGTCACCTACTGCCTGCTTTTTCCCTACCTTGGCATTGAAGTCGCCCATTATAGTACAGTATACTGCGCCATTACTTTTCGCATTGCCGATTCTACATCGTCGTAGAAGCTTTCAACTGCCTGCTCATCATAACTACATGTGGGTGCCTAGGCCTGTACAACCTTCAGTTTATAGCGCTTATTAGGCCTAATTACGATGCCTCCCACGCTCTCATTAATAGTATAGAATTCATCTATATTACTCGCTGTATACTTATTGACAACGAAACCTACTCCTAGTTCTCGCTTCTCCGGTAAACCTCGATAACACAGTACATGCCCATCCTTCAGTACACTATGTGCCTCATTCGGCCTCCTAACCTCACTAAGCCCTATGACATCCCATTTCATACCCTCTGGTTCCTCTAACAGCGCTCTTAAACTGGCTTAAGTAGCTAAGGTTCTAGCGTTAAACGTTGCCTTGGTCAGTTTCCAATGGCGGCCTATCCAGCAGAGCCAGGAATTCATAGCACCCCCTGCTGCGTCACAGGTCTGATCGCCGCCGTGGTCAGTTGTTTCGCAGCCGCTTTTGACTGAGGGCCAGGGTTTTATGGAACTAATCATGAGAGGTTGCGGCCAATTACTGCACCAGGGTGGCCAACTCCTGTTCTGGTGAGGGAGTGCGTTGCCGGAGGTGTTCACCGGCATTAGGTCGCACCCCAAACCTGTTTATGATATTCCATCAACAAGCGGATTTTATTTAATCCGGTGGAGAATTGCGCGGCACCGGGATTTGAACAGCTTTCCTCTTGCATGCCAGGTGGATGTTCTACCGCTACGCCACCTCCTGCATGAATGCAACGAGGTACTATCTGATCGACGCGTCGTCCAAGATTCTTAGCATTCAATTGCTGACCGTGTCCGGACCTGCAGTAGTCTGTTCTCAGTCTATTTATTTAAGCCTGGACTTCGGCGACCGTTATTTGGCTATCTAGCTCCGGGGTTTACTGGCCCTTGTAATTGGGCATTTGTTGGCCTGTACCATTTGCGCAGTTCAAATACCGGTATCGGACTTGAGATATTGGAGTAGCTGCGGTCCCGTCAAAGGTATGTATTAGCCTGTGAAGTTGCTACCTGGCCTCGCGAACTATGGAGCAGCATTCAGCAGAATGCCTTATTGCTTCTGACATATCCCCTAAAACCGACCCATCTGCCGACTTAACTCAAACCGGAGGCTGCGTTTTCGCCACGTGGTGTAACACGGGTGAAAATTTAGGCAGCGACCATAACAGTATAAACATTGTTGTAGAAAACGGCCCACTGGTTGTCCGCATCAAGGCAATGTTGGTGAACTGGGAGGCCTTCCCAAATGGTGGCACAGGTGACGAGGATGGCATAAGTAATATTGACGATTGGAATAAAAGGGTCCTTCACTCGGTGAACGAAGCAACGGAGCAGGTTGAGGTTGACGAGGACGTTGAAGGAGTAGATCTTCACATGGTCAGTCTCTGGCGTAAGAAGAAGGATCTTGGGAAAAGGGGTCACGGCCCAAATAGTTGCGCCGATGTGGCAGTGATTCGTTCCGCCATCGGACAACAATAAGTCCGCCTTGCGCGGCAACAGCCCATTATGTGGCCCTTTTTTTTTTTTCAGCACGGCCTTTGCAGGCCATGGTTGTTCGAAACTAAGCCCCCGAGGGGGCACAGCAGGGTTAGCAGAGCCTCTTCCAAACGCACACCAGAGCGTTTGGAAGAGGCCTAGTTTGGAAGAGGCCTAGAGAGCAGTCGTGGCCGAGTGGTTTGGGCGCCCGTCTCGGCTGCGGGAGGTGGTCAGTTCGAAACCCGCCGCCGGACACCCACCGGTAAAATTGGGTACAAGCGTCCCCCGGCCCGGCGCCCGGCTCTTTTAGGGGTGTGCGTTTGGAAGAGGCTCTGCTAACCCTGCTGTGCCCCCTCGGGGGCTTAGTTTCGAACAACCATGGCCTGCAAAGGCCGTGCTGAAAAAAAAAAGTGGGTTTCGAACTGACCAAGCGGGGGCTCTTCTGGGGTGAAATGCTTGGGAAAAGGGGTCACGGCCCAAATAGTTGCGCCGATGTGGCAGTGATTCGTTCCGCCATCGGACAACAATAAGTCCGCCTTGCGCGGCAACAGCCCATTATGTGGCCCTTTTTTTTTATCACGCAGCCAGGTGGTTTTTTTTTTTTTTTTCAGCACGGCCTTTGCAGGCCATGGTTGTTCGAAACTAAGCCCCCGAGGGGGCACAGCAGGGTTAGCAGAGCCTCTTCCAAACGCACACCCCTAAAAGAGCCGGGCGCCGGGCCGGGGGACGCTTGTACCCAATTTTTCAGGTGGGAGGCTAGAGACAACACCACCCTGTGTTGTCTCTAGCCTCCGTCCTGTGTCTGCTGCGGTTTTATTTTCCTTATGAAGAATATGCTCTCGTTTTAACAAGGCAAAACTGGGGCAACATTTGTGGCAAATTGGACAGGAACATCGGTAAGGAAAGCACGTTGAACTTACTTCGGCATCCTCTAAACCTCGTGAGCAAAATTTATTTTTATGTCGTAATCTTGAAGGAGCTGCAGAGTTGTCAAATTTGCTATCCATTCTCGACCTTGGATGCATCTGTGATGTCACTTCTACTCTATTATCAATGCAGCTGGTAATTGGCCATTAGGCAAACAGCTTGGACAGTTCAAAACCAGTTTTAGTGCTTCTTTCCTAAAATCCTCGAGTTGCTTTGGTGTTTTCCTGTTTGAAAGAAGCCAAACCCATCTCGCTGAATCTTATCCATGCAGCTTTATTTCACAAGCCCTTTCGTTTTCAAATCCTTGGTAATCGGTGCTTACTGTGGGAAGCAAGATACCGCCAGTGAGCTGTGAAATGCAAATCAAAGCCTTTCATGCTGCTATTCAGGCTGTAATATTGTCACAGAGAACAGGGCTAGACGTGACTAAATGACAGGGCGAAGCTGTACCAGCAGGCAGAGTTCCGCACACAGCGCGCAAGCCGACTTCAGTGTCCTTTTCTTCCAGGCTCCCCCTAAGAACCTCAGGAAGATCAGGGAGCATTACTCCCCCTTCCTAAAAAACGAAAGCAGAGACTGAGCGCGAGAGATGGACGAAGCAAGCGGAAACAAAAGTATCAGAACACGAACAGAATAGATAACAGAAGCGGGGTAAGGTGTCCTACAAGACAATGAAACAAGAGCATAGCACACTGCACATTACCGCGTGAAATGCGCACGGCTTCATGCGGACATCGTGCACCACCTCGCGAATGGTTGCCGACGCGAGGGCTGCTCAGTACCCGATGGAAGGACTTCGTATGTCACTTCTATGACACGGCGCAGAACTTCGTAAGGTCCAAAGTAACGCAACATTAGTTTTTCAGACAAGCCGGGCCTGCGAACCGGTGTCCATAGCCAAACTTGCTCTCCAGGTTTGTACCTGACGTGTCGATGACGGAGGTTGTATTGGCGCATATCCTTGCCCTGCTGTTGCTGAATGTGAATGCGGGCACGTTGACGTGCTTCCTCGGCGCGCTGAGCAAGCTGTTCGGCGTTTGGCGTGAGCCGATGATCATCAGTGCAGCACTCTGCCCCCGATGTGGAGACAATCACGACAGGCAAGAAGACACTTGCACGCCGAAATGCATTCTTTGTGGTGGGAACCACCTTACCGGTACAGGCTCATGCAAAGCCAGGACCCCCCAGCCTCGATGACGGACAGCGCCGAAACTCAAAACAGCAGTGCCCACGGCAAAGGACTTTCCACCCCTAGTGCCTCGTCAGGATCGCCAGCCAGCCTGGACCAAAGCCAGCAGTACACCCCAAACATCACTGCGGGAGGAAGAGATAGCACTCCTGCGGGAAGAGGTAAGGCATTTAAGGGCAGCCGTTAGCTCTATTCCTTCCACATCCAACCAACCCCCTCAATCGCCAACACCCCAATCGTTCACACCCCCCTCCCCCCAAAAAAAACGGCGACCAGAAGACGTTCCAGACATTGACTCCAAATTCAAAGACTTTGCCCATAGCCTAGAAGCCAAGATTCTGGCTCAGACTCAAACGTACATTGAAACCGCCATGGCTAGGCTTACAGAAACAATTATCAGACAAGTAACCACAGCCATTATGCAACAGATTTCAAAAATGATTGCTGGAATGTCTTCGCACACCCCAGCTGACAACCCCACACCAACTTCCATCCTTCGCCCTCCTGCCCTCCAGCATGGCCCTGTCGACAGGAGGGAGTCCCCCACTACGCATTCTGCAATGGAACTGCAGGGGGTTTCGCCGCAATCGAGACCCCCTGCAGCAACTACTCTCTGCTTCCTCCACACACCCCGTTATATTAGCGTTCCAGGATGCTGGAACAAATGTATCACTGCCAAGATACGCTCTGGTACCCTCTGACATGACTCCCAACCCTTGGGTTACCACGTATGTTCCACACTTAATTCCATACACTTGTCACGAACTACACTCCCCGGTGGCTCACACATATTTAGAATTAATCCCGTCTGCTCAGAAATCCTATCCCCTATTCATCCTTAACTTTTACCTCCTTCCGAGACAGCCGGTCGCCGAAATAATTGCTCTCATTAACGCTGCATCCACAGTGGCAATAAAGCACCCCTTCATTATTATAGGCGACTTTAACTGCGCACATGTAGACTGGGGCTACATGCAAACCAACAAGAGAGGAGCGGAATTACACAACACCCTTCAGATGCAGGGTCTCTCTATATATAATGATCTCAATTCACCTACAAGAATCGGCAATAGTGTCACCACCGATACTAGCCCAGACCTTACATTCGGCCGAAACCTTCCAACACTGGTATGGAGCAACTCGAATGAGACCCTGGGCAGTGACCATTATATAATAACTATAGAGCTTGACTTTGCCAAAAAAGCTAAAATCTACCGTGTCCGGCAAACTAGCTGGGATAATCTGCGTAAGCACAGAGAGGCCAGAACATTAAAGACCCACTTTAACCTCCACACATGGATGACATAGCTCAAGGAGGATGTCCAAGCTTTCACGCGAACTTTAGACACCACCCCCGAGACTCCCATTGCAGATAGTAGGTTAATGCACCTTCTCGAAGCACAGAAGAGTATCCTTGCGCGCTGGAAAAAACATAAGCATAATCGAAAGCTTAAACGTAAACTGGCGCAAATTCAAAATCAAGTAGAAGAGCACAGCGCCGCCCTCAGTAAACATAACTGGCACCAAATATGCGATGGGTTGCGAGGTAATCTCTCCTCCTCCAGGGCCTGGCATCTTCGACACATGATAGACCCCACACAAACTAAAAAGGAAACTCGGCTTACCTTCAAAAGGCTTAATCATAAACATCGATGTAGTCAGCAATCGCTCTTAGCCCAACTGCAATCAACCTATACTACTGTGGGCCAAGCAATATCCTATCCAGACTACATAAGCCCTGATCAACCCTCCCTAGATGCCGCCATTATGGAGATCGAAGTTAGATCAGCCCTCCTTAAGCTACGCAACTCAACCCCTGGAGAGGACAAAATCACCAATGTCATGCTCAGAAACCTAGATGACCGTTCTCTTTCCCTGCTCACTGAATGCTTTAACGAGTGCTGGGAAGCGGGGCAGCTACCGGATGAATGGAAGCACGGTAAAATAATATTTATTCCTAAACCAAACAAGCCCATAAATGCCCAAAATCTCCGTCCCTGCTCCCTGACAGCATGTCTGGGGAAACTCTTTGAGCATGTCATCCTCACTCGTCTTACGCAACACATGGAATCCCATGGACTGTATCCCTATAGTATGCTAGGTTTTCGAGCTCATTTATCGGCGCAGGACGCCCTACTACAGATTTCAAATGCTATCTTCAATGATATGCCACACCACACCAGAGCAATACTGGCAGTAGACCTCACCAAAGCATTTGATAAGGTCACGCACAGTGCTATCCTGCAAGGCATTCAAGAGCTGCAGCTAGGGCCTAAGGCCTATAACTATATCAGGGCATTCCTGAACGGACGCACCGCCTCCCTGCATATAGATGATATACAGACCCCTCTTTCACACTCAGTAACATTGGCACCCCGCAAGGCGCAGTGTTGTCGCCATTCCTTTTTAATATTACCATGATCCCGCTGGCAAAGGCTTTAAGGGACACACCATTTACGCGGATGATATCACGGTTTGGACCACATACGGCTCGGATGTCGACATAGAATCTACACTTCAAGAAGCGGCCACAACTATATCTACCCACACGGAAAAAATTGGCCTTGAATGCTCCCCGACAAAGTCAGCACTCTTTCTACTCCGGCCGCGGCGTGTGCCTACCGCCCCCATAACAATTTATTTATTTATTTATTTGAATACCCTAAAAACCCAAGTGGGCATTACATAGGGGGAGGGGGAGCGGCATAAAAACAGCACAACACATATCCTTCACGCGTATTAATCAACAAAAAATGCACTTAAGAATTATACATAACGTACAGATCGAAGTACACAGCACTGCATTCACTAGCGGATACATAGATGTTCTGTAAATTAACAAAAATGCACTTAAGAACTATACACAACATACAGATTGACGTACACAACACTACATTTACTAGTGGATACATAGGTGTGCAGGGAACAACACGTAACGCTTAAGAAGACGATAGTGGGAACAATACAACGGTGATTACAGACAACCAAGGTGCCCTGAAAGTTTTATTTGAAATTGTGATCAAGAATTTTCAGTAGCATATCACTCGGTATTGAATTCCAGTTTTCTATAGATAACAGTAAGGGTGAAGTTTGGTATTTTAACGTTCTTGCGAATATTGGCTGTACTTTGTAGAGATGATCAGTCCGGGATGAAATATGATGGGCAGGAGCGATGCGATTAGCTGCAAATGGGCAGTCACCATGATATAAGGAATGAAAGAACGATAAACGAGAGAACTTGCGTCGAATGACAAGGTCGGGCATATTGAGAGATTTTTTTAAGATTAGACACACTGTGATACGTTGAGTACGATGAAAGGATGAACCTGGCAGCTTTATTTTGGACAGACTCAAGACGGTTAATTAATCTGCACGATACTCCCATACCACAAACCCCCAACCTCCGCATTCTTGGTCTGAACTTACAGGACACGGGGAAAAACGACCTTACCCTGAAGGCTTTAAAACAGTCTACTTACTCCGTCATCCATCTTTTGAGAAGGGTTTCACACTCACGAGCCGGCCTAGATGAAGCTGACAATTTAAAGGTACTACATGCCTTTGTGCTCAGTCGCATTCTTTACACCCCTCCTTACCTGAACCTCTCCTGTGCAGACAAAGATAAAATCAACGCCTTAATCCGCATGGCTACCAAAGCCGCGCTCAACCTACCAGGACAGGCTCTTAAAACTAGGAATGCACAACAATATACAAGAACTTATAGAGGCACATCGGTACACACAGTACCTTCGGTTGGCTGGCACGCAAACAGGACGACATATACTGGACACTCTCGGCATTCGCATACCCGCACATGCTGAACAGTTAAACCCTCTCCCTCAGGCCGTGCATTCAGCGCTTATCCTCAAACCTCTTCCTAAGAACGTCCACCCAGAACACCATCAATCCCGCCGCATCGCGCGAGCCAAAGCACTCCATAAACACTATGGGACTGCAGAGTATGTCCGCTGGGTGGACGCCGCATGTGGTTCACACCGTTCGGCAGCTGTGGCCACAATCCAGCAGCCCCTCCACTCACTCACTTCATAGACCTTCCCTGTAACTCGGAAGAAGCAGAGGAAGTGGATATAGCCTTAGCAATCGGCCAAACAGATTCGGCTTACATACTTAGCGACTCCAAAACAGCCATACTTAACTTTGCCCGCGGACGCGTCCATCCTCCCGCATGGCAAATATTGAGAATGTGCACCCTGAATTCTGACAGGCGTATTGAGCTTATATGGGTGCCGGCTCACTCTGGCAATACCGGAAATGGGGCCGCCGATAACATAGCCCGAGGACTTAATAGCCGGGCAAATGGCAAACCATGCCGGGATTTCTCGGGGGAGCAGGCACATACATTTTCTGAGCTCACACAGCAAGCACGCCTTGCCCGTCGACTCTACCCCCCTCCCCACTCCCAGCTGTCTCACTCCCAACAAATCCTCTGGAGGCGTCTTCAAACCCGAACGCTTCTCACCCCTCAACGCCTATCCTACTACCGACCCGTTTCCCCTGAGTGCACTCTCTGTGGAGAGTTGCACGCCACCTTGGACCACATTCTTTTCGGCCGCCCTGGCGATCCTCCCCCGCAGGGACAGCCCGCCATCGGATCATGGGAGGAATGGGAGGCCCTCTTTACGTCGCAGGACCTGGACATCCAACTTCCCTGTGTATACCGGGGTGCCAGTGTCATGGCCCTACGTGACTTGGACACATGCGCGTAATGTGAGGGCCGTGCGGTGGCCCTTGGCCCTTGAAGGGTCCAAACTCGCTCGTGAAATAAAGTTTTTCCCTCCTCCTCTTGCAGCACGGAATCATGGCATCCAACATCGTCTGAACGTCGCGTCCTTAGAGCAGGCGAAAAGGCTTAAAACGCGTCGTCTCTTGGGTGGCAGTGTTGTATAGCACATGTGACGTATGGAAGAATCTCGTCCCAGGTTTTGTGCTACGAGTTTTTATACATTGCAATCATGTCGGCGATCGTTTTATTCAGTCTCTCCGTGAAGCCATTTGTGGATGATAGGCAGTGGTTTTGCGATGGCTCGAGTGACTGAGCTCAAATACGTTGTGCATTAGTTCCGTAAACGCTGTGCCTCGATCGGTGATGACATGGGACGGTGCGCCATGAAGCAACACGATTTGCTGCATAAAAGCTGGGCGATCTCAGATGACGTGCCACGCTGCATCGCCTTGGTTTCCGCATACCGTGCGAGATAGTCGATCGCGAATATAATCGATTTGTTACCGACCGCTATAAGCGCAAATGGGCCCAGAATGTCGATGCCGATTTAGTCAAACAGTATCCGTGGAGGTGCAATAGGTTGGAACAAACTCGTTGGCTTACGAGGCGGTGCCTTTCGACGCTGGCATTCACGAAAGCCTCTGACGTAGCGATGAACGGCGTCAGCAAGTTTATACCAATAATAGGTTTGATGAACTCGGCCGAGTATGCGTGCAAAGCCCAAGTGGTCAGTGGTGGGCTCATCATGGCAAGCAAAAAGGATATCGGCATGGAGGTCGGCCGATATTACGAGGAGGTACGCTCGGTCAACTGTGCTGGAGGTTTGCTTGAATAGAACGCCATTCCAGAGGCAGCAAGCAGACAGGTCACCAGCAAATTGGCGAGGTCGAAGCTCTGGGTCAGCTCGCTGTCGGGTCATTACGTCTGAGGCACTCACCCGTACAAGAAAACCGCTCCCGTCGACCGCGCTCTTATCGACTAAACCGACGGGCAGCTTCGTAATTCTGGCCAGATTTATACACAATGGTGTACTCAAATTATTGGAGGCGAAAGCTCCATCATGCTAGGCGTGCCGATGGGTCGCGGAGGTTAGCCAGCCAGCACAAAGAATGATGATCGGTGACCACTTTAAACAGGCGGCCATAAAGGAAAGACCTATATTTCATGGTTGCTCACACAACCGCAAGGCATTCCTTTTCTGTAGTGAAATAATTTACCTCAGCGTGGGAGACCGTGCAGCTGGCATACGCGATGACCTTCTCGACGCCAGCTTGTTTTGAACGAGTACAGCGCCGAGGCCGATATTGCTGGCATCGGTGTGGACTTCAGTGTCAGCGTCTTCATGAAAGTGCGCAAGAGCAGGGGTTGTTTGCAGTCGTCAGCGCAGCTCCGCAAAAGCCTGTTGTTGCTCGGCGCCCCACACGAACTGTGTATGATCGCACGTGAGGCGAGTGAGGGGGGCGGCAACCTTGAAAAAGTCGGCGATGAAGCGGCGGTAGAACGCGCAGAGACGCAGGGAGCGTTTCAATCTTCACTTGGTTGCACGAACGGGAAATTTGGCGACAGCAGAAGTCTTGTCGGGGTCGGGCCTCATGCCAGCGGCGCTCACAAGATGACCACGAACCTTCAACGTTTTGTATCCAAAGTGGCATTTCTCTGGCTTGAGTGTTAAGCCAGCTGACCGAAGGGCGTCTAACACTATGCGCAGGTGTTGAAGGTGTTCGACAAAGGTTTCAGAGAACACGACGACGTCATCGAGGTAAACTAAACAAATTTGCCATTTCAGGCCAGCGAGAACTGTACCCATCATGCGCTGAAATGTTGCTGGCGCTGAACATAGGACGAAACGCAACACTTTAAACTCAAGCGGTCCGTCTGGAGTGACAAAAGCCGTTTTTTCGCGGTCCCGCGGTCCCGGAGTTTGCATGGGGCAGAAAAGTGGGGAAGGTACGATGTGCGGGTCGTTTTTCCCGCCCCATGCAAGCTCTCGAAGATATGTGCATTGATTAACCAATCTAGACAGGCGGCATGCACTACTAAGCATGCAGAACGATACACCAACTGCCGGACCGGGGTGGTTTATCAGGTAAACCTCACATACGGTGGAGTGTACATAGGGCAGACGGGACGGTGTTTTAATGTTAAGGCCAGGGAGCACTTCCTCAATGTAAAAAACAGATGCGGGGGAAACCTTTCAGATCACTGTAACCAGTCTGGCCACAAATGCGGACCGATATTAGCGAGCACGAGGTTCTTGGGGGTGGCTAAAAGCAAAGCTGAAAGGGAGGTGATCGAGGCTTATTTCATTGCTAAGGCGGGCGACTCTTGTGTCAGCACTCCATCGATTTCATTGCACGGAAAAGAAATGCGTTGCCTGGATCATGTTTTCTCCTCCTCCTGGATCATAGCTAAACCCCTTTGTTTTAAGTTTCTTTGAATGTGCGCGTTGTAAATCTCTGCCTGTCCATCCTCTTAATTATAGAGATGTAACCTGGTTTGTCTTAGTGCTTTTGATCTCCCTTTTTTCGCCTTGTTATCGTCGGCTTCACTAAAGATTGTATAACGTTCTATCTTTTTAGGTTGTGACTCTGCCTTTGCTCAGCTGTTGTTTGCGCGTTAATCTGCTTATTAGTCATTTTTTCGTTTTTTTCGTCTTTATCGTTTGTTTCTTGAAAACGGCCCTAGGCCACGCCCTTGTTAGCTTTTTCATCCTGGTTATCCTTCGTGTGTCTTGCAGTGATTATATGTTATCTTCATCTCGGTTTTTGCCTTATGGCGCTCGTGCCACAAAGATCGGTGTGGAGGGTGTCTTGATGCGGTTTATAAAAAGATAGCGCTGTACACACATGACATGATTTACTGTGTTTTCTTTTCGCTCCTCCCAGTGGTCACATGGTCTGCGTTTTGGCTTATATATTTTTCTGGTTTTTCGCGAGAATAAACAGTGTGTAGTAAGCGGCCGTCCTGACGTCATCGTTTTTTCTGTCCCTTTGTCCCTGTGTTTTGAGCTGGTCTTATTATATGAGGACTCTTGAGACTAGCATCGTCAGTCAAGGCATCGAAAGGTTACCAGCCTGTCAGTGTTCTTCAGCGTAAATACACACAAAGATCTGTGCCCATTTCGCGAACTTGTGTCCGAAAGAGGAACGTGGCAGCGTGAAGTTGCCGTGTTCTTGGAAACGTGCCTTTCTCATCTGGAAGTTGACGGCCCATTTCTCATCAGGAGACCCGAGGCTGTTTCGGACTTTCTTCACAATGAATGCCCACCTCATGTGAATGCCTTTTCTGTGGATGTGAAGGACTTGTACTATTTATTGCCGCAGAGCTCCGTGACTGCTGAAATCCGCCATTGCATGGCCCGCTTTGCGGTAACCAAGTTTGAGAACGCATGTGGAATAGAGGACAGTAGATTTTTCGAATTGGTCCAGTTTTATTTACGATCGACCTTTGTCACTCTGGACAATAAATATTCATCCAAAAACAAGGAGTCTGTATCGGATCAACATTGTAAAGAGACCTACTTCTGGCTTTTTATGACAGGTTACGTGAACAGGCAAACTTTACAGAGTCACTCAAAAACCATTTGGCCATGCATTGTGGAGAATGTGAGTATTGTGAAGCTGACCTCATATGGACCGTTATCATAGCCATGTATAAAAACAGACCACGAGGCTCATTGCCGAGGCCCAAGGCATAAAAAATCTAGGTCACCTGTGCATCAGCAGCCCGTCGATTGCTGCGCGTATCTTGACCAGTGTTGATGGTTGATTTCTTTTTTTTTTCATTCGCGTGTGTAGCGGTGAGATTCGCTATTTTTTTTGTTTTTTCCCCTGTCCTGCTTTTGCTGATATGCTGCCTCACTTGAAGCAATAAATTATTTGGTTGCTAGTCAGCGCATGTGTTTGTCTGCTCTCCTGTCCCGTCTAGTAGCACAAGAATAATATAACGCATCTTCGAATGGCAGTATGTTAACCACAATCGAATGGCTTGGAGCAGTCAGAACGATAAAGGATAGCCTCAAGGAGAAGGAGCCCAGAAGATTACATTTCTATGCTTCTTTTTAATTACACACGGACACCAAACGGTTCGGGCAAATCTCTTTCAGGGGCTCTTCTTGGTTATCTCCAGTCTCGTTTAAACACATGCTTCCCACCCATTGTTACCGATTCAGTCTCAGCGCCAGATGAATAGTCACTACCTCCACCTGCAGCTGCAGTGTATGCACAAAACTTTGGGTAGGAGGCGACTCTACCTTCAATGACACGCTTCCTCACTATGGATGATGCCACTCTGCTTCTCATAAGAAAGGAGCACCTCCGGCGCCGCACACGTGCTCTTGTCCCACCGTGTGCGGTAACCCTCCCCAGCGGTCTTACTCGCGCAGAGGAGATTGCGCTGCGGATGATCTGGGCCGGGGCCGCCCTCACACCTGCTGTGACACAAGCATGGCCTCAATATCAATATTTATATCAGCATCCAGGATGTTCTGTCTGCAAGTCAGAACATCATGAGGCAGATATTCACCACTTGTTGTGGGTTTGCCCGGCACTGAAGCCGACGAGAATTCGACACCTGACGGCAGTGGGCCTTTCGCTGAACAACTCATCTTCATGCATTGCGTGGACGCAAGGGCCTTATCATCGCTCTCTCGCGAACTTTACTAGAACCAACCGTTTTTCTTTCATTTAAAACGCCTTTTCATTTTTTTACATATTCCATTATGCCCTGATGCAAAAAACAACATTATTTAAAAAATGGCTGCCTCGGACAGTCACGTCTACTGGAGGGTCACGAATGAGGACCATACAAACAGCCAGACCGCGGTCAGGCGTCGCCTAGACCAGGTGCGTGTTCGACACACAACTCCTCCATGTGCGCAGGATCACAACCTAGCGGTAGACAACGCTATATAAGCAGAGATGTCATCACCGGTCTCGCGCGACAAAGGAGTAGAGCGCATGGTCCCCCTAGTAGAAACCCCTCCTCCAGCGGCTGCATCACAGGCGAATTTACGCGACGGGGCTGGGGCACGTAGGTCACCGCCGCTTTCGGCGGGGGCTAGCCTGCCACCGAATTTTTATCTGTTGTAGGCCGTCATTGCACCCGCCACCGCTTCGGTGGTGAACGACGGCTGTTGTTGCGGCGCGCGTCTTTCTTTCCCTCTTCGTTTTCTTTCTTCTCTATTTTCTGTCTGCACGAGGCAGCGGAGGTGGCTCAGCTACGGAGCCAGTAGCAGGCCCGTGCATTTCCTTTTCCTTCTTTCTACAGCCACGACAACAGCAGCGACCGCCCCGCCGGGGTGGTGCAGTGGTAAGACGCCCGGCTACTATGCCGGAATGAATGAATGAAAAACTTTATTTACACAAAGGGAATTCTCCCGGCGTTGGTGGGGCCCTCAGTCCACGGCCCCAGTGGCCTTTGCCTTCTTGCGCGCTCTGTCAATCAGCTTGAGCTGGTCGTCAGGCGTCGAGCAGGACAGCGCTGCCTCCCACTGCTCCGGTGTTGGTGTGGTGTTTATTGGTGCTACCTGTGTTTCTTGACAGGCCCATGTAACATGGTAGAGTGTAGGGGGTTCTCCGCATAGTGGGCATTTATTTTCATATGTAGTGGGGTGGATTTTACTGAGTAGACTCAGATTGGGGTATGTGTTAGTCTGTAGCTGTCTCCAGGTAACCGACTGCTCTCTATTGAGGTCTTCGTGGGGAGGTGGATAGATCCTCCTTAAGGCTCTTTGATGTTCAAGGATGGCTCCATAGCCTCTAGTGACTGCGTCCGGTTCCCCGTCGTTGTGCGCCCCCCGGTCGGCGTATGCTCGGGCATTGGCGTCGGCACGTTGGTTACCTTTGACAGTCTCATGGCCTGGTGTCCACGTTATGAAGCATCTCGAAAAGCTGATTTTTCTTGCCTTGAGTATGCGGATAGCCACAGTGGATATGCGTCCGCTGCTATACCTTCTGCATGCTTCTTGCGAGTCCGTAATTATTTTGTGGTAGCCTCCTCACCCTGGTGGGTGATAGCGAGAGCGATTGCCGCTTCCTCAGCCTCGAGAAGTTGTTGCTCTTGATCGAGGCGCAGTTGACTTCTTTAAGCTGGTGATCAACCACACTGGCTACCGCTCCGCGTTGTTCTTTGTATGTGGTCGCGTCGACGTACAATATGTTTTTTTTTCCCTGCGAGGCTTCTTTCGTGTGCCTCGGATCTTGCCTCTCTATTGGCCTTGTGTATTTTCGGACGCATGTTTTTCGCAATCGGGTTGACCTTAATGATCTCTCTTATTTCTTTCGGTATGCTGCCCATGCTGTTTATTTCTCTGCTAGCATCTCTCATGCCCAGTATATTTAGCGTGTTCCTTCCCGTTTGCGTCTGCATGAGTCTTATTTTCTGCGCGAGAAGGTGGGCCTCGATGTGCTCTTGCACTGTTGTTTATGCCCAGTTTATGGAATTTTTCTGTCGAGGTGTTGACCGGTAGTCCAAGAGCGCATTTGTAGGCTTTCCTCAGGATTGCCTCCAGTTGTTCTTTTTCCTGTTCGAGCAGAATTTGGTAGGGGACGCCATATACAATTCGGCTTACAACGAGGGCCTGTACTAGCCGACATGTGTGCTCCTCGGACATGCCTCGTCTTCTGTTTGAGATTCTTGCTATCATTCGCGTGATCTGAGCGGTGGTACTTGCTAGCTGCCTGATTGTTTGATCTAAACGGCAGTTGCTTTTTATCCGCATGCCTAGTATTTTTAATTGCGACACTTCCGGGATCTTCTTTTCCCCTATGTACATGTCTATGGAGTTGTGCAGATCGTACCCTCTTCTGTGGACTCTGAGAACCTCAGATTTCCCCGGAGAAGATTCAAGGCCGCAATGTCAAGCGTATGCGTTGACAGCGTCTGCTGCTCTCTGCAGACAGTCTTGCTTTTCTCCTAAGGATCCCCTGGGCACCCAGATCGTGATGTCATCAGCATAGATAGCACGTCTGGCTCCTTCAATTTTTTGAGTTTTTTTGCTAAGCCGATCATAGCAATGTTAAAGAGCATAGGGGATAGCACTGAGCCTTGCGGTGTTCCCTTTTTGGGGGTCGGGTAGGTGTCTGTCCTGATGCCGCCTATTCCAATGGTGGCGGTTCTGTTACTCAAGAAGGCTTTCACGTAGCTGTGTATTCTCTGCCCGCAATCTAAATTGCAGAGCCCGTCTAGCACTGTCCTGTGACTGACATTGTCGAATGCCGCTTTGAGGTCGAGCGCGAGCAAGATGTTTTCTCCGTATTTCGGGACTGTGTTAAGCACCTCCTCCTTGATCTGCAGGAGGATGTCCTCTGTTGATAGATGTTTTCGGAATCCGAACATAGTGTGCGGCATGAGGTCATTGTCCTCCAGGTGGGTCTGCAACCTCTGAAGCACAATCCTTTCGTATACCTTTCCCAAACATGACGTCAATGAAATGGGTCGTAGATTTTCCAGGCTGGAAGTTTTTCCGGATTTAGGAATCATTACTATTTCCGCATGAGACCAGTCTTTCGGGATGGTCCCCTGCTCCCAGTGTGTGTTGATGAATTCAGTAAATCTGTGGATTGAATTCTCGTCCAAGTTCCTAACCATGGCGTCGGTAATGCCATCCTTGCCTGGGGTGGTGTTTTTGTGGCAGACATAACAGCGTGTCTGACTTCTTCTATAGTAATGGTTTCGTCAAGAGTGGGATTGGCTTCTCCCGTGTATGGCGAGCTGTAGTCGGCGTCCGTTTCGTCACCGATATATCGCTGCTTGATGTTTAGAAGTTCCCGGTCTGTACCTTGGAATTGGTGCGCGATCCTTTGGATTGTCTTATGATTTTCACATTTGGTCTTAGTTGGGTCTATGAGAGCCGTTAGCAATGCCCACGTCTTGGCCAAACCTAGAGTCCCCTGTATATCGTTGCATTTCTGGTCCCAGTCCCGTTTTGAGAGCTCCATCGCATATTCTTCGGCTTGTTTTGTGACCTCGGCGATCTTTAGCTTGAGCTTTCTGTTGTGCTTCTGCCTTTAACAACCCCCGTCTAGCATCCCAGAGGTGTAAGAGATGTTTATCCACGTTGGGCGTTTTGTTGGTGAGAGTGACCTTCTTAGTGACTTTTTCCCAGTCGGATTTGATACCCTCTACCCAATCCTTAATGTCCTTGATCTCTGTATCCTCGGACTCTGTCCTGGTCTTTCTATAGGCTTCCCACTGTGTGAGTCTAGCTTGGCCATAATTTTTCCTGATCGGAAGAGTTTTTGTATCTGGATGCGCAAGATGCAGTGGTCACGGCCTAGTGTCTCCACGTCGTTTTCCCATCTTGCCTGCCTTATTCCTTTGACGAACGCGAAGTCTGGGCACGAATCGCGGTTGATGCTATTTCCCACTCGCGTTGGCTGGGTGTGATCTGCTATTAGGCTGACGCTTCTGCGATCAGCTTCTCTGGCTTTCGGAGTTTCTCATACATAGCCCCAGCTTTTATGCCAGGCATTAGAGTCCCCAAGGATGAGAAGACCCCTCTTGCCTGCGGCTTGTTCTGCCTTGCCCAGCAGGTAGCTGAAGCTAGCGTTCTTTTGGCTGGGCGGGCTGTATACGCTAAGCAGGAAGATGCTTTCTTGGCTTCACTTTTGAGTAATGACTTCGATAAGAACGTGGTCAATGTCCGTTCCGTCAATGTCGTGTCTGATTGCGGTGATAGTTTTGGCAACCAGCGTGGCGACCTTGCTTTCCCCCTGCCCCTCATATGCTGAGTAACTCGGGAGAGTGGGTGAGCAGCCGGTTTCCTGTAGGGCGATTATGTCTGGCGGTACTGTGCAGTTTGTGACATGTTGTTTAAGAAGACCCCGCTTTTTGCTGATCCCGCGGCAGTTCCATTGCCATATTGCAAGGGTTTCCAACTTGACCGAGCTCTTACGGTGTCTCGCCATGCTCGGTCAATGGCCTATTATAGGGTTTGCCTCTGGATTTCATGCTCGTGAATTGTACTAGGCGTTCTCTATCTCTTTGCGCCTCTGCTTGGATGTTAGAAATGAGATTACTAAGATTAGCTAGTGAGTTGTTCATGGCTGCCATGGCAGTTGCGGATTCTTGCCGCCCTATGGTGGCTGGCTGAGTTTCATCTGTTCGTGTGTTCGTGTCAGTCTGCTCTGTTCTCTGGGCTTTGAGCTCTTCTATAAGGTCGTTAAGTTTCTGTCTCAGTTCAGCATTTTCCGCCCTGAGTGTCTGAATGGTTTGTCTTAGTTCTTGCACTTCGTTAAGTTGTCCACTAGTGTTTTTACTGAATTGTGCCTGCGCGTTCGTGTTGTTTGGAACAGTGGGAGAAGTAAAGAAAAGCTGCGCTGCCCAGCTCAACTTACTCTGTTCCTCCGTTTTTATCTTCTTCTGCTGCTGCCCCTTTTTTTGTTTCTGGTGGCTCCCTGGTCCTTGATCTCGAGCGCGACGCCGACCTGGACCTGGATGGCGAAGTAGCATCTGAGCTGAACCAGCGTTTCCGAGCCCGGCCGCGTCCGCCCGTGCCGCCAGCGCCCTTTGCTGCGCTGTCGGTTTCCTCTTTCATTCTGGTCCGTGAACTCCTCGGTTTTCTTAGGCGTTGCTTGCACTCCTTTGCCCCTGTGGGATGCGCTTCCTTGCACAGCGCACACCTGGGCTCACACGAATGACCGTCCTCGATGACTGGTTCACCGCAGTTCGAGCACACAACGGCGTTAGGTGTCGGGCATACGTCCGCCCTATGCCCAGGCTTGAAGCATATATAGCAAACTTGGCGCGATGATCGGTAGAGGTAGCAACGCGTCTCACCGCCGTAGTAATAAACGTAGCGGGGAACGATCTTGCCTTCGAATGTTATGACGGCGCTTTGAGATTTTCCAAGCATTCGTGCATAAAGGATTTTCACTCCCTGGGTGCGTACCCTAAGATGGGACAGCAATTCGGTAGGTGTTGTACCGACATCCAGTCCGTGGATCACTCCTTGCATGAATTGTTCGGCGCGGCAACGTAAGCCGTCAAAGCGTAGTCTTTTGCACCGAAGCGTAGTCTCGGAATGTTCTGTACAACGTTGGCAGTTTCATTGCTTGACGTGCTGATTATGGAGATGTTAGATCCATTGTGCAGCCGTATAAGTAGGCTGCCTTCGTTGCAGATGTCTGGGTGTCCACATGCTTTAGTTATAGCCCGGGCCATCTGATGCGTGCTCAGCTGGCTAATGTCGAGCCCAGACTTTGGTCTAATAATGATTTTGAAGTCTGGTTTCGGCAGTGGAGGTAGTTTGCCTTTGCGAATAAGATTTTCATTTTGTTTGGACTGGCTCGGTGGTGGTTTGCCTGCCGCTTCGGTCCCGGTCTCCGGAACGGCAATCAGCCTCGATTTGTGGTATTTTGCGACGAACCATCCTCCGCTGTCGAGTGTCTTCTGTGAGTCGTTGGTAGCGTTCTCTTCGTGTTTTGTCTCTTGAGTCGGTGTCGTGGCTCCGGTCGATGCCGCTGCGTTGTCAGCAGCCATCCTTGGAGGCTCCCGCGTGAGCTTGAGCAGCGTTTCGCCGGGCTGATGGCCCGAAGCTGCTAGGCTTAGCGCGGAGTTCTCCGCTTCGTATCTGCGAACGGCCAGAAGATGGTGAAATCTGGACTTACAGATGAAAATCTGTTATCAGCAGATTCAGCTTGATTAGTGGAAGCCGATGGAGTATCCCACTTTCTGTAGCGTTGATGTTTTCCGGGTAAAATACGGCGTCGAAGCAGGAGGTCATGTGGAGCGCGTCCGCTCCATCTGGCCCCCCTCAACCATTCTACTCTGCCGGAGTACCCGGGTTTGAACCCGACTTTGGTGGCTGCGTTTCGATGGAGGCGAAACGAAGAGGCATCCGTGTGCTATGCGATGTCAGCGCACGTTAAAGGTGGTCGAAATTACTCCGTAGCCCTACACTACGCCTCCTCTTTCTCTCTTTCCACTTTCACTCCCACCTTCCTCCCTTCCCTTACAGCGCAGCTGCGGTGTCCACAGAAAACAAGTGAGACAGTTACCGCGCCTTTCCCTTGCTATAAATAAATCAGTTTTTTAGATAAATCAGTCCACAGAAAACAAGTGAGACAGTTACCGCGCCTTTCCCTTCCTATAAATCAATCAATCAGCAGCGACAAGATGGAAAAAGATGCCCACAGCAGCAGCAGCAGGAAGAACAAACTGCATCGGCGCAGCCACCATGCACGCCGCAGCCAAAGTGAGGTTCCGCACGTCAAAAGAAGCCAGTACAGCGACTTTCTTATCAAGGGATGAGAAATGTTTTAAGCGTTCTGCCTTTTTACTGTGGCAAACACCTGGCCCTACGGGGCTGGGACGGTAGGTCAACGCCGCTTGCGGCGGGGGCTAGCCAGCCACCAAATTTGTATATCTTGTACTCCGTCATTGCACCCGCCACCGCGTGTTGGCGCACGTCTTTCTATCCCTATTCTTTTAACGCGGTAGCGTTAAGGAGCTCGTGTGGCAGAAAAGCCGGTGTCGTCGGCGGCGTTCGCCGTGAGCGATAAATCCCGGCATGCACTTCATAAATAAAAAGCAACTTCCAAGATGGGCTGGGTGGGAATCGAACCAGGGTCTCCGGAGTGTGAGACGGAGACGCTACCACTCAGCCACGAGTTCGATGCTTGAAAGCGGTACAAAAGCGCTTCTAGTGAATGCGGTGTTGCCTTAGAAACGTGCCGTAGAACGTTATACTGCGGTGTATATCGGTAATTATGAGCATGTTACTTACAGAAGTCGCAGTTACACGAGTAGCGAAGTACGTTTCCGCTACAGAGCCATCTTGCGGCAAACACAGAACACCTCCTCGGAATGTGCGGCTCTGCCCCAACGCGTGGCGCGCCACTCGCCCCTGACGTTTCGCCGTGCACCCTCACGGGTTGTAGAATCAAGCGTCTTTCCTTTCTTTAGATCACTATCTTCGCTCACCCGCTTCTCCCCTTCGGGCCGCGCGGGTACCGGTGCGAGGATGCCCCAATACTCTTGCGTTTAGTAAGTTTTCTCGACGAGGTGCAATAACGCTATCGCGTTCCACTCTTGAAGGCGAAGCTTAAGCGTCCTCCAAATTTTTCTTTCTTCTCTACTTTCTCCTGCCGGCACGAGGCAGCGGATGTCGTAGCGGTAGAAACATTTTATTGCCATTTGTAACAAATATTGGGGGCGAAGCCCCCTGCATGACACTCGGGTGCTCCCTTCAGCATGGGAGACATCCTCATAAGGCAAAAGAAAGTCCTTGAAGAGCAATCCTCCTCATAGCACTGGAAATGATCTTCCGTTGGTCTTGACTTGAGGTGCTCTTCATGAGAGACTCCCAGTAGGACTCTGCTAAGTTCAGCGATGGAGGATGAGGAAAGGTGGGGCGTGTAAAAAGGATATGTAGGAAGTGTCCTGGTTTGCCAAAGAGTCTGCATGAGGAGGAAAACTAGTCTGGGTATCGGGCATGTAGAAGTGTAGGATATGGATCCGGCGTCTGGAGTCTGTAAGCTTCGGCAGTGTACGGCCTGCGCTATGGTGATAGAGGGGGCTGGGGGTGTATATTCCCTTCGTTTGTCCCGGTAGTTCGAGAGAAAATCGCGGAAGGAGAGCAGGCGCTTCTCGCCCTGTAGGCGGGACTCCATTCCTCTAGCCCGCAAAGTAAGATCTCGGGCTAGGGAATTAACCTCCTCGTTGCCAGGGAAGCCAGCATGTGCTGGCGTCCAGATGAGGGTTATGGGGTGCCGGGGCTGCCAGATTCGTAATATGCGAGCAGTGGTTTGGGCTATATAGCCGTTGGCATAATTTAGAATCGCAGATTTGGAGTCAGAGATAATTTTTGTGGCAAATGAAGAAATGACAGCAAGCGCAATGGCTGCCTCCTCTGCCTCTATGGTGGAATTGGTGATTATAGAGCTAGAAGTACGCAGCTTTGCTTGATTGTCGGCTACTGTCAGGACCACACGTGAGCCTGACGTATATTCCACTGCGTCCACGTAGACCACCTCTTGGTCGTCGCTATATTGTCGGTGAAGGGCGTGAGCCCTGGCTATTTTGCGGCTATGATCTCGCTCAGGGTGCATGTTTTTAGGGATGGGAGGTATGATGAGGTTAGAGCGGAGGTTAGGAGAAAGGGGGACATCGTTAATGGGGTGTGTAACTGGACTAAGGTTTAATTGGGTTAATAAAGTGCCGGCAGCCGCCAAGTTGAATAGGCGGGATATTTGTGCCGTTAATGCAGCCTCTCTATGTTTCTCGAAAGTGCTGTGTACACCGAGTTTAAGGAGTCGGCCATGAGATGTGCTGGGGGGAAGTCGTAGAGCCGTTTTCGTGCAACTTCGTTGGAGCGCGTTCACCCGGTCTCTCTCCTTTTCCTGAGGGGGAGGAGTGATGTTTATGCTGTCTTCGGCAGGTACAGAAGCAGAAGACGATGATCTGATGATGGTCAGGAGGAGATATATATTTACAGAAGCAAAATAGTGTACAAAGGCAAAGTTACAGCAACAAGTCACACAGACAACTGTAACTTAAAAGAAAATGAAGACTCTCACACAGAAAAGTCACTTTACAGGCCCTTACTTTCCTTCCCTCACCTTTCCTTCCCTTTCCTTACACTCCCTTACGGTTACAGCCTAGGGAGTGTAAATACGTGCTAAGTACGGAGCCTCAATCTTGACTGTCGAACATGGTCCGAGGACCGCTTTTTGATACCAGACATCAACAAAGACCCAAGGGCGGTCACCTTAGGTGATCCGCCCCAAAAATGAAGCAGCCAATCAAATTATTTAAAAACATGCCACAACCCCAGTGGGTTGGGAATAATCTCGGACCCAGGTCCTTAATTACGTCAAATAAAAATACGACATTCAAAACACACACTCTTTCCACTCGCTGGTCCCCAAACCCTCTCACACGGCGCCTGTCTTTGCCTCCCCTCCTCAGCGTGTTTGCGACGCGACCTTGCAGCTGGCGCCTTTGTGAAAGAAACGCCGCGGGGGATCTGGAGACTAGGCCACCCCGCCGTCCCGTTCGAGGAAAAGGGGGGGGGGGGGGCACTGTCCCAGAGCAGTGTACAGTCGCCGTTGCTCGGATGCAATGTCGCGCGACACAGCGGGAGGCCGCTGGGCTGATTGCCTACTTGGGAGGGCCTAGGGTCGCGCCTATTGTCGCCTTCTGCAGGACATTAGTAAGCACTTGTGGCAGTGCAAAAAGCTTCATTAACGGTGTCTCCCTGCACCCATGCTTGGCGCCACGCCGGGACATCGCTGGACGGGCTGGCCGTAAAGTGATTCGCAGAAGCGTGCTGCTGATGTTCCCGGCTGATAAGGATGCGTCTGCCGTTCGCTCTTGGCGACGCCTCGGGGTGAAGGGGCGAAACAAACCAAGCCTCCCGCGCGCCCGCGCGCCCGCGCCCAAGAAAAGGGGAGAAAAGGAGAAAAAAAAACAACAGCGCTCGCTCCTTGGCCTCGGCGCGTGGGGGGTTCGACCGCCAGCTCGACTCCACGTGCGAGTCACTTTTCACTGCGGCCCTACACGTCCCTCCTAAGAGGGTAAATGAGCTTGGAATCCGGTCATTTCAGCCTAATAAAACAAAGGCCGCAACAACCCGCGAAGAAAACAAAACATGTAAGACACTTCGCACTTGAATGGAACACCAAATGAATCTCGCGACACAAGATGGGTATAACACAAAACAAATCACACATTCGCATCAGCGGACCGGACAGTGTTCGTAAAAGTCCCGCGCGCGAGCAATTGGATGTCCTCACGCCAAGTTCACACGCACTCCACCGTTCACATCACACATTGCACCGGGTACGCGGGAACATTCATGCGTCGCTGAAAGGCCATGGCTAAAGCTTGGGCTTGCTCTATGCCCCAAGTCACATTGGGGACACGGGTTAACGCGTCGGCGTTACCATTGCTTGACCCTTTCCTGTGGGTCACCGTCACATTGTAGCGCTGTAGGGCCAGCGCCCATCACGCGAGTTTTGCCCGATGAGGCGTACTAGTAGTCAGATGGGAGAGGGGGTTGTGGTCAGACACCACGTTAATTTCTGCCCCGTACACCCAATGATCAAATTTCTTTAGTGCCCAGATAATGGCGAATGCTTCCCGGTCGATCGTAGACCAGCGGGTCTGCGTTGGCGTGAATCGGTGGCGGGCAAACGCTATCGGCCTTTCCCGTCCCTCGTCTCCCATCTGCGCCAAACAAGCCCCCGCTGCAACGTCGGACGCGTCGGTGAAAAGCCAATATGGCCTTATAATGTCAAGGGTGTTCAGCGATGCAGCTTCGCACAGAGCTCACTTGAGCCTGTCGAGCGCGTTTTGCGCTTCCTGGCTCCACGGAATCGTGTTAGGTACACCTCGCCTCGTCAAAGACGTGAGGGGTGGGGCCACCTCGGCGTATCCTTCAACGTAATCGCGGTAGTAACCACATAAGCCTAGCAGACTCCGTAGCTGTCTTTTTGTTGCGGGGGGCACGAGCCCACGAATGACAGATATCTTTTCTGGGTCGGACCCATGGGTTCCGCCTCCCACTATGTGTCCTAGGTACTTAATGTGGGCCTGTGCGACCTGACACTTTTCCCGACTCACTTTAAGCTTGGCGTCGCGCAATAAATCAAAAATTATTTCTAAGTGCCGCAAGTGTTCAGTCCACGAGGAAGAGAAAATGGCGATGTCATCGAGGTATGCGGCCGCATAAGCCTGATGTTTTGAGAGGAGGGTGTTCATTATCCGCTGAAAGGTGGCCGCGGCGTTCTTTAGCCCGAACGGCATGACGCGTCAAGCATATTGTCCCTCGTGAGTTACGAAGGCGGTCAGATGTTGGCTCTCCGGAGCTACCGGCACCTGCCAGTATCCGCGTCGCAAGTCGATAAGAGTGATATACCTAGCGCGGCCCACCCTCATGATGAGCTCTTTAGGGGGTGACATTGGAAAGGCATCCGTACGCGTCGCTGCGTTTAAAGCGCGATAGTCAACACACATGCGCACCGATCCATCCTTCTTACCCACGCATACAACGGGATGGGCGCACTTGCTTTCCACCGGATGCACCAGCCCGAGGTCTAGCAACTCGTTTACCTGGCGGCTCACCTCACTCCTTAATAACTCCGGCACGCGATATGGGAAAGTGCGTTTGAGCTGGTGGCCTTCGTGCAGCTCTATCTTATGTGCCCCAACTCGTGCGACTCCCGGCGTTTCGCTGAACAAATCAGCGTAAGCGCCAAACACCTCCGAGATCTCGAGGCGGTCCTGAGTAGGTAGGTGTGCGAGTTTCTCCGCATATATCAGACGACCACCACATCTCTCAGGCACAGACCGAGGGGTGTACTCGATTTCGCCAAACTCCTCGTCTTCCTCGAAAACTACTCCGACATGGCTGACACGTGCGTAGTAGGGTCGTAGCCTGTTCGCATGCACTATCGCTGTAGCCTTTTTTCCCTTGTGGATTCTGTACGAGTTCTGCCTCTCTTGCGCGGTTACGACGAATGGACCGAGCCGTTTGGGGGCCATTTTACTGCCAGGGTCTGTGTCAAAGAGCAATACTTGGTCTCCGACGACAAACTTCTTGCTCCGTGCGCGCCTGCTATACGCCTGTGCGTAACTTCCCTGACGTGCGCTCGACGTCAAACCCGCTACTTCTGCTGCTACTTCTAGCTGCTCGCGCAGCTGTCGCAAATACTTCGCGGCTTCTTTCCTGAGTGTGTTCGGGAGGGGTTGCTGGCCTGTCCATGTTCGCTGCAGAATTGCTAGCGGTCCGATAGGGTTTCTACCGAATAAGAGCCGGAACGGCGCCACGCCTGTAGTGTCATGGGGGACTTCCCTGTACGCCCAGAGAACGAACGGGACCAGTCTATCCCAGTTCTTAGGATCTTTCTCAATAACATGGAGCAGCATGTTCTTCAAAACGCGGTTCCACCTTTCCACTGTCCCGTTGCTCTCCGGATGCTCAGGAGTCGAAAAACGCGGTGCGCATCCCAGTCTCGCTAACATCTCACGCGTCAGCTCCGCCGTGAAGTTCGTTCCCTGATCTGAACAGACTACCTCAGGTATGCCTGTGCGGCTGAAAATCGTAAGCAAGGCGTCGCATGTTGCCCTAGCGGTTAGGGATGGCAAAAAGACTACCTCCGGCCACCGCGTGTACAAGTCAACGAGGCAGAGAGCGTACCTATGACCCCTGCTCGACGGAACATCGAGCGGCCCGGTTATATCGACATTTACAACCTGAAGCGGATGGTAGGGTCTGGTGAGAGGTGTGATGGCAACCCTATCTTTAATTCACCTGTCTGAGCGGACTTGATAGCCGTGACATGTCCTGCAGTGTCGCGTTACGTCCCCTTCTAAGCCTGGCCAGAAAAAGCTGCACTTAATTCTGGTCTTTGTCTTCCGTGGCCCCAAATGTCCTCCCCAAAGGGACTGATGCGCAAGGCAGAGTACCTCTTCACGCCTGCTAAGGGGGAGCACAAGCTGCTTCACTTTGCTACCGGAGATCGAGTCCCAGTGATACAACAAGGCGTCTGAAACAAACATGCCTGCCTTACCTGCCTTTGCGTCAGCCCACGCTTTCTTTAAGGTTTCCTCTGATACTTGGTCGGATCTGAATACCTGGCGCTGTTTTAGGGCTGCGTCCGCGTCATCCTGGATCGAGATTACATCTCCTCCTCGCTTTCTTCCAGATCTACTTCACAAGGCTGTTCCGTCGCCACACCCTGCTCACCACTCATTAGTTTGTCTGCCTCAGGTCCCACCGCTTGCTCCTCGTGTGATGTAAGCTCAGCTTTGCGCTCTGCTCCGCCATGGTGACAGACGCGTTAACTGCTTCAGACAGAGGGCAGGCCTTATTCATAACAAGTGCCCCGTAACGACTGTCTATCTCCGAAAGCAGTTCCCAATCCTCCCTGGAGAGCAAACAATCCACTCCCTCCGCCACAAAGCGCGCATACAATGTCTACTGCCTCGGGCCCTGCTATGTGTGCGGTGGGCCGCCTGATGCTTACCGCAAGAGTGACCAGTTTTGCGTTAACCGTCTCCCCAAAAGCCGAAACTAGCTTTATCGAGCCGGATGGCTCCCGACATATACTTGGCACGAGGCCTTCCCTAACCACGGTTATCTCGCTACCGGTATCAATTATAGCTGTCGCCGGTATCCCTGCGCACTCAATCTCTACCTGCTGCAGCTTCGATTTGCGTACCTCGTCGAATGACTGGGGCGTTTTCATCTTTGTTACTAGGGTTGTCTGGGAGGTTACTGACGCCGGTGTTTCGCATGCCTCTACGTTGGCTACAGCTACATTTTGAGCTCGAGCGCGTTTCTCCTTCTTCTGCACATTTTGTAAAGCGCGAGGGCATTCCTTGGCTCGGTGGCCAGATTCGCGGCACTCATAACACTGAATTGGCCGTTTGCTATCATTGTTCGCCGCTTGCGGGGGTCCCTTCGTTTTTTCCGCATAAACAACAATTTGTTTCGCTGCGCGCCCCTTGCCCTTAGCCTGTTCGAACGTTGGGAGAACGTTGGATATTTCATCCGGTTTTAGCCACCTCTCCTCCTCACGACGACGCACATACCCTAAGCCCTCAGGGCTCAAGCTACCCTTTATGCGATCTGCGATGATCAAAGATACCAGGTCGTCTTTGGTTTCTGCGTCCCGTGACCGAAGGTAGTACTGAAAGTACGTCTTAGGGCGCGAGGTGAACTGCGCCCAAGCATCATCGCGGCGTTTCGTCGCGTGCTCAAAGCGTTCGAGGTATTCTGAGGGCTTAAGCTTCAACTCCTTTAAAACGGCTGTTTTTACCGACTCGTAGCTGCCACACTCATCGTCCCCGAGGTTACGGAGCAGGTACCTGACACGCTCAGCTAGTGCTGGCATGATTAGGTGAACGCGGCTTTCGTTTGGCACCTTGTACGTCGTGAAAACTCTCTTGACTTCCTCGAACCATAACGGCACGTCCGCGTCACACGGCAGCTTCAGTCCCTTAAGGACTTTACCGCATTGGGAGACTGGATCGGGCCCCATTCGACGCTCATCGTCATGTCTGACCCTACAGACGTCTGCCCGCTTCCCGCTATCCCCATTGCAACCGCTGGATCTAGCCCAAGTTTCTGTAACTCTAGGCGTTCCTGTGAAAGAATTTTCAATTTTTCCAGCTCAAAATCTAGTTCCATGCGGCGAATTGCAACCGCATCGGATACCGACATCTCCGCTACTTCACGTAGCGCTCCTGCTACAGGCTGAGTTGTCGCTTGCTGCGACTGCTCGCTGTCATCTGTTATATCTCCCCCTGTCTCTCTCTCGCCTACGCTCGCCATCATGCTCCGTGTTAAAACCATACGCCACTTTACAGTTGAGCCATAGCCACTTCAACAAAGCGCAAGAAATCCCGCTTACCCGTGCTGGTGTCGCCAGTGGGGCCTCCGTCCCTTGGTGCCGCAGCCTCGTCGGAGTCCTTCCCCGGAACGCTGCCTCTGGTTCGGGGCCTGGATCACCTTGCTGCTTCTGGCTGGACGTGCGGACGCTTGTTGCCTAGTGGGTTCCCAGGGCCTGGGTGCTCTGGGTGATGCTCGTGGTCGCTGGTTGCCGAACCCTGTCGTGCTGCGCCAGTGATGTTTATGCTGTCTTCGGCAGGTAGAGAAGCAGAAGACGATGATCTGATGATGGTCAGGAGGAGATATATACTTACAGAAGCAAAATAGTGTACAAAGGCAAAGTTACAGCAACAAGTCACACAGATAACTGTAACTTAAAAGAAAATGAAGACTCTCACACAGAGAAGTCACTTTACCGGCCCCTACTTTCCTACCGAGCGTTTCGGTTAAAGCCTAGGGGGTGTAAATACGTGCTAAGCACGGAGCCTCAATCTTGACTGTCGAGCATGGGTCCGAGGACCGCTTTTTGATACCAGACATCAACAAAGACCCAAGGGCGGTCACCTTAGGTGATCCACCCCGAAAATGAAGCAGCCAATCAAATTATTTAAAAACACGCCACAACCCCAGTGGGTTGGGAATAATCTCGGACCCAGGTCCTTAATTACATCAAATAAAAATACAACATTCAAAACACACACTCTTTCCACTCGCTGATCCCCAAACCCTCTCACACGGTGCCTGTATTTGCCTCCCCTCCTCAGCGTGTTTGCGACGCGACCTTGCAGCTGGCGCCTTTATGAAAGAAACGCCGCGGGGGATCTGGAGACTAGGCCACCCCGCCGTCCCGTTCGAGGAAAAGGGGGGGGGGCGCACTGTCCCAGAGCCGTGTACAGTCGCCGTTGCTCGGACCCAATGTCTTGCGACACAGCGGGAGGCCGCTGGGCTGATTGCCTACTTGGGAGGGCCTAGGGTCGCGCCTATTGTCGCCTTCTGCAGGACATTTAGTGAGCGCTTGTGGCAGTACAAAAAGCTTCATTAACGGCGTCTCCCTGCACCCATGCTTGGCGCCACGGCGGGACATCGCTGGACGAGCTGACCGTAAAGTGGTTCGCAGAAGCGTGCTGCTGATGTTCCCGGCTGATAAGGATGCGTCTGCCGTTCGCTTCTTGGCGACGCCTCGGGGCGAAGGGGCGAAACAAACCAAACCTCCCGCGCGCCCGCGCGCCCGCGCCCAAGAAAAGGGGAGAAAAGGAGAAAAGAAAACAGCACTCGCTCCTTGGCCTCGGCGCGGGGGGGGTTCGACCGCCAGCTCGACTCCAACTGCGAGTCGCTTTTCACTGCGGCCCTTGAGGAGGTATGGGAGGGCATATGTGGCGCGATTTATAGTACGTAAGCCTGGGTGAGGGGAATTGTGTTTCGCTCGCGTAAGCCTGTCCGGCGGTTGGCTATGCGGCGAATCAGTCGGGTGGTCTGTTGACATTGTGTATGGAGAGTCTTTATGACTCTCCGTGTGCACCATGGGAGTAAAGAACTATACCCAGTACACGGATTTTGGATACTAGGGGGATCGAATGGGTGTCTAGCTTGATGGAAATAGGCGGACTGCCTGAATCGTATTGCTTGCGGCGGTAGAGAAAGAGTTTTAATTTTGAAGGGGAACAAGTTAGGCCACGTTCCCTTACATAGGTGTCTATGGTGTTTAGTGCCAATTGCAGGTGTTCCTCTATTTCCCCATCACTGCCGCGGTTAGCCCAGACAGTGATGTCTTCGGCGGAGATACTGACTTGAATGTCATGTCGGTGATTTGTGCTAATTTTTCGGGTAGGTGAAGAAGTGCTATGTTGAATAGTATAGAAGTGCTATGTTGAACTAGTTGAATAGCGGACGGCGCCCTGGGGCGTACCTTGTGCACCTAGCATGATCCCCGGAAGGCAGTGGTGGCCAAAGGTAAGTGTGGCTGTGCACTGGTTTTGAGTACATGCTCCATTAGTTTCCCAACAGAAGAGGTGGGCTCAGCTACAGAGCCAGTGGCAGACCCGTGCATTTTCGTTTCCTTCTTCCTACAGCCCCAACAACAACCAAGCGCATGTCTCATGCATTTTTTTCTCCCCTCCTACTCGCCCCTCCGCTTTCCATCCTCGCCCGGTCACGCTATATATGCCGGCTGAGGTAGTAATCTGTTTATGGTGGAGGCTGTTTCTGGCCCTACGGGGCTGAGACTGGTAGGTCAACGCCGTTTGCGGCGGAGGCTAGCCTGCCACCAAATTTTAGAGCGCAGCTCTTTGGCGTCCGTTCTTGGGTTTCGCGTCGGCGTCGGCGTCGTCGTCGGCCTCGTAACCAGCTCCGCTCCCCTTTCATCCCCCCAGCGCTACAGTGACTGACTGACACCGCTGGATGGCGCTGTCGCCGCTAGAGAGTCAAGATAACGTGACTGCATAGAACACCGTCGCCGCCATGCCGAAAGAGGAGGGTAGGGTCCCCCCCCCCATTCCTGTGTGGCGGATAGGGTGCTCTTCAGTTGTCGACGCGCCGGTTATTTCACGTAGGCCCCGGCACATCGACGAATACGTGACCACCTTCCCACGGCTAGACCTGGTTCTTGGCGCTGCGGAAGCGAGGGTATCATATTGTTTGCGTCGGCATCGGCGGCGTTATCCTGAAACCAACTCCGCAGCTGGGGTTGACTCACTATCGGCGTCAGCAGCATCAGTCAGTCGCTGCTATCTCTTCCCTCCTCCCTTTATCGCGTTGTCCGCTTGCTGCGCGCGCTTCTCCCCCATCGTTTGCCGCTGGGTGTACACGCCGCCCCCCTCTTCCTGCCAGTCTCCCGTTGTCAAAGCGCCGGCTCGAACTTCATTCCTTTCTTCGCTCCTCCTCCAATGCAACCCCTGTGCGGTGGCAATCAGAGAGCCAGATCGGTGGCGGCGGATTTGCCTCAATCTATCGAAAAGGTGAAACAGCTTATTTGCTGCGCTCAAAATTCGCATTAGGAAGTAACGTAATCGTCGGTAATTTTTTTATCTGCTGTAGGCCGTCATTGCAACCGCCACCACATAGGTGGTGGACGATGGCTGTTGCGGCGCACCTCTTTCTCTCTCTCTTCTTTTTCTTTCTTCTCTACACTCTCTCTCTCTTCTGCCTGCACGAGGCAGCGGAGGTGGCTCAGCTCCCCCGCCGGGGTGGTGCAGTGGTAAGACGCCCGACTACTGTGCCGGAGTACCCGGGTTCGAACCTGACCTCGGCGGCTGCGTTTCGATGGAGGCGAAACGATGAGGCGTCGTGTGCTGTGCGATGTCAGCGCACGTTAAGACCCCCAGGTGGTCGAAATTACTCCGTAGCCCTCCACTACGGCTCCTCTTTCTCTCTTTCCACTTTCACTCCCATCTTCCTCCCTTCCCTTACGGCGCGGTTGCGGTGTCCACAGAAAAGCAAGTGAGACAGTTACCGCGCCTTTCCCTTCCTATAATTAAATCAGTTTTTTTAAATCAGTGGCCGAGCTCACGTTAAAGCGCACGTTACAGATCCCCAGGTGGTCGAAATTACTCCGTAGCCCTCCACTACGGCTCCTCTTTCTCTATCTCTTTCCACTTTCAATCCCACCTTCCTCCCTTCCCTTACAGCGCGGTTGCGGTGTCCACAGAAAACAAGTGAGACAGAATTACCGCGCCTTTCCCTTCCTATAAATAAATCAGGTGGCTCAGCTACAGAACCAGTAGCAGGTCCGCGCATTTTCTTTTCCTTCTTCCAACAGCCACAACAACAATAATTTTTTTTAGTTCCGGGACTTTATTTCCGGCTTACTCGGGCAAGCCCGGGAACGAGAAGGCTCACGAAGATGTTTCGTCGGTCGGGCGGTGAGTATCTCGTTTCCCGCGGGCGCGAGGGAGGTCTTGCTCGCGTTCCATGATATAAGCCGCCATCTTAGCCTGGGAAGGCGCATCTTTCCTTCCCCACATAATTCATTAGGCAAGGGCCAGGAGATACTCTGGCGCCAGCTATAAACCCGCTCCTTCCCCTGCCCCTGCCCCAAAGTATATTCATGTATATTCAAAGAGCAGCTTGACCCTAAATCTAGAGTGTAGCGTCGATGCCACTTTAGACCATATTACATGGGGGTGCGCGGCCTATCCGCCACTCGCCGATTTGCTGCCAGCTCCATCTCTTGAGGGGAAGAGTATTTTTGCACATCGTGAACGCGCAATCACGTGACACAAAAGTGACGTGGGGCTACTACGTCACTTCTGCGTGTCCTGTCGACGTTTTTCTTCTTTTTATTCTACTGGGGCAGTGAGAAAAGCGCTTGGCCGTCGGAGCGCGGCTTCGAGCTGGAGTGGGGAGAGCATGGATGGATGGATGGATGGATGGATGGATGGATGGATGGATGGATGGATGGATGGATGGATGGATGGATGGATGGATGGATGGATGGTGGACGGACGCATGGATGGATGGATGGATTGGATTAGTGGGTGGGTGGGTGGGTGGATGGATGGATGGATTGGATTGGATTGGATGGATGGATGGATTGGATTGGATTGGATTGAATTGGATTGGATTGGTTCACAGGAAGGGAAAGGCGCAGCATTTTTCACACTTGCTCCGTGGACACCTGAAATGCGCCGCAAGGGAAGGGAAAAAAGTGGGGGTGAAAGTGGAAAGAGAGAAAGGGGGAGCCGTAGTGAAGGGCTACGGAGTAATTTCAACTACGTGGGGATCTTTAATGTGTGCTGACATCACACAGCGCACGGCTAGAATTTCTCTGTATGTGGTTAACTCTATCTTTTTGCACAGGGAATAAGTAGTCTGCCTGCACTGGGGCCCGGTGGGTGAGTCCTCGGGTGACCTCGGTGGCGATCTCGTTCCCTGTGAGTCCACTATTGGCGGGTGCCCATATTATTTCAAATATAGGTCGTTGGGTACGTTCTCCTTGCCTGCTTGCAGAATTTTGCTGGCCTCTTTGGACACCTTACCGTTGTCATAGGCATTGACTGCTGTTTTAGAATGTGTGATGTTTATTCTGCTTTATGGAATTATGATTGCCAGGGCAATCGCCGCCATCTCTGCCTCTTCTGGTGAAGAGCGTCTTAAGCTACAGCTCGAGATTAGCTCGCCTTTGTCGCTGACTACTACTGCAGCGTAGTGTCCTTCTGTGTACTCTGCCGCATCAGTGTACACTACCCCTTGTTTTTGGAGGAGGGAGCTTTGGAGTCATTGGACAGGGCTTCTCCAGCATTCCTCGTTGTGTATGAAGTGCATGTTTCTTGGGATGGGGGGTATTAATAACTTGCTGACAATTTCTTTGGGGATGGCGGTTATCCCCTCTCGCGATTCTGAGTTTTGGTAGCCCATCTTCCTAAGGATGGATCTGCCCGTTTTTCTGCCAGTTAGTCTAATATATTGGGCTGTGAGTTTCGCCTCGCACATTTCCTCCAGAGTGTTTGACACTCCTAGGTTAAGGATTGCCTCGGTTGATGTGGCCGCTGGTAAACCTAGGGCGTTTTTGGCACCTTTTTTGATGAAGATGTCTACCTTGTCTCTCTCTGCTTTGGTTGTCTTTAAGTACGGGATAGCGTAGGTGAGCCCGCTAATGATGAAAAAGTGGACAAGCCTAAGAAGGTTCGCTTCCTTCATCCCCGCGTTTTTGTTTGCTATCCTTTTGAGAAGCCTGCAAGTTTGGTTGGTCCTGGCTTCTAGTCTGTTTATTGTTTCTGTGTTCCTTCCATTTTGTTGTATCCACATACCCAGTATCCTGATCTTGTCCACCCTTGGTACCGGGATGTTGTTGACCAGGTGCTGGATGTTGACTTGTTGCTTGCTCATGATTAGCATCTCCGATTTTTCCGGCGAGCATTTTAACCCTATGGGTCTCAGATAGCTTTCCGTTTCCCAGATTGGCCTTTGTAGGGTGTCTTCTATCTGGCCACCGCTCCCCCCTCTGTCGACCCAAAGGGTGAGGTATACGTCAGCGTAGAGAGTGTTGCAGAGGCCGTATATCTTTCTGAGTCGTTCTGGCAGCCCGATCTTTGCAATGTTGAAAAGGGTAGGGGACAGCACCGATCCCTGCGGTGTGCCTCTGTTGCCTATCTTGATGTTATCTCTTGTTGTGCCCCCTATTTCTATATTCACGGTTCGGTCCGTGAGGAAGCTTTAGATATAGTTGTATAGCTTGCATCCTAAATTTAGACCATTGAGGATAACAGGATCGCTTGGTGTTTGACGCTGTCAAACGCTTTGCTGACGTCCAGCCCCACTATGACTCTCCAGTCGCTAGTCTTCCTTTCCAGTACTTGTCATTTGATTCGTAGCATGACGTCGTTTGTAGATAGTCGTTGTCTGAATCCAAGCATGCTGTCTGGGTAGAGTTGCTTACTTTCTAAGTATCCGCTGAGCCAATTCTGTATGACGTGCTCCATGAGCTTGCCAACACAGAAAAATAACGGTGTTGGCCTAAGGTTTTCTAGTTGGAGTTCTTTTCCTGATTTGGGAATGAGAACCAGATTTGCATTCTTCCACTCTCCGGGTATCTCCCCTCCCCCCCCCCCCCCCCCCCCCGTTGCCAACACTTTTGGACGCGTGTGTTTGATGCGGATTGGGAAATAGGATCGCGCTTTGATTAGTGCGCGTCCATACAAACTTTTCTTGGAACTTTCCGCTATATGATAATGGAATTTTAGGTGAGGGTCAATAACAACACCTACAAACGAAATTCGGTCTTGCGACATGATGGCAGTGGAGCTGAAGTATAGTAGTGTTGAGACGGGCAATGGCTTCTGAGGAGGATGGAAAATCTGAGAGCAAGTCTTAGTAACATTCACAGTCAGGGGGTTATTGTGGCACCAATGCATTAGTTCTGAATTGAAACTCTGACCTTCATCTGCGCCCATCTCTTGTGGAAGGCCTACTCGGGAAAATATTTCCAACAATGAGTCCGCGATGCTCGCAGCATCAATAGCAGGAAGTGCCATATCATCTTGGTAACGTGTAGAGAAGTCAACGAGAATAATCGAGTAGCGGTTTCCTTTCTTTGACGTCGGTGAAAGTGGACCTAATAAATCAACTGCTACCCGTTCGAACGGTGTCGTAATCGGAGGCATATTGCTCAAAGAGACTACGCCGACTTTGCTTTGGGGGTCGTCTTTTGTCATATATCGCATGATTTAACGAAACCAGTGACGTCGCCATGCACGCCCAGAAAGTAAAAATAATCTAGTATTCGGTCAGTGGTCCGGCTGATTCCTTGGTGATAAGCCATGATAATCTTATGACCAAAGTGTTGAATTTACAACCGAAACTTACCAGGCGCCATCAGTTCCTTGAAGCGTTTGGCAGGGAATAATGTAAAATGACTGTATAAGAGGTCACTCTCCACGCAAAAGTAATGCACATTCCCGATACCGGAACTGAACTCCCGACCAACTTTCGCAAAACAGGTTTTTATGCTTAGGTCATTTTGCTGTTCAGAAATTAACTCGTTTTTTGTGTCTTCTTAAGATCAGAGTTAGTGCCTCTTTGATGACACACCTGATTCCTGCTGTATTTTGGCGGCTGCAGAAAGTAGTGACTGGGTTGAAGGAAACGTGCTTCCTGCTCGCTAAGTGGTAACTTCTGTAACAGCGGCAGTGTACTCCCATGCGGGATCCTGATCATGCGACGCTCTTATTCCTGGTATATTGTGAAGCAAGAGGTCATAGAGAGGTCCATACATACATAAGGATATTACTGTTCCGATTAAAAACGGTACATTTGCCCAGATCACAGCCTCAGGTAAGACCTTGACTCGTCCATCCAAAACCAAAACGCTACTACTTCTCCCTGTGAACGAGACTAAAGACACCAAATTTTGTCGAATAATCATGGTCTCTTTGTCTTTAAGGACGTCGACTTCATGAGAGAAGATGCCGCCTCTAGCAACCGACATTTCGACTGCCGAAAAGAAGGCTCTTTTGGTTTACCTTCCGTGTTTAGGGGGGTACGCGACTGTGCCGCACAGAGGACCACTGAAGCCGTGTGTCTCGAAGCTCGCTTTGGCATATTTCGCAAGGCATACGAAACAGCTTTCTAACTTCGTCGTGTTCGACAGTCGTTGGCGTTGTGTCCAAATCGACCACATGCATTCCACTCGGGCCAATCACTGGAAGCAAGTCGACAGTCTATGGTAATAAGCCCCAAATTGTGACAGAGGATAAACCGCGGTAGTAGCGCTTTTCCATGTGGAGCGTAATGTTTCTCGCGGTCCTTCAGTTCATCCCCAACTATACCAATGTTGGCAAGGTTCTGTGCTTCAATGAAATCGCCCGTCATATCAGCAGGATCAGTCAGTCTTGCAGTTCTGTTATTTGAGAAAGACTACGAGCTGTGGGTAACAACGTCGCTGGAATTGCTCTGTGATCACTAACTCCCCTATCCCTTCAAACGACCGGTGGAACTCAGCCATATCTATCCAGTGATCAAAGTAACTGGAGATGCGAGCAATGAGCTGTTTTCCCGTTTCACCATCTTCTGCTCGTTTCTCTTGATATCCTTGTGCAGTGAACTGGAATCGCTGCAACAAGGCATTTTTAACCCTTATATTATCAAGCAAATCTCCCGCTGTTTTGCTGCCGATGACTGCAAAGACTTCCCAGTTAGACACATACTAACGGCTACAGCCCATTTCTCTGGAGGCCATTGCTGTCCAGTAGCCATACGCTTGAATCGCTGCTGATGAACATGAGGATCCTCACGTCGTTCGTCGTACAAAGGATGTAATTTTTGAGGTGAGGGAACTGTAGGAGCTAGGCGCACTCGTGACCTCGGAAACAGTATTCACATCGGTACGGGCACAATCCTGTAGCCCGAGCATTAATTTCAATACCTCTTTCTCTCTCTCCGGCACTTCCATTCTACTTTTGGCCATTTGCTTCTCCTTTTCTGCGGCTTGGCGAATTGCTTCTCGTTCGGCTGCGCCATCAGCTCGCAGTTCTGTTCGTTCATTCCTGATCCAGGTAAGAAGTTCTAAGCCCGACAATCCAAGTTGGGTTTTCTCTAGTTGCATTTTCACAACTCACAGAGGCTCAGATCTGGCACGGAGGGAAATGACGCCCGAATCTTCCAGGCTCCCCAGATTGTGATGCAATTAAGGGCCCAGGATCGGTCTACTCGTGCTCAGTGGCAGGTGTGGTTTCCATTCACCTGCCAGTCTGCGGCGACGCCGGATCCATTGCTGTGGATTCTGCGAAGCCCTGGCTGTGGATGTGCTGTCGACGCGTGGAGGTCCTCTGCAGATGTTTCGGTCCCGGGGACGGCCACAAATAAACCGAACCCAGAGCCAGAACTATGAAGACCGGCAAAAACGCCCCAACTCTCTTTTACATTTTCTTCTTACCCCGCACTTCTTCCTTCTACTCTTTCTCTACTCGCGCTACCATCATGCACTATGCTACAATTTCATGACACTGGCGCTAATTTTGCATGCAAGCAAAGCGAGCGCAAAACTGGTGGAATTATACTTTGTTACTTGCTTAATTGTTACTTCCTTAATGATACCTTTATAGTGGCACAGCTGTTCGTTAGCATGCAGCCGAACGGCAACTCATACACTAATAAAACTTCACTCGAATGTAGCAACCTTGCGTGGTAGTGTATTGATTGCGTGCTCGTCTCGCACAGAAAGGCCGGAGTTCGATTTTTGGTACGCTGAGAACAATCTTTATCAATGTTTATTTATTTGCTTCCTCGCAGACAAAGGAGAACAACACCAACACCGGCTTTTCTGTGCCACGGCTCCCTTGGCGCTATCGCATTAATATTTGTTGCGTATTTTTCTGTGGTTAGCGCAAGCGCCTCGCGCACTTACGGCGGTCAGTTCACGCTCAGGCATATCGGCAACGCGGCGCTTTGAACAGGAACCGTCTTCGAAATATTTAATGATTTCATAATACGTTATATTGCTTACATGGTTGTTATTAACAACGCGACAATCTCCCAGGCGGAAAGGGAAATCAAACTACTGCTTTGAAATTTTTTTTACTTCTATACTCATGGGAAAAACGCGACTTCGCACCGAAGCTGACTACTCCAGTTCGCGAAAGCAGCGCTCATCCCGTTTAGATAAGTACCGAGATTGCTGTTGGTTTATTAGCGACTGGACAACTACTCCATCGTCGCCATGACATAGCCTGTCGGTGGCAACTATCCTACTGACTCTAGTGGGATGCATATTCATAAGCACGGGCAGGTGCCTTTGGCAACCCAGGTTGGCCGAAGCTGTCTCCAAACCCTGTATATGCAATATCATCCTCCCACAGGAGCACGCCCATTGTGTGGCGTGTCGGTGAGTGGCGACACTGTGGGTTTCCGAGCCAAGTGCTTTCCATATTCCGTCGAAACAGGACCCCGCAGGAGCACCTTAGCAGGCCCTTGGGTGTCGGTGTGTGGCGACACCGCGGACTCCGAAGCGGCGCCAGAGCTTCGTTGGCTAGCAAACGTTGGCCAGTGCGCCTGCGCGTCTCCAACCTGAGCCCCGGGGGGCCCACTCCACAGGACATCGTAGCTGTATGCAGCGGATGTCGGTGAGTGGCGCCACCGTGGGGAAACCGAGCCAAACGGGGGGTGCTGCGATCGTCAGGCAGCGGTCTAACAGTGCCTCCTTCCGCGTCGGTTCTCTGCCGCCAGGGAGCCGTCGCGGCAAAGCAAGCACTTGGGCCTTTCGGGGCTCAGGCTGTGGACACGCCCCCACAGGAGCAGCAGAGTGGCACGCCCCCGCTGTTCGGTGATTTGCGCCACCGTGGGTATCCGAGCAGACCATAGTCCGTTTCGATGTTGAATGGAAAGGCACATCGCAGGAGCACTTCGGTTAGCCGCCGTTGGTGTCGGTGTGTTGGCGCCACCGCGAACTCCCAGCCAAAACCAAAAGAAGTGCGCTTCTTTTTTATTATGCGTACAAATGCTTGGGAGTAGTCCCCGTCATTTTCTTTACATTTTACCTGGAAGCTACAGTGCTATGCACTTTAAAGACGTATTTATACGTCTTGCCATGTAAGAGCGATCGCGTGGAATTCGTTGCTTTAACAATCAGCTTCCACTTCCACTCCGCAAGGTATACGATGGAAAGAAATATTAAACCACGCAGTTAATCATGGTACGCGCAAGAAGCTGAAGATCTTATAAAGAACATTGATTGTAATATTTGCAATTCAACCCCGTACGAAATTGAGTTCGCTGTCTTGGAGCCGTTGATGTTTATATCTGCCTGTGAATATGTAGTAGGCCCTGCTACAGAAGGTGCTCTGTATGGAGCTGGCTACAAAGCCGCATCTACGTATAATAACAGCCGCTTGCAGCCTGTAATTTATTTCGAGAGCCAAAGCCCTGCCGTTCTCCTACCCTCGAGGTGTATACAGGATGCATATTCTTGGGAAGAAGCTTAATGGTGAGTTTTTCCTGACTGGCTCGCGTGGGTCTTTTGGTTCATTTACTTCTAACCATGCATTTGTGCATAGGATGCCGCGAATTCTTCTGCCTAATTAAGTTTTCATATACCGCCCCATCTGCGCATTGATGTTTTCCACGCAGATTTATGCGAGTGCATTGAAAATGTCAAGTTGCAGACAGTATTCTGCAGTTGTGTAGTGATGAAGCCCCATAGTGCCACTCAAAATGCTTGTATGATGAGGTACTTATGGCGGATCTTTCTGTGGTAAGATCTGTAGGTAAGGATGGGTATGCTATGTAGATGAAGCAGCTCAATAAAATTATGCGTTAATCTGCACAGGTCCCTTTCAATCACGCCGCTTCACATGAAGTGAACTCGTTCAAGTAGACAGATTGCCGACCGGTTGTCAACGAAAATTTCTTGGTTGTCTCTGTGTTGTTGTGATTGCTCTATAAGCATAGGACAGATGGTCTCACTGGCTAGAATTGTATTATGGGTGGGTGTTTAACGTTGACAATAATAACGCCTTGATGTGCCCGCATGCTTTTCAGGCTACTTTACTTTCGGCATATGGTGATATAATACGTGAAATTTGATTCAGCTCATCCTACTGCTCACAAGCATTGGCTTGTTGCACCGTAAATCAACTATGCAAAATAAACCTTTTTTTTTTCTACATAAATTCGCGGAAATATTATATATCATAGCAATTTGACGTCTTCAGGTCGAGTATATACGTGCGAAATCGCCCATTTAGCCTGTTCAACTGCTGTTGTTGATTTGCTGTGTCATCTGCACGTGTGGCAACGCCATAGGATAAGCACTGATTAATTTTAAACTGATCCGATTTATTCGCGTCGCAGATAGAAGTTGAAGAAAACGACGATGTGCAATCCACAGCGCGATATTATGCTGCGGCTTACCACGTCGCGTGATATCATACAGCTGATAAGCGATCTTTGTAATCGGCTGAATGATGTCTCCGCAGCCGACAAAACCTCGTAGGGACGCTATATTCCGACATTTTCCCCACATAGTTTGTCAATATTCGGCAGGGCTACTGCGTGTAGCTTCTTTAAACGACAAAATGTATTATGTTTTGAAAACCTTTTCGCAATATTTGTTTGGTGTTGTATTCGCCAATCGGTCCCTTGTATGTTATCGTGCCGCATTGCCTGTTGACATTAGATTCAAATTGATTCTGAGCGCCCTGAGTCCAGCTAGAGGCCACCGAGCTAGATATGCAGACATACGAACAAGCTTCTAAATCTGGCTAAATAAAATGGTGCTCTTCACTGCGTCATTTGTCGTACAGATGTTGTATTCAGCGCTGATGACAACGCCCCTAAGACTGAATTAGACACCCGCTCTGTGTGAATCGAACCTGGCTCGGGATAATCTGGCGAAGCTCAGCGCCAGCCTGTATCTTGGTCTAAGGATCCGCGCTACCGTTACTTCGATTGCGGCCTGATGGCCGACCTTGGACGCCATCAGAGCGTCAGCCGTGTAGGCCATAGAGTTAATACAAAGACTCTAGAGGGAAAGCTGCCCGTTCACCCAATGCATTCGAGGGGTGACCGCGTGATTCCCGCCATTATCACACTGTTCATTGGTTGCCAGATAAATTTTACTTGCTAAATCCGGCATATGAAGATGGTTTGAAGCTGGCAACTTGGACCGTGGGAAGATGGCGGCGTGCATCTAACCGACGGCGGGCGGCTACTGTTCAGTAGGTGCTGTAAAGAACGGCAGAATCGTCGCGTGTGGAGCATTTCTTGTGATATGTTGCGTCGCGTACCAACTGTAACATCACATAGGTGTCCTGATTCTTCTGAGTTGTTATCGCAAGGCCGGCTATCCCTGCGATTGTTTCGCGCTTCGCATGCATTTCGTCCGTCGAGCGCACATGCATCACTTCTGCGCCCGATCACCTGAAAATATGTCAGAAATTTGATTTGGCGCAAGACTACGACCACAGTATATTAAAAAAAAAACAGTGACGAATTCCACAGCAACGGCCCTTGGTCTACCCGGGATGGCTAGTGCTTCATACAGTAAATGTCAAAGGGTGCACGTGTGTGTTTACTGTTGATGTGCTAGGTCTGCTCGCAAACATGGTTTCCAATTGTTCTACATCATTCCTTTATGGTCAAGAAGGTGCCTGAAAGATTATATAATATGCTTGAAACTTGAAGACAATGTATAGAAATTTCCTGCAGTTGTGTTATCGGCAGCGGTTTTTAAAACTTTTGTTCAAACCTTTGTTCATTTTTGACGCAGTGAGCAGAAACTGTGCTGGCCACAATGATAAATTTGATGATGGCGGCGAACCAGTGAGAAGCTCGTTTCCCTGCCCAGCTTTCCCTCTAGAGCCTTTGTATTAACTCTATGGTGTAGGCAGTAGCCGCGCCGCGCCTACCTTGAGGTCGTCACCAGGGGCTGCCGTCTGTGCCTCGGCTGACGACGCTACAGTCAACGAGTGCGGTTTCTTCGTCGTGCGCCATAACGGCGAGGTCCGCGTCTAGAAAGGGCGCTCCTGCGCATCGTCTCCAGTGAGCCTGCAGAGTTGATGCAGAAAGAACCGAAGCTTTTTCATGCGCTTTGTTGGCTCAGAAGTTTTGACGTTTGCTATAAAGCCCAGGGCCTGAATATTTAAACGCTGAGTCACTGGGCGGCACTATTTTGACAAAGGCAACATGCGAAAACATGTCCCTCCTCCAAGATAGCAGTTGTGAAACTTCCCGCCCGTTGAAATGTAGTCTGGTGGCCACCAGCGCACCTTTACGTAGAAATGACACACTTATGAGAAGACAAAAAAGAGTATACCTATACAATATTGTCACGCAGACGTTTGGGTTGGTAACTAGAAGGTTTTAATGGGCGCTGACCCAGACGCCCCCGGATAGCGCGTCAAGAGCACCGAGAGACGATCGACGCCCAAATTCAGCCTCTTCGCATCGAACGTCACGAGGCCAGTTCCGCTTCTTCAAGTAAGCGCACGAGACTCGCGGTTAGATTACGCCCAGCTGCTGCGGTTCGATGATAAATAAACAGCGTTACAGACTAGGTTTGCTTCTTGATCGTCGTCCTAGTCTGTAGCGCTGTTTATTCATCATATCACTGTACCAACTCGCCCAGATGCCTCTTCTATTACGGCTGTTGTTGCCTACTCTGCATTACCCCCTAAAAAAATCGTTGACCCGATGAAATCGAAAGAAACGAATAGAGTAAGAAAAAAAGAGTACCCACTAGAAGAATGCAGTAAGGCAGTAAGGCGAAGTGCTAAGTTTTTGTGTTTAAGGCAGATCTCTCGAAAAATACGGCTTCATATGCGCACCAAGTGAACTACTTCGGGTTTCATGCTGGGGACGAGTAATGGAAACGCTGTCAGGAAGCACTTCGTATATGACGTGACTTAGTTGACAGGGCACTTTCTATGGGCAAAATGACAGCTTTAGAACTTTCTCCGGCAGACCAAGACGTCGAATTCGAGTCCACAGCCAAACATCTGTCGCCTGGTTCGAAAGTCACTACACGGTGATGGTGATTGCAACGCTGGGCATCTCGGCCTTGCTGGTTCCGGATGAGTGCCCTCGCCAGCTCTCGTGCTTCTTTTGCGAGCTGCAACTTTCTCAGTACCAACTTCGAAGCCACGGCTGTCATGGGGCAACATGGCTTCCAGCTTTGTTGAATCTTCGCGGCAGTACAATAGAGAGATGGGTGCCATTTTTTGATTTCCTGCTACGCCGTGTTGCAAACCAATGTGACGCACGGCAGGAGGTCATCCCAAGACCGATGTTCAACATCCAGGTACATGGACATCATGTCGGTGAGACTTTTGTTGAACCGTTAGTCTGTGGATGGTAGGTGATTGACCTGCGATGGGTAGGGCTGCTCAGCTGTATGAAAGATTCCAGCCGTTTGGCAGTGAAAGCAGTGCCTCAGTCCGTTATTATAACTTTCAGGGTGCCGTGCCTGAAGACAATGCACGTGATTAAAAATTTCACTGCCTCCTTTGCCGTGCCACTCTGCAGGGTTTTTGTTTCAGCGTAACGCGTGAGGTAATCTTTAGCGACTATTACCCACCTGTTTCCCGAAGCCGTATTTAAAAAATGACCCAACAGATTCATGCCAACCTCCTCAAGTGCGTGTTTTGGCACATTTACAGGGTGCATTAAACCGGCCAGTTTCAGAAGCGTTGTTTTCCTTTGGTGCCACTCATGGCATATTCGCACGTAGTGTTGCACAGCAGCCGCAAGTAATTCGGAAGTAATTGGCGTATTGACCAGTAATAACTCTTCTTATTTCGGGCCAGAGTTCGAGCATACTACTGGTGACCCGAGGTGGGCTCGTCATGACATGGCTGCAAGATGTCTTTGCGAAGAAACTCTGCAACGACGATGAGATAATCTTTTCCCGCCGAAGCAAAGTTTATGTTGTATAACACACTGTTTCGCCTGCAAACTAATGACTGCAGCTTGGAGAAGGGACGAGAAATCTCTCTACGCGCTTCCAGAATCTCTATGAGTGGTGTGAGCGCCAGATCATCACGTTGTTTCTACGAACCACTAGCACGTCGATGGCTGCGGTAAGGGGAAATTCAGATTCTTCGTCTTCACGTGCAACCTCGACAGGTGAACGGGATAAGCAGTCGGCATCGTTATGCTGACGCCCGGACTTACACACGATGGTCATGATGAACTCTTGTAACCGTGAACTTCATCGTGCAAGGCGTCCAGAGGGATCTCGCCAGTGTATTAACGTGCACAGAGTGGTCGCTCACGACCCGAAAGTGCTGGCACCACAGAGAGGGGTGGTCGCACACGACCCGAAATTTTATGACCGCCCATACAACAGCGAAACATTCGTTTCGATGCAATGGCAGTAGAATAGTTGAATTCGGCACGGCTGGCGTATGTCATGACCCGCTCGCCACCGGCCTGCCATTGGGCGAATACAGCACCGAGGCACACTCTGCTGGCATCTGTGTCTACCAGTCTCGGCATGAGCATCGAAGTGAGCAATCGCAGGTGTCTGCAAGTGGTGCCGCAACTCCTCCAATACCTTTCGCGGTGCATTTGTCCAGATGAAGGTGACATCACCTCGGGTGAGACGCGTCAATGGCATGGCAATTCATGAAAGGTTATCAATAAATCTGCGGTAATAGGCTCAGAGGCCTAGGGAAACGATGAACTGTCTTCTTGCGGGAAGGAGTTGGAAATTTGGCGACGGCTGCTGTTTTAGCGGGATCGGGCTGAACACCTCGGGGAGTGATGACGTGGCCCACGAACAGGAGCTCTTCATAACCGAAATGACGCGTTCAACGTGAGGAGAGCAGATCTGTGCACAGTGGGGATACATTGGAGGTGTGCCTCGAACGTTGGCGAAAACACAATAACGTCTAATAAATCGGGGCAAGGACACGATCACTGGAAATGAAGAGGGATAGGAAGAGCGCCTACTACTAACTGAGCTTATTGCATAAGACAGCACTTTTATCCGCCAGTGTACATCAGACATAATGTAAAACATTAATACAATAACAATATAGTACAAAACATTGCGACAAAATACCCTATGCATGATGTGGGAAAGTAAATACGTATGGCTACCAAAACAAGGCACAGATATCCGAGTCGTGATAAAATGGCTCATTATCAGGAACTTCACACGGTCATCAAACCCAAAACATGGTATTCAAAAAAGCCGATAAAATGCCGTTATAACTATCTACACTTGACCGTATAAAACCCCAGCTCCTGGCCGCTGAGCTTTACCGGTGACTTGGATATGCAAATGAGCCCAGCTTTCTCTTTATGATAAGCCTCAATTGTTCACTTTTAACTCGCTTTCTGCCTTTGTCGATAAATATTGCACTGTGATGGAAGGCGCAATGTTTATCGGTAGTAAATTTTTTGCAATGTTTTATGTGATATACACTGGCCTATAAAAGGTGATCCCTTCTGCAATAAACTCAGTTGGTAGTAAGCGCTTTTTATATCCCTCTTATTTTCCTGTGATCAATTCCTTGCGCCGTTCATTGGTTACTATGAACCGCTAGCTCAACAGCAAGTAATTCTACAATAACGCCGTCCAGGCAGGCTAGACACATCTGCCGTTTAAGGCCAGATAGATCTGCGTCCATCACTCGATGAAATGTTGCTGTAGTGGAGCAAAATACAAAAGGCAGGACCCTGAATTCATACCGTCCACCTTGTGTGAAAAACGCTATGTTCATTGACTTCGATGAACATAGGCTTAACCACAAGCTAAACAAGAGCTAATTTTGTGGGACCTGACTAGGTTACGGTAGTCCACACAAAACTTTAAACTTCCGTCTTTCTTCTTAACGATACCCACAGGTGAAGCCCAGGGACTCGTCGATGGCTGCATGACACCGTCATTTAACATCTCGTGTACCTGATGAACAATGACTCCGCGTTCTCGCGATGACTCTCCTTACGGGCTATGTCGGACTCATCGGGTACCATCCTCGGTTATTATGCGGTGCTTGGTCAGGGGCGTCTCTTTAACTACGGAGGCGGACGATACCCAGTTTTGAAAGTGGAGAGTAGCCCAACGAGACTGTCCTCTGCCGGCGATAGAGCGGGAATTTGAGCAAGGTTGAATTTGGACGTTTGCGTGGCAGATGTCTTGGTCTGAAAAGCAAATCAGTTCTGAGTAGGCTGCCGCGGTTGCCTTTAGCAATGCGTTGACGTTCGTTTCCGAAGTTTGTAATTATGGCCCTATACCGTTGCTCAGATTGACTATAACCGCATGCAACATAGACGCCATGATGTAACAGAAGCGCTGTGTTCTGTTCAGCAACGCCGGCAGCACAGTACTAGTGGATGCACCTGACTGACGAGAGCATACGAACTTGGCGGCATGAATAAATCCGCGTCAACGATGCATAAAGCTGCGTGTCGTCATTCGGAGCCCGCGCTCGTCGTTGCACACGTCGGGAACGTAACCGTACGGCGGGGAACATTCATAATGACATAAAACGTCCATGCCGAGTATGAGGTCCTAGCAGCAGTGCGGCAGGATAACAAATATGGCAACAAAGGCTGAATTGGCGATGGTTACTCGTGCAGTGCACCGTCCGCGGCTACGACCCTGAGGCGATGTTGTGGACCTCGGTATACACCACCGGAGACACAAATTCGACGGTTATTCCGAAAATTCGGAGTCAAGCTTTACACTAAGCGGCTGCACGCCGCTCCCAAGACAAAGCCTAGATAGCGGCGCTCGGCGCCGCTCCGGCCGCCATTCTGTCGTTCAAAAACATGAACGCTCCCGCGACGCGCGCCACGGGAAGCAAGGACAAGGCGTTCTCGAAGTGGAAGCCGCGTCCAATGCCCAAACCGACTCCCGAAGACTACGTTATAGTCATAAAGCCCAGAGAAAGTGTTTGTCTTCACGAGGCGTTCACGGAAACCGGCTACGGCACTGCCATTTCGGCGTACCTCGGGCTGAAACGGGCCCGCGCCGTCTCCGTTCTACCATCACGAGAACAAAACATCATCATTGTGCATACCCCGGACATCGAGGCGGCCGACCAGCTCATCGGGGACTTGACAGTAAACACCGAGAAGGGGTCGATCCCGCTTCGGGGTTACCTTAGACAAGACGGCGGCAACATATGCCACGGCGTGATCGTGGTCCGTAACGCGGACACCACAGAAGCTCTTCAAGACCGAGTGTGCTGGCGCGCCGGCACCATCCTGGAAATCCGGAAATTCGGAACATCCAAAAAGGCACGCATCAGTTTCGCGGGTAAAGAGAAGCCCCGTTACGTGCATTATGACAACATGGTCGTCTCTGTGCGAAACTATTACAAAACTATCCCTGCGTGCGGCCAGTGTGGGGCCGCCGGGCATCGCACGGATGAATGTCCAAACCTGCAGTCGAACGCCTGTGGACTCTGCGGATTCCAAGCTCCGCTAGTGGAGGGGGTGCGGGCTCCTTACAACTGTGTTCTGCGGTGTTCTGTGTGCGGTGGCTCCCATGCCACCAACTCTCGCGACTGTGCGGCAAAATTCCGCACACCCAAGATAAAAAAGAAAAAAATGGCGCCCAAGAAAAAATGCCGCCATGTTGGGCCTCCGGGCGAACAGCCTCGCCAGGAAATCTCCAACACCGAGAGCCCACCTTCAGTAGGTGCTGAAAAACGGCCATCGAAGGTGTCGCCACCACACGGCGGACTGGCGAAACAAGCGACGGAAACGCGTGATGATACCAGTGCCTGGGTCAACGCAGTCAGAAACGGACGCCAGGTGAGCGGTTTAGGTGGGGCTGCTTCTCTCTCCCCCCTTTCCACTCCCTTCCCAAGGATGCGTAGCACCGAGCAAGATCAAATAGCAGCACTCAGGGCCCAAAACGAGCTGCTGCTTAAGAAAACGAATTGGAATCCAAAATTACACAGTCTTCTCCGCCCTCGCCTCCCGCGGCTGAGGTAATGGAGAGTGAGCTCGTGGTGCTGAAGGCGGTAACAAGCTTGGAGGCCGCATTCGAGACCCGCTTCGGGGCCACAGAGGCACGATTCATTGCCATAGAAAATCAAATTTCATTGATGGTCAACGCCATCTCCGAATTGCAAGAGACAATCCCCGCGATGATTGCCCAACAAATTGCGCATTCTTTGCGCTCCTCGCTCCACGCACCCCTAAGGTAGACGATGACGACAACTGCTCGCTCTCCGGTATGGAGGATGCCCCCTTCCCGCGAGTGTTGGCTCCGGAGCAGTGTCACTACAACCCCTCTTCAGCCTAAATGACCCTGGCGAGTAGCCCTACGATCAGGCGCTCCCCACGAACAAAACCGGCCACTCCCGTCCAAATTGTCCAATGGAACTGTCGGGGCTTCCGTTCCAGCGCAAAGAGGGCGGATCTCCGACTTTACCTTTCAACTTTCAACTCTCTTCCCGCGGTGGTCGCCCTCCAGGAGCCAGGGAGTGGCGTCACCCTTACAAATTACATCACCTTTCAGCAGGACCCCTCCTCCTGCGTCTGCGTGCATAAAAATTATACGGCTACTCTAGTTGACTTGGAACTTCACACTGAATATTCATTCCTACGTGATGGTGACACTTCTTCCGCTCAAGAAACAAGATGCACCACTCCACGTACTCAACATCTACTGTTCCCTCAGATTCAAAAATGTAACATTCGCAGCACTCGTTAGCCGCGCTCTAAAGGCTGCGGGCAGGGACTCCCTGGTGCTTGTGGGTGATTTCAACGCCCACAGTACACTATGGGGATACGTGCGTGAAGAGAAGCGGGGACGCAAGCTAGCGGAACTCGCGTCCACGCTGGGCCTGACTCTTCACACTGACCCTGCATATCCAACGCGGATGGGTAATTCAGTTACCCGGGATACATGTCCGGATCTCACCTTTACCAAAAACATTGTACACGCAGAGTGGATCAACACCGAGGAAACCCTCGGTAGTGACCACTGCCTTATCAATACCACCGTAAGAACTAAACGATTGGCAAGACCCCACGCATAAGCTCGGTTCCCCGACTGGAATAAGTTCCGGCATAGCTACATCAATTCGGCCTCTATCCACGAACAAGGATACTACGCGTGGGCACAAGGATTGGTTACACATCTTCGTTCGGTGGAAACACAAATTCAGCTCTTGGAAGTCACTCCAGAGGTGGACAACCACCTTCTGCACCTCTGAGAAGTGCGGGACAGTCTCGTCCGCAGATGGCGCCGCCAAAAATATAACAGAAAACTGAAATTCACATCGCCGAACTCATTCAGCGAGCGGCTGAGTACGCGGCCCAACTCGCCGACTCGAACTGGGTAGACCGCTGCAACACGGCGGCCAGACAAACGTCGAGCCGGAGCCCGTGGCGCCTTTTCCGTGTCATAATTGACCCGACTCAAACCCGCGCCGAGGCACAAAACCTTTCTCAACGAGCTATGCATAGCTTCGATGGAAATACATCAAAATTAGCATGCAAACTTCGCGACCAGTATCTTTGCACTAAGCAGGACCCCGGACGACCCGCGTACTCGTATACAGGTTCAGAGAACGCGGATCTAGATCAACCGTTTCAGTTGCACGACCTCGATGTGGCCCTGGCTAAAATGAAACGAGGAACGGCACCGGGCCGGGACGAGATAACTGTGAAACTGCTTGCCAATCTTCCCGACCCCACCTACGAAACCCTGCCCGCTTTCATCAACTCGATCTGGCTTTGTGAGGCACCTCTACCAGTTGAATGGAAGACCGCCCTGGTAACTTTCATTCCAAAAGCCGGCAAAGCCATAAACACAGACAACCTCCGCCCCATCTCCCTCACGTCTTGTGCGTGAAAGCTGATGGAGACCATGGTGCGGGACCGGCTGTCTGGGTTTCTGGAAAATGACCATACTTTCGCAGACACCATGTTCGGTTTCCACCCGCAAAGGTCCGCTCAGGATGTTCTGCTTCAACTCGACCGAGAAATTCTCAACCCTGTCAAATATCCCTACAACTATAAGGCAGTACTCACCCTTGACTCGAAGGCCCCCTTCGAGTCAAGACACGAAATCATCCTGCAACATCTCTCCCAGACGAACTTTGGACATAACACGATTCAGTAGATCAAGCAATTTCTCTCGGATCGGCAATCTTTCATCCGAATACAAGACGAAGAACACGGCCCATATAATCTGGAAACACAGGAGCCCTACAGGGCGCGGTCCTCTCGCCATTACTTATCAATCTGGCCTTGATGAAACTCCCGGCTCAGCTGGCGAAGGTCGAAGGCATCCAGCGCGCGCTGTACGGCGACGAGATAACCATCTGGGCCAAACACGGATCAGTTGGAGACATTGAGGCCAACCTGCAGCAAGCGGCGCAGATCGTAGACGCTTACGCCCGCCGCTGCGGCCTTTGATGCTCACCGTCCAAATCCGAATTTGTGCACATTCGCCCGTGGCCTAATTGCACCACCAAAATGGAACTATCTCTGGCCAGCGGTCCGATACCCGAATACGATGAGATTAGAGCACTTGTTCTCCTTATCCACAAACATCGACGGGCTGATACAACACTAGCAAAACTGCGCAAGGTGGGGGGCCAGGTTGGCCGGATGGTGCACCGGGTTTCCAACAAACACAGGGGATTACGGTGCACAGACACTTTGCGGCTGGCGCATGCATTCGTGACCAGTCGAGTCCTCTACTCGACTCCTTACCTCCACCTGCGCAGGTTTGATGAGAACGCCCTCGAAGTGATTCTCAGAAAGATGTACAAGCGTGCCCTCGATCTCGCGATCAACACATCCAACCAGCGTCTTATGGGCCTGGGGATGATAAACACATTCGTGGACTACCGGGAGGCGCACTTGACCAATCAATACACAAGGCTTTCAAAAACACCGTCGGGATGCCGCCTATTAGCCCGACTACACATCCACCACCCAACGCTTACTGAAGAGCGCGTACGCATTCTTGAAATCTGGAGATACACCCTGCACGTACGCCCTCTTCCGGCCAACATGACACGTGACGACCACAGTGGCAGGCGCCTTGCGCGGGCGTAGGCACTACTGGCCCGTCACTATGGGAATAAACACGAAATATTCTACGTGGATGCCTCTGGCCCTCACCCAGGGGGGGGGGGGGGAGGGGTGGTACATAGCCGCAGTCGTCCATCAAAAAATCACGGAGAATGGCCTAACGTTCCGAGCTCAAGACATAACACAAGCGGAAGAAGTTGCCATCGCGTTAGCCGCCGCAGACAAGGACTCGCGAGTCATTATCACCGACTCGAGAGGGGCCTGCAGAAATATTAAACAGGGGTACATTCCTCTCTTTGCGCTAGCATCCTTCAAAACAGTGACTACCTCGGGGTCCCCACTTCTCGAACGATTGTATGGGCTCCGGGTCACATGGGCCTCGAAGGCAAGGAAACGGCAGACGCCGCCGTCCGCGCGCGCTCAATCTCCGGGCAACGTCTTCATACCCTTATGATGCAGATCGCGAACTCAATCCGGCTCTCACTTTTCGAGAAATGACTGAATTATTTCAATTCGACCATGCAATTTATCCTAAGCCTTGTAAGGGCCTTAAAAAGGTGGAGGAACGCACACTCCTCCGCCTTTATACCAAAACGCTGCTGTGCCCGGCAGTTTTAAAACACTTTGATCCTGCCTGCACAGGAAAATGCCCGCATTGTGCGGAGAAGTCTTCGGACATCTTCCACGTGGTGTGGGCATGCCAGTCAACTCCGAACCTCGCCTCAAACCCAACCCCACACGCACGGTCGTGCCCACACGGGAGGACTGGGAGGGAGCACTGCTCGCCTGCTCCGACCTGGCAAGCCAGAAGGCCCTGGTCCACCGAGCCCGAGCCGCGGCGGTCGCCATTGGTTATGAAGCTGTTATGAGGAGCCCACCTAGTGTTTGCGTGAGGTTCCCCCGGCTACCTCAATCTTCCTCCAAATAAAATTTTTCACACACACACACACACACACACACACACACACACACCGATTGGTGTCATAAGGTGACCGCCAGCAGTACGAATTTGCGCCCCAGCCATTCAGTTTTGAGCTTGGAGAGCTGACCCACGAAAATCTTGCTAATTATTCAGAAGTCTGCTCCTGTGTCTGGTTAAGCGGTCACTGCAGTGAACGCTTTATATGGGTGCCTGTAGACGAGAACGTGAAGGTCGGTGCTAACAACACGATCGGCATGAGGTGAATTGTATTTCCGGGTTCACGCGGCGGCGGCATCGAAGTCACAGCGTCAGGCTGAGTCGTCACAGGAGAGGGGTCATCGGGGCGTCGATATCGTTCATCGGCAGCCCCCCTGAGCTCACGGCCTTCAATTTCCGCGGCGTGGGCTTGGCGACCGGCGCCTCGGTGCATCAGTAAAATCACGGCGGCTGGATGACGAGTCGCGCACAGGACAAGACAACCGTGGACGGCTGGTCGGAGATGTTGCGCGGGTTGCTAGGTATTCGATTTCTGGAGTGCATTTGCGCACCCGGCGACGCAAGGAATCACAAAATTTGCTGTGGTTTATCTTGTAGTTAAACTTGGAGTTACGTGAGAGTATCTGCATGGATACGCTTATTTTCGGCTGAAAAGCAGACATGGCTTTTGCACATAGCAGTTTACTCCATGGTTTCAGCTTTATTTATGCCATAGAGGGCACATTGGACCACTAAAGATGAAACGAAGGCGTCTGTTGCGCGCTGGTCTGAAGCCCTCCACTGTGGTACCTCTTTCTGTCTATTTTTATTCCCACCTTCCTGCTTTTCTTTACGACTCGGTTAATGTGTCCGTGGAGAATTGTGACATATCTTACTTGCAAAAAAAAAAAATTGAAACGCCGCTGATGCCCGCTGAAGAATCTATTTTTATCAGCTTTGTGGTGCGGCGTTCGAGGAACCGCCAAATGAATTGGTTTGGTTTGTGGGGTTTAAAATCCCAACGCAATTCAGGCTATGAGAGACGCCGTAGTGGAGGGCTCCTGGAATTTCGACCACCTGGGGTTCTTTAACATGCACTGACAATGCACAGCACACGGGCGCCTAGCGCTGCACTGAATGATCGGCGAGGTCAACTTCGAATATGCGTTGGTTGGTTGGACGACTCTATTTCCACCAGAAAAACTTAGTTGTGGTTTAACTCTGGTTAACCCTAGTTGAATTGCGATAGCAATGGCGGGAACTTCTTTTGCCTGCTATATTATTTTCTATCACGCCCTATCAGTGTAAGGCGCTACATTATTGGGGACACTTAAGCTGATTCTTTAAGAGTATGACGCCAGAGCTTAAGTTGCCAGTCTTCTTCTTATTCTTCTTCTGCTTCTCCTCCTGGGCTGTTCAAGGTCAAGCGTGGCTCCGCCGGGACCACGCGACGGCTTGAAACCTGGCAGAGTATTGCTATCGCAATGAAAAGCGTTCTCTTTCCCGCCCCCGGCACGCAGGCCGGGAAAGACAAGGAGTCGTGCGCCCGCGGATTAAACGCTGACAGGTAGCCCATGGCTTGTTGCGGCCTGTTCCCCCAGATAGACGATACGTCGCTCGATCGCAGGGTCCGTGCTTCGCAGCAAGGTATCCCAGACTTCTCTACTTTATATATCTTGTTTCATCGCTGGGGACTGTGGACACTCCCAAATTATGTGATTGAAGGTCCCTCTCGCCCCACTGTGTTTCCGCTGATCATTGTCCCTTAGGTCTGGTAAATTGCCTGATGACGTCATAACCAGTCGTGACGTCATGACCAGTTCTGACCTCTGGTTATTAAACATTGCTGAATCTGACGTCATGATGACGTCATAGTAGGTCGTGACGTTACAGCCAATGACGGCATTATGTGGTGACATCAAATCATTACTCATGAATATTTAGTCATGCCTCATGGATAATTACTACTAGTTAGTCATGATGAGGGCTATGGTTAAATCTGGCAGCAAAAAGAGAGTAGCGATAAAGTACAGTAAGGCTCAAGGTCAGTGCGACCACGGCCAAGGTACGACCACGACGAAAGTGCGATCACGGCGAAGAGGCGAAGTGGCTGGCGTAGTGCAGCTCTCGCTAAAACTCAACTCACGACCTTCAGATTATGAGACTGAAACACCGAAAGGGGCAACGGCTGTAAACGTGGCCGGGTTCTCAGCAGCGGTATTACAGCGACCATTGGAGAGGAGTGTGCCAGATGTCTGCCTTCCGAACCGGTGGCTGCATGAAGCGGCCCTGATGGGGTGACGGATGGTAGGATGCTCGTAGGAAGGTTGCTGAGGAGCGGGTGGCGGCTGTGATTCGAAATGAAGATGCTGCGCGGTAGGCACCGTTGGCTGACGGAGATCTGCTGCGTCGCTTATGGAACGTGGGTCTGAGGTGGAACTTGAGGCGCTTCTCGCGAACTACGTCGCGGGTCAGCTTACGCAGCGAGATATTTTGAGTGGGGTCTTGCAAAGTGACCACGTTGGTGAAGGGCTGACCGCAGGCATACTCAATGCCTGGAATGGACATGGAAAAGTCCTAACGGAGAGACTAAAAATGAAATCGACTTCATAATGTGTTCAACCCCCGCCATTATGCAAGATGTAGAGGTAATCGGGAAAGTGCGATGCAGTGACCACAGGATGGTGAGGTCCCGAATTAGCCTAAATCTGAAGAAGGAACGCAACAGATTAGTAAGAAAGAAACCCATCAACGAATTAGCGGTGAGGGGGAGGGCAGAAGAGTTTAGGATCTCGCTACAGAATAGGTTTTCAGCTCTAACTGAGGATGGCGACATTACCCTAGAGGCAAGGAACAATAATTTCAGAGATATCATTACTGAGTGCGCGGTAGAAGTAGGCGGTAGGATAGTTAGAGAGGATACCGGTAAGCTGTCTAAGGAGACGAAAGATTTGATTAAGAAACGCCAGAGTATGAAAGCTTCCAATCCAACAGACCAGATCGAATTGGCCGAGATATCGAAGCTAATCAATAAGCGCAAGGTGGCCGATATTAGGAAGTATAACATGGAGAAAATTGAGCATGCTGTAAAGAACGGGGGAAGCATTAAAGCGGTAAAGAAGAAATTGGGCATAGGCAAAAACCAGATGTATGCGATAAGGGACAAGGCGGGCAACGTCATCACTAATATGGAAAAGATAGTCAAAGTAGCCGAGGAGTTCTATACAGATCTCTACAGTAGCCAAAGTAGTCAAGACCGTAATGAGTTTGGCGGTAGGGAAAAACAGTCAGACGTTCCACCAGTGACGAAGGACGAGGTCAAGAAAGCACTAGAAACTATGAAAAGGGGGAAATCAGCTGGAGAGGATCAGATAACTACAGATTTGCTGAAGGACGGGGGGGATATCGTGCTAGAAAACCTGGCCACCCTGTATACGCAGTGCCTGGTGTCATCGACGGTACCGGAACCATGGAAGAATGCAAACATTATCCTCATTCACAAGAAAGGGGACTCTAAGGACCTTAAAAATTACAGACCAATCAGCTTGCTGTCTGTTACGTATAAGTTATTTACTAAGGTAATCGCTAATAGAATCAGGACAACCTTAGACTGCAATCAAGCAAAGGATCAAGCAGGGTTTCGGAAACGGTACTCTACTATCGATCATATCCATACCATCAATCAGGTGATAGAAAAATGCTCGGAATATAACCAGCCCTTATACATAGCATTCATTGATTACGAAAAAGCATTTGACTCAGTTGAAACCTCAGCGGTGATGCAGGCATTGCGAAATCAGGGGGTAGACGAGCCATGCGTGAAAGTGCTGGAAGATGTATATAGCGGCTGCACAGCAACCATAGTTCTGCATAAAGAAAGTAACAAAATTCCCATAAAGAGAGGCGTTAGGCAAGGAGACACAATCTCCCCAGTACTATTCACAGCTTGTTTAGAGGAAGTATTCAGAGACTTGGAATGGGAGCAGTTAGGGATAAGGGTAGATGGAGAATACTTCAGTAATATGCGATTTGCTGATGACATTGCCTTGCTAAGCAACTCGGGGGATGAACTGCAAATAATGATTGATAACCTAGACAGGAAAAGTAGAAAGGTAGGCTTGAAAATCAATATGCAGAAGACTAAGGTAATGTTGAACAGCCTCGGGAAGGAACAGCAGTTTACATTAGGTAGCGAAATACTGGAAGTAGTAGGCGAATATGTCTACTTAGGACAGGTAGTAACCGCAGACCCGGACCACGAAAAGGAAATAACAAGGAGAATACGATTGGGATGGAGCGCATTTGGCAAGCACTCGCAGATTATGACTAGCAGCTTACCGGTATCGCTCAAGAGGAAAGTATACAACAGTTGCATCTTGCCTGTACTCACCTATGGGGCTGAAACGTGGAGGCTAACCAAGAAAGTTCTACTTAAGTTGAGGACAACCCAGAGGGCTATGGAACGAAAAATGGTAGGGGTAACATTAAGAGATAGAAAGCGTGCAGAGTGGGTCAGAGAAATAACTCAAGTTACCGACATTCTAGTAGAAATTAAGAAGAAATGGACATGGGCAGGACATGTAGTGCGAAGAGAGGATAACCGATGGTCGCTGAGGGTAACAAACTGGATTCCAAGGGAAGGAAAGCGTAGCAGGGGGCGGCAGAAAGTTAGGTGGGCGGATGAGATTAAGAAGTTCGCAGGGGTCAAGTGGATGCAGCTAGCACAGAACCGGGTTAAGTGGAGAAATATGGGAGAGGCCTTCGCCCTGCAGTGGGTATAATCAGGCTGATGATGATACTCAATGCGCCGGCCTCATTACAGCAGGGCTCGTTCGATGAGGGTAAGTTCACTGATAAAGTTCATAACGGTTTGAGGAGTACTGCTAACCAAAACCAGTGAAGAGGGGTTTTTTTACGCCCTACATCAGGTGGTGCCTTCGATGATTTCGTCATGTTGGTATCAGCCTACCGATAAAGACGGGTCCCCTCCTCAGCGAACATGGCCATGCTCTCGTTAGGCTGTTGTACACGAGATTCTAGGAGGCGGCGTGCGCGATCACGGTGGTCATGGCTGGCAAAAACATCGCGCAACACATGCAGGAAGAAATCCCAGCATCGAAGACTGGCCTTCTTATTCTCATACTACGTTTTAGCGCAGTCTTCAGGCTCGAAATGGACCTTTGCCCAGCTTCTGAGCAGGGCTCCACTGAATTATTGAATTGAGCCCCTGGCTCGAACTGGTCTATCCAGTGTTGGATGTCTTCACCATGGAAATTGGAGGGCACAAGAGGCTGCTGAAGGCGCAAATGATGTTGACTTGCCTGAGCCATTGCATAAATCTCAAATGCTCGATCGGTTGTTGCCGCTTCAGAGAGTGGAGCAAATTCCGGCGATACAGACTTTTTGTGGCTATGAGCCTGGTGTGCTGCAGTTTACACTGCACATGTGGCGCCATCCGGAAGCCGCTGAGTCAAACTGCAGAGGTTTAACCATGGCCACCACGATCAGCCCCGGTGCAATGGCACACATGATCACGAAGGCCATGAGCTCAAACCTACTTATGACCTCATCAGGGAGGCGGCGCATCAAATACCCGATCTTTGACCCCACTTTAACCTTGTTACTTCTCAATCTCAAGGGGTCAAGTGAATGCAGCTAGCACAGGACCGGGTTAATTGGAGGAATATGGGAGAGGCCTCTGCCCTGCAGTGGGTATAGTCAGGCTGATGATGGTGATTATGATGATGATGATGATGATGGTGAAACCTGGTTACACGAATGAAAGCACCCAGGTTCGAGCACTACCTGTTGGAATCCGCTGCGATTGTTTTCTCTCAGTGCGAAATAACTGCAATAGGTCGTCAGCAGTCATTGACCACTCCATAGACTTCACCAATTTCTATCTCTCTCTTGGCTGGCTAACTTGAAAGACCCCGCTATACCGGACTTGGTTTGAATTACCCGCGTTATGCCACGTGGGTGTGATATCACGATACAGCTTAACCGATCAATGTGACAGCGCAAACAACATAGCAGAAGATTCTTGGTTTGTGCCCGTGGTGGTGGTGATAACTTTATTTAGTAACGGCCAAAATAATAAATAAAATTATGTTTCCGCCGTTCCGTGAGTGGCCTTCCCGCTGCTAATCGTAGCTTCCAGGTCACGCCTGGTTTCGACTTCCGCTGCCCAGGTCGTAAGCCGCTGTTGAATATGCGGCTGCGAGCTGGCCAAATCAGCCTCCCACAGCTGCAGGCTGTTTATTTGCCAGGAGACGGGGGGAAAGTGCGCCGGACAAGAGTGCAGAATGTGAGCATAGTCTGCTCAGGGAGAGCTGCAAAACGTGCATTTGGGCGAGAAGGCACCGGGATAAACAAGGGCAAGGCGTGCAGGGGAAAGGAAAGTGTGGGCCTGTAAATGGCGCCACGTATTCTGTTCGATTTTAGATAGGGACTTGTGAGGAGGAGGGAGGGATAAGTGGTAGCTGCGGTAGTGAAGGGTGATGTCGTGTAAGGTGAGGGGGGTCACGCGTGTCCATCCTGAGGTGGAGGGGACCAGCTCTGTCGAACATCTCGCGATTGATAGAATTTGCCGCTCATTTCCAGGGTGCCTTGCGTGAGCCGGAATACAGAAGAGTTGGAGAGGACGGGAAGGGGGGAGGAGGGCTTAAAAATATTGAGCACAGAGGAAGAGATTCTGCCCTTTGCAAAGTTGCGGACTGCGATCTTATTGTCGCTAAATATGAAAAGGGCCGGTGTGTTGGCAAAGGCGAGGGCGATGACTGCTTCCTCTGCGGCAGTGGAAGTGAGAGCAGGGATAGTAGCGACGTAGAGGGGGTTCGTGTATTGGAAACAGTGGCCAGGGCATAGGCGGGGTGCGAGAGTTAGGTTGCCGCATCAACATACACGGCGTGAGACCGTGTACCGTACTGGCACCAGAGGGTGGATGCGCGGGCAGATCGGCGAGCGGCATGATGCTCAGGGTGCATGTTCTTGGGAAGGGGCTTGACAGTGAGCATGGAGGGAGGTGGGCAAGGGATGGGTGACACAGACAGGGGAGACAGGGGTCAAGAGAAGGGAAGTAAGAAGGGCTCTGCCACGGGGGGTGCGAGATAAACTATCTAGTTGGGCCACACGATGGGCCCCCAGAAGTTCTGAAAGAGTATTCTGAACGCCCATCGCCAGCAGACGAGAAGTGGGGGTGGAAGTAAGAAGCCCGAGATCCGACTCATAGGTTTGGCCGATGAGACAGTTGATCTTGTCTTCCTCGACACGAGATAGAAAGAGGTAGGGAAGGGAATCGACACGATGGCTTAGCACAAAGGCAGTGGTCGTATCGGACCTTACACAGTAGAAACAGTACTACGTGGTCTAAACCTCTGCGTTTGCAGACTGTAAAGCCATCTTGCGGCATAGAAACGAACTGTTCATCTATAAGAAAAGCTATGTACGTGACAATGAATGAACCTAGACTTCGCCACCAGCAGCTGGATGCCTGTCTCGTTTGCGGTAACAGACGCTGATAACCAGAGAGGACAGCCACGGATGACACCATGATTTCAATTCGGTGCAAGTGTCTCTCTTTTATTCTGATGAACCTCATAAGCAGAGAGAGATAGAATAACATTTATTTGTACCCGTCAAAAGGTTGGTGAGGATCCGAGGCGAAGCTCTCTCCCAGCCATGTCCTTCCCCTCAGCCGTCGACCTGGATCTCCTGGATCTGAGCAGCGGCCAGGGCGAGACGGATGACTTCACGTTGCCCTTTTTCGTCCTGTTCCAGAAGTAGTGCTTCCCAAGACTCATCTGTTCTGTCAGGTTCTCCACGACAAGGACACTTCCATATCATGCGGATCATGTCCACTATGCCATCGCAACGTTTGCATCTTGGGCGAAACATTTCCGGATGTCACTTGCTCTAAAGCTGGGGGTTCGGGAACACTCCAGTTTGTAGCTTACGCCCCATAACCTCTACGCTTTTGGTGAGTTGGTTACACGCATTTGGAAATATTGATCTGCCTAATTTGTAATAAATTGGGATATCTTGGTAGGCATTAAGGCCATCGTCGAACAGTAGGGGCTCCTCATCGCGCAAAGGGCACGGGGTTGCATATAAGAAGTTACTGGAATCCCGGAAGGTAGCTAATCCTCGGGCCAGTACGCGCGCTTTCTCGTTCCCCCTCAACCCCTGGTGCGCCGGTGTCCAAACGAGCGCGACCTGCTCTGCCGGTGATGGACCACTGGCCAACACTTTTGATGCCATGGCTGAAATGCGGCCCGTGTCAAAGTTTCTAATCACTGATTTTGAGTCTATAACCAGTTTTGACCTGTTGTTGGATTAGAGCAAGCTCTTCCGCCTGCGTTGCGGCCGAGTGTCGAGTGCTGCAGCAAACTACCAAGCCCCCGTTTTCTCTAGTTGCTAATGAAACGCGTCCCATACCGTCCATGCTTTGTGCGGCATCTGTATATAAGACGTCCTGTCTGCCCTCAAAACGGGCTTGTAGGGCTGCTGCTCTATCACTCCTCCGGCTTGCATGGTAGACGGGGTGCATGTTTTTGGGGAGCGGAGGTATTTTTAATTTCTCCATAACCTGTCTAGGAACCTTGTTTGAACGTCTGGAGCATGCTTGCGGCTCATAGCCTAGTTTCTCCCAAATGCTCCGACCAGTATGACTGCGCAACAGTCTCTGGTATTGCGAGCTCGTTGCAGCCTCAATGAGCTCTTCGAGGGTATTGGAAACTCCTAGTCTCAAAATCTAGTTTTTCGATGTTTTGGGTAGTAAACCTAGTGCCGTTTTGATCCCGTTTACGAATGAGAATGCCAAGTTTCTCCTTTTCCACCTTGTGAAGCCGTAAATACGGCGCCACATAGACTATCTTGCTGATTATGAAAGACTGGAGTAGCCTAAGGAGGTTAGCATCTTTCATGTCCGCAAATTTGTTTGCGATCCGCTTCAGGAGTCCATAAGTTTGATTGGTGCTAGCGTCTAGAGTTCCTGCCATTAGTCTGTATTCGTAGTCCCAAGCCTCTAATACTTGCCACCGTTGGTATAACATTACCGTTGACCCTGAGAGTTATTTTCGGGTTATCCTGCTTTATACGCCTAAGATGGGACGGTCGCATCGGATTGAGAACGGCGCTTCCGATTTCTCGTCCGAACATCTGAGCCCGATTGGTTCTAAGTATATTTCTATAGCATCAATTTCTAGCTGGAGTGTCTGTTCAATTTCACCGTCACAGCCCCTGCACATCCAGAGTCAGGTCATCTGTGTATAATGTATGGCTTAGCCCCGGGATTTCCTCTATTTTTGCGGGAAGGCCAAGCATGGCGATATTAAGCAGGATCGGGGACAACGCCGATCTTTACGGTGTGGCTTTGTTTCCCAGTCGAATACCTTCTACTGTGTGTCCCCCATACTGATGGTTACCGTTCTATCGCCGAGGAAATCGCGTATGTAGTTGTATGTGCGAACTCCTACATCTAATGCACTGAGATTCTGCAGAATAGCCGATTTCTTCCCGTTAACAAAAGCTTTTGACACGTCTAGACCAACGATCAACCTGGTGTCTACTGTTGAAATGTATATGATCTGTTCTTCTAGCTGCAACATGACATCGCACGCGGTCAAATGAGGTCTAAATACGATATGATGTTCGGATAGATATTGCTATCCTCCAAAAACCGGTTCAGCCGGGCCTGAACAACATGCTCCATCAGTTTCGCCACGCATGACGTGAGCGAGATTGGACGCAAGTGTTCGAAATCCGGCCGTTTCACCGGTTTCGGGAGGAACACGAGGTTTCCGGCCTTCCATGCCGCCGGCAGCCGACCGGCCTCCCAACTCTCCTGCATGAATCATCATCATCACAAGCCTGACTATACCCACTGCAGGGCGAAGGCCTCTCCCATATTTCTTCAATGAACCGGTTCAGTGCTAGATGCCTACACGTGACCCTTGCGAACTTCTTCATCTCATCCGCCCACCTAGCTTTCTGCCACTCCCTGCTACGCTTTCCTTCCCTTGGAATCCAGTTCGTTACCCCAAGCGACCATCGAGTACCTTCTCTTCGCACTACATGTCCTGCGCATGCCAATTTCTTCTTAATTTCCACTAGAATGCCAGTAACTTGAGTTATTTCTGTGACCCACTCTGCACGCTTCCTATCTCTTAATGTTACCCCTACCATTTTTCGTTCCATAGCCCTCGGAGTTGTCCTCAACTTAAGTAGAACCCTCTTGGTTAGCCTCCACGTTTCAGCCCCATAGATGAGTACAGGTAAGATGCAACTGTTGTATACTTTCCCCTTGAGCGATACCGGTAAGCTGCTAGTCATAATCTGCGAGTGCTTGCCAATTGCGCTCCATCCCAATCTTATTCTTTTTGTTATTTCCTTTTCATGGTCCGGATCTGTGGTTACTACCTGTGCTAAGTAGACATTCTAAAACAGCGCAAAAGAACAGGGACGAGAGAACAAAACGTACAACACGAGCGCTCGTGTTGTACGTTTCGTTCTCTCTTCCCTGTTCTTTTGCGCTGTTTTAGAATGTATACATACCAACTCGCCCAGGCTTCTATTTAAGTAGACATATTCGCCTACTTCTTCAGGTGCTTCGCTACCTAACGTAAACTGCTGTTCCTTCCCGAGGGTGTTGAACATTACATTAGTCTTCAGCATATTGATTTTCAAGCCTACTTTTCTACTTTTCCTGTCTAGGACATCAATCATTATTTGCAGTTCATCCACCGAGTTACTTAGCAAGGCAATGTCATCAGCAAATTGCAGATTATTGAGGTTTTCTCCACCTACCCTTATCACTAACTGCTCCCATTCCTAATCTCTGAATACTTTCTCTAAGCAAGCTGTGAATAGTACTGAGGAGATCGTGTCACCTTGCCTAACACCTTACTTTATGGGAATTTTGTTACTTTCTTTATGCAGAACTATGGTTGCTGTGCAGCCACTATATATATCTTCCAGCACTTTCACGAGCGGCTCGTATACCCCCTGATTTCGCAATGCCTGCATCACCGCCGAGGTTTCAACTGAGTCAAACGCTTTTTCGTAATCAAGGAAGGCTATGTATAAGGGCTGGGTATATTCCGAGCATTTTTCTATCACCTAGTTGATGGTATGGATATGATCGATAGTAGAGTACCGTTTCCGAAAACCTGCTTGATCCTTTGCTTGATTGCAGTCTAAGGTTGTCCTGATTCTATTAGCGATTACCTTAGTAAATACTTCATACGTAACAGACAGTAAGCTGATTGGTCTATAATTTTTAACGTCTTTAGGGTCCAATTTCTTATGAATGAGGATAATGTTTGCATTCTTCCATGGTTCCGGTACCGTCGAAGACACCAGGCACTGCGTATACAGGGTGGACAGTTTTTCTAGCACGATATCCCCCCCCCCCCTTCGTCCTTTAACAAATCTGTAGTTATCTGAACCTCTCCTGCTGCTTTCCTCCTTTTCATAGTTTCTATTGCTTTATTAACCTCGTCCTTCGTCATTGGTGGAACGTCTGACGGTTTTTCCCTACCGCCAATCGCATTACGGTCCTGACTACTTTGGCTGCTGTAAAGATCTGTATAGAACTCCTCGGCTACTTTGACTGTCTTGTCCATATTCGTGATGACGTTGCCCACATTGTCCCTTATCGCATACATATGGTTTTTGCCTATGCCCAACAGAGGTGGGCATTTGACCTCAAAAACCTCGACCTCACCTCAAACTCAAAAAATATTTGGCGACCTCACTCAACCTCAACCTCATCAATTGAGGTTGAGGTCCCCCAGGTGACCTCACCTCACTTTTCAGGTGACCATTAGCGACCTCACTCAACCTCACCTCAAACTCAAAATGTGAGGTTGAGGTCGGGCGCTCGACCTCAAAAAAAAAAAAAAAGAATCATTAAATTAAACCGCAACCTAAAGCTAATATACATTTCTCGGTAATCCTAGGGTATATAGGCTAGCCAGAATTTTGTCGTATGAAGGCTGTATTTTACTCCTAATTTTATACAACTATTAATATCCCGGATAAAAGCAGAAAATCTCCGGACACTACATGTCCAACTCTGCACTAAAGTGGCAATCCTCTCCCCCTCCTCGCCTACCCTTTTGTGGTCGGTTTCAATCTAAGGCCTATATGGGTACAACGTTACTACGCATAGGCCCATAATGCAATACAAAGAGTTTATCCCATCTGACCCACGTGAATAAGATTCGTATTAGAAATAAAACAAGCCAGTTCTTACTATAAGCTGAAAAGCCAAATGCTGTTCACCCTAGTGACGACGACAAGAATGACGATATGCTCTTTTTTTTTCTTGCCGCATAGCGCTAAACAGACAGGGACACAGCGAGACACACGGGACGGCCGCTTTTTTTTAACGCCTGTCCAGTATGTCCGGCTGTGTCCCTGTCTGTTTAGCGCTATGAGGCAAGAAAACCGACACCAACTCGCCCAAGTTTCCATCCTTGCTCTTTTTCTTAATTCGAAAAAAAAACAACTGATGATTGCCGAGCTTTTTTTTTAATACACTGTACATTGTTTTGCGACAGAATACATTAAATTAGGAAAAAATAGGAATTCGTGCCTCGTTAGTACGGACGCTTTGGTTTCCGACCAAAGCTGTCCATAAAGCGAGTCATCCATAATGACGAGTCATCAATAAAAACGAAAAGTGTATAATTGAGAAAAAATTATAATTAATGGCTGCTGTTTTAATTAATTTGGGTATATAAACACAGCCGAGATTTCGATGCTACCCTCTTCTCCACAAAACCGTCGACCCAAAACGTCATGTCTGTTCTTAAACCTTGTCAGCCATCCTCTTGAGCAGCTGAAGTCAGTAACGCCTAGACAGAGCGTAGAATAATATTTCTCAGTAAATATCCCCCTGTTTTACTGAACAAAAATTCCTTAAGTCATCAAAGGTAAAACCTATCAAGACGGAGGAGAAGAAGCACCCATAATGTTGCCGAGACAGCGAGCCTTCTCTTGAAGCATTTCGTCGCTCACGACAGCACCATTCGCGAGCACATTTCCGAACCACATTAACAAGGCTGACTCCATTTCTTCGAACTGTGCTGGGCGCTGTCGGACTGTGGCTTACGCTGTGATGCCGACGTTGAGCCATTTATCGGAGTCCGGTAGTATATATAGATGGTATACCGTCGACCTGGCGAGGCTGAGGCCTAGTTGAACTTGGGTCCAGTCTTTCACGGCTTGGATTGACTGAGATTGCTTTTGCCGCTTGTATTCACAGATTTCCCGCTTCGCGCCTAAGTTCAGCTCCTTTGCGTTTAACTCCAACCATGCCAAAAGTCAGACTAAAGTTGAGAGTTACAGGCTCCTGCTTATTTGCACTCTTTTTCCCCAGTTAGCCTAACTGACTTTCCGTTCTTCTGATTCTTTCTTGCCTTGTACTGTTTTTGTAAGGAAGCGAGGGAGTCAACTTGGCAGGCTACTATACAGAATGCTATCAAACAACCCTTTCCTGTGCCGTTTGTATGTGTTCATATGAAACAAACACTGCAAGCTGAAGTACAGTTTAGAACGACGGCTAGCCGACTACGAAGAGCTCATACCTTGTCAAGGCCGCATCGTTGACTCAAGGCGAAGCCGACATGCGGATCGCTGTGGTGCAAAATGTGGTAGTTCGGCAGCGCAACAGTGACGAAAACCAGGAGCATGAGAAGGAAGGGCGTCCAGGACGGGACGCCCGGTCCTGGTTACGTGGTCGTCGCGTTTCTTTTGTCTCTCTACTTCGTGAGTGTGTCTTAACCCTGACCGAAAAGCGTGAACGGCTTCATGGAACACACTTTGTGTTCTGGGATAAAAAAACTTCAGTTCCCACCCCCAATTTTGGCGCTTGTCTTTCTTCTTATTGTTTCTTTCTTACGCTTTTACCGGCCTCTCTGCTGTTCTGCGACCACATGTTGCTGTTTTCCCGACTGCGGCCTCTAGTTGCGGCGCTGCCGCTGCACCCAGAAATCTCCCGGTTCCCTCCATTTGGGTTCTTTCTTAGTTAGCTGACCCTCGGTTTGCTGTGTACGATCCCTGTTATCCACCCTCCTTTTCTCCTCCTCCTCCCTTCCTTTCCGCTCTTGCCCCCCCCCCCCCCCTCCTAAAACGACGACACGCCCGCTTTGGTTCTTTCCAATTCCACAGGACTCGTTCAGGCATCCGACCGTATCAGCTGTCGCATAGGTTCCCGGCCTGCGCACCCTTGTTTAACTTGCGTTCGGACTCCCCTGCTTTTTTCAAACGATGTCCATATTAACGAGACACAAATACATGGGCCGAATAGGCTGTGTGCATTCATCCCATCTCCATTGTTCAGAGAGCGAGTTTCTATATTAACGAGACATAAATACATTGAAAAATCTTCGCCCCTAGAAAAACTGTCCATAATTCGGGTCCTCCATATTAACGGATGTCATATTAACGGGGCACAAATTTTCCGTAAAAGCCACTCATGAAACGACTTGTGAAGACTAAATCCTCAACAAAACAAACAAAAGAGGAAAAGACAGCAAAACACCAATTAATCATAAAACTCAGCCAACGCCGAATAAACCTTCAGAAAATTTCGAAGAGGAATGCTGTTTATCTTATGAGGTCCCAACCGGCCACTCCTGGGCGTTAGTTTATAATTCTGTGATCCCGTAGCGTATTGCAAGAATTGGCGAAATTGCTTCTTCGAACACCACGCTTACATTAAAAATTACAAGGGTCGGAACTGCAAAGAAAAAGGGTTAAACGTGAACCACTTTGCTGTCGCGAACATCGGCTCGCCCGTCAAATTTCGCCGGAGCAAAATGTCCAAGTCCCACCCGCCTAAAAAACCAACACACACACACACACACACACACACACACACACACACACACACACACACACACACACACACACACACACACACACACACACACACACACACACACACACACACACACACACACACACACACACACACACACACACACACACACACACACACACACACACACACACACACACACACGATATAAATACTTGTACGTCCGAACCGAATACTGGATGCCATTTCGCCAACAATTCTGAGACGAGCTTATTTGTGGTATTCACTTGTTTTCCTTGGAAGACTGAACTAATAAATTGCACGGTGGTGTCTCCGAAGCTGCTTCGCCGCGTGCACCGTAGGCGAATCTAGAGAAACCGTTTCTTCGTTAGTGTCGTATAGTTACAGCACATAAACGTAAAATAAAGACAAGAACAACAGAAAGGAGGCGAGCAAGCAGCCCGGAGGGACCGCGCCCCCCGCTGTGCACACGCTCCTCCCTTCACCGTCCGTCTGTAGGTATCTGGTTTTGCTCATGCGGTGAATGCCGAACTGTCACCAATACACACCAAAAGGCAGTGGCGTATGTGTGCCAGCTCCGCTTTCAGAGACTATAGATTGCGCTTTCCAATACTTGCAAAAGAATAAGAAAAAAACTAAATGACCGCGCGGGCAAGTGGAAAGGAGGGTTGTGCTATGGGCCTATGAAAAGATGCCAAAGAAAGAGCCTAATGTGAGGGAAGAACTTGTTCTCTTTTCGGCAGTGTACGAACTTAATTGACATACAAGAAAATATATATAAATAAATACCATGTTGACGAAAGTAATAACAAATATCGCACACTAAAAACAAGAAACCTGCGCTTCCCAGAGCGTATAGAAGGTTTGAGACATCGACTTAATACTGCATTCCTCAGTGCTAACATGTAATTGGCTTCATATGACGTACATCTAAATTGATTATTAAAGAACAAAACAAATATCTGAAAAAATTATTCCGACATCTGGCCACAAAAATTTTCATCCGATTGATTTGTACGTCTCGAGCAGACGGGAGCACAAAAGAGACACGTTCAGTTCGCCACACGTATTCGTCCGTCTAGACACCAAAATGTCGAGCCGGAAACCATCTCAATACTTTCTAGCTCATAAAAACATGTAGGAGAACGCTTTTCTCTTTTTTTTTTCTGCGCCTGAATAAGAGATTTCAAGAGAAACCTGATATTATGAAGTTAATAATCCCTGACTCTCGTCCTTCCTCCTGCATTGCTTGATTTCACCAGAATTTGAAAGAGAAATAAAGGGCCTTAGCGGAGCGAAATCATTTTTTTTTTTTTTCATTGCGCTTTACTGCATACAAGGCCCATATATTTTTTTGTCTCTTCTATCTCGGCAAATGGTTAACATGCGCAGGCTTCTTTCCTGTGTACCAGTTGCGTCTTACAAGCTGTGCCGTCCGTTTCATCCTGCTGCAGGTTTTACCGCTACACTAGCACCTTCATCCCATCGCAGTTGTTCGGGGCCACCTGTGAATCTGTTAGAAGAAACAAGCAGCACAAGACCAAATAGAGGTTGTTCTGGAGAATACAAGAATATAAATTTATAAGACCGGAATATAGAACGATGACGTACAATTCGAAAGGGAGGACTTCGATAAAATGCCCAGATGGTATTGTGCCGGTTTTTCTGGTTTGTTCACGTTTTTTTTTTTTTTTTATCCGTCAGTATCACGTCCCCTAACAATTTCGCTGCACCATTTTCTGTGAAGTTTCCGTGTTGTGTACAGCGGGGTCCTTTATCGAATGTAAGGCAGCAGCCGTGACGTTAGCGCCTGGAAACGGGCATGCACAAGACACAGTTCTGCTCCGCGCCGTCTGCGCAAAGACAATTTGCTTCGCTTTTTAGTTTGCTGGTTTCTTCGCGGCATCCGACAAAAGCACCGCAGGTCAACGTGAGTTATATGCTTTGCGCGCTCCTGGGTGTTTGAGCCTGCGGCAAGCATCGGCACAAAGACGTCAGAGGAAACGAGGGTGGCGTGCGGGGGCATGAGGAGTTCGTGAAGTAAAAAAAAAAATATATCTCCTTCCAAGTAGACCAGAGGGAAGCGTCCTCGGGCTGCGGACGTTACGGCGGAATGCCGAAAGCTGGGCAGGGGCTGCGGCATCCGGTCGTCCGATTGGGGGGTAACCAAACACCGAGAGTCGGCGGGCACACCGCGGCAGTACGCTCGAGCTCCGCGTCAAAAGGGGCGCTCTTCGAAGAAAGCCGCGGCAACAGCAAAAAGCCTGGATCTCACAATGTCGACCTCACACAATGACGACCTCACTCAACCTCAAACTCACGCGTGAGGTTGAGGTCCAATTTCGTGACCTCACTCAAAACATTTCGAGCTGTCACCGACCTCACCTCAACCTCACCTCACTCCGTGAGGTTGAGGTCATTTTGAAGTTGAGGTCGACCTCATGAGGTCGAAACCTCATGAGGTTGCACACCTCTGATGCCCAATTTCTTCTTTACCGCTTTAAGGCTTCCCCCGTTCTTTACAGGATGCTCAATTTTCTCCATGTTATACTTCCTGATATCGGCTACCTTGCGCTTATTGATTAGCTTTGATATCTCGGTCAATTCTATCTGGTCTGTTGGATTGGAAGCTTTCATACTCTGGCGTTTCTTAATCAAATATTTCGTCTCCTTAGACAGCTTACCGGTATCCTCACTGACTGTCCTACCACCTACTTCTACAGCGCACTCAGTAATGATATCTCTTAAATTATTGTTCATTGCTTCTAGTGTAATGTCGCCATCCTCGGTTAGAGTTGAATATCTATTCTCTAGCGAGACCCTGAACTCTTCTGCCCTCCCCCTCACCGCTAATTTGTTGATGCGTTTCTTTCTCACTGATCTGTTGCGTTCCTTCTTTAGATTTAGGCTAATTCGGGACCTCACCATCCTGTGGTCACTGCATCGCCCTTTCCCGATTACATCTTGCATAATGGCAGGAGTTGAACACAGTATGAAGTCAATTTTATTTTTAGTCTCCCCGTTAGGACTTTTCCATGCCCATTTCCGTTTCTTTCGTTTGCTGAAGGTATTCATGATTATTAGGTTATTGCGCTCTGCAAACTCAACTAGTAACTCCCCCCTGCTATTCCTAGAACCAATCCCATAGTCACCTACTGCCTGCTGTTTCCCTACCTTGGCATTGAAGTCGCCCATTATAGTACAGTATACTGCGCCATTACTTTTCTCATTGCCTATTCTACATATTCGTAGAAGCTTTCAACTGCCTGCTCATCATAACTACATGTGGGTGCCTAGGCCTGTACAACCTTCAGTTTATAGCGCTTATTAGGCCTAATTACAATGCCTGCCACGCTCTCATTAATACTATAGAATTCATCTATATTACTCGCTATATACTTATTGACAAGGAAACTTACTCCTAGTTGTCGCCTCTCTGGTAAACCGCGATAACACAGTACATGCCCATCCTTCAGTGCAGTATATGCCTCATTCGGCCTCCTTACCTCACTAAGCCCTACGACATCCCATTTCATACCCTCTGGTACCTCTAACAGCACTGTTAAACTGGCTTCGCTAGCTAAGGTTCTAGCGTTAAACGTTGCCTGGGTCAGTTTCCAATGGCGGCCTATCCAGCAGAGCCAGGAATTCCTAGCACCCCCTGCTGCGTCACAGGTCTGATCGCCGCCGTGGTCAGTTGTTTCGCAGCCGCTGGTGACTGAGGGCCGGGGTTTTATGGAACTAATCATGAAAGGTTGCGGCCAATTACTGCACCAGAGTGGGCAACTCCTGTTCTGGTGAGGGAGTGCGTTGCCGGAGGTGTTCACCGGCATTAGGTCGCACCCCAAACATGTTTATGCAATTCCATCAACACGCGGATTTTTTTTAATCCGGTGGAGAATTGCGCGGCACTGGGATTTGAACCCTGGTCACTCCTGCATGATTGCAGCGAGGTACTATCTGATCGACGCGTCGTCCAAGATTCTTAGCATTCAATTGCTGACCTGTTCGAACCTGCAGCAGTCTTTGTTCTCAGTCTATTTATTTCTGCCCGGACTTCGGAAACCGTTATTTGGCTATCTAGCTCCGGGTTTTACTGGCCCTTGTAATTGGGCATTTGTTTGCCTGTACCATTTGCGCAGTTCAAATACCGGTATCGGACTTGGGATATTAGAGAAGCTGCGGTCCCGTCAAAGGTATGTATTAGCCTGTGAAGTTGCTACCTGGCCTCGCGAACTATGGAACAGCATTCAGCATGCAGAATGGCTTATTGCTTCTGACGTATCCCCTGAAACCGACCCATCTCCGGACTTAACTCTAACCGGAGGCAGCGTTTTCGCCACGTGGTGTAACATGGATGAAAATATAGGCAGCAACCATAACAGTATAGAAATTGTAGACAACGGCCCACCGGTCGTCCGCATCAAGAAGGCAACGTTGGTGAACTGGGAGGCCTTCCCAAATGGCGGCACAGGTGACCAGGAAGGCATACGTAACATTGACGATTGGAATAGAAGGGTCATTCATTCGGTCAACGAAGCAACGAATGAGGTTGAGGTTGACGAGGACGTTGAAGGAGTAGATCTTCACATGGTCAGTCTCTGGCGTAAGAAGAAGGATCTAAAATTGCGACTAACACAGAAAAGAGGAAATAGGAACTTGCGCAGACAATTGGCAGTGCTGAACAAGGAAATTGAAGAATATGCTCTCGTTTTAACAAGGCTAAACTGGGGCATCATTTGTGACAAACTGGACAGGAACATCGGTAAGAAAGTACGTTGAACTTACTTCAGCATCCTCTAAATCTCGTGAGCAAAATTTATTTGTATGTCGTAATCTTGAAGGAGCTGCAGAGTTGTGAAATTTGCTATCCATTCTCGACTTTGGATGCATCTGTGATATCACTTCTACTCTGTTATCAATGCAGCTGGCAATTGGCCATTAGGCAAACAGCTTGGACCGTTCAAAACCAGTTTCAGTGCTTCTTTCCTAAAATCCTCGAGTTGCGTTGGTGTTTTCCTGTTTGAAAGAAGCCCGACCCATCTCGCTAAATCTTATCCATGCAGCTTTATTTCACAAGCCCTTTCGTTTTCAAATCCTTGGTAATCGGTGCTTACTGTGAGAACCAAGATACCGCCAGTGAGCTGTGAAATGCAAAAGAAAGCCTTTCATGCTGCTATTCAGGCTGTAATATTGTCACAGACAACAGGGCTAGACGTGACTAAATGAGAGGGCGAAGCTGTACCAGCAGGCAGAGTTCCGCAGACAGCGTGCAAGCCGACTACAGCGTCCTTTTCTTCCAGGCTCCCCTAAGAACCTCAGGAAGATCAGGTGGCATTACTCCCCCTTCCTAAAAAACGAAAGCAGACACTGAGCACGAGAGATGGATGAAGCAAGCGGAAACAAAAGTATCAGAAAACGAACAGAATAGATAACGGAAGCGGGGTAAGGTGTCCTACAAGACAATGAAACAAGAGCATAGCACACTGCACATTACCGCGTGAAATGCGCACGGCTTCATGCGGACATCGTGCACCACCTGGCGAATGGTTGCCGACGCGAGGGCTGCTCAGTACCTGCTGGAAGGACTTCGTATGTCACTTCTATGACACGGCGCAGAACTTCGTAAGGTCCAAACTAACGCAACATCAGTTTTTCAGACAAGCCTTGCCTGCGAACCGGTGTCCATAACCAAACTTGCTCTCCAGGTTCGTACCTGACTTGTCGATGACGGAGGTTGTATTGGCGCATATCCTTGCCCTGCTGTTGCTGAATGTGAATACGGGCAAGTTGACGTGCTTCCTCGGCTCGCTGAGCAAGCTGTTCGGCGTCTGGCATGAGCCGATGATCATCAGTGCAGCACGGAATCATGGCATCCAACATCGTCTGAACGTCGCGTCCGTAGAGCAGGCGAAAAGGCGTAAAACGCGTCGTCTCTTGGGTGGCAGTGTTGTATAGCACATGTGACGTATGGAAGAATCTCGTCCCAGGCTTTGTGCTACGAGTCTATATACATTGCAACCATGTCGGCGATCGTTTTATTCAGTCTCTGCGTGAAGCCATTTGTATGTGGATGATAGGCAGTGGTTTTGCGATGGCTCGAGTGACTGAGCTCAAATACGTTGTGCATTAGTTCCGTAAACGCTGTACCTCGATCGGTGATGACATGAGATGGTGCGCCATGGCGCAACACGATTTGCTGCATAAAAACTGGGCGATCTCAGATGACGTGCCACGCTGCATCGCCTTGGTTTCCGCATACCGTGCGAGATAGTCGATCGCGAATATAATCGATTTGTTACCGAACGCTATCAACGCAAATGGGCCCAGAATGTCGATGCCGATTTAGTCAAACAGTGTCCGTGGAGGTGCAATAGGTTGGAACAAACCCGCTGGCTTAAGAGGCGGTGCCTTTCGACGCTGGCATTCACGAAAGCCTCTGACGTAGCGATGAACGGCGTCAGCAAGTTTATACCGATAATAGGTTTGACGAACTCGGCCGAGTATGCGTGCAAAGCCCAAGTGGTCAGTGGTGGGCTCATCATGGCAAGCAAAAAGGATATCGGCATGGAGGTCGGCCGGTATTACGAGGAGGTACGCTCGGTCAACTGTGCTGGATGTTTGCTTGAATAGAACGCCATTCCAGAGACAGCAAGCAGACAGGTCACCAGCAAATTGGCCAGGTATTTCAGCAGTGCGACCCTCCAGATGATCAATGACAGGTCGAAGCTCTGGGTCAGCTCGCTGTCTGGTCATTACGTCTGAGGCACTCACCCGTTCAAGAAAACCGCTCTCGTCGACCGTGCTCTCATCGACTAAACCGACGGGCAGCTTCGTGCTTCTCACCAGATTTATACACAATGGTGCACTCAAATTATTGGAGGCGAAGGCTCCATCATGCTAGGCGTGCCGATGGGTTGCGGAGGTTAGCCAGCCAGCACAAAGAATGATGGTCGGAGAAATGGTAGGGTAACATTAAGAGATAGGAAGCGTGCAGAGTGGGTCCGAGAAATAACTCAAGTTACCGACATTCTAGTGGAAATTAAGAAGAAGAAATGGGTATGGGCAGGACATGTAGTGCGAAGAGAGGATAACCGATGGTCGCTTACGGTAACAAACTAGATTCCAAGGGAAGGGAAGCCTAGCAGGGGACGGCAGAAAGCTAGGTGGGCGGATGAGGTTAAGAAGTTCGCAGGGGTCAGGTGGATGCAGCTAGCACGAAACCGGGTTAATTGGAGACATATGGGAGAGGCCTTCGCCCTGCAGTGGGTTTTGATTTGGATTGGTACTGAGGCTTCTTTTTTACCAGGTGGACCAGAAAGGTCCTAGCCAAGTCAATTCCCTACTGTGACGGAGTCTGTCCCGCCCTGGCGCAGCGCCACCAACACTATTTATCTAGTATGCCTTATCCAGTTCTCAAGGCGTCGTTCGGTTGCCTCCACAGCCACAGCCATCTCATCTCGCTGTGTCGCATCGCTGTTCACCGCAGCGTCTCCTTGCGGCTCTCCAGACGTGAACCCCAGCGCCTGCGGCAAAGTTGACCCGCTAGGCTGAGATGGCATGAGCACTTAGCAAGTCAACACAATATACTCGATCGTCTCTGTCTCCCGCCCGCACACCGCACACAAGACATCCCCGTTGTCCTTGCCCTCGATCCGCGCTTGCCATTTCTTCGTGCGCAAGGTATAGTCAGGCTGATGATGATGATGATGATGAAGCTTTCAATTTTTATAGCAGTTGAAGTATGGTAGTTAGAATAAAACACAACTACACAGTGGCCATCGGCACTTCATATATACATCAGGCAGACGATGCACATCAACCACGTAATCATGCACATTGAAACAATGCGTCGGCTATCGATATTTTCTACTAAGGAATGTTATTGTGGTTTAATTACCAAGCTGTGATCCCCACAAAAATCCACGTAATGTTCATTATCGGTTAATTCGGCCAATTTCTACTCTTGACTCACCCTGGTTTTACATATACAAAGCGTGCCACTCCTAAGCTGGGGACCAAAATCGCGGCCCACCAAGCTTAAAGGTCGTTTTTGGCCAACATCGGCAACCCTGGCCGGAGATGTCACCACATTAAGCCGGGCGCCGCAGCGAAACATCGTCATGATCATCAGCCTGACTATACCCACTGCAGGGCGAAGGCCTCTCCCATATTTCTCCACTTAACTCGGTTCTGTGCTAGCCATAGAGTTCCTTACACTAACTAGAGGGAAAGCTGAGGGCGCTGCACTTCAGCCACCATGGGCGCGCTAAGAATCATGGGCCGGCGTGCTACTTTTTGAGGGACAGTCGGTTTTTCTCGGGTACGTGGAGTGGCGTTACTGCGATGTTTCTTTTTCGTCATCATCATCATCTGAAGGTGCGTACATAGACCGCGAAAGCCATAGTAGCGAAGGCGCAAATGCAGACATCGCCAAAAAATGGTTTTTGTTTCTCGAAATGCCTCTAAAAACTTCCTTCAGTGATTGCACAACCATAAATATTTTTGTAACGTATATTTATTTCAAATTTTTTTATTTCAAAATACCAATATTTCGCACTTAATAGTGCGAAATATTGGTATTTGTGCTGCTCAAAACTAAGCCAACGACGCATCGCTTATATTGGAAAAATATCACACTGGCATGCTGTTTCTCTCTCTTTTTGCAATTTATAGTCACAATATTCAATCTTAGGACATTATTTATGGTAGAACAACGTTTATCTTTGCATTATTTATTTATTTGAAAATACCTTACAGGCCCATTAGGCATTGTGTAAGGGGGACATAAAATCTATACAGTGCAATATATACATAAAATGTAAGGAAACAGGCAAAAGATACAAAGGTAATTGATATATGAACAAACAAAATAGTACGATGCGAAAATTATTATATCATTAAGAAAAAGAAATACGCGACACAAATTAAAGCACAATGGTACACACACAGATTAGGCACAATAAACAGCAAGCGGCACACAGTGCCCGAATGGCGCTTAAAAAAAAAACGGAAAGAGTACATAGGCAAACACAAGTAAATAAAACCCATCAAGACATTTAACAGCTGCAACAAATTTAATAAAAATGTATATATAAGACAAATAAGGCAAAATGAAGGCTCAGTGATATAATGTGATGAGTTGGCGATGGAACGCTTCTAGATTAGGAAGAGAAGCGATAATGTCTGGCAGGTTATTCCATAATCTGATGGCTCGTGGAAGTGCTGATGAGTTGAAGGCTAATGTGTCACCATATATTCTTGTAAAACTGAGGTGATTGTGCAATCTTTTGGACGTGCGGGATGGAACATCGAGGTGAAGCGGACAGGATCGATTGGGGGTATACATACTTGTGAAATAGTGTTAGGAGGGCGATGTCGCGGCGTGTACCTAAGGATTCTAACGAAAGGTTACTTTTAATCACAGTGACACTTGAATGGTAGTTATAGTTTCGCGATATGAATCGTGCTGCCCTATTTTGGATGGATTCTATTGCGGTGATCATGTTGTTATGATAGGGAGACCAAATGGATGAAGCAAATTCAAGTTGTGGACGAACAAAAGTAAGGTAAGCTAGTTCACGAATATTAGCAGGAGAATTCCTGAGATTACGTCGTAGGTACCCTAATACTTTGAGGCGGCAGCGCATATGGATGTAATATGGAAGCACCATGAAAGATCAGAGGAAAGATTAACACCGAGGTATTTGTAATGGGATACGACAGTCAGTAAATCGTCTTGAATGCGGTATGGAAAGCTGGAATTGTTTCGTTTGCGGCTAAATGATATTATTTTGCACTTCGATACGTTATGGGTCATTAACCATGAGTTGCACCATTCGTTAATAAGAAGCAGATCTGATTGGAGCGCCAGGTGGTCATCAGAAGATTTAATGGGGCGATAGATGATGCAATCATCCGCGAAAATTCGCATACAAGAGGATATATTAGTAGGTAAATCATTTATATAAATAAGAAATAATAAGGGTCCGAGCACGCTACCTTGCGGCACACCGGAGATAACGGGGGAAAGATTAGAGCACAGATTGTTAACAAATACGAACTGTTGCCGATGCGAAAGGAAGTTACGAAGCCATGTTAAAGTTAACGAGTCTAGACGGAGTGATGATAATTCTGAAATCAGGCGGCAGTGAGCTACCCGGTCGAAAGCTTTGGCGAAGTCAAGGAATATACAATCAGTTTGAAGGCTTTCATTCATATGGAAATGCAAGTCAGTTGTTAGTTCGAATAACTGTGTTTCGCAGGAATGACCCTTCCTAAATCCATGTTGATTAGTATAGAAAAAGTTGTTCTGCTCAAGATGACTGAAAACGTGAGATGAAATTATGTGTTCAAGCATTTTACAGCAGATGCATGTGAGAGATATTGGACGATAAAATTCAGCTCAAGTTTTGTTTCCTGCTTTAAAAATCGGTATTATTTTAGCTATCTTCCAATCCGCTGGCAGCAATCCACTAGTTAAAGATTGGTGAAAAGTATGAAATAAAAATTTACTAGAGATTGAAATGGTGTTCTTTAAGATTTTAGAATTAATGCCATCAACACCAGCTGAAGTAGATACTTTAAGGTTATTTATGAGAGACATGATACCTTCCTCAGGTATTTCAATGGGTGTCATGTAGCGGCAATTATTGCCGGGTACCTCCGGCAGGTTAGAGCTATCTTCGGAAGAGAATACAGATGAAAAGTATGTGTTGAAAATTGCTGGACATTTAATATTTAAACTGGAATGTTGTTACATTGTAGCGATATGGAACCCCCACCCCGATCTGGACATATATGTTTCCAAAACTTTTTGGGATTAGTTTTTATAAGGGAAGGAAGTTCGTGTGAAAAGTACTTATCTTTCGCGGAGGATAAGGCGGAGCAATATGTTTTTAGTGTGTCACTGTATTTATTCCAAGCAGAACTGGTGCACGCACGCTTAGCAGTCCGATATAACCGCCTTTCTTATTTCGCAGTTGCTTAAGCCTCCTGGTAAACCAAGGATTGGATTTATCTTTAGTTATTTTGATTACAGGAACAAACTGGCCAACCAGAGATGAAACCTTGTCTCTAAAGAGTACCCAGTTTTCTTCTGGGTAGTTTTGGCCAAAAGTTGTACTTCTGCACTCGGTAGCTCTCCGGCCCATTATGCTTTGAGCGTCCATGGTGGCTGAACTGGCCATCTGGAAAGTCCATGTAAACTCCCATAGACGGCAGCCCAGCTTTTCCTCTAGGTAAGAGTAAGAAACTCTATGGTGCTAGCTGCATCCACTTGACCCCCGCGAACTTCTTAACCTCATCCACCCACCTAACTTTCTGCCGCCCCTGCTACACTTTCCTTCTCTTGGAATCCAGTTTGTTACCCTAAGCGACCATCGGTTATCCTCTCTTCGCACTACATGTCCTGGCCATGCCCATTTCTTCTTCTTAATTTCCACTAGAATGTCGGTAACTTGAGTTATTTCTCTGACCCACTATGCACGCCTGCTATCTCTTAATGTTACCCCTACAATTTTTCGTTCCATAGTCCTCTGGGTTGTCCTCAACTTAAGTAGAACTCTCTTGCGAAACATGTAGGTTCCCTACTGCGCGCAGTAGTGTGGTGTCCTCTGTTGGCTCGGGCGATAGTTTCGCGCAATGGAGAAAGCTGTGCTCCGCCGTCTCGTCTTCGCTCCCACATGCCCTGCACATCGCCGCTTGTGCTTCTGGGGAGGGGTCGAAGGGACGGCGGTAGGTCAAAGCGCGGAGTGGATGGATGGATGGATGGATGGATGGATGGATGGATGGATGGATGGATGGATGGATGGATGGATGGATGGATGGATGTGAATGGATGGGATGGGATCCATGAATGTGAATAGATGGATGTGAATGGATGGAATGGAATGAATGGAATGGAATGGATGGGATGGGATGGAATGGATGGGATGGATTGGATAGAATGGAATGGATGGATGGAATGGAATGGAATTAATGGAATGGATGGATAGAATGGGATGGAATAGAATGGGATGGAATGGAATGGAATGATATGGGATGGAATGGAATGGAATGGATGGATGGATGGATGGATGGATGGATGGATGGATGGATGGATGGATGGATGGATGGATGGATGGATGGATGGATGGATGGATGGATGGATGGATGGATGGATGGATGGATGGATGGATGGATGGATGGGTGGATAGATGGATGGATGGATGGATGGATGGATGGATGGATGGATGGATGGATGGATGGATGGATGGATGGATGGATGGATGGATGGATGGATGGATGGATGGATGGATGGATGGATGGATGGATGGATGGACGGACGGACGGACGGACGGCCGGACGGACGGACGGATGGATGGATGGAATATTGGCCTCGAGATCGAGCAGAGTCGCCACCTTGCGGCGAAACCTAGTCAGTGTGGATGCGTTTTCGCGTCGCGTGCCAGCCCGCAGTGATTTACGTGTGCGCGTGCGGCGTGTACAGGAGTGTTTTTGTTTGTTTCGCGGTTTCTGTGAGATTTTGCTTACCTATACGCCTCTTGCAAAATAAATATGAACGGTCTATAACCCCACGCTTCATTAAAAATATATACTTATCCGTATCGAGCATGTCATGCTTGGATAAGGACATCATCCATAGCGGTCTTCGGCGTTTGAGATCCTTTGACATGCAATGTCTCAAACGCAGTGGTACTGTTGTTACCTCCATGTCAAAGCAAAACAGGTCGCTGCCGTCAATAAAAGTTAATGCAAACGCTCAGAAATCGCATATTCCCATTTCTGTTTGGAATACCGCAGCTACTAAAACATATGCCACCGCAGACTGCTTCATATAGCAGAATGCAGTTTGAACAGGCCACTCTAAGCCTGCTATGCCTTCTCTATGCACGATAGAGTTGTGTGAGTACTTTTTTATTTTTTGCTTTTAAACCTCTGTCGCAGTGTCTCAATGGCAAGGGCGCTCGACGGCTGATTTCGAGAACGGGGGATTCAATCACAGCCGTTTCGAAAGGCGCTCCTCTGCTGTGGGATTTGACTGCACAATAAACAATCCCACGTGGTAAATGTGGTGTTAATAATGAAAATCATCCGTCATAGCCGATGCCACTTTCATGCATTAAACCCGGGCCAATATGCATTTGCAATATGCCAATATGCAGGGCGTGAAACAGTGCACGTTGACCGCCTCAAGCCCTGTTAGGAACAGCCTGTTGTGTCCACACCATTAGTCGGCAGGATGCCTCTTTTTTTCTCCCGGGGATAATTGTAGTGTCACACCAACCCTCGGTGATTGTCGACGGTGACAAAGACGACGAGCGTATGTCGAAAGGCGCGTGCTAAAAAAAAGAAGACGGCAGACAAAAGACGAAGACGCAAGAGACTGACGCGCTAGTTAAACGGTCGACCTGAACACCGACCTGAGCTTCAACGCACCCTTACACCCTAAATATTACATAATACAACTAATTAATGTACTTTACTGGTAGCCTATTATAATCATTATAATCCCTGTTCGTCCAAGTTCTGTCTTCCGAGCAAACTCGTCGTTTCTGACAAGGGGAGTAAAACAGCTTCATGCGGGCTTAAATATCAGTGTTTAGTTCGGGAATAAATACATCTTTATAGTGGCATGAAAAGATGACCTCCATTTCTTTCGGAATGGTTTTATATCCGGCATCTGTTTTGGAAGCAACCCTAATAATTTACTTCGCATGAGATTTAGTCACTGCTAAATAACTAGGGATAAAGAAATTTTCAACCTGTAAAATTGCTTCCCAAAACATGGCGCTACACCGCTGTCGACATGAGCTCACCGCGTCTTCTCGCACAGGTGCTTTTCGGAGCCCTGCTGATTCCATGGCCAGGCGACGGCTTCTTCAATGTGGCCGGATGCTTGGCCCCGTCTTCATCTTCAACGGACGCACGCGAGGCCGTGCGAACATCGCCTTTCCCGGAAAACAACGAACAAGCGCCAACTCTGGATACATTCACTTATCTGGACTGGCAACCACCCTCGTCAACTGATACCAGGGGGGCGGAGGCTCTACTTAAACGCCGCGTTGGCGTTCTGCTGCCGGGGCGCTACACCGCTGTCGACATGAGCTTACCGCGTCTTCTCGCACAGGTGCTTTTCGGAGCCCTGCTGATTCCATGGCCAGGCGACGGCTTCTTCAATGTGGCCGGATGCTTGGCCCCGTCTTCATCTTCAACGGACGCACGCGAAGCCGTGCGAACATCGCCTATCCCGGAAAACAACGAACAAGCGCCAACTCTGGATACATTCACTTATCTGGACTGGCAACCACCCTCGTCAACTGATACCAGGGGGGCGGAGGCTCTACTTAAACGCCGCGTTGACGTTCTGCTGCCGGGGCGCTACACCGCTGTCGACATGAGCTTACCGCGTCTTCTCGCACAGGTTGGTTATCGAAACCCTGCTTCTTGTTACCGGTGCTCTAACCGATGTGTGATTGCGGTGTCGTGCCCCGACAGTCTGTTGGAGTGGGTTAAGAAATCCATGGGTTTACGTACTTTGTCCCATCGTGCTTTCTCTGCATTGCTTTTACTCCTCTCGGGAGATGTTGAATTAAATCCTGGCCCTAGTCCGGACAGTGGTAGTATTGATGCATGTACTATTGAGGGCATTTATGCAGTTGTCCGCAGGTTAGAGCAGGGACAGACACGCTTTCTTGCCGATCTTGAAGTAGTTATGAAGGAACAGAATGCTCTTGCTTGTTCGCTGCAGGAACTTCAAAACTCAGTCGCTGTACTGCAAAATGATTTACTTGCAGTCAAAGAAGGCGCCTCAGATAATCGGCGTAGACTGGTAAACGCGAAATCGTCCCTCGAGGATGCAAATAACAGGACACGCAGAAATAACTTGATAGTTTTTGGCTTATCTGACTGTGAAAATGAAAGTTGGAAAGAATCTGAGAAAAATGTTATCGCGTTTTTCCAAACTGAGCTTGACCAGATCACCCACGCAGATGATATCGAACGTGCTCACAGGCTCGGAACTTTTCGTGAAGGAAAGAACCGGCCGATTATTGTAAATTTCTGTAGGTTTAAAGCTAAAGAACTACTGTTGTCGTGCGGATCAAAGCTAAAGGGTAAACGATATGCTATTCGTGAGGATTTCAGTCCCGCTGTTAGACGCGCTCGCTCAAAACTGTACGAATATGCTCAAATTACGAACCTCTCATTCAAACTGCGTTTCGACAAACTACATATAGGCAACAAAATTTTTGGCTACGATAGCGGAGATGACATGGTGACGGAAATAAATAGATAGCTAAATGTCAACCACTGCTCAAAGTCTAAAGCTTTGTGCGCTAGTGCAAAATCTAATTCTCCTTGCAGCCTTCCGCTTAGTATTTTGCTAGTTAACTGCCGAAGTTTGAAAAATAAGGTAGACGAATTTGCTGCATTGCTTTCCTCTGTTCGACCACATGTTATTATCGGGACTGAATCTTGGCTTCATGAATCCGTTGCAGATATCGAAGTCTTTCCTTGTGGCTATGAAGTTTACCGGTGTGATAGAAACACACATGGTGGTGGTGTTTTTGTCCTTATAGATGAATGCCTTCAGAGTAGTGAGTTACCTAGCTCTTTTGATAATTCTGAATCTGTGTGGTGCAGGATTAGACTTAACCATGGCAGTTACATCGCTATTGGGTCCTTTTACCGGCCTCCTCGTTCTTCTAGTCCAGAATCATTTAGTGAGTTATCAAGCTTTTTAACTACCATAAATAGTGATTATATACTTGGAGGAGACTTTAATATGCCTGCCGTTCACTGGAATAAGGGGAAACCTGTTTTGGCTGATTCGACTACCTTATCTCTAGCTTTTTCAGAGTTTATTACAACTAATGACCTGACCCAATTCGTGACTGAGAGCACCAGACGAGGTCATGATAGTGAGAGTACCTTGGATTTGTTTTTTGCTAACTCTGAGTCATTGATTAAAGATGTAGTTGTCATCCCTGGTATCAGTGACCATGACAGTGTTGTGGCCATGTGCTCTACCACTTCAGTCAGATCTGCCCACAAACATCCCAGGAAAGTGTTTTCTTACGACCGAGGTGATTACACGTCAATTTCAAGAGAACTTTCTAGTTTCTACCCTCTTTTTTATGAAGTCATCCAGTCACTGGATATAGATGGAGCTTGGATTCTTTTCAGAGATAAACTAATGGCTTTAATTGAGCAACACATCCCTTCAAAAATTATTACACGTAGACGCCGGAATGATAAGCCATGGGTGGATAAGAAAATTCGGGCATTAATTAATAAGAAACGCCGTCTGTATGCCACATATATAAGAAATCACAAGCAGTCTGTTTTTCCAGGAAATGCGCCAGATAAGCTACAAAATTAAGCAAGAAATAAAGGTAAATAAACATATTTATATTTCATCGCTTGATACAAGGTTAAGAGAAAACCCAAAAGAATTTTGGAAATTTATTAAAATCAATAGTAATGAGGTGACCTCTGTCCCTACTTTGTTAGTTGACGAGAAGACAGTGTCCGACGATTATGAGAAGGCCTGCTGTTTCAATTTTTATTTTCAATCCGTCTTTACTGCCGCATTCTCTGGTGAATTGCCTGAAGCACAAGAAAAAGCCTACGAGGACATGCCCGCGGTTACTGTCACATATAACGGTGTCCTCAAGTTACTTTCTAGCCTAAAAAACAAATCAGCCAGTGGGCCTGATGCCATCCCGTCGCATGTATTGAAAGCTTGCTCACAAGAAATTGCGCATTTCTTAGTAGCCTTGTTTAATAAATCACTATACAGCATTTCTTTACCTGCTGACTGGAAGGCAGCTAATGTCATCCCAGTCCACAAAAGTGGTCCCAAAAAGGCATTGCAAAACTACAGACCAATCTCTCTTACATACATATGCTGCAAAACTATAGAACACATTATTTACAGTTCTGTGATGAAACATCTCCAAAACAATAATTTCTTCTCAAATGCTCAACACGGCTTCAGGCCTGGCTTGTCGTGCACGACTCAACTGGTAGAATTTTCTCATGATCTCTTTTATTATTTTGATCTTGGTTTTCAGGTAGACTGCATCTTTTTGGATTTCCGCAAAGCCTTTGATACCGTTCCTCATGCTTTATTGTTATATAAATTATCTTCTCTCTGTATACACCCTGAAGTAGTAGACTGGATTAGAGGTTACTTATCTGGGCGAACTCAAAATGTTGTAATCCATGGTACTAATTCAACGAATGTCACCGTAACCTCTGGTGTGCCCCAAGGGTCTGTCTTGGGGCCTTTGCTATTTCTAGTCTTTATAAATGACATTGTTGAAGGGCTTGAATGTAAAGTCAGATTATATGCTGACGATTGTGCCATTTACAGGAATATACGAAATGATCTTGATGTAAGTAGTATACAGAGTGATCTGAACAAAATTCATTGTTGGTGCACTAAATGGGGCATGTCTTTGAACACTGCTAAATGCCAGTATGTGTCATTTTTCCGTAAACGTCTTCCCGTGAGATCAGTCTATAATTTGGACGGGCTACCACTTGAAAAGGTCCAACATTACAAGTATCTAGGGGTCTATTTTTCAGAAAATTTGACATGGAACCGACACATAGAATATTTAACCTTAAAGTCATCTAGAACGCTAAATCTCATTAGACGAAATTTTTATAAAGCCCCCACAAAAGTAAAAACAGCTATACGTAACAAACGTCCGTCCTATACTCGAGTATGCTTGTGCGGCATGGGACCCTCAAAGCTCTTACCTTGTGGAAAAACTTGAACGCATCCAAAACCGCGCTGCCAGGTTTGTTTCCGGCAACTATAACTTCCGTAGTAGCATCACATTAATTAAAGAAAACCTTAGATGGAAAACATTGGCTCACCGGAGACTAACCGCAAAATTAGAACTTTTTTACCAAATATACTCTGATCTTACGGGAATAAACAAGAGCTTGTACATTCTACCTCCACATTTTATCTCTGAACGCCGCGACCATAAGCTGAAAGTTCTTGTAACGCGATGTCGAACTGATGTGTTCCGTAATTCCTTTTTTCCTCACACTTCTTCACTTTGGAATAGTCTTCCTAAGAGCATAGCACAATGTAAAACAGGTAAACATTTTCAGTCTTTCCTGGCGTCCAATTTGTCGTAGTAGCTTTCCACCCTTTTAAACCTGTTTCTCGCACTAACATTTTCAGTGTTGTTCTTTTTATTGTTAAACAAATGTGCTTTACTGTATACTTTCGGTATTGTAACATGCTCATTTTAGGTATTTTTTTCCGTTATTGCCCCCCCTGCTATAATGCCCCTGGGCGCTGCAGGTACTTGTATAAATAAATAAATAAATAAATGACAGTGCCCATGCGCAGTTTATAACGATGTCTTCTCAGCGATTGCAAATTACGAGCGCTGCGACGGAGAACAACAACGAGAGAGTAATGACAAGGACAGCGCCTGTCCTTGTCATTACTCTCTCGTTGTTGTTCTCCGTCGCAGCGCTCGTAATTTGCAATCATGTACTAACTAGCTCAACTTTCCGTATTACTTCTCAGCGAGTAATTCGTAGCTTGCACTTTAACGTTACTGAAAATTAATCTCTGATTATTGTAAATTCTGTCAAGTGTGTAAAAGTTCTCTCACATTGTGAAATTTATTGGCATTGCAAAACAAAATAATTACACTACTAATTTACCAATATATACTAACATCACACACATCAGAAATCCCTTATACTTCCCTCGGTTTCAGGAAATCGTTTACGGTTAGTGGCGCATGCAGTAATACACTATCGCATTCTATGACAGTGGCCGCAAAAAGCATCCGCGTGTTTGTGAGCTCGGCAAATTCAATCCACTCAGCGCATCACACGTGAACAATCAGCTTTCCTGTGCGACGAGATTTCCTGTATAGTGTCGGCGTGATCTCATTTTTGGGGAATACTTGTGCGTGGTTGTCTGGGCCAGAGTTGATGTGCTCTCAGTCTAAAGCAACTCGCCATGCAGTGCACTGCCAGTGCTACATTTAACCTGCTTAATCCTCGAGTCAAGTACGATATAATGGACCAGGCTTTCTCGATTCAATCTAAAGTGCTGCAGGTATCTGCGTGGGCTTGACACTAAATTCGTCGGTCTCACTCGCATGAGACAGGCGATACAGGTTTAAACGTCGATAATAAAAACAAAGCTGTCATAGGCAGGCCCAAGCATTAGGCGCGTGGGCGCGGTACAGCGCCAGAAACATGCAAAGTAAATCTAGAAGTCTGGTGGTTGCGTGCTTTGTTTTCCTAAAATCCGCTCTTCTTCTGCTGCATTGGCGAAATCCTTGGATTTTTTTTTTGCAATATTGCAGAAATACTGCAGAAAACACGTTTTCATCGCCAACAAACCCGCCGTAAACTCGGAAGCAGACCTGCACAGCGTGCGTTTCGCCGAGCGCCGCCGGATGCCGATCCACACTACCGGAGTGACGGTGGCGCCACCTCTAGGTCAATCTCACAGCGAACAGGAGCGTCCCCTTTGAAACGGGGTGGTAGCAGTTGCTATCTTACTCATTTTTCACCCGATATTTTAATTATTGTTTTAGATTGATTTACTATACTACCATCATTCTGTTTATTGCAGTTTTGTTTCTACATTGCTACCATTATGTCACTTTTTTGCTTTTAAGCCACCAATCTTCCAGTCGTTTTTTTTTTTTTTTTTGCTAGCTTCCACAGCAGGTTTATTACCCCGGCCACTGCTATTTCTAAACCCCAGAGCTTGAGGAAGAGTGACTGCGCTTCCATCAACTTCCGGATGGATATACCATTACATTTGAGTATAATATGGTCAATTGTTTCAGTGGAGTTACCACATACTGCACTGCGTCATCTTCATTGTTAAATTTCTTTTTGTAGCTGCGTGTTCTAAGGCGCTCTGATCTAGCTTCAAAAAGTAGCGCACTGCCTCTTGAGTTATCAAAGAAAGCTTCCTTCCTGATCTGCCTTTTCCACTTTCGGTATAATTCCACTCTGTTTCTTTTCCATCGAATTTATCGAATTTTAAACTTTTGTGTTTTTAACCTGTTGCTTAATGTTCTTTATTTCTTCGTCCTTGTGACCAGCATACTTAATGGTTAGTTTCATAGTTCTTTTCCTCCATTGTAAGTAAATGCTGTTTATATAAAAGGTATGTAAATACTTTAGCTGCCCATCTGTTACTGTCAAATTTCCTCAGGCGTTCCTCGTATAATATTTTGCTCTGAGCTTCCCGTACTTTGAAAGATGTCCAGCCCATATCTCCCTGTACTGCCTCATTTGTGGTTTTCCCGTGGGCACCTAGTTCTAATTTTCCGACGGCTCTCTGATTTATTTCTAATGTCGACTGTACCTCTGATTTTAGGCACAAAACCGCATTTCCGAAAGTAAGCGCGGACACCATAATTCCTTTCCAAATACCAAATACTCAGAACCTCATACCTGTTGTATCCCCCCAATGCCCTATGCTTCCTTATCCAAACATAACTTCGCCCTTTCGCCTTAAGTGATTGCTCATGCTTTCCAATGTATTGCAATCTTTCGTTTACCCATACATCGATATATTTATATTCTGCTACTCTGGGTATTTCATGGTCTTGTATTTTAAGACCCTGATCAGTTGAGCCGTCGAAAATCATCAGACCCGACTTAACTGCGCTAAAACTGAAGCCTAGAGCGTCCCCTTCGTCTCCGCAATACTTAACTAGAGTTTGCAATTCTTCCTGACTCTCAGCTAGCAGCACAATATCGTCTGCATACATCAAACCGGGAGGCGCTGCTCTACTGCCTTTCCACCTAATCTATATGACAGGTTAAAACCTAGGTTACTTTCTTGTATCCTCCATTCCAGGTTTATTATATACAGCATGAACAGCAGCGGTGATAGAGGACAACCTTGTCTTAATCCTTTGCATACCTTGACAGCTTCCGTACTTCTTATCCCTTCCCATGTAATTTCTACTTTGTTATCCCGGTATATTTCCTGTAGGAACTCTGTTATCTCATAACCGATACCTACTTCTTTTAATATGTTCCATAGGAGTTCCCTGTTTACGTTGTCGTACGCCCCCGTTTATGTCCAGGAAGGCCAAATACAAAGGTCTATTTTCCACTCTAGATATTTCGATGCATTCGGTAAGCACGAATTTAAGCGGCTACCATTTCTAAAGCCGTTTTAAAGTTCTCCGAGTATCTTGTTACTTTGTACCCATGCTTGCAACTTTAATTTCACCGCCTGCATGGCCAACCTGTACATAACAGATGTTATTGTAATCGGCCTGTAGGATTTTATGTGCATCCTGTCTCCTTTCCCTTTATAAACCAAATTAATTTTACTCTGCCTCCAACTGTCCGGAATTTGCTTATTCGTTATGACTGTTTTCAAAGCTTTTAACAACGTTTCCTTACTTCTTGGACCCAATTCATTAATCAGCTTGATTAGAATTCCATCTTTTCCTGTAGATGTGTATTTAGGAATATCTGTTCCGCCTTTTTCCAGTTTAGATTGGTCAGTTCTAAGCTGCTTTGTATTCTGCTGTCTTGTGTTGCTTCCTGATTGGAGGAGATTATCCTATCGTCGCTCTTAAATGACTCGGCTATAAGTGATGTAATATAGTTCACTGCGGTTTCTCCTTTTAAACAATTTCCCTAGTTATCTTGAATCCGGTCCTGCTTTCTTTGATTCTTTTTACCTAGCCAGCTTATATGGTTCCGGAATTTTCTTGGTCCGCCTCTAGAGGCATCGTGTATATCAGCCATCCAGCGATCGGTGGACTGCTTTATTTTACTTTGGACTAGGGCCTGTACATCAAGTTTCTTTTGTCGATATATGATTCCTATTTTTGGTTGATTCCCTCCTGAGATACCTGTGCTTTCTTTGCCTCTCGGTGTTCCCTTGAGCGCCCCGTCGTTGTTCAATGGCTTCCCTGATTTCCTTATTCCAGCAGCACCGTGGCTTCCTCTTTTCATTCCAGTGGTTTGCAACTTTAACCTCCTTAATTTTCCTCTTTATGAGTAGTTTTACCTGTTCATAATCTCAGTCTTCCATGGGGCTATGTCTGCTGCTATCTGCGTATTTGATCGTCGTTTAAGTTAGCGTGTACTTTTTGTCTAAGTTTCATTTCTCTTTTCATTAAGGGCCCCATCTGCAGACTGATACGTTTATGATCACTTCCCAGACTACACTCCCCTTCTTTGTCTATATCCATTTTTGTGACCTTGCTATGAAGTTCCTGTGACATTAGGCAGTAGTCAATGGTCGTGTGCCTGTTGCGGAGTTCCCACATGATTTGTCCTTCACATTTTGTTTCTCTATTTACTGTAACTAGGTCGTGTCGCTCACAGAGATCTAGGGTTAGCTTCCCGTTACAATGTACGTTGTACTTTTCTTCCTTGACCTCCTCCTTGCCATTTTTTGGGGCTCAGCCTCCGTTATTACGCTTTTTTCTGCTTCACTTCTAACTACCCCTGTGCACGGAGCCCTCGCTGACCCCCTAAAAAAGCTACAGCCCTGCCTGCCAGGCGTCAGCCTATCTCTGCTCCAATCTTTCTTTTTAAATGAATGCCATCTCGCTGAAAAGCACTGCCAAAACCTACTTTATGCACCTCCCTGTTTACCTCAACCACTTGGAAACGCTTCTCCAGGCTTAACTTTCTTATGTCCTGATTAACTGTTCCCACGTCCTTTTCCAGCTTTCCGTTCGATCCTAGCACCCCCGGTACTTTGCATACAACTATCTGCACTTGCTGTGTTATCTCCCTGATATCGTCAACTCCCTTAGCTAAACTTTTCACCACTCCTGCAGCGTCACCATTTAGGACATCGTTTAGCCCCACAGCTACTAATCACATATTGCGCTCTGCGGAATTTTTCAACAGCCAATTTTTACACTTTCAGCATTGCCCTCATTGTCATCGCTGGGAAGGTTCCAACTAACACTCTCTTATCACCCTTTACACGTTCCATGATATCTCGCTTGCATCTGCTCATGTTAAGAATCCCCGGCGATAAGCACCTGGGCCTTCTTTCTCCCTCTCCCAACTGTTGGCTCCTGCTTTCGGTTATCTGTGTCATTCTCTCTGGGATATTCATTCTTCCTTCCTATTTTTCCGACTTCTTAGTAGCTGCTTCTAAATAGCTATGTTGGTTCGGATTCGCCTGACCTACTTTGCTTACGCCTTCCATGCCAGTGCTGGTCCCAGCCACGTGGCTCGCACTGGAATGACCGTCCTCGTTGTTTCCAAGGGCAAAGTGGGCCATTTTTTTTTTTTTTCATTTGAGGAAGCTGTTCTAGCAGTTTCTGATTTTCTGCCCTTAATAAACCTACTTCATTTTCTGAATCATCCACAGGAGACACTAAACTGCCCTTTTCTCGTTCAAATCTATCTAGGCGCGCACTCAGCACGCAACACCGACACAAAGAGTCACTGCCTTCCGCTTCATCTACTAAGTCAAAGCGCGTTTCCTTGAGATTAACCTGCCCTTCACACTGAGTACCTTTACGTTCTTTTGACTGCACATCTTAAGCATGTATCAACTGAACTATTTCTACTACGAATTCTCGGAATATACAAACTGCAAAAGGAAGACACAAAAACGACTAGCAAACACGCGTTAAAATAAATTCTGCGAATGCCAATCGCCTAGAAAAAATGTATTTATCTAAACAAAATAGTTAAAGAATGAACGCCGAGAAAACCGAGCTGCCGGCACGAAAAACCAGGCCGCTAGGACAAAGAGGTAAAATGTATTCTTTAGGCTGCACCTAACCTAGCTAGCTGAAAACGAAATGAAGTTAATAAGAAAAAGAACTCATCTAATTGACGCTTTCGGAAGCTCCCGCTGTCGCCTGTTCGTCCGTTTCCGGTAGCCACGTGCAATCAGAGTGTAAACGGGCTGCGTCGCCATCTGCCGCTTTCCTCCCGAAGCGCTTCGCCTGACTGAGCGTGCTCTTCCCCTTTCCAGCCATTATACTCCGGCTAACAGCATCGCACTTAAAATTTTGAGACGAAGAAGTGTTCGGCGATCGTTTAGTATTAGTCATCCTTAGGCACCTGACGTAACTACCAGTTGCAAACCGAGCTGCCTTATTTTGAAGTTTTTCCAGCATACTGATATGTTAGACTTATTTACCCTCACGCGCAGGCTCCTTGCGCGCTCCTACTCTCGACAACAGGCGATATCTGTCGGGCGCATGCGGCCAGGGGACTGCGGGTAGGGTCCCTACAAATATTGCTAGTCTCTCGTACGCCGGCCTCAACGGAGGCGGCCGCTGAATGATCGCTGCGGTGGCGCTGCGGTGAAGCGGAGTGCCCGACGGAGCAGACGACGCGTGCGCCCGTGCGCTTCGAAATGCATTCGCTGCACGCTCATTGTCAGGTGTCTTGTACATGCGATGCCGCTCTTAAGCCTTCGATTTCAGTTTAGTCGTAATATTGAATTCGCAGCCGAGTTGTTGACCACAGATACGATTTTTTTTTTTTTTTTTTTTTTGTGAGCGAAGTTTTGCGCGCATGCCTCTGAGCCGATGTAGAAGCGAAGCTGCTCTTTATACCCTATTATCCTGCTAAAGCTACCGCCGTGCAATATTGTAATGAAGACTTCTGAGGATTTTGTGCAAACAATTGCGCTTGCATGGAGGACTATACTAGACGCACATTCTAGGCTCCAAGGACCATGTGTGCGAGCAACAGAGCGCTGTCGCCGGCGTTTTCATTCACGCTATAGTTTCATCTGAACTTCTTCAGACGTTTAGCTAAGTTATAACACGTATGTAGAACTAGAAACTTTCGGATGCATGCACAATTAAAGCACGCAAGATGGGAACCCGAGCCCTTCAAATCGCACCGCGCTTCAGGCAAACTGCTGATAGGCATTCTTTGGTGCTTAGGAAGCCCAGTAGCCACTCATCAGAGTATGCCATCACTTTTGTTGACTTGCATTTTGCAACCTCTAAAACATATTTTAACAGCCAGCTGTTGAGAGGAAGGGCACTAACACTTCTTTTAAACTTTGTCCTTGTTCATTTTCATTTTTAATTTCACCTAGAGCTTTTAACCAGCTTTGCCACCTTGTCCTTCGTACGACAAACTGCTCGGGACTTAAAAGTCTGTTTCTTAATTTTTTTCTTCTTCTTGACAGGGTGTTCTAAATTAACTTCTCAAGTATTTGCAGGCTATATGCATGTTGCATCAGAAATAATGGTACAGTTCGTCGCAAATTAAGTAACGCCCATTGTAGGAGGGAAAGGTCTTGGTAATAGGCTTCAATCCGCTGCCAGGACACAAGCTGAGTTTCGCAATGTCCTGAAGAAGATTATTTGCCTCTTCTGTCGACTTTACAGCTGGCTTTGTTTCCTCGAATGCACACAGTAGCATTCATGGCAGCTTCACCTGTGTCACTGCCATAGAACAGAACTCGCCGATTTGCGTAGATTGCCTCCGGAGATTCGCCCTCGCTTGAATGGCACTATGCAAATGTTAATTGCTCAACATCAGAAAGATCGACATTTGTCCCCAGTGGCGGTGGCATGCAGCTTTCTGCATTCCTGGAGCAGGCTCGCGTCACACGATCCACCACCGCTGTATTCTTCAACTGGCTCCACTGATGCTTCAGGATCAGTGCGCTTTTATTCTTTTTCTGCAGGTCTCCCTGCTGACTGTTTTTGCTCGCACAAATTGCGCTCCTTTCTCTTGAGAGGCAGGGGTTTCAACAAGTATTTTGGAGTGTCAGGAAACAGCGTTGAGATGGTACCCTTCGTGAGTTGCGTAACATTCCGGAGAATCTCAATTACCTTTACCTGTCTTAAAACAATAAAGCAGGGTTTGAAGTGTCGCTCACAAACATCGACACTAGCTTGTTCGTGTTACAGTAATGTGAGGGCAAACCCGATCCGGATCCTCCGATATTTATATCAACGTCCAGGATTTCCTGTCTGCAACTCACAAAATAATGAGGAAGATATTCGCCACTTGTGGGTTTGCCCGCCACTGAAGCCGACAATATCGGCACCTGACGGCAGTGGGCCTTTCGCCGAGCAACCCTTCTTCGTACATTGCTTGCACGCAAGGGCCTTATCATCGTTTTCTCTTGAACTTTTGTAAGAACACAGCCAACCTATTTTCTTTCATTTATTACGCCTTTTAATTTTCGTTTTACATATTCCTTTATGCCCTAGCTGAGACAATAAACAATGTCATTGCCTTTGCCGCCGCGCTCTTGCCTCTTCCGGCGTCTTTCGGTGTCCTGGAGAGAGAGCATTTCACCTTGCACGAGCGCTACCCGCTCTCGCACCCGGGCAAGAAACACGTGCTATCACGCTTACCCCGTTTTCTGGACATGACGCGATCTCATATCCATAAAAAAGGCACACTTGTACGCATGCTAGCTAATTTGCGCGCATTCCGGCTCGCGAGCGAAGAAAAAGTGCAGGTGGTGCACGAGCCTTGCCACGGCACCAACGGATCAGCGTGGCGCAGACTCGCAGTACGGCACAACCGCCACAGCACCACGTACACAACGCGACCACGCTCCGAATGCGTGCAGCGCCCCCTGCGCTTTCATCCGGGAAGCGGCCAACCGGTTCCGTAGGGAACCCCGCTCGGACTGCAGACTAGCAAATACTTCTTAAAGGAGCCGCGAAGCGCTTCGTAATATGATATCGGTTATGCTTCAGGTCAATTCTTTGTCACAGGGATACTAGCTCAAAAAGAATTACAAGAATCGGTGCACAGGAACGGGAGTTATTCAATGAAGAAATTTAAAAATAGAAGCAAACAAAAAAACTGCCCTCAACTCAAATTTTGCGGGGCTTCCCTATCCCATTTCGCTCTCCCATTGACGTCATTGGGTGCGACCAATCAAAAGAGGCAAACCGATGACGTCGCGGAAGTTATCACTGCATGGTTGCCTGTTTGCTTTAACTCGTTCCTGCCAAGGATGGCAGCGTCGTTTCTATGGTTGCAAGGAACACGTGGGCGTAAGTTGACAGCGTCGCTCCCATGTTGATAAACAGGTGGATGGTCAGCGACGCTTCACCATCCGATATCAGCACTGCTAGCACCTTAGGAGTGCATAAGTAGTCCCCGTAAATGGACTTGCCAGACTAATCGGAACTCGTACGCGAGATATCGCGACGGAGCGACGATCTGCGCGTTATTCCGTGCGGGGATACGCCGAAAGGGGACGAACAGCAGCCGACCAGCGTCGTCGCGTCCACCGCGCGGTGTTGACGACGATCGCCCAGCAACGCTGCCAGACCACCACCAAGCTGACGATGCGCACTGGTAAATATGAACCGCAGCACTTTTTTTGCATCTTTCTTGGGACTGAAACGAATTCTTGTAGAATGCAGTGGCTCGATTAGATCGTTTCCGCCAAGTCGTTCTCGGTACGCAGGCACGCCTCGCGAACTTCGAAAAACAACATACGTGTATATTGACGAAATGTGCCTTGTCCATATCGTGATTAAAAACGTGGTGATAGAGCCACTGTGGTAACATTACGTTCAATTTTAACCCCGGAAGTCACGCGAGCGGAGAAAACACCACACTGATGACTTGAAACTGTTGCTGCGTCCAGGTGTACGGAGCCTCTGTGCTGCAGAGATGTTGAGCCATGTGGTTCCACATTAAGGACGTTTGAACCTTTCCAACATGTGTGCATACTGTAAAAGCACAGTATTTCACTGGATTCACTAGTGCAGCTTACTCATTTATTATCATTGCATATGTGTAGAAAGCACTATTTAGTAATGTAATGACTAATCTATAGCAGAACTTATTAGATCTATGCACAACCTTTTCTTTTATATTTTTTTATTCCCTGAGGCGAGAAAACATTTAAAAAAAACACTCTACATAGGGTATTTTGTCTCAAGGTATAGAGGTGATTTGTGGTGGTACTCTTTTTGCAGTATGCTAGACATTTGAGTCAAACCAATGTGGACTGGAGCTTTGTAAATCCCGACATTGCTCTTTCACAAATGTCTCCCTTCTTTTCATTCTAGAAAATGTTATGTGGCCTACCACAAGTTTGCAAGATGGATTTGGGGGAGAGACTGAACTAGAGAACAAAGAGTGATCCCTTCAAGTGCGGTGACCATGATTAGGAAGATGTTTCCATCGGAACGCTACACAGGGTTAAATTTCCCAACTGTGAGGGGTAAAAAAAAATAAACCAGTTTTCAGTTTTTTCAAGCTTCATTTGTTTATACAGTGCACAGCTTGCAGCACGGATTACAGCATGTGGTACTGTTAGGCCGAAAAGCAATTAGTATGCCAGGCAAAGACAGAAAAGGGCAACACAGATATACAACTTTTGAAACACTTTTTTTCAGGGCTCTTCATTTTTGGTCTTGCACTTTCCAGAACCATGAGGCCAAACTACAACACCATATTGCAACACCGGGAAGAACCAAGAAAAGCAAATGCTTCCCCTTTGGTCATGTTAATGGCCATTTTTTAAATTCTCCTTAGCAAAACAGTGCACAGGGTGACGGAACAGAGTCATGAAGACACTAACACAGAACTCGCTAGCAAGTGAATAAATATATTCCTTGCAGGCAAGAAATACTGCATGCTGCTCCACAAAGAGACATGCACCAACTGGCCAGGCTACTTTCAGTGATGCATTTTGGAAAGGCTCTTGTGCCAATGGCACTTCGGATACACATATAAGTGTCTGTTCCAAGGCTCAGCCACAACAATACCTATATTCTGATAGTGAGGCAAAAGTTCTAGCATTGCATAACTTTGACCTGCAGCTATGTTGACGCATGGAGTATTGCAGCAAGGTATGAAGGCAGTAAGGTATGAAGCAGACCATGTTGAGCTTCCAATGTCGAGAGCATACCAAAAAAGAAAAAGAGGTTCATATTCTTGATGTGCAAGATTCGACACCTACTCCTTGCTGCCAAGCATACTAACCCGGATAGCACTTTTGGAGCCACATAGATGATAGGCAGCACTAAATGCAAGCAATGGTCACTCCAAATGCAGCAAGGTGCCAGTGACCACTTCACTTGGATGTTGGATGAATGCAGGGGCAGGTCTACAGCAGAGAGTGAAGGATAATAGGAAGCGTGGCTTCTATCACTGTCAACAATGTCTAGAAGTTTTCACAAATAGGAATCTGTGTTCTTGTCACCCTGAGAGACGGATAGAAATTTAAATCAACATGTGATCTGAGGAGGTGGGCACCAGTTACAAAGCTACAGTTAAAATTTTCTGTGGAAGCACATACAAAGAAACAACAGAAAGAGCTTGTGAGCAGAGTTGTATCCTCACAGCTGCTACTTTAATGACGTCCAACCAAAGATTGGTGATGTTATCAAAACACACATGCGGAATTTCCTGGAGTATGTATAGCAGCGAGACTTATATCAGAAAAACAGTTTACGTGGAAGTTTTTATGGGTCATATATCTAGACAGAGATCTTCCTTTTAGCAAGCCAGTTTCAGAGAGGGCCACAATGGACCACAGGTTTTGTTCAAGAATATTTTCAGTTCAGGTTCGTCCCAGCGCAGCTGCACTGCATTACAACTGGCACATTTCGCTGGTTTTGAGTTCTGCAAAGTTCAACAAGGTCATATACAACACAACAAGCATTGCTTTCTAAGTGCTAAACATTAACTACAAGAAAAGCACAGCTGTAGGGAGTTGGTGAAGGTTCCAGGTAATATCGCTGGACATATGAACACAGGGCTTCGAACAAAATATGAAGGAAGGAAGGACAGATCTTCATTTCTGAGCTGCGTAATTTGCACACCATAATCCCTCACAATGTCGAAAAAAGATGCTGACTGGGACACATTGGACCACAGCAGATTGTTTGCATGCCACTTATGACGTCTTGCAGTGGCCTGGTCCCTCAAGAACACGAACATTTTTGCTACAGCCGTTTGAACTTGCTTGCACTTAGGGGACAGTGGAGACTGGATCAAATGCAGTTGGTCAAAAACATGAACACACTTTGCAGATGCAGAAAAACATTCATCTTCAGCACACAGGTCATGCACAAGGTCGACACGGCACGGTTAGATTTGGGACTGGCAACAAGGAACTTTCAATGGTGTAGTGGAAGCCAGTAGGAGCAGCTATCGAAACCAGCTGGATGATCACCACACCTGGCATAAAGTCCATTTTGCAAGTTTTGAAGTCATGGATGAAACCAGACAACATGCAGCAATGATTCTTGGTACAAAACTTTGTCTAAGACATTTTGCATCTAAGGCAATGGGAAAGCATTTCAGCAAGCTCGACGGCTGCGTGCTCTTTGAACCCGCAGTCAAATTTTCTGTGGCATATGCTGTTATGGCAAATGTCAGGAAAACACAGTAGAACAGTGCACAAGCACTTTGTAGCAGTCAGTGAGCAAGGTCATTTTTCATGTATCATGTCATAACACCTTGATAGCACATCACCTCTTATGCGGCTTGCATAAACCAGGCTTTCACTGTGATGTTGGCAATATGGGATGAGAAGAATGTGACTTGATCTTCTGTACGAACATTCATGTGCAAGCCCTTGCATTGAGAATCTGCTGCGAGTCTGTGCTGATCCCAGTACTAGTACTATGGGCTCATAAGGAACATGATGAAGCTTTGCCTTTTGAAAATGATGCCTTTCGTCGTTGGAGTAAGTGTCACCGAAATACACGACATTCATTGCTTCAGACTCTTATTGTCCACATTGCTATACCAGCCACTATCTTGTCGCTTCTCGTGATCGCTGAGTGATGTGGCCGCGCTGAATTGTTGCTCATTCTCATGGTCTGGCAGCTCCATTAACCCACGGCTGATTCCTCAGCACTGGCCTCCTTTGGTTGTCACTGGCCCCTTAGAAATGCTCATGCTGGAGCAGCCATATCCTTCCCAAAGGGACAGCACTGCCTTAAAGATGTGCCCATATTCCAAGTCTGCAAACACTACAATAAAATTGCAATTATTACTCCCCCCCCCTCTTGCGTTTACCCACAGCCACAGCCATTGTGGCAAAGGAACCACAACTGGCAGCCAAAGTAGCCGATGCGCTCATAATGTGAGTGCATCGCGTGAGCGCACTTGAGAGCTCGAGCGGTGCTATGAGGAGGAATGGCAACGAAATTTTAAGGTCGAGCGCTGCGTACAACCTCTCGAATTATATAATATTGGTCAACTGTCGTCGCGTGGCTTGTCAGAGAGTTTGCGCAAGCTTGTCGTTTTTTTTTTTTTTTTTTCAGAGCATGGCTTGCCGGAGCTCCGACCGCATTATCGAAAAAAAAAAAGAGCAAGGGGGGGGGGGGGGGGGGGGTAAAAACGCGTTTCATCTGCATTGTTGCGTCAACAGACCTTGTGGCAAGGGACAGGGGAACGCGCGTACAGGGATGTACTCCGTCCCCCCCTTTTTTTTTCGATAATACGGTCGGAGCTCCAGCAAGCCATGCTCTGAAAAAAAAAAAATCGACAAGCTTGCGCAAACTCTCAACAAGCCACGCGATCGGCAGTTGACCAATATTATATAATTCAAGAGGTTGTACGCAGCGCTCGACCTTAAAATTTCGTTGCCATTCCTCCTCATAGCACCGCTCGAGCTCTAAGTGTGCTTACGCGCTCACGCGGCCCGATCTGTTGACAGTCGAGAGAACAGTGAGCGGCTTCCAAGGTCCGTAACGATGACTCTCTGAGAAAGTATACAGCAGTTAAAACATTGAATCCTTGATCGTGTATGAACTTCGACAGACTCGCTGACCAAAAACGTGGTCATTGGCACAACATTCACTGCTCAGTCCGTCACGATACTTCCGTCTTCGACTGTTTATCGCAGAGCGCCTGGCATCGTTGGCACCGCGTTGCTGCGTAGCCGCCGTTGCTTGTAGCCTACGGATGCATAGGCTACCGATGAACACTCGAAGGCGTCTGGAGTGAAGTGCGCCGAGCACACACGCCGATTCGGTTCTTTCTTTCTCAATGCCCAGAGCTTCTAACCACATTCTTTTTCGTTCATTATGGAAAGGAAATCTGTGGTACGACACTCCTCCAATGCCTTCGCTGCTCGAGCAGCCTGGGACTGCGCAGAATTTCTTCTTGACAGCACGAAATATAACCAGGCTTCACCAGCGAAAACCGATCGGTCTAGGCAGGACAGCCTACTAGGGTGTGTGTGTGTGTGTGTGTGTGTGTGTGTGTGTGTGTGTGTGTGTGTGTGTGTGTGTGTGTGTGTGTGTGTGTGTGTGTGTGTGTGTGTGTGTGTGTGTGTGTGTGTGTGTGTGTGTGTGTGTGTGTGTGTGTGTGTGTGTGTGTGTGTGTGTGTGTGTGTGTGTGTGTGTGTGTGTGTGTGTGTGTGTGTGTGTGTGTGTGTGTGTGTGTGTGTGTGTGTGTGTGTGTGTGTGTGTGTGTGTGTGTGTGTGTGTGTGTGTGTGTGTGTGTGTGTGTGTGTGTGTGTGTGTGTGTGTGTGTGTGTGTGTGTGTGTGTGTGTGTGTGTGTGTGTGTGTGTGTGTGTGTGTGTGTGTGTGTGTGTGTGTGTGTGTGTGTGTGTGTGTGTGTGTGTGTGTGTGTGTGTGTGTGTGTGTGTGTGTGTGTGTGTGTGTGTGTGTGTGTGTGTGTGTGTGTGTGTGTGTGTGTGTGTGTGTGTGTGTGTGTGTGTGTGTGTGTGTGTGTGTGTGTGTGTGTGTGTGTGTGTGTGTGTGTGTGTGTGTGTGTGTGTGTGTGTGTGTGTGTGTGTGTGTGTGTGTGTGTGTGTGTGTGTGTGTGTGTGTGTGTGTGTGTGTATATATGTAGCTGCAGATTTTTATTTTCATGTCGGGAACTCATTTTGCTTATCGGCAGAGGTAGGGATCCTGAAACCACTCACATGAAGAAACACAAGACATCACCTCATGAGGTTATCCAGCTACAGACTGCAATGCTGTGCACTAAGAGCTAAATCACTAATTCATAAACTTGCAACAAAGAAAAAGCATAGCAACGTTAATAAAGCGTAACTACAACGTTAAAATAACGTTCCAGGTCCGCACAAGCTCACTTCTAGCACCTAATTTACCATTGTTCTACGGCTTTTTTTTCGTGTGAACATAAACTGGGCAGTGACTCCCTCGTAGCGCGGGCTCGAGTCGCGTCATTTTTACGACTTATGGTACGCTTTACGTCTCCGACATGTGCTTCCAGACGTGCGCCGACATCCAAATTATATAAACCGTGTCGTATGTGGCCATTATAAATGGAGTGATTTCCTCGAATAACACACTGAGCAAGCAAAAGAGAAAATATTTACTCAAAGCTCCACAAATCGTCATACAGAATATCCGAGGCCCGCAAGAAGCAGTAGTAAACAAGAAGAACAGGACACTAGCCGTGAAAGGACATTTCTATGCCCATTTTCTTTTTTTTTTTTTGCGCAACTCGCATAAACAAACCTTGTTCTGGCGTGAGCCCGCTTTCTTTCCTTTTGCCGGTTCTTGTTGTTTATTTAGCAGTGCCTCAGCAATACAAGCGCAGCGCGCGCAAGGCGTGCACGTGTACATGATTAAATCATTGACAATGTGATGCAAGCCAGAAAGAATATAGTACGGCCGACCATACGGCTGCTTTGGAGTAGCAAAGCAGTCTTAAGCTATGATCTGCTGGCCCTTGGAGGCTTTGAAGATTTACCTAAAAACAATATCTCAATCGTGATGCCCGGTCGCATTCGACCAAAGTCCTTAGAGATATATCCCGAGCCCACTGAGCGCTACATGAGCCGCATTGTGAGGCCAGAGCCCGGCCTGAACCAAGAGTCCGGGGCAGGCCTGCGGGTTCAAGCCCGGGCTCTTTCTCAATGCCCAGAGCTTCTAACCACATTCTTTTTCGTTCATTATGGAAAGGAAATCTGTGGTACGACACTCCTCCAATGCCTTCGCTGCTCGAGCAGCCTGGGACTGCGCAGAATTTCTTCTTGACAGCACGAAATATAACCAGGCTTCACCAGCGAAAACCGATCGGTCTAGGCAGGACAGCCTACTAGGATACGAAGAACCACCTACAACAAACCACGAGGAATAAACAAACGGCAAACCACATGCAAAGTCTGGCAAGGTATACGCAAGCATGTACAAGGTAGATCCGCCTTGGCATGTATACGTGAGGCAAACACAGGGCAAGCAGGAGCTACATGAGCAACTATTTCTACTAGAGGGGCGCAAAATTCTTAGATTTGGGAAAATAGACAGAGCCTCTAGCGTTATTTTTTGTAACATTTTATTTGAAGTGCTTTAATCTAAAATATATATGTCGGTTTTGGAAGTATATTAGAAAACGCAAGACCATTACAGAGCGTATCATTAATCATGAGTTCATTTAGCCGTGAATTTATTGTTCGTCCAATCATCAAATCGGACCCAATGTCGTCATATCCGCTGCCAAAAAATGGCCGCTGTGTGCCGGCACCATCAGTGGTCCGAACTGGCTTTCACGAACAAATTAAAATATTAAATACTGGATAATACACAAAACAACCACCGTTAATAGTGTCACTATAACTCAATCTACGTAACCAAGAGGCAAAACAATGTGCTTAAAAATCGTTTCGGGGCTCAGGTACTCTACTGCGGGTCGCGTGTTGAATACGTGTTAGTGAGCGATATCGTTCTTTAATCCTGTCGTTAACGCGCTCTACCACTCATGTATGTAGGTACGTGTGCTGTGGCTCGCTACTCACATTTGTCCTTGTTCCAGCATTTTGAAGCGCACTTTCTTTCGTTGACACAATGCGAGGGTAGTCTACCTTGCAGGTTGACGACTGTAAATCGCCGTTTATACGCAGCGGTGGCGGTTTAGTTTTTTCTCTGGGACTGCCCTTCACATGTAATAAATGCACAAGTTAAGCCTTTTATTTTTTTTTATTTTGCGCATGAGAATGTAGAAGTTTAGATCAGACTCCATGGTGTGAGATGAAACTGGATCGGCGAGCTTCGCCCTAAAGTTTGCTGAGGCAAAACGTGTGTTTTCGGTCCCCAATGGTCTTTGGCTTTCGTTTGCCGTTCCTAACAGACACTTGGGTGAGTTCGTAATCTATGTGTGCAGACAGCGCAAAAAAAAAAAAGAAATGACGGGCACTACGTTCTTTCCTACCTTTTTTTTTCGCGCTGTCTGAACTCCGACTTTAAACAATCCAAAATATTATATGCTTATTTCAGAGAGAACTCGGCGTGCAAAATGATTGATCGCAGTGGCTTTTTGTTGTTAGTATCTGCCTGATACGCAAGAAAGACAATTTCATTACATGCTATGACCTGGCCCGAACTGCTATTAACAGCTCTTTCACGCACACCGTAAACATCGAAATAGAATATACTCGTACTCAGCCCCTACTGGGTTAATATTTGTTCAAAACTAGAAATAGAGAAACGGTGTTGGGCCCTTCAGCTGTGGCTCTGTGGTTAGGGCTCTTCACTGCTGAGCCGGAAGACGTGGGTTGAATAACAGAAGCTATGGCCGCTCTTCGATGAAGACGAAGCTGAAGTCGCTTGTGCATAGTGTGCGATGTCAGCGCACCTTAAAGAACCTTAGGTATTCTTTAAATTTCCTGAACACTTCACTACGGCGTACCTCATAGCCGATAAAAATTGTGGACGCTAAACTCTATATACCACACGAAAACTGAGTTGTAAAGCTCCAGGTAGCATTTCTTTGCTGCTGGTTCTTCCTCTGGCATGTACAGCAATGTACATGTGAGGATTTAAAAAAAATGCATTCTTGATATCCAGGAGCTACGATTTGATAGGAGCTAGATTTTCCATGGATAAAAAGAAACAAGCCTAATGCGGCGGTGTTTATAAATAAAGCGAACAAAACTTGCCTGCTGTTAGCTTGTCGCCTCAGATGAGCACGCCGCGATAATTTGGTGGTGTTACCAGACCACAACACGCACACGACAGCAAAACCTAATTTGTGAGGTTTCAAATGGCTGGCATAGAGGAAGAAGAGCTCAGAATTCGAAGTGAAATTATATTCCAGTCGTGCGCAAGAGTAATGCTTGTAATTGTTCTCAATCGTTTTCTCGTCAGTAAGGCACCGAAACAGCTGCATTATAAAGCGGCTGTGTGCTGAGCACCATCGCGGTTTACGTGTGTTTGTGTGTTGTGTGTTGTGTTGGGTTTAGTGGCGCATAAGCAACATAGGCTATCATGCGCCAATTTCATGGTTAAGAGTGTTGTATTTATGTAATTTAAACTTACATTCTGTTTAGGACGTTTGCTTCTATTAAAAACCTGAAAACACAGGGCAAATCAACAAGCGCATTTTCACCTAAAAGCAAAGCTGGATGAAGAGGAATGAGTTGTTTGTAAAACTGTGTAAAATGTTTTTTCCTCAGTTGTTCAAGTTGTCTGCATGAGATTAAAATGTGGATGACTGTTAGCTCTTGTCCGCATGAATCACACAGGGGCTTATCCTGTTTAGTTAAAATGAAACTATGTGTTAAATGTGTGTGTCCTATGCGAAGACGGCATAGAGCCACTTCTTTGGAACGTTCAAGATGGGTGCTCGATTTCCACTCTTCTATTACAGGCTTTATGAGGTGTAGTTTGTTATTTGTTTCAGTGTTCCAAGTGGACTGCCATTTTTGTATCAGTCTACTCTGTACCAATTTCATGCAGTCTTGAGATGGTATCTGCACTTTTTTATTTTCTTGTCTCGAGCTTTGGCAGCGCACCTATCTGCTTTTTCATTACCTCGGATTCCTACATGACTAGGTACCCAGCAAATTTTTATGCTTCGTCTTTCATCTGTAAGTGTTGCTATGCTGTGTATGATGTTTCCAAGTATTGGTATAACTGCATTTCTTGTGTGAAGGGCTGTGACTACACTTAGGGAATCTGTGTAAATAATACTTCTCCTGAGGTTTTCTTTCATTATTTTCTCTATGGCAACAGAGACAGCATAGCATTCAGCAGTAAAGATGGACGCGCACTGTGGAAGTCTCATTATTTCCTCCCATTCGCCTTGAACAACTGCGCTTCCGACATAATGATCTGTTTTCGAGCCATCCGTGTAAAAGTCTGTGAAGTTACTGTATTTTTCTTTCAGCTGAAGGAATTCTTGTATGAAGTGCTCTTGTGGGGTTATTGTTTTTTGGAACTGTGCAAGAGAGAGGTCGCAAACTTCAGGGACCAGGTACCAAGGAGGCAGAGGGTTAGGTCTTTTGGCAATGCTAGGTAAACAATCCGGTAGCTCAACCTCTTGACACATTTGCTCAAATCTTAGGAGCAGTGGTCTCACTGCATTGGGTTTGTTGGTGAATAGTGTTCTAGAAGGGCATTTAGTTACTAGAGAATAGCAGATGTGCTTTGGCAGAGATCTGATTTTAAATATATAGGCACATGTAAGTGAAGTTCTTCTGATTTCAAGAGGAGGTTCATTTGTTTCCACAAGCAGACTGGATATAGGAGAAGTTCGGTATGCTCCACATGAGAGTCGAAGTCCTGTGTTATGTACCGGGTCTAGTTTTTTTAAATATGATGGTCTAGCTGACCCATACACTATGCAGCCAAAGTCTAAGGTGGAGCGTACGACAGATCTGTAAATGTGTTTAAGGCATGTCCTGTCGGCGCCCCAGTGTTTACGGGAAAGAACTTTTAGTATGTTTAGAGATTTGGAAGCCTTTTTCTACAGGACATTTATATGAGGAAGAAAGGTGAGTTTTTTGTCAAAAGTTACGCCTAGAAATTTGTGTTCGTTTTTCACCGGTAATTTCGTTTTGTTCAGGTGTAATGTAGGATCTGTTTGTAAGCCTCGTTTGAGAGAGAATAGGAGAGCCACTGTTTTTTGAGGAGAAAACTGAAATCCGTTTATGTCTGCCCATGCTGCTAGTTTATTTATGGTCAACTGCACCTGTCTCTCACATGTAGATACGTTAGAGGATGTGTATGCAATCTGTAGATCGTCAACATAAGCTGAATACATTACGGATTTCGGGATAACTGTGCTTATGGAATTCATTTTTACTATAAAGAGAGTTGTGCTTAAGACGCATCCCTGTGGTACGCCATTCTCCTGTACAAAGTTCTTTGAAAAAGTTGAGCCCAAACGCACACGGAATGAGCGATTTGACAAGAAGTCCTTTAGACAGTTTAACATCCTACCACGTATGCCTAAATATGCTAGGTCACGGAGGATGCCAAACCTCCATGTAGTATCATACGCCTTTTCCATATCAAAGAAGACGGCAAGGCAGTGCTGTTTGTGAATAAATGCTTCACGAACAGTGTTTTCAAGGCGGACTAGATGGTCCGTGGTAGAACATGCTGTTTTGAACCCACATTGGTTAAATTGGTTCACAGGAAGGGAAAGGCGCAGTAACTGTCACACTTGCTCTGTGGACACCCGAACCGCGCCGTAAGGGAAGGGAGGAAGGTGGGAATGAAAGTGGAAAGAGAGAAAGAGGAGCCGTAGTGGAGGGCTACGGAGTAATTTCGACCACCTGGGGATCTTTAACGTGCGCTGACATCGCACAGCACACGACGCCTCTCCGTTTCGCCTCCATCGAAACGCAGCCGCCGCGGTCGGGTTCGAACCCGGGAACTCCGGCACAGTAGTCGGGCGTCTTACCACTGCACCACCCCGGCGGGGCCCCACATTGGTGTATGTCTAGAAGTTCTTGGGAATGAAGGACAAAGGCTAATCTGGTATTAAGAACACTTTCAAAAGACTTTGCTAGGCAACTTGTGAGAGCTATGGGTCTATAACTGCTGGGGGCCGTTGGTGGCTTTCCTGGTTTCAGGAAAGGCACAATAATAGCTTTTTTCCAGGCCTCAGGAATACTCCCGGATACCCATACTTTGTTGAAAAATTTCAGAAGTGCTTCTAATGCAGGTGTAGAAAGATGTGCAAGCATCTGATAGTGAATTTGATCTGGGCCAGGTGCAGTCTTCTTGCCGGCAGATAGAACAGTGTTTATTTCTTGTAGTGTTATTAACTTGTTATATGTTTCATTAGTACTTCCACTTGTTGGCAGTTTTTGTTTTTCGGCCTTGTTTTTGTATGTTATAAAAGATTTTGGGTAGTGTAGTGAGCTTGAAATTGCAGAAAAATGATCGCCTAGAATATCTGCCTGTTCCTGTAAGTTTGTTTGGGTGCCAGGAGATGTTAGAAAGGGGACTGTGTACGGGGAGAAGTTGCCATCCAGTTTGTGAACAAGCTCCCACATTTTTTTTGATGTGATTGAGCTATTTATTGATGATATGTATTTTTGAAAAGAAGCCTTCTCAGCGTTTCGGCGGATGTACCGTGCCCTAGCTTTCGCCTGTTTGAATTTTACGAGGTTTTCGTTTGTAGGGTACCTGCGAAAGGTTCCCCAAGCTTTGTTTTGTTTCTTCTTTGCATCTCTGCACTCCTGAGAATACCAGACTTTGCGATTTTTCAGTACCACTCCTGAAGACTGTGGTATAGCTACAAGTGCTGCGTCAATGATGCAGGCCGTAAATTTTTCATTTATCTCGTCAACACTGAGTTTTTCAGAAAAGACCTTTTCCAGGCTGGCTTCAGACTGGAATAGAGCCCAGTTCGCAAGGTGCAGCTTCCACCGCTTGGGTTTGTTTAGAGTGATGGAGGGTGAGGGTGTTAGGCTGATAATGACAGGCAAATGATCACTTCCTAGAGGATTGTCAAAGACGTCCCATTTAAAATCAGTAAAAATTGATGGGGAGCTAAATGATAAATCTAAAACGCTCATTTTCCCCGTGCTTGGGGAGCAGTATGTATGCTTTCCTGTATTTAGCAGGCAGACATCATTGTATAATATAAAATCCTCTAATATACGACCTCTAGTGTCTGTCTGATCGCTTCTCCAAAAAGTGGAGTGCGCATTAAAATCTCCAACAACCAGATATGGTTCTGGCAGTTGTTCTAAAAGCTCTTCCAGATCATGAAGGGTTACAGTTAGGTGCGGTTGGAGATACAGTGAGCATATAGTTATTGTTTTATAATGAATGATAGAGACAGCAACAGCTTCGAACTTGGTTTTGAGGCTAATTTCACGTGTTGCTACTCCATTCTGCACTACAATAGCGACACCTCCAGATAACCTATTTGCTTCTTTTCGGTCGCAGCGAAAAACGTTGTGTCCTTTTAAAATGTTTTGGTGTGGTCCTAAGTTAGTTTCCTGTAGGCAAAGGGCTACAGGAGAAAATGAATGTAAAATGTCTTTTATATCGTTGTAGTTGTTTATGAGACCTCGGCAGTTCCAGTGTATAAGGAACGCCATTTTTTTTTTTTTTTTGGAATGTACCTGGATTTAGGTTTCAGGTTTTTCTGGTTCTGTTATACGAGGTTTTTCTCTCCGTTTTCTTTCTAGAGAGTTATGCCGCCGCTGCAGCGTGGACGAGGAAGGGGTTGTGTCCATTGCCTCAGGGGCTTTGGACGTTTGGGGAGAGTTAGGAGTGTTGGTTGCAGGCTTCCCTTCTGGGGGAGAAGCCTTTTGGGCTGTTGGCTCTGGGGCCAGTGTGCCCTGTTTCTGCGATGGCAGGGCAGCTTTCGCTGCTTCTGCCTGGGGCAAGGATGGCCCTGCCTGAGGCTTACCCTCGGCGGAGACCAAATCCTGTTGTGGTGTGCTGCCCCCATGCTCCACCACATTGGAATAGTTCGGTTTGGCTGTGAACAAAAAAGTGCCCTGTTTAACAAGATATCGCTGTCGTGCCTCTTTAAACGTTATGTTTTCCTTGACTTTTATGGTAATGATGTCCTTCTCCTTCTTCCAAGAAGGACATGACCGTGAGTACGCGGCGTGTTCACCTGCACAGTTTGCGCAGTGTGGCGCAGCTTCACACTCGTCAGATTTGTGTTCATTTGAGGCACATTTTGCACATGTTTGTCGGCCACGGCAGCTCTGGGAGCCATGACCGAATCTTTGGCAGTTGAAACAACGTCTAGGGTTTGGAATGTAGGGCCGGATGTCTACTTTGATGTAACCGACTTCAATGGATTCAGGGAGTTTGCTGGAGTTGAAAGTCAGAACTATGTGCTTTGTTGGTATTTCTTGGTTGTTCTTCCGGATTTTGATCCTGTGTACACCGATTACATTTTTCTCAGAAAGACCTTCTAGAAGTTCTTCTTCGGTGAGTGACAGGAAGTCATTCTCTGATATCACGCCTTGGACTGTGTTCAAGGATCTGTGAGCACTGACCGTTATTGGGATATCCCCAAATGTTGTAAGTTGCTGAAGGTTGCTGTACTGGAGTTTGCTTTGCAGCTCAAGCAGGAGATCCCCGCTAGCCAGTTTACTAACTTTGTATCCTGGGCCTAGTATGGTTGTTAGAGACCTAGATACTGTAAAGGGGGATATTAGCCGAGCTTGTTTGGCAGGGCTTTCACTGTGGATCACATGATATTTAGGGAAAGTGTCATGCTTTGCTGAAAAGAACTGGGCTGATACATCGGTCCGCCTTTTCTTGGAAAGGCGATCAGTTTGTTTGGAGGAAGAAGCCATAAATAATGTATGATGTTCGGCCGCGGCGCCAGCCACCCACCATGGAGCCCAACGAGGGGACGGGGCAGAAATTGGCAGGCAAGTCCTGTCCACGTCAGCTGTACACCGTAACTATAACCTAATATGGCGTAACTCAGGGTAGTCAGCCACACAAGGTTAACCCTCGCCACCTGGAAGTAAGGAAAAACCGGAAGAGAGTAGAGGACAGGAGAGTTGTAGGATAGAAGATAGGAACGTGAAAGATGAAGGGGAGGATAGGAAAAGGCGACTGCCGATTTCCCCCGGGTGGGTCAGCCCGAAGGTGCCGTCTATGGGAAGCGTGGGCCAAAGTGGTGTGTTGCCTCCACCGAGGGGCCTTAAGGGTCCAAACACTCGGCATCGGCTCAACCACCAGGATCCCCTTTTCCCCAGACACGACGATGCCACGCACGGCTAAGCGTGGGTGCTCGGGGTCCGTGGTGTCGCACAAAACACACAAACACCTGCTTTAACAGGTGCCCCCTGCGGGGGCGGTTTACGTGAACATCAAATTAAATCCCACTAATAACGAGTCGATTGAAACTCTACCCCAATGCAAATAAACTTCCTCCAACACAACCATGCGGTGAAAATATTTTGGCCATATCCTCTAGCACTCGAACGCTAGCTAAATGTGGCTACCGGGCAGGCGCGGCCGCGGTCCCGCAGTCCCCAAGGAAGTGCTTACGCGGCGGCGCGCCTATCAACAGAAAATGGCCGCGCCCGGGAGCGGCTAAAAAATCTGGTCTATGTGGGCCCCAGGAAACACGGCCATATCCAAGTACGGATCGCACGTACTTTAAGACACAGTTTCTTTTTTTTAGATCAGATGAGAACATTGAAATTGCACCTTATAAACCGAGAACAAATGCTGCTTTATTCACTGTGTAATTTACGTGTCTGGTTCACAGTAAGTTTTCCGTGAAGTATGTCCCCAAATATTTAATCTCTCTTTTTATCTATAAAAATGTTATTCGCCATGTATTCGGTAGGTTGATGGGCCTTCTTTCTTGTGAAAGTCACCATTATTTCACGTCTCGATCACGTCTTTATTTCTTTTGAAAAGTAGGAGTACAGGACTAAAAGCTCGAAGAGCTTGACGAGGTCTCGACCCCTTACAAGTCAACAAACAGCAAGATGACGGCCAGTCATACATCAAATTTACAAAAATAGACAAGTAGCAAAGAGCATGGAACAATACACACTGGAACAAACAGAAGAAACACAAGTAAATGAAAATGCCGGCACAAATAATTAACAATAAAATAGAAGCTGTCGATAAGAGCGCGAACAAAATGGAATCCATTATTTTAGTCCTGCGAAAAAGCAAGTTGGCAAAATCATTTGATGATATCCTTTTGGTTACAGGTAGGATCAAATTCCTGCCGGTTTAGTAAGTTTGGCAGCGATGGTAGCGTGTAAGATAAAGATTGTTCATCATAAGATGTTCTAGATTTGGGCACAGGCCGCATTTCTTTATATCTGGTTTGACGGTCGCTTGCGTTCACCTGTAGTTTTGCAAGACGAATTGCATAATCCCTGTGAAACTTAACAAAATCCTTATAACATACCATCAACCTATAATTGTACAAGCAAAATACAGGAAGAATATTATATTTTGGAAAAGGTTGCTTCGTAGAGAAAGTATAATGAACGTCAGCTCTGTTCTGTTCTGTCAGTTCTGTTTACTGTGAAGGGTTCTTTGACAATCGGGCCCCAGAGAGATTATGAGAAGGGTGACCATATCATTTGGAATAGAGGAACATTCAGTGCTATGCTGAAAGGGCGAAGTATGTAGCTAAGAAAAGCGCACAGCGCTAATTTCCACCGAAAAATTTTGAGAACGGAATCCTTCGCACTGTTGGGGGTCGAAGGACTTGCTGCCCGCATGCTTCTCTACGAAGGTATTTGTTTTGTTGTTTTTTCGGCAAATTATGCGGTGCGCTGTGAAGTAGCGTCTTTGCAGTTTCGTTCAGTTATTTATTTATTTTACCCTCAGGACCCCAGGGCATTACAAAGAGGAGTGGGGATACATAATAGTACAATATATACAGCGACGACAAAGAAACAAAATGCAAGTATACAGAAATAGCTGCAAGTAAAGAAGATAAGTTCAGAATGCAGTCGGGACACACAACAACACATGTTAAGGAAGTAAAAGGCAAATATTGTCATAGTCAAATAAAAAATGTTACCAAAACAAATCAAATAAGTATGAAAAGATGAGAGGTATATTTTGGGTAAAGTACGCCGCGCATACTGGTAATCAAAATAAATTCACCCATCACATGAGTACTTCTTTGCGTGATTAAGCATTGTCGAGTGGTGTCATCCTTATCGCAGGCAAGCGGTTTGTAGTAGTTGCTTTAAATAGGAATAAAATGGAAAAATATCGATGCCTGCCAATTTACACCCAAAAGTGTAAAAGTAGTTTTCCCTGCTGAACAGGACGTTGTCCGTCGGCGTTACAAAGCGTGCGTCTGCTGCAGGTTCGGCGTCAGGTGCTGTCTGGGCAGTGCATCTTTGAATGCCAATAAAGCACTGCTGTCGCTGTTGCCCACAGTTTCACAAAGTATGCAGATTGCTTGCAGTTGAGCGCACTCTGGAGATCGCTATCTATGCCATGCCCTCCCCAATACGCTCTCGCAGTGGTAGGGGTAAGCCATCGCAAACGAAAATATCTCCTCCTATATTAGAAAGTTTAGGGCACTTATAGCTATATTTCATAGCCCTGCCTAAGCACGCATCATTTTAACTGCATTTCGCATCCCGCCGCTATCGCCAGTATTGTCTAGAAATGGGGCGGTATGTTTAAAAGGGGATTATTAAAATGGATGGAAGGCACACAGACAAGCGAGTACGTTTCAGCTGAGCCCATGCCCCACTCACACAAAATAACGTGTCCCATTTCTTCTCGGTCATCGGGAACACGGTCGGAGAGGGAAAAAAGAGAGAGCAATTCGAGACAAAGCCAACAAATAGAATATATAGGAACGTATCCTAGCCCGTTTATACTCGCGTACAGGTTTTCCTGGCTCTGCAGTATCAGCTAGGCAGGAAATGAAATCAGGCACGTCTTTGTCACATTGCACTGGCTTCAACGAAAACATCTCCGGCGGAAATCCGCCTGGTTAAGTTCTTGAAACAAAAGTTGAGAAAACATTAACGCCAAACAAAAACATTTATATAACCCAACGTTTCGGGACCAGGCGTCCCGAAACATTGGCGCGAATTTTACTTTCATGGCTTCCAAAGAAGAAAAGCGAGGGAAGCGAGAAAGGGGGAAGAGGAGGCGGGAAAAAAGTGAAAAAATGCTTGGGCATGGATTTTGTTGACCTTGGATCTGGCTGTCATGTGACCTCAAAAAAAAAAAAAAAAAAAAAAAGAAAGGAACACGCCAGAGGCAGGGAAAGTACAATGCGGAGCACATGGATGAGTCAGCACGAGAAGTAGGTCGGATGGTGGAAGGGGTATTTAGAAGTGGGGCATGCACCCATAAAGAGACCTGATAAGTGATACAGCTGCAGCAGAATAATTGTCAAGAGCTCCCCGAAAGTGGTGAAATACCAGCCTAGGCTAAAAAATTAGATATGGTTTAACATCACATCACGTCACATCACTTTAATACCTTAAAGACCCTCATTAGAGGGTATTACATAAGGGGTGGGGCGCACAGAAATGAAAAACAGAATTGGTAACATATATGAGTAAGTAAGTTATAAAAATACAAGATTTTCACTGCGCAAGTACACGTGTGATTTGTTCAAGAAATAAAGATGGACATGTGATAGCAGCAAGTTCTCGGGGAAGGCCGTTCCAGTCGTTGGCAGTCCGGGGGAAGAATGATGAAGAAAATGTAGTGGTGCGGGCGCGATGTCGGGACACTTGCTGTTGATGACCAGTGCGGAGGGAGATACGTGGTGGGGGTGCGCAGATGTAAGGTTCCTGTCGTAGCTCGGAGTAAAAAAACTTGTGAAACAAACATAAACTAGCAATGTAGCGACGATGAGCAAGGGTAGATAGGTTGGACTGTGATTTTAAGGATGATATGCTGATATCAAAAGAATACGATGAACGAATGAATCTATTTGCTGGGTTTTGAAATGCTTCAATTGAATTACGCAGATATGCTTGTTTCAGAGACCAGATGGGAGATGCATATTCTAATTTTGATCTAACTAGTGATTTGTATGCGAGGAGCTTGACATGCTGAGGTGCAGAGCGTAGGTGACGCTTTAAAAATCCTAGTGTTCTGTTAGTGGATGATATGATGTTTGAGATATGCGTATGCCACGTAAGATCCTGACAAAGATGAACACCAAGGTATTTGTATGATTGGACAAGGTCGAGAGGAACGTTAGATATGCTGTAGCTGAACAGGAGGGGGTAATGGCGACGATGAAACGACATATATTTACATTTGCTTGTGTTAAGTGTCATTAGCCATTCATTACACCAACTATGGTTAACCCTAGTTGAATTGCGATAACTACGGCGGAACTTATTTTGCCTGCTACATTATTCCCCTATCACGCCCTATCAGTGTAAGGTGCTACATTATTGCTACATACGTATCAGTCCCGATCTGTGTATCAGCCAGCCGTCGATAAACTTGGCAGATTGTGAGCATGATTTTTTAGCTTCCGCCGTGCAGCATTAATAGCAAATGTTTTCTTCCCGGGTTTTTTCTTTCATGAGTGACACGTGTTGCTGCGTTGGTTTTTTGCCCATGACTTGTTCCCGAGGGAACCTGTTTTGATTTGTGTTTTTCCGTGTGTCATGTATATATTGCGTGTAATGAGCATTAAACCTTAGTTGCGAGTTAGCGCTTGTCCTCGTCGCCCTTTCTGTCCTTGTGTTCTTCGAGCTATTTTTTACACCATGAACTTTCACCAACTCGCCCACTTTTCTGCGTTACATTATTGGGGACACTTAAGTTCATGCTTTAAGAGTATGACGCGAGAGCGTAAGCTATCGGCCCACATATAAATGAGAAGGGTTCAGTGCTGCTGAACCGAGTGTGGAGTGAAAGCATTAGCTGCCGGTAACAGGGTGTTCTTCTTCCTTTTCTTCTTCTTCTTCGTCGTCGCTGCTGTTCAGGGTCAAACGTGGCCCTTCCCGGGACGACACGGTCGAAACCTGGCGCAGTATTGCTATCGCAATGAAATTTTCGACTAGAAAAACGGGTGAAGGGGAGGGGGGGGGGGGGACTATTGAGAAGAAAAGATATCAGTGCAAACGCTACACGTGCCAAGGGGACCATCATCAAATGAAAATTATTATAGAGGAAACACAATACTTTTTGTTGGCCTCTGCCATGGCATCCTTCCTGAGTCTTCCCCGGCGACGGTTAGGCCAAGTGCGTCGTCAACCATAGCGATGTGGAATGAAACTCACACGGCCAAACTCACAATTGAGCTCACACGGCCACACCTCTTATTCGCAGCCTATACATTGCCGAAATTACGGGAAGTTTTCGAGAAACTGAATAGGCGCAAAGCATTCACGCTTACTGGTGCACACCTCACGCTTCGATTTTCTGAACCTCGCTACCTGGAAACACAGATATCTGAAGTTTTTGCCTCAGAATTATCAGGAGGAGCTTTAGGTTTCAGTACTGCTAAAGAGGAATTTAAAATGCAGGCCATGACAAATGTCAAAGCTATGAATTTCCTGGTCTTGAGATTACTATAATTTGCCTCACAAGCTGTTTGACGCCCTGGGAAAAGCAGGGCGACCTATTCTAGTCCGGACGAGCAACACTACAATAGGTCATTGTGCTGCTACGCGCCTCCTCACCTCCTGAATTGATGGGGCCCACAATAGTAGCACAAATTATCTATTATGGTGCGCAGGGGCCAGAGGCACTTAGGAGCACAAATACCTTATATAGTGCCTATGATCCTGAATGGAACAGGGCTCCCCTGCCTTTCCCAGTGCTGCAAACATGTGCTTGCTGACACATAAGAGGAACTTGTGGCTAACCGTCAATGTTAACAGCCAGCAAAAGTTTTGGAGGAGGTTCAGTCTTGACACCCTCACTTTATGCTCCAAGCATGATCTCGAACTAAAAAGGGAAGGTAAGGGAGAGAGGCTCAGAACTGAAGCACAAGTACTTTCCAGAAGCTGAAGCAGCGGCAGAAGCAGCCCGCCCTAGCTGTGTGCACCCCTCCAAGCATTTAGGCGCACTCTTCACTTTTCGATCGAAAGACGACGAGGTTGAAAACTCGCTGTCATTCGGGACCGTCTCTACAATAGAATATTAGTACACTATAGTCGCCATGATGCAAGAGTAGTGTCAGTCGCCCATCCTACGATTTCGTTCGTGCACCCAATTCCTACCTTGGAGCAACGCACTGCAACGGTCACATTTTTCACAAGTAAGTGTCGCGCAGGCTTTCGAGCCTCAATCGTCGATACCTCTTTCTGATACGAATGGCTATTCGCTTGTGCGTGTTGAAGCGGATATGTCGTTCGCTTTGAACATGGGTTAGGCGTAAGCGTAGCGGAAAGTCACAGCGTTAAGTTTGAGAACAAATCGGGACCAGTCTTCCGCTGCGAAGACCGCTGAACTCAACGCGCTCGTTAGCCACCCCGTAGCAGTCTGAAACCCCTAAAGTGCTTTGTCGTCAAACGCATATTGTATATGCAGCTCCTAACACTACGCGCATGCAGTCATTTCGATGCGCCGCATACAGGCTGCTAAAAAGTCAGAAGAAGTCACCCGGGGCCTTTAAGGGCATAATAAATGATTATGATGATGATGATGATGAGAGGTCTAACAGGGGTAGGGCACTACGCAAAGCCTTTCGAAAGGTGGCTCGTAATCTCACTTGAAGCAATGAACATCCTGTCGGTGTAATCTAGCATTTTCGCTTGTGTTACTCCATTCCGACGACCCCTGGAAGACCTGGTACATATGCACTATGTGTCGCTTTGTCATCCAGTAGTAATTTCTGTTGCTCGTAAGCAACGAAGACTCGTGCATTCGTTGAAAGGCGCCATTTCATTATCTTCCCAGACACTCTTGTTGGATCCATCCCGGTTGACATTTCGGCTTGACACGAAGGAGGACGACGAAGACCTTCGAAGAGGTAAGTAGACGAAAAAATTTGGCCTTGCAAAGGAATGTTTACGGCTGTGTTAATCATCTAACACCTATTGTCGTCGATTTCCGGCGTACAGTGAGTGCCGCTTCTGCAAATTTCAGCCTGAGGGCTGCAGAGTGATGTCAAGGCGGTCGCAGTATCCACAAATTCGAGATGTTTGGCTCTGCTGCGAATATCGTGAGTGTAAGGAAAAACCGCAAGCATGGGATTTCCAACTGTATTTTAATGACTCGTCATGTCGTTATTTTGAGCAAGCTCTTACGCAACCTGCAAGGTTTTGTATTCTAGCCTGGTTGGTAGCCCGCGGTCGTTCCAGATCCTATAGGTGGCGCTGCGGCAGCACGACATGGCGGCTGAGTCGGTGGTAGCGCCGCTGCATTCTAGCCACTGTAGCCATAGAGCGCACGTTTTGACAAGCGGGTCTGCGTTTTGGTGCAGTGGCATTGTTCGTGTGAGATTTGACGCTTAGATAAGCAGCAGTATGTCATGTCAGTCATAAATACGAAGCTATCTATGAGTTTGGCTACAGTTTCAAAAAAAAAAAAAAGAAACGTTCGTTGATATGAGTGCGCATGGATTCGCTAGCTCGCAAGTGAAAACTCCGACAGTATTGCCGCATGTACTAAACATGCCTCATTAAAGGGCGACAAACTTTTTAAGCGACACTTTTTCGTATATTCACATTTTATTTTATGGCATGTTTCAGCTCGGCCATTGAGTGTATCTATTGTTCGCGTGCTCATATGCCGAGTATAAAGCAGCTTGTTTGTTTTCAGCGTATGATATGAGGCAGTCTGAGGCAAACGTATGCTACTGTTCGAAATATTAGGGAAACGGCCATTTGAGCTTAATGAAACAGCCTATATTAACACTTGTGGTGTATTCTTTGCAATACTGGGATAAAAGCACGTGATCAGGTAGGGAGAAGGCATCTGTAAAAAATTGATTGCATTTGTTCAGATTAATTGCTCACCCCTTCAGAAAAAACAAAATACAACTAAAAAGTTAGCGCATTTTAAATATATCGCTCCCATTGCTCATCCCGTTGAAAAATGAAAATACACACCTCATGTAACGCCCCAAGTGGGCATTTGACGTACCAATAAATAAATAAATAAAAATGAATGTGCGCATTTCATATCGTTATATCGACGTGGTATGGCCAGGAAGTCATGCTTACAAATCTTATCCTTCGTTTTTATTTTATTTTTCAATTAACCTCGGGGTGATGAATCAGAATAAACTAAAGCTGAACGACAACCGTAACGAATAGCTGCACGCGGAGAAATATAGGCGGTTATTATTGAGAGAAAGGGCTCCCTCTTTTGCACGTCCTCCTTAAAGGATATCACCATACGTTTCATATCAGCTTGGTGTTTAAACACTGCACCACTTTCACGCAGCTGGGATGGCATGATATTAAGCCCAAATTTAATTAAATTCGCGAGTATGAATGCATTGACGACGCGGCTTTTTGCCTCAACAAAATACGTCGCTCAGAATTCCCATGGGTCGTCAAGTCAAAACGTCTAACAAACCGGCCCAGAGAACCGAAACGCTGCTTTTTACACATTTGCTCCGTAGCAGCAACAAAATATTTGCTTTATCAAACAGTTTATCAATTTGCTCATCTCGGAATCACAGAAAGTATTCATTTTCTGCTCACATCTCCACGCTGCAAACCAATGCGGCCGCCCGCGCCGCGAAGAGCGGCCACCGGCTCGCTGCTTCACCAGGCCGCGCGGCTCCGCCACCGTCGCTGAAATGACCGAATATCAGGAAATTTCGGTCACATTGTGTTCAACGGGCACTGGGATCGCATATAATGCACGAGGAGCCTTGTTTTACATCTTTATCGAAAAGAAGTCGCTGCGGCAGTCGAGCTATCAAAACCGTCTAGCGATGCCATGACCATTGTAGTGCTTTCAAATTTAAAAAAGGAAAATGTTGACAGAGCAAATTCTAACCAGAAATTTCTGGTTGGAAGCGATTCAGGACATTCGGGAACATAGAGGAAAGCTCAGCTGGAGGCGGCAGAAGGTCAGGCGGGCGACGAAGTTAACAAGCTCGCAAAGGCCAAGTGAATGCAGCTAGCACAGGTCCGGGTTAATTTATAGAAATATGGGAGAAGCCTTCGCCCTGCAGTGTCTGGTTCGGCTGGTGATGATAATGACAGACATCTGCAGTGGGCACTGTCATGCTGTTCGCTGTACTGGGGTGTGCACCTGTGCTAGCATATCGGAAGCGGCAGGAGAACATGTTCCCTGCGCGTTGCTGAGAGGAGGAATTTCGATAGCTCCCTTACAATATGCAAAGATCTATTAAACATGCGGCATGGGTGAAGCTGAAGATGATCTCGCTCTCGTCTGTCCCATTGCATCAGTTTTTCGCTTTTCACGATATCGTGCCAGAAGCAGCCGGGTATCCGCGGAAGTGGATTACATTCACTATTGCGTATTGCACTGTGGTGAAAAATCTGTGTGAAAGAACAAACAGATCTACATGCCATAGTCAGTGGCAGCGAATTCATGTCTGCACACAACAAAATGTTTACTGTAAAAGTTTACACGCATTGCCTGAAGGTAGTTTGCCTCAGTGCATATATGCATCTGCGTAAACTACGACCGCTGCGTATCAAAACCGGTATGAGACTGGTGCTATACTATGCCACAATGCTTACGCGCGCTCTAAGGCACCACGGTAGGCTTTATCGGCGGGTTCTCGGCTGCCCTTTACATCGGGCGCTTTTCTGAAGAGCTGCCTGAGCAAGCGCTTTCTCTTCGTGCTGATATCAGTCAGACTCGGAAATCGCTAGGCAGCGGTTTCTTCTTGCGTCCGCGAGCTTTAACAGGCAGAATGCAGTGCATATAAATTTTTTTCGAGCTGCGTCAGCATTTTGTTCGTCCAAAATGATCATCCCTGGTGATTGAATAAATATTTTTTTTTTTGCATACACCAAAAGGAAGCACCTGTAACTTCGAGCGATATTTAGATCACCTCGAACATATGATACCGATAATTACTGATTGACTTAAGGCGCAGTCCTAATTCCACGCCCTCTGTTCATCGAAATTTCGGGCCCGACACTGCAGAGCATTCACGCCTTTCTCGCCATCCTCGCCCCCCCCCCTTTTTTGAGAAAATAAGGTCGCATTCTAGGAAAACGCCACGCTGAAAGTAGGCAGCAGGACAGGAAATGAGATGGGCCTTCGCTCATTTGTCATAGGGACTGTCTTACATCAGCACCAGCGCCCCAGAACCGCCTCTCATGCTTCCCCTTTACAACCCACACTTCATCCCTCATAGACGACACGGGCCCATCTCCTTCCCATTATTGCGCAGCCTCCTCTGCAAACCAACAAAATGTTGTTCGAGAATACACCCTTCTCCCTGTGAATGGCATACCGAGGGTGCGCACTTCCCCCTGCTATTCCCGCTCATATAGGTATATACAGTATACAGGAAAACAGCCAGCAAGATGCTTTTCAGGGTCCCTTATATAACTTTCCCAGTCATTTTTCTAAAACCTAATACCACATTTAAGAACAAAACATTGTGCTGTTCGTATCCTGCAGCCATTATTTTGTTATAAACCATTTTTGACTCCGAGATTTACATTGCTATGGATGATCGCTAGCATATTTGGAAATGGCAGATGATAACAAGTAGCGCATATTTTTTTGCTTGCGTAAAGCCGCAGATTTGGCCACATTGATCATCGACTTGATATTCAGCGGTCTTTTTCTCGTTCCAGCGTTCCATTCTGAAGATGACTCATATTGAAGAGGATCAGGAACATCAGCAGTCTCAGCAGCGATACAGTCACGAGATGACTCCACTTCTGGCTGATATTGAGCGCCGGATGCAAAACATTGAGGAGAGAATGGAAAAACTTCAGCATCAACTAGATGTTTTCGCCCAAGTCCTTTCGCGCGCCAACCCTCTACAAGCACAGGTCTCCCCTTCGCTCGATGGATAACATTTCGGCGTCGAAGAGCACTTGGCTCTCCTGGCACGCGCGCTGCATAATTTGGTTCCATTTGGTTTTTCACGTTGTAAATAAGATAAAGGGATGTTTGTAGAATTCTCAATGCCATATGAATAAAATATCTAACCGATTCTCTGAGACCCACTTCATTATTTCAAATCGTGCTCTTAAAGCTGACATAAGATTGTGTATTGATTACAGCTGAAGCCAGGGTGGATAAAAAAAACTAGGGAAAACGCTTTAGCTCCGCTTAAGGAACAGTTACGACAAATCTACCGGAATTTATTTGTCTTAAAACTCTGATAGTACTGGATTTTATGGCTTTGTTGTCACATGTTCGGAGGGAAAGACGGATTTATTGCTAAGATGCTTCGATTCGTATTTGAGGGTTGCTTTTTTTCACCTCTCTGATTCAAACTTAATTTTGTCGTATGACAAGTTATAGTGCAATATGACGAAACCATGTCGTCAACACGGACTGCGTGATTACTGGCGTGCGGCGAGCGGAGCGTTCTAGCAGCAGGCGAAATTGAAGGTTCCGCTGGCCAGAGCCTTTACCTCGTTTGCACCAGCCAGAGCGACCTGGAAGTTCTCGCGGCGAAAGCCTGCAACCTGCACTTGAGCGATCTTGGCACAAACTAGTTTTCGATGCTCTTTAGAGCTCGACAAGCAGAATATCCTCAACATATGACTACAGGCGAGACACCAGTGTCGGCAATAAGCTGTGTATAATGGGTGCTTTTCTTTATAAGGTCAATAGGTAGAATGGTGCTCTATTGGAGGCTACAACGGACACAAGGTGAAAGACAGAATGCATCAATTAGTTTGCTAATTAACTAAATGCCTTAATAACTCTCTAAACTTTGTTTCAGTCTCGGTTGTAAATGCAGAATTGTAGCCTCATCCTACGGATATATAACCAAGAAAAATATTCTTTACGTAATTGTAGCGCGCACGGGTTCAAGTGAAAGAAGTTCGCAGGGGTAAAGTGAACGCAGCTAGCACGGGACCGGATTAATTGGAGCAAAATGTGAAAGGCATTTTCCCTTCAGTGATTATAAGTCCGGCTCATGACGAATATTTTGTCTCGCGCATTACAACACCCACAGATGTCAGCCCAGTAGGTGAGTTGACCCCTTGACACAGCGTCCGCGTGCACCGTAGATGGCTCCGGCGCGATGCTTTGAGACCGGATTGCGAGCGAAATGACAGCGCGCATTGGCCGCTGTTACGTTTCGAACTTCCCAAGTAACGAGACGATGCACGTGTCGATATGAGCGTCTGTTTTTCTAAGAAGACTGCACGCGACCACCTCGGAGTTCGTGGACCAGAACAACCCAGGACGCAGCAACGCGGTGTCGCATGTCGGAAGCGACGGCAGCAGTTGCCCCAGTTTGTGTCCGGAGGACTGTGCACAGAGGCGCTAACGAATTCGCCGAAGAGCGGGCGCGCCTGTGTTTGGAAACAGAGAGCCGCGGCGCCTGCGTGTTAGCACCGAGGAGAGAGAGCGGGTCATCTCCCCCCCCCCCCCCCCCCCCCCCCCCGTGGAGAAGAGCGGTCACCGCATTCCTTTCCCCGCGGAGTGCTCCCGCGCGAGGGGCCCGCGTGGGTGGCGCGCGGTTCCGACCTTGGACAGCCAGCAAGCCTCCTGGGGACCCCCATGCCCGACTTCCCCCGGCGGAGTCGCCATCGTGCCGCTAAAGTGGAAAGAGTGCGCTGGGAGGACGTTTCTAGTGGGCGGTTCCCGAATGTCAGCATATCAGGAACTCAAATGTGATTGGACTTCGACCAAATAGAAAATTCCCCAACTAGGTACTTGGGGACAAAAAAGTTGTTAAAAACGAGAGCACGAGTGCTCTCTGGTGTGTACCTTCTCAGATTCACCATGTAAATAAACAACGAACCTTCTCAGATTCACCATGTAAATAAACCTTCGTTAAGTTCTCTCTAACTCTCGGCCAGTCTCTGCTTGGGTGATCACCGCCCAATGTTCAAGTGCATGCAGCCCGACGTCTGACTCGGCTTTTCGCTACCCGTTGGTCCACTACTGGAGCAGTACCAACGCAACAGCTGGTTGGCAGCGTCGGGATGGACTCCGCTGGAATCATGGTTGCAAGGTTCGGTGAGTGCTTGGCTTTTCTTCACTGAGGTTTTACCAGGCTTTGTAGTAAGTAAGTTTACAAAGGTGGTGGGGAATTGTTTATCGTTAGCACGGGACTTGAAAGTACGTGACGATAAGAGATTTCTGAAAGAAAGAAATTGCAGCACTCGGGATAACCATGAATTTGAAAGGGTTGAAAAAGCCACTTTTACTGTAGTTGGCCAAAAGGCTGGGTTTGGATCTTCAGGACCAAACGAGAAAGCCAGATATCATTGAGGCTATTGAGGCACTTGAGGCAGACGACGATGAGCTCTCAGAATGCCTGGAGCTGATTCCTGAGAGAGAGAAATCAAAGAGGGAAGCAGAAGAAAAAAATGAGAAACGCATGGCTGAAGAGAGTAAGGGCTTAGAGCAGGAACTTGAGCTGAAGCGTCTCGAACTGCAGGTGCTAAAAGCTCGAAATGAAAGTGATGAGAGCGTAGCATTGGGCACAGTAGAACGCAAGTCGTTCCGTATGAAAGACCTTATGCAACCTTATAGGAAAGGAGAGGACATAGGTCTGTTCTTGGTAAACTTTGAGCGCACGTGCGAGAAGGCAGGGTTTAGCAAAGCAACTTGGCCACAGTGCTTGCTGACACTGTTACCTTGTGAGGCGGCAGATGTGATAGCCCGCTTGACTAAAGAAGATGCAGATGATTACGATAAGGTTAAATCTAGTCTGCTCAAAAAGTATAGAATGTCAGCGGAAGCTTTCCGGTAAAAATTTCGGAATGCTCAAAAGGAGAATTATGAGTCGTACCCGGAGTTCGCGTATAAGCTCATGGCTAACTTGGGGGAATGGCTCAAAGAAGCTAAAGCTTATAACGAAAGCCAAAGAATGTTGCAGTGCTTCGGACTCGAGCAGTTCTACTCTTGCTTGCCTGATGATGTAAGGCATTGGGTGCAAGACAAGCCGGAAGTTGCGACTGTTTCGAAGGCAGCAGAACTGGAAGAAGAGTTCGTCTCGCGCCGTGCGCTGGACAGGACGGAAAGCCCTAAATACCAGAATAGGAAAGCAGCTGGATGGAGAGGGCAGCCTGTAGAAGAGAGACAGCAAGCACGAGGCGTAGACGTCTCAGAAAGAAGTGTGATCGTAAGAGAGGAAGCACTTGAAGCAGAAAACTGTCAGAAGGAAGCTTTTGAAAAGAGACGGCCATTGGTTTGTTACAACTGCCAAAAGCCGGGACATTTAGCTGCGGCTTGCAAAATCCCAAAGATTGTTTGCTTGTCAGTGAACAGCAACAATGAAAGTATGCGGCTTTTAGAGCCATACTTACGAGATCTCGTCGTGAACGGAAAACCGTGTCGCGTGCTTCGAGATTCGGCGGCTACAATGGATGTAGTTCATCCCTCGTATGTAGAGCCAGAAAATTTCACTGGAGAGTGCACATGGATTAAACAAGCGGTGGAAGCAAACAGTGTGTGCCTTCCAATCGCTAATGTCAGCATTGAAGGTCCATTTGGCGTACTTCGCACAGAGGCTGCCGTGTCAGCCAGTCTGTCGAAGCAGTACCCCTATCTTTTCTCGAACAGATCTGACCAACTGTTGCAGCAGAAGGGACTAGTGTTCGGAGAGGGGGCTGCCCAAGGATTGACTCGCTCGAAAGCAAGAAAGCGGGCTGCTAAAGCCAGCACACTGGAAGCGTCAGGTGGCGTTGATGCGGCAGAACATGAGCCGTTAGACACGACAGAGGCAATCCACGCGCCGACTAACGAGGATGGTATTGAGTTTAAAGAGGCCTGTCGGGAGCTTCTCATAACGCCGCCATCTGACAGCTTGCAAAGATTGCTGGGGGTGGACCGATCGTCCCTGATAGCCGAGCAAAGAGCCGATTCCACACTGCAGAATCTTAGGCACATGAAGAGTAAAGGTATCGCGAAGAAACACGTGATATTCTTAGAAAGGTCCGGAATACTTTATCGAAAGTATCGTGATCGCAGAGGAGTGCAGGTCGACCAATTGGTCGTACCAAAACGCTAACGCGGTGATCTTTTGCACTTGGTTCACAAGAGCTCGCAATCAGGTCATTTAGGGCTCAAGAAAACAAAGAATCGGTTGTTGCAGGAATATTACTGGCCGGGATGTTTTCGGGAGGTGGAAAATTTTGTAAGGACCTGCGAATAATGTCAACGGGTGGGCAAGCCGGGAGATAAGGCGAGAGCCCCGATGAAGCTAGTGCCTGTGATCACGGAGCCATTTCGGCGACTCGTGATCGACACTGTTGGTCCCCTTCCAAAGACTAAGACTGGTTACAGCCACATTTTGACAGTAATCCGTCCTGCCACAAAGTTTGCTGAGGCAGTGGCCCTGAAAGAGTTAAGCTCAGTGGAAATTGTGAACGCACTCATGTCCATTTTCGCACGGGTTGGGTTTCCCGCCGAAATACAGTCAGATCAGGGGACTGTTTTCACCAGCGCACTGACTACAAATTTCCTGGAGTAATGTGGGATTAAATTAATCCATAGTTCAGTGTACCACCAGCAGTCCAACCCGGTAGAAAAGATGCACTCGGTAATGAAACGCATACTGAGAGCCCTGTGTTTTGATCGCAAAACCGACTGGGATGCCTGTTTGCATGCAACAATGTTTGCGCTGAGAAGCGTGCCTCATGAGGCCACGGGGTTCTTGCCGGCCGAAGTGGTCAACGGCCGCTCCCTGCGATCGCTACTACGCTTTCTTCGGGAATCGCGTGAGGGCAGGGAAGAGAACCCTACGGTGGTCGAATACGTGCTCGCGCTGCTTGAAAGGTTGCACAAGGGGGAGGAGCTCGCGGGATGCGAAATGAGTAAAGCTCAGGTGAGGGCCAAACAGTGCAATGACCGAACAGCGAGATCACGCTGTCTTGAAGCTAGAGACGCGGTAATGGTGCTAAAACCGTCCCAGAAAAGTAAATTGGAAGTACAATGGGAGAGCCCAGCGGAAGTCATTCAGAGACTGTCCGATACGCGCTGTCTAACTAGCCTGCCCGGAAAGCGAAAGATAGAACCTAACGGCAATGCCGACGACTTAAGTCGATGCTTTTGGTGTTATTGATAGCATCGGTGAGTCTGGCTTGGGTATGTTTTTTTTCCTGGCATACGTTTGCATTATTACCATTTTTATTTTAATCTTGAACATTGTGTTCGTGTGAATGAATAATGTTCTGGTTGTTTCAAGTGCTGAAGTAATAGTAAAAAGATTAAAGTAATATTAGTAGGAAAGCCTGGTGGATCTCGTGGAGAGAGTTCTGGCGCTTGCCGTCTTTGCGGCTGTGATTTTCGTGTTGTTCAAACTGATGCTGTCTTTCCTGTGAATGAGCTGGTCTGCAGAGAGCAAGAAGCCCTCCATAGTCTTGACAAGAAGCAACGAGGAGCTGCAGAGTCCGTTGGATGCAGCAGAGCATCAGCAACAGTGAACTCAACCAGAACGGCATCGTGTATCCCTCTGGACAATGGTTGCTGACCTTTGTACATCGGGATCTTCAACCGCCGCCGGAGAAGCTGTCACGTTTCGAACTTCCCAAGTAACGAGACGATGCACGTGTCGAAATGAGCGTCCGTTTTTCTAAGAAGACTGCACGCGACCATCTCGGAGTTCGTGTACCAGAACCACCCAGGATGCAGCAACGCGGTGTTGCAATGTCGGAAGCGACGGCAGCAGTTGCCCCAGTTTGTGTCCGGAGGACTGTGCACAGAGGCGCTAACGAATTCGCCGAAGAGCGGGCGCGCCTGTGTTTGGAAACAGAGAGCCGCGGCGCCTGCGTGTTAGCACCGAGGAGAAAGAGCGGGTCATCTCCCCCCCGTGGAGAAGAGCGGTCACCGCATTCCTTTCCCGCGGAGTGCTCCCACGCGAGGGGCCCGCGTGGGTGGCGCGCGGTTCCGACCTTGGACAGCCAGCAAGCCTCCTGGGGACCCCCATGCCTGACTTCCCCCGGCGGAGTCGCCATCGTGCCGCTAAAGTGGAAAGAGTGCGCTGGGAGGACGTTTCTAGTGGGCGGTTCCCGAATGTCAGCATATCAGGAACTCAAATATGATTGGACTTCGACCAAATAGAAAATTCCCCAACTATGTACTTGGGGACAAAAAGTTGTTAAAAACGAGAGCACGAGTGCTCTCTGGTGTGTACCTTCTCAGATTCACCATGTAAATAAACCTTCGTTAAATTCTCTCTAACTCTCGGCCAGTCTCTGCTTGTGTGACCACCGCCCAATGTTCAAGTGCATGCAGCCCGACGTCTGACTCGGCTTTTCGCTACCCGTTGGTCCGCTACTGGAGCAGTACCAACGCAACACCGCCCACGCGGTGGCTATCAGCGAAGCCGCGGTATGGAAGCAAAATTGGCGACGAATCGCTTCACACTCTTCTGACTCAGCAAAGTGGTGAAATCCCCGGATAGAGCGATCTACGTACCGCAGCTGTTCTAGCGCTGAGTTATAGTGTGAAACCGCATTCAGAGTGGAATTTATTGCCCTTGTAACGCGCGCTACAATCATTTTAGAAATTTATTCCATGGGTATACCCCTTGGTGAATGAGCTCTAATTCCTTTATTCGTTAACGTATCTAGTTAATTAGCGAGATACTTAAAGCAGTCTGCTTCTTACCTCGTGTCCGCGGTAGCGTCCCAGGTTTGAAAATAAATACCTAATAAATACCTTTCTTAAAAGCTACATTTTGAAAAACCACTCGATATGCGAATACACCCCCTGACATCGCCTAGCCACCGTCACAATAGACCTTATGCAAAATTGCGGCCATCTATCGGACCTTCAGCGAACCGCGCTACTCGACGCCTTGCTGAAGTGTTGAGTGAGTCGGCTGCTCTTACGGCTGCTGCCGTTGCGCTAGCAATGTCTGCTTTGTGCTGTGGTTTCCGTTCTATTTGTTCGAATTCAGAGCAAAAATGACGGCATAATAGACGATTGACTTGTCTACGTTGCCTGCATTCCAATTTTACTTCGTGAAGTGATACTGCACTGCCAAAACATCTTGCGAATGGTGGCATATCCGCATAGCTACAAACGGCAAGGCCTTCGTTGCTCCTCAGGTACATTCCTTAATACAGTCCTCAAATACGCGTCCATGAATGTGCAAAACATAGTGATATTGCTTCCGGGTGTAAAACATGTTTGCGATGTCATTACGCTGCGTCAGCCGCAGCAGGACGTTTAGAGTCCAGCACGGGCAAGTGTCAACTCGTTACTGCGCCCGACGCTTGACCGTGATCACTGTCGTTCCAGATAGTACGTTGTACGAATACGCGTATACGAAGGAGCCTAATATTGTTTCTTTTTTTTAATATAGGGCTGATGCTTAATAAACACTGCAGCGCGCTCCGATGGACCTTCACAATTCCCAGTACGGCATGCTCACTACTTTGCCTATCCTCTGTCTGGGCGTTTAGCCACTGATGTATCTCATTGGCGTGTAAACAACCATTCAGTAGACCCCACATTCTATGTGTTATAGGCTAAAACCCCCAACCACGGGAATTTGCCGGTGAAGCGTGACAGGTGAAAGACGTGATCCCGTGCGCGCTGATCCTCCTCAGATATGCAGTTCCTGTTGCCGTCACATCGTGGTTCTATTTTGTGAAAATCAATATATTAGCAGATGCTCTGTCTGCGAAGTCACATCGCAGAGATCAGCCTTATACTCAGACGCAATATCAAGCTCCTTCAAGAAAAACGTTTTGCTGGGCTAGCTGGTGCAACATTTCAAAAATGGACGGAGCGCTAACAACACATTCTCAATAAAGAGGACCCATACAAGCGCTCACTGACAACTGACCCTTTATTGAAGGATTTCCCTTCCCTTCAATAAAGGATCAGTTGTCAGTGAGCGCTTGTCCGTGTCCCCTTTTATGTGAATGTGTTGTTAGCGCTTCGTCCATTTTTGAAATCGAGCTCCTTCGTGCACGCGTATTCAGCAGTATTTTGAGCAATGCGCAGTTTTTGCAGCAAAGATATTCTTCTCTCCGATTCCATTTTTGTTTTCTTTTTCTTTCTGTAATTATTGACGGAATTGAGGTATTTCAAAAATTGTTTTTGTTGTCCATGTCATGGATGAGCTCAGTAGTGAGACAGGCACCCACTATCGGAGCCTATTCACAGTCTGTACCAGTTGCTAACATTTGTGAAAAGCTTTTTTTTAGGGGGGGGGGGGGAGGGTTGAACAAGGTTTTAGTGGCTTTCTTTGCATGTGAATATTTTGAATTAAAAAAAAACTAATAGCTTTCATTCTCTTGCAATATTCGACAACAGCGACATTCTTCACGAAATCGATTTGTGAAAACGTAGCGAACACATACCGGCTGTGTAATGTTTAATGGTGGCTTTCTTTTTATAGCAGCCGAACATATTTCGCAAAGTCCGAATTTACGGGGAGTGCGGTCAGTTGATACCTGAAAGAACAGAAATGCCCTCAGTGTGGAGCTGTGATGCATGGCTTTTTTTTTTTTTTGCCCATATTGCAAAACAACAAACATTATTTGCCAGCAGCAATTAAGGGAAGTAGTAGAGTGTACCGAGCAATGGACACACAGAAAATGTTATGCATACATTTATAGGCCTAGGTATTTTTACACAAAATAAAGTTGGAAGACGTGTGTGCGCTCATCCTTGTTTCTGCTGTGATATCCGCAGTAGCAAACCCCACTGCTAAGCTAGGTAATTAGTTTGCTACAAGCGATATTGCTCTGTGGATAGTGACAAATGGTTGACAGTTTTAATCCCTACTTCATTGCAATGTTTTGATAGTGCGCCATGAAGGTTAAAAGAAAAAAACAGCATTATTCAGCGATATGGATGGGAGAAAACAAAACTGACGTGGTCCAAATTAAGGCGTAACTCATTTTCGATGCACCTCACATTATTCGCAGATAAAAACTTTGGCACTAATAAAAAAAATGTAAACAGCGTGGTGACCCCCATCACTATGGCAACAACAATCATGCGAAATCGCGGTAGACAAGAGCAGCCAAATGGTAGAGACAGTTGCTTCCATGTATACTTTGCGTCATACCTTTTGAGAGTCAGCAACTGAAGCCTGGACGTAGTCGACTATACTCTATTCATCGATGAATCAAATGCGTAAAGACGTTAGAATATCGCGCTGGAATTTAAGAGAGCCGTCTGGCGCCTTTGAAGTACCGCAACATGTTCTCTCTGGATACTTGGACGTATACACACGGGCAAAATCCGGGAAACCTTTAAAGCTGGGATGAGTTGGCGCAACAAGGAAATCAGGAACAGCACTCTAGCAGATCTTTTACGCGAAACGGCGATGTGCAGTCCGTCTACAGACAAATTTAACACACTATGAGCGATATATTTCGTCGGTTTAGCACTGAGTATATATTTGCAATCTTCCAAAGCACACTAAATAAGATACAATTCTACAATTCAGGCATGCTGTCGATCAAAAGTGCGCCTAGCGCGACAACCACGCAAGAGCAGTTTAACACAAGCCTCGGGACAAAAATAAGCTCAGGGGATATAACTGGCTGCTTCTTTTCTTCTACACCCTTATTTTAGTTTTGAGAACAAGGGACACGATAGTACGTCGGCATTATAGGCGACAACGAGCATTAACGAAGCCGGCCACCCTCTACTTTGCCGCTTGCCGCTCCTCAATTTAGCTACCCTTAAACATGGCGGAAATGCGCGCGGCGGCCAATAAATGGCAGCAATTTGGCATAAGGTCAATTGACAACCACTGCTAGGTGCCGATGTTCCTAAAGAAAATAGGGAGACGCTGTATGAGACAATTAAGTTTCACACACACACGGGCAATGTTTTTTTTTATATATATCGCTGCTTGGTATCAGCCTACATTTGCTTTCTATTTTCCAATTCGTCCTTATTTTAGCTCATGAAATTATTTTATACAGGTGTAAGCTCGCCGAATGAAAGCTGATCCCAAATGACTCAGAGCCCAGATTAGTATGCGCTCCTCTCCTTCCTCAAACTCCCCAGCCGGCTAACAATTTAGCTTGGGATAGACGATTCTCATTCGAAAGAAAATTGGGTACATCGGCGATGGCAGCGTTTCAGGCAAGCCACATGAACGAATTGTGTCTTCCAGAAACGGCGGTTATCTGTCGTCACCTTGGCGATGACATAATTCACGTCATTCGATCGGTCTAACAGTACGAAGGGGCCATCGTAATTTTTACTGAAACTTTTCATACGATCCTCGCTTGCGGATAGACGTCCAAAGCCAGACGAGGCCTGCAGGGGAGGAAGTCACTGCACAATGACGCAGGTCGTAATATTCTTTCGCGAGGCTTTCGGAGGCAAGTGTGCGTAGACGGGCTGTACGACGGGCTTCTTCGGCACGGCATAGTATATGGGCAACGGACGCGTTGTTGATTGTTGTGGTTGTGGCTGTAGGAAGAAGGAAAAGAAAATGCACGGGCCTGCTACTGGCTTTGTAGCTGAGCCACCTCCGCTGCCTCGTGCGGACAGAAGAGAGGTTTTGGTGGGGGATGATGAAGGATGGCTGTTCCTGGTCATACGGGGCTTGGACGGTAGGTCAGCGCCGCTTGCGGCGGGGGCTAGCCAGCCACCGAATTTTTATCTATTGTAGGCCGTCATTGCACCCGCCATCACTTAGGTGTTGGACGACGTCTGTTGCCGGCGCGCGTCTTTCTCTCCTTGTTCTTTTTCTTTCTTCTCTACTTTCTTTTTCTTTGCGCGCGAGGAAGCGGAGATGGCTCAGCTACAGAGCCAGTAGAGCCCGTGCATTTTCTTTTCCTTCTTCCTACAGCCACAACAACAGAAGAGAGAAAGTAGAGAAGAAAGGAAAAGAAGAGCGAGAGAAAGACGCGCGCTGCAACAGCCGTCGTCCATCACCTAAGCGGTAGCGGGTGCAATGACGGCCTACAACAGATAAAAATTTGGTGGCTGGCTAGCCCCCGCTGCAAGCGGCGTTGACCTACCATCCAAGCCCCGTAGGACCAGGAACCCGGGCACTTCAGAACAATGAGGAGGCCACCGTTTCTCAGGTGGGAGCATTTTCTCAAATCCAACGAGGATTTCAAGTTCAAGCGGATCGAGCGAGTAGCTAAGCCTAACAGATAGGTCGTGACTCAGCTGCCCGCCGCGGCTCCGCGGGCAAAGTCTGCCGTAAATCATGACGACCTTGACGAGGTACGGCCCGGATGGAATGCGTATCGTCTCCATTCCGCCGGCGAAGACGCCAGTTTTCGACAACGTTACGGAAGCCAACATCCAACGCAAGATAGAGTGGGATCGCGCATCAGCCTGTAACAACCGCTCGGAACGACAGAAAGGACGTACGCCAGATGACCACTTCACCGCCGCAGCTGATACGCCATTCAAGCAGACGCCACGCACGCAAGTCAAGCGTTGGAAGCCTCCTCCGCAGCTGCGTCTCGACAAGCAAGATGCTGTCATCATAATCAAGCATAGAGAAATGCTTGATATCAGCAAATTCAGGGGAAGCAACACTCTCGTAAGCTCGTTGCACGTGGCAGCAGGCATTAACAACAAATCAGTAGCGCTCAGCGTTTGGCCCATTTAGGAACAAAACATCATTGTCGTCGGCGTACGAGACGCCGAAATATTCAGAAAGATCCTCGCAATTCAAGAACTTAAACTAGGGGACAAAGCACACGCAGTGTACTCCTACCTCTGGCCTTCTGACGACACATGTAAAGGAGTAATACAGGTGGACCCTAGGGTTTCCAATGAAGACATCACGGAAGCGCTTCGCTCCCCGGACGCACCAGTGGTGAGCGTGAGAAAACTAGGTTCCTCTAACATAGCGGCCGTCACTTTCGAAGGAAGAAAGGTCCCTTTTCACATTTGTTTACTACGGTGAGGCGCTTCCCGTGCGCCTGTACAAGGAAACAACACCAGCCTGATTACTGTGTGGAAACTTTTGACACCGGGCGGATGTCTGCCCTCGCCCTGCGCCGTCAGGATGTCCGCAGTCTAGTCAGGACGACATTCAAGAAGCCCATGACTGCCAACCCAAGTGCACGGTGTGCGAAGGCCCACATCTCATGCGGTCGAATCGATGCAAGTACAAGTACCGAACATTCCATCCAGCCAAATCCAAGACAAGTCAAGACAGTCACCAGTCCAGGGCCAAGTTTCGAGACCGCTCCAGCCGCAGAGGCACATCGAGCAGCGGGGACCGACTGACCCAAATGGCCAAGTCCAACAGTAGCAGCTGCGGCGTGATGATGATGGATTTTAATGGCGCAAGGGCGAATCAGGCCAAAGAGCGCCAAACTCAAGGTTAATGGTGCACTCAAGTTTATATGATGGAATAGTTGTGATTTTTCATGAAGGGATAAAAAACTGGTGTATAGGGCCTAAAAATGTATTCGCTCTGTGATATCGCTAAAAACAATGGTGTATAGGGCCTAAAATTCATTTGTGATATATAATGGATTCGCAATGTATAAGTAGATGTATTAAAATATCTCATCCGTCCTCTCAAGGAGGAGCGGGCTGAGACCCACGTCGATAAAAAATTTCATGTAAAAAGCCTACTTGTGATAAAAATTTAAGCACCTGTTTTAAAGGAAACATTGGGTTGTCGCCAATAAAAATGGATGGGTGTGCAGGTATTTGATGAGTGAACAAGGAGGGAAAATGACGTCTTCTTTCTGGTTCCAGTTGTGCACATATGATTAAAACATGTATGACAGTGAGTCGATCACCACATCTCGAGCAGTGTGGTGCAGGAGAGTTGGTTAAAAGATATGTATGGGTTATGTATGTGTGGCCAATTCTCAGCCTGCACAGGGCTACTTCTTTAAATCTGTGTTGTTTTTCTGTGGTGTACCTGCCTATTTTTGCCTTTATTGTGTGTAGTTTATTTTCTGATGCTGCGTCCCATTCCTCTTGCCATTGTTGTCGAATCATGTTTTTTATGTGTGGTTTGAGGTCATGATAAGTTATCTTATCAATGTCTGTGTCATTTCGAAGGGCAGCTGAAGCAGCTAGCCTATCAGCTGCCTCATTACCAGGTATACAGCGGTGGCCTGGCACCCAACACAGTGTAATTTTAATTTCTTGTTCATGGGCAAACATAAGGGTGTTATAAAGAGAGTTCAGTACTGGGTTCTTATTTTGCCATTTCCAGAAGGATAGGGACTTTAAAACACTGAGGGAGTCTGTGTAGATGATCGACGTCTGTATTTTATTTTCTATAATGTGCCTCACAGCTAAAAGGATACCATTGCATTCAGCGGTAAATATACTAGTATTTCTGTTCAGGGTTTTTGACTGTGAAAACTGTGGCCCATGTGCTGCACAGGAGACTTGAGCAGACTTCGAAGCATCAGTGTAATATTCATCACAAGTGTACTTCTCCTGAAGTGACATGAAATGCTGCTGTATGGCAATAGGGGATGCATGTTTGCCCACTTCAAGAAACGACAGGTCGCAATTAACACCGTGCATTTCCCAAGGAGCAATTAGGTCTTTTGTGGAAGTTGTATGAAGACTGGTAACCGAAACATTCAGATATTCAATGTGCGTGGCAACTCTGATTGGATATGGTGGTGTTAGAGATGGTTTTTTTGAGAAAAGTGCTGTGCCAGTTTTGTCAAGCAGGAGCCGACGACATGGATGGTCCAGTTGGCATAGTACCTTCATAGCATAAGTTAGAGAAGTAAATTGTCTCCTTCGTTGCAGTGACCATCGGTTCGCCTCGACATAGAGGCTAGCAATTGGGCTAGTTCGGAAAGCGCCTGTAGCGAGGCGAAGGCCGAGGTGGTGCACGGGATCGAGCAATTTTAGCGCAGAGGATGATGCTGACCCATAAACCATCGAGCAATAGTCAATGCGTGATAGAACTACACTATTCAGAAGGTTCAGAAGGCAGTCGCGGTCTGTGCCCCATGACCGGTGAGAGAGAATTTTTAGCAAATTCATCGCTTTGAGACACTTCAGTCGCAACTGTTTTATGTGGGGAATGAAGGAAAGTTTTTCGTCAACAACTACGCCAAGAAATTTATGTTCTTTTTTAAAGGCAAGGCTCTGGCCATTCAGTGTAATGTTGGGGTCAGGCCTGATGCCACGCTGCTTAGAGAAAAGTACACAAACACTCTTTCCAGAGTTAAATTTAAACCCATTGTCATCAGCCCACCTGGACAATTTGTTTACACCTAGCTGAATTTGTCGTTCACAGATGGCCAAGTTGCAAGATTTGAAGCTTATCTGGACGTCATCAACATATACAGAACAAGAAATAGTTTTTGGCAGCACGCTTTTTAAAGAGTTCATTTTGACTACAAAAAGTGTGCAACTGAGAACACCACCTTGAGGGACACCATTTTCTTGAATGTACTGCTTTGAATATGCATTGCCAACACGAACTTTGAAGGTCCGTTCAGACAAGTAACTTCGAATTGTGCTCAACATGTTTCCTGTGATGCCAAGAGAGAAGAGGTCGCGGATGATACCATAGCGCCAAGTGGTATCATATGCTTTTTCAAGATCGAAAAAGACAGATAAACAATGTTGTTTATGTGCAAAAGCATCCCTTGCATAAGACTCAAAGGCAATGAGCTGATCAGCTGTTGATCGCCCAGCTCTAAAACCAGCTTGGTTTTGATAAAGAAGACCATTGTATTCAAGGAAATGGAGAAGGCGACGATTTACCATTTTCTCAAAAAGCTTGCATAGACAGCTGGTTAGTGCGATAGGCCGATAACTAGCAGCAAGTGTGGGTTCTTTTCCGGGTTTTAATATTGGGATGATGATCGCTTCCTTCCATGCTTTAGGAAAGCGTCCTGTGGCCCATACTTTATTATACAGGTAGAGTAGGGTTTCAACAGTGTTCACATGCAGATGCCTGAGCATTCCATATGTGATCCTGTCAGGACCTGGAGCTGTGTTACCACATGTGTCTAGTGCAATCTTCAGCTCCTGCATGGTGAATGGGCTATTGTATCCTCCTGAGGATGGCCTTTTATCATGTATGTGCTTCCTCTCCTCTCTTGCCTTGTGCCGCAAAAAGGAATCTGTATAGTGTGCTGAGCTGAATATGTATTCAAAGTGTTGCCCTAGTGTGTCTGCTTGATGTTCAAGAGAGTCACCACTGGTGCTGAAAAGGGGCGTTGGGACTGTGCTATATCCTTTAAGTGCTCTTATCCTGTTGTGAACTTTGTGTGCGTCAGAATAGGAGTTCACTGAAGAAAGGAATGATGACCAGCTTTCTCGCTTGGAGATGCGTCGAATACGCCTGCCATTTGCCTTTGCACGCTTAAAGGCTATTAGGTTTTCGGCTGTGGGGTATCGGCGTAGTTTCGACCATGCCCTGTTTTGAGTTTCACGAGCAGTCTTACATTCTGCATTCCACCAGGGTCTTCGTTTATTTCGTGGCTTACTTGACGTCTGTGGAATGTATTTTTCTGCTGCCTCTATGATGTGCAGCGTGATTAAGCATTGAGTTTCATCAACGCCTAAGTCAGTAACTGATGAACTGGCCAATGATGACTGTTCCCTGAACATCTTCCAGTTGGCTGCATTTTCTTTGAATTTTCTGGGATTCGACACATTTTCATTTCCGTTCCCAATATATTTTATTAAGATCGGAAAATGGTCACTTCCGTATAGATTGTTAATGACAGTCCACTCTGTAGCTGCCAGGAACATCGAGGAGCCAATGGCTAGGTCTATGGATGTGTAAGAGTTATAAGCTATATTGTAGTAAGTTGGCTGTTTCGTGTTTAGTAAGCATGATCCCGACGACAATAAGAATTTTTCGATTAGAACACCTCGGGAGTCCGTTCTTGTACATCCCCATAATGGGTGGTGAGCATTAAAGTCTCCGACCAGCAACCAAGGTTCCGGAAGTTGATCAATCAATTTTTCAAAACTTTCGCTACTTAGCTTATAAGTTGGAGCAATTACAGGGAACATACGGTTGTTATTTTGCCATAAACTAAGCTTCTGATTGCCACTGCCTCTAAGTCTGTGTTGAGTGAGATGTTTCGAGAGGGGATTGATTTTTGTGTTACAATGGCAACGCCACCAGAGGAGTGAGAGCTGCCTTGCCTGTCGTTCCTGAATACATTATATTGCTTAAGGAAATTTGAGTCTGCTGGTTTTAAATGGGTTTCTTGCAGGCAAAGTATGTTTGGCTGATAGTCCGCAAGAATTTCATATATATCATCTAAATTTTTAAAGAGTCCTCGGCAGTTCCAATAAATGAGGAGCGCCATAATTAAAAGTTATTTAAGGGACAAGTTTAAATTTAGGTTTGTAGGTCCTTGGGACCTGTTATTGGGACTTTTCCCTTTCTTTTTCGCTCCAGTGAGCTTTGCCGCCTAGGCAGCTGGGGTGAAGAAGTTGTGTCCATCGCATCTTCAGATGCGGTGGACGACTGTGCAGAAAGCACAGGATTGTCAGTTTTAGGCCTCGACTCATGGGTCGAGGCCTTTGGGCCGGCTGACCTGGGGGTCCGCGCAGCCAGTTTTGCGGGTGGTGGTGGAGTAGCGCTAGCTGACTCCACCCAGGGCGCAGGTGGCGCTGCCCTGGAAGAACTGTGTGCTTCCTGGGCAGGTGCCAACGACCGCTGTGATGCCGCGCCCTGCTGCGTCACAACGGAGTAGTGTGGCTTTTGAGGGAGAGAAAGCCGCTTTCGTGCCTCTCCGTAAGATATGTTTTCGGTGACTTTCAGTGTAATTATTTCGTTTTCTTTTTTCCAGTATGGGCATGAGCGTGAATAAGCTGGGTGGTTACCTTCACAGTTTGAGCAGAGAAGCAGCTGTTCTTCGCAGTTGTCTGTAGGGTGTTCGTGCGAGGCACACTTTGCACATGTGAGTTGGCCACGGCAACTCTGAGAGCCATGGCCATATTTCTGACATTTGAAGCAGCGGCGTGGGTTAGGGATGTAGGGCCTCAGTTTTATCTTTGTGTAGCCTACTTCGACTGATTCTGGGAGAGTGCTTGCAGCAAAGGTGAGTACAATGTGCTTTGTTTCTATCTCTTTGTTATCTCGTCTGATCTTTATCCGGTAAACATCTGTGACATTTTGTTCCTTCAGGCCTTCAAGAAGTTCTTGTTCACTGACGTACCTAAGGTCATCATCAGAGATGACTCCTCGGGCAGTGTTTAGTGATCGGTGCGGGCTAATCTGTACCGGTATTTCTCCAAATGATTCGACTGCACTTAGCTTCTGATACTGATGGTTGTATATTAATTCTAGTAGCAGGTCACCGTTTCCAAGTTTCTTTATCTTATAGCCCTGGCCAATGGCCTCAGTCAACGTTCGAGAAACAACAAATGGGGACACAAGTCGTGCAGTGATTTCCTCGTGGTCACTGTGGACCACGTGGAAACGAGGAAAGTTGTTTATGTTCTTTGAGAAGAACATGGTGGTCTCGGTGCGCCCCCTTTTAGAAGGAGGACGATCAGGGTTAAGGTGTTTAGATGCCATAAAAAGTGTATTTTTCGGCTGCAGTGCCAGCCACCCACCATGGAGCCCAACGAGGGGACGGGACAGAAATTGTCTATTCCTGCCCACGCCAGCTGTACACCGCAACTATAACCCAATATGGCGTAACTCAGGGTAGCTAGCCACACAAGGTTAACCCTCGCCGCCTGGAAGTAGGAAGAAATGAAGAAGGTAAGAGAGGACAGGACAGTTCTAAGAAAGAAAATAGGAAAGTGAAAGATGGAGGGGAGAACAGGAAAAGGCGACTGCCGATTTCCCCCGGGTGGGTCAGCCCGGAGGTGTCGTCTATGGGAAGCGTGGGCCAAAGTGGTGTGTTGCCTCCGCCGAGGGGCCTTAAAGGTCCAAACACTCGGCATCGGCTCAACCACCAGGATCCCCTTTTCCCCAGACACGACGATGCCACGCACGGCTAAGCGTGGGTGCTCGGGGTCCGTGGTGTCGCACAAAACACACAAACACCTGCTTTAACAGGTGCCCCCTGCGGGGTAGCTGCGGCGTGTTCGGTCACCGAGGTTATAGAGGCTGCTCGACGATGGCGGGCCTGCGCGTTTACGTGAATGCGATTTCGGCACGCCGATCCGTGCTGTACGCTGGGCGGAATGACGTCGATAATGGCGACGACCTGCTTGAAATCGCAAGCACCGTCAAGGTAAGTATAAACTGCGCAAAGTTGTCTCGCATTTTGCTTATTTATAAATGCTATGTCGCTTGTCTCACCCCACGATCGTGCAGCAGCAGCTCGTGGCATGGACGCTCCTCGTGTTAAAAGAAAAAAAAAAGAAATACGGCTATGGCAGACCTCCACGAAAAAATCTGCCGTCGGCAACTAACCGCCGCCTGACTGCTATGCTGAGGCGCATGTCTGCCGTGCGCATTCTCAACCCTGATTGAGGTACAAGAACGCAGATTCCTTTGTCGAAATTTTTGTCATGTGTTGCGCATTCATCAAATCGCTATGTTCATAATGCAACTTTTTTCTACTCTTTTACAGCACCGTTTCCTGTATGCTGCGAAGAGGCCGAGGATTTTCTTTGCACGCAGCAGCCCATGTGAGGGATCGCGGCATTGCTCAGCTCTCCAAGATCATCGTCGCAGCCCTCGTAAATGTCTACAGTGGAACTAGGCGCTGTGTACGACGTAGTGCACCACTGTTGACGGTGCACAGCAAAGGGCCACGGACGAGTGCAGGGCGTTCTGTCCACCACGCCGTCACGTCGCTGCGCATCCAAACGACCCTTTCAGGGCCGCCCCAATGTTTCCTGGCAGACCGCAGGCCTGCATATCCCGTACTCCCCTTCCCTCTCTATGTTGCACGTGGCTTCGTATCAATCGCCGCGGCCACCAAAATAACTTGCGCGCTAGGCCTCTTTACCGGGTTATACGTAAATACACGCATGCATAATCATGTCAAATTTCGTTTAACCAAGTGCTACAGTGCTTATTACCTGGTTCCTTCACGCATTCTTCCGAGACTTCGTGCAGCAGCTGCAGAACACGTTGCAAGCGTCACTCTGCTGCCGCGACAAAAGCTAACGATAAGCCTATACAACTGGGTTAAGAACTTGAGTACTCTCAGTGTGGTGCGGCTATGTTCAGTGACGTTAATGGAAGTATCGACATTTTATATAACAATTGCATAATCGCCTTAAATATTGCTTCATAAAGTACTGTACTGCTTAATTCCCACTCACCTCATGCATTCCACAGCTACAGTGCTCTAGAATCTTGGGCAGTGTGTCGTCCGCGCCGGGGAACAATAGAGGAGCGAGGTCGCCGCCGCGATGAAAGCGCGCGTGACACAGAGGGCGCTGCCCGTAACAGGTGTGCCAAGGGGTGGGGTGCGCCGAGCCGAGCTCCATTCGCTTGCATGCAAAGACGAGCGCAGACCGTCTGCGAGCGTTGATTTGAGGAATTCGTGTTTCGTTGTTCTGCATGTTCTTCGCCGTTTGTCGCACTTCTTTGGTGTGTTGTTGAAACCTCGTCTGTGCTCTCCACTTGGAAGCAATGCGTGCACGACGACGGAAAGGCGACGCGACACAAGGGACAGTGCCGGGCTGCAACAGCGGTTACAGCAATTGTGCAAGGGAGTTCCTCTCTCTTCCGTGTATCCATCGACGCCGATCGCTGTGAGATTTCGTCACAGAACATCAAGAAAGCAGACAGAGTGCTGAACGAATCAAGCGTTGTGTGCGAGCGCTTTTTTGAACAAGTTTTCATTCAGCGCACGTATAAAACAATCAACGGTGAACTAGAGTAGAGGCCGGTCACATACTGATGACGCCGTTCCGACTATTTTTCCGGACGCACCAAAATATGTTTCAAAGTCGCTGCCAAAGAAAATGAAAGTGAGGAACATATCTGTGAAAAGCGAAGCGGAGACGGTGTTTACAAGCTAGCTCATGAAGAGCAGTCCCGAGGAGCCCAACAGGCCAAGAAAAACGAATGTGCCGTCTTTGCCAAAAGTAACCAGGCTGCATGTTTTGCTTCTCAATTCTATTAAAAGCCAATGAGGATTTCCAATTTATCACAACTAGTTAAGAAGAGAGGACAGGTGCTCGCCTCGTGCAGAACAGGAGCGCAAAAAACCAGGACACCAGGAACACATAGAAACAGGACCAGCGCAGACTACCAACTGAATTTTTATTGAAAAATAGGCCGTAATTTATACCTCGATCTATTCACACAAGACCAGTAATCTAGAAACACAGCATAATCATTGCCAGCGCGGCAGTCACCTTATCAACCGACGAAGTTCAGGGGCAATCAACAGGCACTGAGAAAAATATAAAAGATTAGACAACCAGCAGTTCCGAGTTATCATCATAGCAAAAGCAGAGTCAGAACAACGTGGCAAAGGCTGAGTCAAACAACAGAAATCACTAACCGAACCAAAAAAAAAGGTGTCAACGGTTAAAAAAAAATAGCAATAGCAGTGTCGGAACGTCGTAGCAAAAGCAGAGTCGGAGCATCCTAGCAAAGCAGTCACCGAGTAAAACCATAAAACAAAAACAAATGGACACCTTATGTACAACTTCACATAACTTCACAAAGGCAAGATGAGGAGGAAATTAAAAAAAAAGTTAAAGGACCACATGAAACCGTAGGCACATCCCGGCCTTAAAAAAATACCAAATCATTTAAATTGAACCATCTAAAAAGGCAATTTTTGTTCGTGACAAGCAAATTGACGGAGTGCTGACGCACCACTCTCCACCTCTAGACATGAGCCAAGCTTCAACCACCTAACTTTCATGCTGGTCTTTTGCACGTGCCCTTATCCTTGATTCATCGTTCAGTGATTCACATTTAAAATCGCACTCAGGCCCACAATCATAACCACAACCACATTTTTTACATTTCTTGCAGTGATCGGCAAGATGACCGCCTGCATTGTTGTCCACACACCTCCTACGCTCTTTTATTCTGTCCTTAACACACAGGCCAGTCTGGCCGATATAGGAAATGGCACATAGCAACGAAATCTCGTACACCCCATCAGTTGCACAAGCTGTAGCTTTCAACGCATGTTTTTTCGTACAGTCTTCCAGCTTTTCCTATTTCTTTCCTAAAATACTGCATATGCCAGACATTTTGCATGGCGCCGGGAAAAGCAGGTTCACCTTGTAACGCTTTGCTATTTTTTTAAGGTTGTGCGAAAGCTTGTGGAAGTACGGGATCACAGGCATCGGTTGCCTTTCTTCATCGCGTTGGAGTTTCGCCTTCAGTTTTTGTAGAAGGCTCTCACAAACGCTAGAAAAAACATTGGCTGGGTAGCCTGCTCCGTCTAGGCGTTTTACCCGTGCACTGAAACTATCCTTCTGGCAATGCTCACAGCTCTTTGTTAAAGCTGCACGAAGGCTGTTGGCAATTATGCCTCGCTTCACCAGCTTAGAGTGGGCGCTGTTAAACGGAAGTGGTGCTTTTCGTGGTCGCGGGTTGTAGAACCAACACAGGTGGCTCTGAGAAGCACATAGGCATAAATCTAGATACTAGTTACATCAGAACAAATAACTAGTTATGAAGAGTGGACGGCATCTATTCTCAACCTTAAAGAAAACCTCACCAAAACCCTTGCCACCACGGAGGACCACCCAGCTGTTGACAACCATCTCCTACACCTTTGGGAAGCTAGACGTAGTCTCACAAAACGGTAGAAGAAACAAAGGCACAATCGAAATGTCAAAATTCGAATAGCGAAGCTAACTACTCAAGCAGAGCAATACGCATGAGACCTCGCTCGCACCGATTGGCTAAACAGATGCGAATCGCTCAAAGGTCGCCTAGGCAGCAAGACTACGTGGAACCTTCTCCGATGCCTAATTGATACACCGAAATCGAAGAGTGAACAACGTAGAAATTTGCATCGAGCCTTACGCAACTTTCAAGGCACGGATGACGAACTCGGGATGAACTCACGCGTCGCTATCACTTCGAGAGACGCAGAACCCTCAAATAAAGAATACTGGGGGGAACCGAACGAAGACCTAGATAAAAACTCATTTTGGTCCGATATCGGCTCAGGTCAATCTACTGGGGTGAGGGGACCAAATTTGAGGGTGGCCGCGGTCAAATTTGGAGGTCACCATCTCGTTTGCCATAGTCATATTAAATTGGACACATTTTTTCCCAGATCAGTCCAGGTCAAATTACGGCGATGGATGGGCAAAATATAAGGCGGCCCTGGTGGTCACCATCGGGGTCGCCGTAGGCGAATTATGTTGGACAGGTTTCGGACTAAATCGACCCTAGCAAAATTTCAGCTATACCGTAATGCAATTAAATTACCCGCGTACGTAGCCACGTATTTCTTACCTCCTCAAACAGCCTACCCAATTAGAGCAATGGCACACAAAAAGAAATATCGGACAAGATTGCTGGTTTGTGTTGGTGAGCCTGTGACTTCTTTCGCCATAAGGAAGAACATTTAAAATGTGGTTACACAATGGTCTCTTCGATCTTATCCTGATATTATTAGCTATGCACGGCTAGCCTGGCTCATTCGCATCGCTGCGCACCAATGAGCCGCTAACCCGTGAAATCGTTTCCGAGATATTCCGAAGTAAATAAACAGTAAAGGGAGAATCATTTGATTTCATAGGAACTTTCTAGGTCGGACTCGGCCATACTCAGATAATAATCTGAATATGAGTCCGGACTCACTCAAAATCAGGTCATAATTTGTCCGGACTCGTGGCTCAGATCACGATCTGAGCGTGAGTCCGGACTCACGACTCAGATCATGATCTGAGTGTGAGTTCGGGCTCACTCACGACTCAGATCATGATCTGAGTATGCGTCCGGACTCACTCACGACTCAGATCATGACCTGAATGTGAGTGCGGACTCACAACTCAGATCATGATCTGAATGTGAGTCCGGAGTCACTCACGACTCAGATCATGATCTGAGTTTAAGACTGAGTGAGCCCGAGTGCGTCGACTCATGAGTAAGTCCACCGACCTATACATCCCACATCTGGTGACCCGGACAATAATGTATCGCTATGGACGAGCAAGAGCAACAGCAAAAGCTTCAGGAACGGCACGCCCAACTCAACGCTTCGTGCAGCAGCATCCTGCCGGCTCGGTCGAGGACGTCAGAACCCCTGCAGACAGTATCCCAGACGTCATGCGGGGCCGCACGCGGCCCCGCATGACGTCTGGCGTGTCGCTGTCAACCTTCCGCCGTTTTAGTCCGACTCGCCCGATGTATGGTTCGCCCAAGTCGAGGCTCAGTTCTCCCTTCCACACATGACGCAGGACCGGATCGCTACGGTTATGTCGTCGCCCATCGCGATTCCCGCTACACCAACGAAGGCCGGGATACCCTTGTTAACCCACCAACGGCCAACCTTTACGAATACCTCAAGACTGAGCTCATCCATCGCCTGTCACTCTCGGAAGACCAGAAGGGGCGACAACTATAGTCCGGAGAACATACCAAGCGCAAGCCTTCGCAGCTCCTTCGCCACATGCATGCTCTCGTGACCAACAGGAAGTCAAGGATTCCTTACTGAGAGCACTTTGGCTTTAACGACATCCACTGCACCTCCAGGCACGTCCAGGATCGCTGATAGCATCATCAAGGTCTCTCGTCCACAGTTGTCGCCTATCGTCCAGGCTGTTGCCATACCACTGAACACGAAAACTTCCACGCCGTATCGACGATATCAGTCGACAGCTTAGCTCCCTTCAACGCCGCATGGATCAACACTGCCAACGCGTCACCCGCAAAGTCATTACCATAACACCACACCGTCCCAGCAGGCTGGCGAGGACGACCGGTGCTACTACCATCGCCGCTTCGGGGAATGAGCACGACAATGTCGACCACCCTGCTCCGCTAGAAATAAGGGAAACGCCAGCAGCAGCTCATGGACACGGCTGTGAGCTACCAATCTGGAGGCTGTCGTATCTTCGTCGCCGACCAAATTAGAATGCAGCGGTTCGCTGTCAATAGTGGTTCCGACATCTGCTGCTACCCACGAACCCACCTTCAAGGTACCCATCCTCCTACACCTTATGAGCTTAGCGTGGTCAACTGGTCCAGAATCAAGACTTACGGCTCGTTTCGCCTGCACGTCTAGTTTATATATCTACGCCATGGCCTTCATCGCCATTTTGTAATCGCCGACGTCATCGAGCCAATCATCGGCTCAGACTTCTTGCGCACCACAACCTTCTTCCGGACTGCCGCCACGACTCTCATCGACGCGACAACGGGACATTCTTCGCCAGGACAGCGACCCACAACCCACCGGCCAAGCATCGAAGTACTCCGTTTTAAAAATCATTCCCCGTACAACGCCATTCTCGCCGAATTTCCCGGTTTGACGCACCCTAGCAGGTTGCCACGTGATGTGCAGCATACCACTGTGCACTACATCAGGACCATTCCAGGCCCCCCGGTTTTCTGCCTCGTGCGTCGCCTTGCGCCGGACCGCATGCGCATAGCCAAAGCAGAGGTCGAAGCTAGGCTCCGTGAAGGAATCGCAGCCGCTCCGATGGCCTATTTGCCTCACCACTTCATCTTTTCCCGAAGAAGACTGAAGGCTGCCGGCCCTGTGGGGACTACCATGCCCTCAACGCCCGCACCATTCCGAACAAGTGCACCCGTTCACCCCATACAGGACTTCGCCCATCGTGTTTATCGCTGCCACGTTTTCTCCTTGCTAGACGTAGTGAAGGCCTACACGCAGATACCCGTAAAACCGGACGACGTCCCGAAAACTGCAATCATTACCCATTTAGGCTTATTCGAGTTTCCTTTCATAAGCTTTGACCTGAGGAATGCTGGACAAACCTTTTTCGCGCTTCATCGATGAAGTCGGCCCCGGCTTCGACTTCTGTTTCGTCTACCTTGACGACACATTGGTCTTTTCCTGTAACGCCAACGAACACCACACGCACCTTCGTCTACTTGTCCAACGCCTCGATGACCACGGCCTATTCCTTAGTGTCCCAAAGAGCACGCTCGGCGCTTCAGCCGTCAAATTCCTAGGCCATGAAGTTTCATCATAGGGAACGCGACCTTTGCCTCAACGCATCTCAGACGTGCAAAGTTACCCCGAACCAACCACCGATGAAGACCTTCGCCGTTTCCTCGGTATGCTGAACTTTTACAGGCGTTTCTTGCAATAAGCAATCGACTACTAGGCTCCTCTCCATGATGCCTTGGCTAGTCTACGAGGAATCCAACCGGTCACGTGGACACTGGCTTTAACGCAACTTTTCAAAGAATGCAAAGCTGCTCTCTGCACCGCCACACTTCTCTTTCATCGCGTTCCAGATGCTCCCTTGGGGCTCTTCACGGACGCCTCTAACTTCCGTCAGCACCGCCCATATGCAACACGTAGACAACATCTGGCATCCCTTGATGTTCTGCGAGAAACTCTCAACTCGAAAACGACCCCTTCTGCGGCCAGTCCCGCCAACGAAACCACGACCCTAGCTCAGTCGAGGTCGCCAGCTTACTACAGCGGACTTCTGGTGATATACGAAGCAGGTCAACACTTTCTCCATAATCTCGAATCTGGCGAACATTTCCTACTTCTTTCCTTGTATCTTTCTGCTGTATTATAAAGTTCCTTGAACAGAAGGAACTGTTTTACCGTTTTTTTATTTGTACCAACCTGTTCAGCTATAAACATGTGAATTGATTTTGCCTGCGGCGCTGCTAACTTTGTAAGGGGAGCAGGACTCCGTCAAGTTCCTTTAACAGCTTTTAGTCATGAGCCCTCCGTTTTTGGTAAAAGGAAATACACTTGAACTTTACTTCGCGGGACCCCTTCTGGTGAAAGGAGAAAACTCGCCTACAAGTCCTACATCCTACTATTCACGTTTGCTATAACAAGAGTGGTGCACTTAGAGCTCGCTAAAGACATTTCCGTAGAGTCGTTTATGTCGGAATGGCGTATATGAGCGACTCGTCAGTTCGGCCGAACTCGCTGTCAAGAAGGCGATCGGATCAAAGCTTCTCACCATCGACGAGCTAATCATTGTACCGGCAGAAATCGAAGCCGTCTTAAATTTCCTACAGTTAGCTCGCATCTACGACGAACATGGAGACCCGGAACCTTTTTTCCCTTCCTTATTACCTCTAACATTTTGTAACTTTTTGCCCTTCCTTATTAACTTCATCTGTTTACATAAGTGATAATGGTGTACTGCATCCTTTTAATACTGAAACTGAAAGGCCTCCTATTACTGACTTACAAATTGATGAGCAAGGTGTTCTAAATCCGCTATTACATATTAACATCAAGAAAAGCCAAGGTCCAGATCGTATCCCAAACGCGTTTTTATATAGGTATGCTGAATGGGTATCTAAATACTTGACCGAAATATTTCAGTCTTCTTTTACTAGCGGATGCTTCCCAACTGACTGGAAGCGAGCAAAAGTTATATCAGTCAATAAAAGCGGAAATAATTCTGCTAGCAATTAGCCCGATCTCGCTCACTAGCACAGTTTTGAAGTTGCTTGAACCTATCATATCTAAACACCTGCTCAACTACCTCGACCAGCATGATATGCTGTATTATCGCCAGCATGGCTTCCGAAAGGGACTGTCCACAACTACCCAACTGATAGAAATAGTCCATGACCTCGCAGAAACAATACATTCACGTGGTCAAACAGACATATTGTCACGGACAACAGGGCTAGACTTGACTAAAACGACGGGACGAAGCTGTACCAGCAGGCAAAGTTCGGCGCGCAGCAAGCGAGTCAACTTCAGTGTCCTCTTCTTCCAGGCGCAGCAAGAACATGGGGACACCAGGTGGCATTACTCCCCCTCTTATCTTAAAAAAAAGAAATAAGGGACGGAGCACGAGCGATGGCCAATGTAAGCGAAAAGAAAGACCAGCACATGGACAGCATAGATAACGGAGGCGGGGAAAGGTGTCCTACGCGACAACGAAACAAGTGCATAGCGCACTACCGCGTGAAATAGGGCTTCATGCGGACAACGTGCACGACCTTGGAGCGTGGTTGCCGACGCGAGGGCTGCACAGTACCCACTGGAAGAACTTCGTAAGTCACTTCCGTGACTCGGTGCAGAACTTCGTAAGGTCCGAAGTAACGGGAAATCAGTTTATCACACAAGCCGGGCCGGCGCACCGGGGTCCACACCCAAACTTTCTCTCCAGGATGGTATGCGACGTGTCGATGACGGAGGTTGTAGCGGCGTGCATCCGTGCCCTGCTGTTGTTGAATGTGAATGCGGGCAAGTTGACGTGCTTCCTCAGCGCGCTGAGCAAACTGCTCGGCGTCTGGCGTGAGTGGATGATCATCTGTGCAGCTCGGAAGCATGGCATCCAACATCGTTTGAACGTCACGTCCGTAGGCTAGGCGAAATGGTGTAAAACGCGTCGTCTCTTGGGTAGCCGTGTTGTAGGCATGTGTGATGTAGGGGAGAATTTCATCCCAGTTCTTGTGCTGCGAGTCTATGTACATTGCGATCATGTCGGCGATGGTTTTGTTGAGTCTCTCCGTGAGGCAATTCGTCTGCGGGTGATATGCAGTAGTTTTTCGGTGGCTGGTATGACTAAGCTCGAGCACGTCGTGCATGAGCTGTGCCGTAAACGCGGTGCCTCTATCGGTTACGACTAGGGACAGTACGCCATGACGCAACACGATTTGCTGCATAAAGAATTGAACGATCTCAATTGATGCACCCCGCTGCACTGCCTTGGTTTCCGCATAACGTGTGAGATAGTCGGTCGCGACTATAATCCATTTGTTGCCCATCGATGACAGCGGAAATGGGCCCAGTAGGTCGATGCCGACTTGGTCAAACGGCGTCCGAGGTGGAATAATAGGTTGGAGCAAACCCGCGGGCTTGAGAGGAGGCACCTTTCAACGTTGACACTCGCGGCAGCCCCTGACGTAGCGGTGGACGGCGTCAGAAAGTTTAGGCCAATAATATGCTTGACTAACTCGAGCGAGTGTGCGTGCAAGGCCCAAGTGGCCGGGGGTGGGCTCATCGTGGCAAGCAAAAGGATATCGTCGCGAAGATCGGCCGGCACGACAAGGAGGTGTGCTCGATCAACAGTGGAGTTTTTCTTGAATAAAATTCCATTCCGAAGACAGAATGCAGACAGGTGCCTTCCAAACTGGCGGGGGACGTCAGCAGCGCGACCCTCCAGGTGGTCAATGACAGGTCGAAGGTCTGGGTCAGCTCGGTGTCGGGTCATTATGTCTGAGGCATTCACTAGTCCAAGAAAACCTCTGTCATCCGTGACGTTATCGACAAATCCGACGGGTTCCCGGGAGAGCGCGTCAGCATCTTCGTGCTTCTGACCAGATTTGTACACAATGGAGTAATCAAATTCTTGGAGGCGAAGGCTCCATCGTGCTAGGCGCCCCGATGGGTCACGGAAATTGGCCAGCCAGCACAAGGAATGGTGGTCAGTAACGACTTTAAACGCACGGCAATAGAGGTAAGGCCTAAATTTCATAGTTGTCCACACAACCGCGAGGCATTCCTTTTCCGTAGTGGAATAATTTGTTTCAGCGCAGTAGAGTGTGCGGCTGGCATACGCAATGACCCTTTCCACGCCAGCTTGGTGTTGAACGAGTACAGCGCCAAGGCCGATGTTGCTGGCGTCGGTGTGGACTTCGGTGGCAGCGTCTTCATCAAAGTGCGCAAGAACAGGGGTAGTTTGCAGTCGTCTGCGCCGCTCCGCAAAAGCCTCGGCCCACACGAACTGTGTATCATCCCGCGTAAGGCGGGTCAGGGGTGCGGCTATCTTGGAAAAGTCGGCGATGAACCGGCGGTAGTATGCACGCAAACCCAGGAAACGTTTTAAACTCCTCTTCGTGGCAGGAACGCGGAATTTGGCGACCGCGGCAGTTTTGTCGGGGTCTGGCCTAACGCCTGCGGCACTCACAAGATGACCGAGAAACTTCAACTCTTTGTAGCCAAAGTGGCACTTCTGGGGCTTGAGCGTCAAGTCAGCTGACCTGAGGGCATCTAATACTGCGCGAAGGCGTTTGAGGTGTTCTCCAAAGGTATCAGAGAACACGACAACGTCGTCGAGATAAACTAAACAGATTTGCAATTTGAGGCCGGCGAGAACGGTGTCCATATCATGCGCTGAAAGGTAGCCGGCGCTGAACATAGGGCGAATGGCAGCACTTTAAACTCACACAGTCCATCTGGGGTAACAAAAGCAGTTTTTTCGCGGTCCCGCTCATCGATCTCAATCTGCCAGTACCCGCTCTTCAAGTCAATGGAGCAGAAGTACTGGGCGCTACGAAGCTTGTCGAGCGAATCGTCGATACGGGGCAGCGGGTAGACGTCTTTTTTAGTGATGTCGTTCAACTTTCGATAATCAACACAGAAGCGAAGGGTGCCATCCTTTTTTTTTTTTTCACCAGCACGACAGGGAACGACCACGGACTGTTGGAGGGTTGGATGACACCATCACGAAGCATCTCCTGAACCTGTGTCTGAATCGCTTCACGTTCCGTCGTTGAGATGCGGTACGGCTGCTGGCGTACAGGGCGGTCATCGTCGGGAGTAATTATACGGTGCTTCACAAGAGGCGCTTGCCGAATTTTCGATGACGTCGCGAAACAAGCACTGTATTTTAGAAGGAGAGAACGTAGGTCGTGCTGCTGTGTTTCCGAGAGGTCCGTACTAATATCCAGACGATCAAGGGATGGGCGCACATTTTCAACTTCTCCGAACGTAAAACATTCAGAAACGTCCGCTAAGGCATCGGCGAATGCGATTGCGGTAGCGCGGAAAAGATGGCGGGGTTCATTCGTGAAGTTAATCACCAGGAGCTCAGATCGGCCTTTACGCAGATGGATGAGACTCCGCGCCGATGTGATGCCGTGGGTTAGCAAAAGGGACTGGTTGCCCTCAGCGACCGCCGTTCCGTCACGTAGTTCATCACAGTTCATCATCATCATCATCATCAGCCTGATTATACCCACTGCAGGGCGAAGGCCTCTCCCATATTTCTCCACTTAACCCGGTTCTGTGCTAGCTGCATCCACGTGACATCTGCGAACTTCTTAATCTCATCCTCCCACCTAACTTTCTGCCGCCCTCTGCTACGCTTTCCTTCCCTTGGCATCCAGTTTGTTACCCTCAGCGACCATCGGTTATCCTCTCTTCGCACTACATGTCCTGCGCATGTCCATTTCTTCTTCTTAATTTCTACTAGAATGTCGGTAACTTGAGTTATTTCTCTGACCCACTCTGCACGCTTTCTGTCTCTTAATGTTACCTCTACCATTTTTCGTTCCGTAGCCCTCTGGGTTGTCCTCAACTTAAGTAGAACTCTCTTGGTTAGCCTCCACGTTTCAGCCCCATAGGTGAGTACAGGCAAGACGCAACTGTTGTATACTTTCCTCTTTAGCGATACCGGTAAGCTGCTAGTCATAATCTGCGAGTGCTTGCCAAATGCGCTCCATCCCAATCGTATTCTTCTTGTTATTTCCTTTTCGTGGTCCGGGTCTGCGGTTACTACCTGTCCTAAGTAGACATATTCGCCTACTACTTCCAGTATTTCGCTACCTAATGTAAACTGCTGTTCCTTCCCGAGGCTGTTGAACATTACCTTAGTCTTCTGCATATTGATTTTCAAGCCTACCTTTCTACTTTTCCTGTCTAGGTTATCAATCATTATTTGCAGTTCATCCCCCGAGTTGCTTAGCAAGGCAATGTCATCAGCAAATCGCAGATTACTGAGGTATTCTCCATCTACCCTTATCCCTAACTGCTCCCATTCCAAGTCTCTGAATACTTCCTCTAAACAAGCTGTGAATAGTACTGGGAAGATTGAGTCTCCTTGCCTAACACCTCTCTTTATGGGAATTTTGTTACTTTCTTTATGCAGAACTATGGTTGCTGTGCAGCCGCTATATATATCTTCCAGCACTTTCACGTATGGCTCGTCTACCCCCTGATTTCGCAATGCCTGCATCACCGCCAAGGTTTCAACTGAGTCAAATGCTTTTTCGTAATCAATGAATGCTATGTATAAGGGCTGGTTATATTCCGAGCATTTTTCTATCAACTGATTGATGGTACGAATATGATCGATAGTAGAGTACCGTTTCCGAAACCCTGCTTGATCCTTTGCTTGATTGCAGTCTAAGGTTGTCCTGATTCTATTAGCGATTACCTTAGTAAATACCTTATACGTAACAGACAGTAAGCTGATTGGTCTGTAATTTTTAAGGTCCTTAGAGTCCCCTTTCTTGTGAATGAGGATAATGTTTGCATTCTTCCATGGTTCGGGTACCGTCGATGACACCAGGCACTGCGTATACAGGGTGGCCAGGTTTTCTAGCACGATATCCCCCCCCCCCCCCGTCCTTCAGCAAATCTGTAGTTATCTGATCCTTTCCAGCTGATTTCCCCCTTTTCATAGTTTATAGTGCTTGCTTGACCTCGTCCTTCATCACTGGTGGAACGTCTGACTGTTTTTCCCTGCCGCCAATCTCATTACGGTCCTGACTACTTTGGCTACTGTAGAGATCTGTATAGAACTCCTCGGCTACTTTGACTATCTTTTCCATATTAGTGATGACGTTGCCCGCCTTGTCCCTTATCGCATACATCTGGTTTTTGCCTATGCCCAATTTCTTCTTTACCGCTTTAAGGCTTCCCCCGTTCTTTACAGCATGCTCAATTTTCTCCATGTTATACTTCCTAATATCAGCCACCTTGCGCTTATTGATTAGCTTTGATATCTCGGCCAATTCGATCTGGTCTGTTGGATTGGAAGCTTTCATACTCTGGCGTTTCTTAATCAAATCTTTCGTCTCCTTAGACAGCTTACCGTTATCCTCTCTAACTATCCTACCGCCTACTTCTACCGCGCACTCAGTAATGATATCTCTGAAATTATTGTTCCTTGCCTGTAGGGTAATGTCGCCATCCTCAGTTAGAGCTGAAAACCTATTCTGTAGCGAGATCCTGAACTCTTCTGCCCTCCCCCTCACCGCTAATTCGTTGATGGGTTTCTTTCTTACTAATCTGTTGCGTTCCTTCTTCAGATTTAGGCTAATTCGGGACCTCACCATCCTGTGGTCACTGCATCGCACTTTCCCGATTACCTCTACATCTTGTATAATGGCGGGGGTTGAACACATTATGAAGTCGATTTCATTTTGGTCTCTCCGTTAGGACTTTTTCATGTCCATTTCCGGTTCTTCCGTTTGCTGAAGGAGGTATTCATGATTCGTAAGTTATTGCGCTCTGCAAACTCAACTAGTAACTCCCCCCTGCTATTCCTAGAACCAATGCCATAGTCACCTACTACCTTGTCTCCTGCCTGTTTTTTCCGTACCTTGGCCTTGAAATCGCCCATTAGTACAGTATACTGCGTCTTTACTTTCCGCTTTGCCGATTCTACATCTTCGTAGAAGCTTTCAACTGCCTGGTCATCATAACTACATGTAGGTGCATAGGCCTGTACAACCTTCAGTTTATACCGCTGATTAAGCCGAATTACGATGCCTGCAACCCTCTCATTAATACTATAGAATTCATCTATATTACCCGCTATATACTTATTGACAAGGAAACCTACTCCTAGTTGTCGCCCCTCTGGTAAGCCTCGATAACACAGTACATGCCCATCTTTCAGTACAGTATATGCCTCATTCGGCCTCCTAACCTCACTAAGCCCTATGACATCCCATTTCATGCCCTCTAGTTCCTCTAACAGCACTGCTAAGCTAGCTTCACTAGCTAGGGTTCTAGCATTAAACGTTGCCAGGGTCAGTTTCCAATGGCGGCCTGTCCAGCGGAGCCAGACTTTCTTAGCTCCCCCTGCTGCGTCACAGGTCTGACCGCCGCCGTGTTCAGTTGTTCCGCAGCCGCAGTTAACAGTCACAAAAACACTGGAACGTGGCGGAATAGAAACGCTTTCGGCAGAACTTCGAAGAGGGGCACGGCTTTGGCGCTCTGCGGTGTCAGTATCATCAGCTTTCTCGGTCGAAAAGGTCACGGTACGCTTCCGGAGATCGATAATGGGCCCATACTACCGGAGAAAATCGACACCAAGGATACAGTCGCGGGAGCAGTCAGGTATCACAAGGCAGCTGACAGCAAACGTGGAGTTGCAAATTTTGACTCTCGCCGTGCAGTGACAGCTCGGAGTTACGACATGTCCGCCAGCGGTTCGAATCTGCGTGCCAGACCATGGCGTCATCACTTTTTTTAGAAGCGCTGCTAGCTTCCCGCTTAAAATCGAAAAATCAGCACCAGTGTCTACCAATGCGCTAACCCTATAGCCGTCGAGGAGCACGGGTATATCCAGCGAGAGTCTATCTTCACGTGTACGAACTGTAGTCGGGGCCATCAAGTCGCAGTCGCTCACAGGTCGCGTCGTCAGGGGGTCTTCGTCGCATCGATTTGAAGCGGCCTCGCCCCCTGATGTCGCTGTCTTTGGTTTTCTCGGCTCGGACTAGGCGACCGTCGCTGCACCATCCCGGAGGAGCTGGGCTGCGAGGATGGTCGGCGTGGAGACAGAGATTGTGACTGTGGTCTAAAAGTTGGCGCTATGCGCTGCTGGGCTATGTAGTCCTCAATATCCCGGGGTCGCTGACCTAAAGGAGGGCTACGCATGTCGATGGGGAAACCCTTCAGCCCCAGTTGTCGATATGGGCACTGTCGATACAGGTGACCAGGTTCTCCGCAGTGGAAGCACAGGCGCTGCCGATTTGGGGCACGCCACCGGTCTACCTTTCGCTGGGGTGGTCGGCGGTTGTCGATGTACGGCTCGGGGTGGGCTTAATACAGTGAGCCTTGGTCGGGTGGCAGTAATTGTGTGGAATCAGTTGGGGGACGTCGCAAGATGTCCGCATACGTTGGCCGACAGGACTCGGTGGAAAAGGATAGCGGGTTAGCAGATGGTACCGACGTGCTTGCTGGAGCTCTTCTCCGACAATACTAGCGACAGAGCCGATCGTCGGCTGGAGAGCACCGAAAAGCTTCTAGAGCTCTTCACGCAAAATGGAGGGGATGATGTTGCGAAGAAGATCCGGACTAGCCCCGAGGGCCGAATGCGGCTCCGTGAGCGAAGCGGCGAGTACCGGCCTGTCGTAGGTCGTAGACCGCTGCTGGAGCATCCTTTCCATCGTGATTGCTTCCGAAAGAAACTCGGCAACTGTGCTCGGCGGACTGCGCACGAGCCCAGCGAACAGTTGCTCCTTAACGCCGTGCATGAGATGGCGCACCTTTTTCTCTTCGGGCATGGCCGGGTCAGATCGTCGGAACAGCCTAGTCATATCCTCCACGTACATGGTTATGCTCTCGTTCGGCATCTGTATGCGAGAGCGTAAAGCCCTTTCTGCTTGTTCACGGCGATCCGGGCTGGTGTAGGTGTCCAGGATGCAGCGGCAGAACTCGCGCCTCGATGTTAGGGCGCCTTCGCGATTCTCGTACCAAGTGCGAGCGCCATCTTCCAGGCTAAAGAAGACGTTCCTGAGCTTTGCGGCGTCATCCCACTTATTAAATGCGGCGACCCGTTCAAACTGGGCGAGCCAGTCTTCGACGTCTTCCGTTTGACAGCCGTGGAAAACCTTAGGCAGTCGTGGGTTCTGTAGAGTGTAATACGTTGGAGTTTGCATGACAGGTCGAGGGGCGGCTGCGGTGGTGAATTCCAACGACCTGTGCTCAGGTGGTAGGCCTAGGTCCCTCCGGCTAGCGCGGTGAACAGGAGTGTCGATTGGCACAGGACCTGAATCCTGGGTATGCGGAGGAGTGCAGGACATACACTGGGATCGATACCCTGCGCCGACACCAAAATATGTCACGGACAACAGGGCTAGACTTATATAAAACGACGGGACGAGGCTGTACCAGCAGGCAAAGTTCGGCGCACAGCACGCGAGTCAACTTCAGTGTCCTCTTCTTCCAGGCGCAGCAAGAACATGGGGACACCAGGTGGCAATATACTTTGACTTTGTGAAAGCATTTGATAAAGTTTCACACCAAAAATTATTATATAAGATTAATGCGGTCTTTAAAAATCAAACACTCACACAATGGTTTTCCACGTATATATCCTTTCGTGAACAGTATGTATTTGTTAGAGGCTGTGAATCTAGCATTCTTCCTGTTGCTTCTGGTGTGCCTCAGGCCCAGTCCTCTTTCTCATCTTCATTAATGATTTGCAAAGTAGCATTGATGTTCCAATAAGACATTTTGCTGACGACTGCGTGATGTACAGTAGCGTAAATACGATTGATGATCAGATTAAATTACATTTAAGCCTACAAAGAATAGTCAAATGATGTAACGACTGGCAGATGGAGTTAAACATAAAACGTCTGTGTACATGTCAGTAACTAGAAAAAAAAATGTTATAATTTCAATTATCAATCAAATGACTACATGCTCGAAAGAGTTGATCAGTATAAATACCTAGGCATAGCTTTTAAATCACACCTACAATGGGATACACGCATTGAAAATGTCATTTCTAAAGCTTTAAAAACACTAGGGTACCAGCCACGCACTATGCACAGTGCTACCCCGGATGTAAAGTGTCTGGCTTACAAAACCCTAGTCAGACCAATTATCGAATATGCCAAAGTAGTATGGGGTCTACACACTGCAACTAATTGCCACAAGCTAGATAGGATTCAGCGACTCGCTGCTAGGTTTATCTATAATAAATACCGCCGTAACTATTCATCATCAGTGCCAACAAGCCCAACTACCAATGCTAGAAAGCAGAACTAGGTATGAAAGACTAAAAACTCTTTACCTCATTATCAATAATTATCTAAAAATTAATAAATTAGAATACTTTGAGATCAAAACTAATAGGACATCAAGGCATCGTCATAGTAGGTTCATGCCATTGCCGGCCATAAAAAAATAATCGCTTCAAGTTTAGTTATTTCCCGCGAACTTGTAAGGACTGCAACTGTCTTCCAGATTCTGCTGTTCGATCTTCATCATTATGTGAATTTGTACGCCATTTAGAAAATTTCATCAATGGCACTAGCACAGGGCGATGAGGTCATATTGCTATTGTGTAAGATGGCTGTTGTTCCGATTTCTGTGCGATGCATTTTTGTTTTGTTTGTGTGTGTATTCAGAGACGATTTTTGATTGACTATTGATTTTCATTCTGTTCTGTATTGTTCATTCTTTTGTTTTGTATTTTCCACTCCTGTTACAGCCATTTACGGTGGCTGACAGTATTAATAAATGAAATGAAAGACACTTCACCTCATTGCCTAGATCTAGGAAAATCGAAGCAGGCAAGGTTACCGCATCAGCTCACAATCTATGGGCCCGACGCGAGCAGACTACCGAAGCCTTCTAGCACAGATGTACAAAAGAGTACCTCGACGAACTTCGAAATGTGCAAAATCGAAATGAACGTCAAGGTAAAACACTCAAGGAACGGGACTTCCTACTCCTTCGTGATAGTCTGCAGCAACTACAATGAAAGATCGCAAGAACTGAGAAACTATTTCCGGGACCAGACTGAGGGTGAGATATCGTGCCTGCTGAAGGTACCAGGGGGATCAACTGTCAAGCGACCGATTCAACTCTTGCACCCTATAGCGATAACGTAAACGGAAAAAAATGACCGTAGGCATTGTTGGGAGGGGGGAGGGGGGGGGGGGGAATGTGCTGCGAAACCGAAACCGGACAGCTCCATGTCTGAAGGCAAGCCAAGCCTAGCAGGCTTCAAAAACGACACCACGTATCGTCGCTTGTGACGTTAGTTGTCCTATGTAATCGAAATAAACGGATGTCGTTTGCACTCTGTAAGGAAGTCGTCTTATTTTAAAGATCACGACACTATAGTCATCCAAATCTGGCGATCGTGAACAGAAGAGATATTTACTGGTTAAAAATACCAAGATTAGTAATGACGAGAGCTATGTGGTCAGGTTAAGTAAACCGGGGTGCAAACTTTTAAGTCCATGGAGTGAATTTCGCACCTTGTTTGTATTCGACCAGCGTGTTGATCACTCACTTGAACACTTACCGTAGCCATTGGTCGACGTTTATTCGTCGCAAATTTCTGTATCCTTGCTAGTTTCACGCAAAGCTTACATGTTGTTCATCGTACGCAACTAATAAGATTAGAGGGGACACTTAATCTCCACCTTTAATAGTGTGATGGGATAGCGTAGGTTACCACCCGACATGCAGAGCCCCACTTTAGCGAAGCCGTACGAGCGACCCTGCGTAGCTTTTGGTGTAACGTGCCCCACTCGGCATCCGAGAGCACTGTGATTGATTCTTTCCTCATAGACCATCCCACCTCACACGAGAAGCCCGAATTGACATCTTTTCACCTCTTCCTGATATCGTACGGTCTCGTTAAGTCGCGCAAATTATTGAACAATCTGCCTGGTCATACCTACTTCCAGCTACCTCCTGCCGGCGTCATGTAGCGATTCTTCGATCACAACATCGACGCCGACGACAGATTTTCTGGGCAACGAAGTGTTACGGCGTTAACAATTATATGCACTCGCAATGACGTGCTTCGTCATGAGAAAAGTTTGAAACGATAAAGAGATGTCGTTTAGAGTTTATATAAGCCACATACTCAAGCAATTTGCTCAAATTGAGAACAGACATATTCAACTAACAGGTAGCATGCACCTCAGAGGGGTGTCTGTTAGTGGCGTCTCAGGGAGTTTACGGGAGTTTACGGGGTCACGAATTTGAGTTTGCGGTTCGGTCGCTGTCGAAGACTGATGCATTCATTTGCTTTGTTAACTATGTTCACAATGTGCTCATGATTTTCCACAATCTCAAAACAATGTTGCAACGGTTCGTAATCCTAGAAGAGCGAGTGTTGTTTAGGCTGCGCATGTGTGACCCGGGTGTCTTTCGCAGATGGACCTGGGGGAAGGTGTAGCTGCACCCTGAGTCAGTAAATGTTCTACAGGGCTTAGTCCTTTTGGAATAAACAAAGGCTGCTCCCCCAACAGCCCATAAATCAGATACGATCTCTATTTCAGAGGCCAACTGCAGAGCGATTATCAAACACTACTCCTTGACGGGATCCAAGTGGCGATGTTAATCTTATTTATCCAAATTGCGCTTGAGTGATTCGTGTTTCCATTCTGACTTTGTCCGCTTTCGAACAGTCAACGTACAATCTACATGCTTCGAGGAAGATAAAAAAACCTCTGTTACCGAATTTACATCACCTATAGAAACTTCCGAATTATCTTTGACTTATTACCTGCGACAAATAAATCTTCTTCCATGGGGCTGCATCACCGAAGGCAAGAAAATGCACGGAACATGCATGTTCTCCCGAACATCGTCCCCTGATAGTGGTCTCCAGCAAAAAAGTGGAGGGTCCGGATAAGTTTTTGTATTAATTTTACAAAATAAATTTAAAAAACAGTTACTTTCTGTGTAAGCCTACGTGAGAAAAAATAAATATCGTGTGAAACTACTCCGACCGAATCTGGTGTCAGGTATACCCAGGCGGCACAAACGACTGGCCCAATATTGGTAGTATGCTGCCGGTGCACTGGTGGTCCTACGCTGGGTCGAACATTGCGAACTCAGTACCAACGTTGGGGTAATGAACTATCCTATTTTAGTAGATATTAAAGAGAATAAAAGAAACAGACCGAAGTAATGTATATTGTGGGGCTCCTGCACTCCTCTTCGCCTTTTGAAGTACGCACGCTCTATGCACTCTATCTTGGTACGCGCGAAGGTAGCGCAACTGCGCACGCGCGCACTTTATCGCAGGGCGTGACATATTGTGACGAAGAATTGAGCGATTGTGATGAGGGATGACGACGTTGAAGTGTGTGTGCGGTTAACTGGGCGCTATGAAAACTGGGTCTTAATTTGAGCAGTCAGATCGTATCGTTCGGTACCGCCATGTTTGTGTACAGCCACAAATCTGTCTTTAATGTCATTTGAAACTTTTTAATAGAATCAAAACGTCTAACTTGATAATATGCTTTGAATTTTTAATCTGTAATTACAAATCTAAGTGTCCTCCGTACTGCGTGCGTAAATAATTCAACTTTTTATTTTGGTTTTTTCATATTTTACTTGCATCTCCATTCCCTAGCAATGATTTCCTTTTTTTGCGATCTAATTACCCATCTCAAAAACAAAATTAGAGAAGAACAACAACATAACTGTGCTGTGCTGCATTAACTGGTCATATCAAGGCCCCTGTAACATCTTGGAGGAGGCTGCATCTCGATTCCCGTACCCTACGCTGGAACTCCGCAGTTGTCGTCACATTGCCCCCATCAACATGTCCACTTCCGCCGACCCAACAGCTGCTGCCTCCTCTTTAATAGCCCCACAAGCCGTCGTCGTGGTCCAGGCGCGCGATCCTGGCTCATTCTCTGGCACTGAAGACAACGTCGACGTAGACGACTGACTCCACCTGTGTAAGCGCGCTAGCACGAATAATCGGTGGGGTCCTACTCTGATGACAGCCGAACTTATCTTCTTTCTGAGACACAGCGCGCAAGTGGTAAGTCGCACATGATCCAGAACTTCATAGGAAGATTGCAAGCACAAGATGCATGAGCTGTTTGGAAAGCTTATTGGAAACCTGCTCGCCGCTAAGAAAGACCTGGCGTCACACGCAGAAACGGCTTGGGAACCGTACGTTGCCTATACATACAAGCCGTTCTCGCTTTGTGCCGTAAGGTTGACAAGGGCATGACGGAAGAAGACAAAGTCGGCCATATCTTCAAAGGTATTGCTGGCGACGCATTTAATATTTTGCTATGTAAAGACTGCCCAACCATCGATGCCGTCTTAATGACCTGTGGCCTCTTCGAACAAGCTAAACTTCGTCGGATATCGCTTCGTTTTCACCGCCGGCCGAACGCCGCTGCTAGTTCCACTTACTTGCGTTGATTCAGCGGCTCTAAGGCAGCCGCAAGGCAACTTTACCCGCATCGTGCGCAGAGGTTAAGAGGCCCTGACACCTGTGGTCCCCAGTGCTTCTCAATTACCTTGTAACTACGCTGCTACAGTTTCCTTGATAAAAGACGTCGTCCGCCAGGAGGTTGCAAACGAAATCTCCACAGGCCACACCATAGACCAACACCGCCCTCTTCCGGAACTCCCTGTTGTTGCCGCTACCACTCTCCGGACGGGTTTCCACCCCCGGTACGGCTTTCGAAATGACGCGGAATGGCGCACTCCTGACGACCGTCCCATATGCTTTTTATGTCATTGTGTGGCACGTATTTCCCGCCACTGCCGTACCGCAAGCCGTTGGTAGACAGCACCCCGCTTCTTCAACAATCGGAACAACTGTTACCCGCACCGCCCATATGCATCGCATTTTATGCCTCAAGCACCCGATCAAGTCCCTTCCGCACCTACCCGAAGCCGCTTACCGTCCCCGCAATCCCGTCGCTCCCGTTCTCCTGTTCCTTGCCCGCCGCAGCTTATCGCCTTCCTGCGCCGCACACTTCGCGAGAAACTAGGACATGCAGCTCCCGAAGGTGACGCGGCATTCTCGACCCGGTCTGAAAATTCTCTACCGACCTCTTTCTGTACCAAGTAACTTGATCATTATTTCTGTGGATGGTGTTTCCGTTGCTGCCCACATTGACCCTGGTGCTTAAGTATCTACTATGAGCTCCTGTTTTCGCCGTCGCCTAAAGAAAGTAATGACCCCAGCCACGACATTCATGGTTCGTGTAGCCGACGATTGTTGTGCTGCTGCAGCCGGCATGTGTACTGCCCGTCAAAGTATTCACGATCACCATACTTCTGTTCTTTTCACCTTTCAGCACAGCTGTCTTCAAGACGTAATTCTTGGGCTCGACTATTTGCCTGCTCATTCCGCCCTCATTGACTGTTCTGTTGGTCTTCTGCGCCTCGACCTGTGTATCTGCTCTGAGGACCTATCAAGCCGACCTCGCCTTCGCTCCGCCAACTTCTGTCGCCTGCCACCGGAAGCTGCCGTCTGTGCCCCTTTAATGCCCTATCCAGCCGTTCATGACGGGGACTATCTTGCCTGCCCTGTCATCGATGTCGTTCTGAAGAGTAATGTTGTACTCCCTCATCTCATCGTCCATGTCCTTCAAAATGAAGCCACTCCGCCGGCCCTCAACCTCCGTTTATCGCCACAGGTTCTCCCCGAAGGCATTGCACTTCAATCAATAAATTCAATCAGCCTTTTATTTTCTCTATATTAGAGAAGGGGACAGGGCTAAAAGCTTGGAAGCTTGACAGAGGTCCTGCCCCCTTTTGTTCACATTGGCATTGCATCAGACAAGCTGTAATAAATTCTGCGCTATACATTATAGCACAAAAGAAGATAACACAACTTGGCAACTCAAAAATACATGCAGCGTCATCACACAAGCTTCTTCAGAAAAACATTTCTTAATAACAGTATTTGAATACTGGAAAGGGTCAAACATTCCTTTGTTTAATTTATTTAATATCACTGGCAGCGTGTAAGGGATATATTGTTTTGAATAATATGCTCTAGGTGTAGGAACTAATCACAATTTTATTCCTGGTTTCTGGAATATGGGTGTTTTTTGCAAGTTCTGCCAAATTATCAACATAATTTTCATTGCTCCGCGAAGCACTTTTGAAGCTCATTAAAAGTATTTATTCGTGTAAAACGAAGACTGACAGGATTTCGTATGTTAAAAAGAGGTGACTCGTAGGGAAAAAATAAGGAACACCAGCAATGCATCTCACAGCTCTTTTTTGGAGAAGATGCAATTTGGTGATGTTCGTGATACCAGTGGTGCGCCAAACGATAATACAGTATTGTAAGACAGATAGAACTAAAGCGTTATACACCAGCAGTCTAATTTTTACAGGAAGAATGTTGCGCAAGCGCGATATAACTCCGACAGCTGAGGATATTTTAGATGTGATATAATCAACATGATCATTCCAAGTCAAGTGCTTTGAAAACATGACACCAAAGATTTTGACAGAGTCCACTATCTCCCCACGATTACGGTTTAAACATGCACTGAGTGGCCTTAACAATACTTTCTTTTTCGGCAACTACAACACTATTTTAGTCTTTTTTAGGATTAATCTTCGGAAAATTATCTTTTGCCAATGTATTTAATCAATAAATTGTTCTACTTGCTTTTTCTTTAATATCATATTCAGGTTTCCCGGAGATGAACACTGAAGTATCATCGGCGTAGGATACAAATATGTCCTACGCCGATGATAGGATTGATAGGATAAATATGTATCCTATCAGGTTCACAATGCACAATACCATTTAGATAAGTTAAAATAAAAGCGGACCCAATATGCTTCCCTGGGGAACTCCTGTGCAGATATTCTGTACTGAAGACCAGGAACTTTTAAAATCTAAATACTGTGTTCTATGGGAGAGGAATGATTCCATTAAGTCTAGTGCTTTTCCGCGGATACCGTAGGTTTCCATTTTATGTAATAGAATTTTGCAACTTAATAAATCAAACGTTTTTGTGAAATCTATGTAAATGCCGGCAACTAGCTGCTTATTCTGAAATTTACCTATTATTTAATTTTGTGTAAGTAGCGCTGCTTCTGTAAATCGATTCTTTCGAAAACCGGGCTGAAAGTCAAGGAGAAGATCATGCTTGTTAACAAATGACAGGACTCTATCATGCAGTAACTTCTCTATACCATTAGAGAATATCGGTAATATAGATATAGGGCAGTAATTTTGGATCAAAGATTTGTCGCCACTTTTAAAAACCGGTATCACTCGAGCAGTTTTGAGTTCTTTCGGAAATACAGCTTTAGGTAACATGAAATTGTAAATGTGCGTAATGGCTGGGCATATAAGGTGAAGAACATGTTTAATGGGCGCTATTTGTAGGCCGCTTGTGTCCACTGACTTGCTATTTTTAATTGCGCTCATACACGAGAAACATTCTGAGCAGTTTGTCGGAGCAACGAAAAGTGATGATGCACTATTGCTTCCTTTCAAGAATGCAGTGTAATCGTGACTACTGCGAATTTGACCCTGAGAAGCTTGTTGAATAAAACGTTTTTAAAAGCATCAGCTAAGCTAGTGTCATAAATACGTTTTCCCTCATGCTGAAAGTTATCAGGAGCATCCGGGATAGTTGGCTGTAATAAGGAATTTAATTCCCTCCAGATAAGATCCGATCGTTGTTCACTCGAGCTCCAAAATATATTTGTCAAATAAGCTTCTCGAGCGATCTTCAGTTTTGATATAAGATTATTTCCGCACTTTTCGAATTGGCTAAACAAGTTTTAATCTTTTGCGTTTTTATGTTTTATCATTTGGAGCAACTCAGACGTTACCCAAGGTTTCCTAGCCCTAGATGGCGCGTCCACTTTTTTTAGTGGAAAGGGCGCGTCAAATATAGTTTTAAACGATGTGATGAAATTATTGTCAGCAGTATCGCTACTATCAGCCTTAAAAACATTGTTCCAAGTCTGTTGGCTATACCATGACAACAGGAATCAAGATTTTATTACTTATAGACTGTGTATAAATTGTTGTGTATGTGTATAAATTGTACTCACCTATGGGGCTGAAACATGGAGGCTAACCAAGAGAGCTCTACTTAAGTTGAGGACAACCCAGAGGGCTATGGAACGAAAAATGGTAGGGGTAACATTAAGAGATATGTGAGGCTTCCGTGGTTGTTCTTTAATTTGTACATGCCATGATCTTCCTCTTTCATTTCTACATACCATCATCATCGTCCCGCGGCGCCGGCTCCGGCACGCGCCTGGGTTTTGTCATCGGATTAAAACGCTAGACAAGGCATCGCTGGCCTTGCCGTCACGACATTGCCGTCTCAACATAGCCTTCTTTCAGAAGTGGTGGAGGTCGAGTTCGATCCCCTTGCTGCCTCTCACTGGACCTACGTTCCGGTCGTCGTTTGGCAACTACCACCATAATCATGTCCACCGAGAGCAATCCCGACCCGGCCGGACCCTCTACCTCCGCTGCACCGACGCCTCCGACTCTGCCCACACGTCAACGCGACCCACCGCTGTTCGCTGGTCGTCGTGACGAAGACGTGGACGACTGGCTCGACACATATGAACGCTGCAGTGCCTATAACCGGTGGGACGATGCTTTAAAATTTCTCAACGTTTCGTTCTATCTAATTGAGGTCGCCAGAAACTGGTTCATTAATCGCGAACCCCACACTACTAACTGGACCACTTTCAAACAGCTATTCCGACAATACTTCGCCGACCCGGCAGTTCGGACTGAGATCGCGAGAAACAAGCTCGCTTCCCGCCTTCAAGGTCCCGACGAATCATATGCGTCTTACATAGAGGCTGTTCTTGCACTTTGTCGGCGCATTAGTCCCACCATGACGGAACCTGGACGTGTGCACCACGTCTTAAAAGGGATCAATGCTATGGCATATCACACCTTAGTTGCCCAGAATCCTTCAAAGTGTCGATTCAATTATTACGACCTGTCAACGCCTCGACCAGCTGCAGTCCTCTCGACTACAGCCCGGCTTCGCAACTGCTCCGACCTCTGCTGACCTTGATCTGCGGGCAATGATTCGAGCAATCATCCGCGAGGAGCTTCAAGCCCTCAATCCTTTCTGTCGACATGGGTGCGATCATTCTCCCGCACCTCCTAATGACGCCGTTCTCCGCAACATGATTAAAGAAGAGTTAGCTACCATCAGCCGCCCTATGACTTCCGAACCTTCTGCAATCCGCCCAGCGCCGACCTACGCGCACGTCGCTGCATCCCCCCCTTCTTTGGATCCCCCACCCCGACCGGCACCAACATACAATCACATCAATGCAATGGCGATGGCTCAACCGACACAACCCAATTACGCACCTTGGCGTCCCCCCCGACCAGTCTGCTATTGCTGCGGTATTAGAGGACATATATCCCGCTTCTGTCGTCGCCGCCTTCAGAACGAGCGCCGTGGTTACGACACCTTCGAATGCGACATGCCTTCAACCTCATATTATCAACGCCGGTCTATTCCAAGCCCACCTCGACGATCCTCCCCACCTCCAGTATCTTCCTCTGAGCCTCGTGGGAACCATGTATCCCGACGCCGGTCCACATCCCCATACCGCCGCTCAGTTTTCCCTCTCCGCCCCGCAACCGGTCTCCCTGTCCGCCATCCGGAAAACTAAGTGTTGCAGTTTCCGGAGGTCAAACTGCACGCTGCGAACTTACTAAAGTCCTCCTGATCGCTCATATAACGTTATTGGTGTTATCGCTGAAGGTATACCGGTTGAAGCTTTGATCGATACAGGGGCTGCAATTTCTGTCATTCACGCTGATTTGTGCTACCGTTTGCGAAAAGTGACAACCCCATATGATGGGCCTCAACTCCGTGGAGCCAATAACGTCCCTTTGCGCCCTTCAGCGAAGTGCACCGTACGAGTTGTTATCGACGGCATCCGCCATCATGTGCAGTTTGCTGTGCTCTCACCTTGTGCGCATCTCATGATTTTCGGATGGGATTTTTTGTCAACCCCTTCAGCGTTAATTTCTTGTGGTGACCGTGTTATCCATATGACAGACAGCGATTTTTCATCTGACTTTTCTGAACGACATCATCCCCTCGTTGCCGCCGCTGATACTGTTTTGCCTCCTCAGTGCGAAAAACTACTTACTGTTGTTTCTGAACACATCACTGAAGGGGACGTACTCATAGCACCATCATATAGTCATCTTGCACGCGGCATCGCCTTCCCGTCAAGTCTTGTCCGGTTCCACAACGGCTCAGCGACAGTAGTGGCCACTAACACTTCCCGTGAATCCCTCATGCTCCCAAAAGGAACTTCTCTGAATTGTATGGTGGATGTTCAACCTTTTTCTCTGATGGTGCTCACTGCCCCTCCGCCTCAGCAACGTGTTTCGTCAGACGTCTCTCTTTCTGTTCTCGCAAAGACTATTAATCCTAAACTCACGCCGAACCAACGCCAAGAACTGCTGACATTGCTTCGACACCACCAAGCCATTTTTAATGCCACTTCCACACCACTGGGACGGACTAGTGTTGCGCACCATCGCATCATTACTGAAGGTAACTCTATCGTTCGACGACGGCCTTATCGGGTTTCCCTCTCTGAACGAAAAGTAATTGAAGAAAATGTAAATGACATGCTTCATCGCAATATAATTCGTCCTTCAACAAGCCCATGGTCCTCCCCAGTAGTGCTAGTTAAAAAAAAGGACGGCTCGGTACGCTTTTGTGTTGATTACCTCGCACTCAACAAAATTACCCGCAAAGATGTATATCCGATGCCGCGAATTGATGACGCCCTTGACTCCCTCCAAGGCTCCGAATATTTCTCGACCTTGGACCTTCGCTCAGGGTATTGGCAAATACCTATGCACGAGGACGACAAAGAAAAAAAACCGCTTTCGCAACACCCGACGGCCTTTACGAATTTAATGTTATGCTTTTCGGACTTTGTAACGCACCAGCGACATTTGAAAGAATGATCGACACTGTACTTCGTGGCCTCAAATGGAGAACCTGTTTGTGTTACTTGGACGACATTGTCATCTTTTCGGCAACCTTTAATGACCATCTCACGCGTCTGAATGAAGTCCTCACCTGTCTCGCTTCGGCAGGCCTTCAGCTCTACACCAAGAAGTGCCACTTTGCACAGAAGGAAATTAGAATATTGGGACATCTGGTCAGCCATGACGGCATTCGCCCAGATCCTGAAAAAATAATTGCGGTCTTGAACTTTGCTCGTTCACAACGGATTACAGATTTGCGCAGTTTCCTCGGCCTCGCGTCCTACTTCCGGCGTTTTATAAGGCATTTTGCAACTATTGCTGCACCACTTCATGAGCTACTTAAAGCACGCAGCCCTTTCGTGTGGACTGAGCAGTGCGAAACTGCTTTTAATGACCTCAAGCACGCTCTCACATCAGATCCTGTTCTTGGCCACTTTAGTGACAGCGCTCCAACTATCCTGCACATCGATGCCAGTGGTCACGGTCTTGGCGCTCTACTTCTGCAGCGTGATGCAACATCGCGTGAGAAAGTGATTGCCTTTGCCAGTCGGACTCTCACTCCAGCTGAGAAAAACTACACCATTACCGAGCAGGAGTGTCTTGCTGTCGTCTGGGCTGTCCAAAAATTTCGCCCTTACCTATACGGTCGGCACTTCACAGTTGTGACCGACCACCATGCTCTTTGCTGGTTGTCTTCACTCAAAAACTTGACAGGCCGACTTGGTCGCTGGATTATACGCCTGCAAGAATACCATTTCGACATCACTTATAAATCTGGTCGCCAACACCAAGACGCCGACGCTCTCTCTCACTGTCCCCTTTCGGAATCCGCTTGCTGCTTTTCTTCACAATTCATTTCCACCTCTGACCAGAGCCGACCATCTCTTTGCCCGACGTATATCACAACCGTTTGTTTTGACGACTCTGAGAACAAGCACGCTTTCCGCTCACAGCAATTAGCCGATGCCTACTGCCGTCCTATCATCGACCGCCTTATCGGCGCTTCGGACCCGCCCAATGCTAGGCTTCGCCGACAGCTGAGCAATTTCAAGCTCGAAGATGGCATCCTACTCCGCTACGTGTATTGCCCAGATGGAACTCGCTGGATCCCAGTCGCGCCGCGTGTGCTTCGCCCACGTATACTGGCGGCTCTCCACGATGACGCTACTGCAGGTCACCTTGGTTTCGACAAAACCTACGACCGCATGAGAAAACGATTCTTTTGGCCTGGCTTATCTTCCACCGTTGCCAAATACGTCGCATCCTGCCCTCTGTACCAACGTCGCAAACGGCTGACTTCTTCGCCCGCTGGCCTTCTACAACCTCTTCCTTGTCCCACCACGCCATTCGACGTTGTCGGCATCGACTTATATGGTCCCCTACCTCTCTCCTATGGGGGTAACCATTGGATTATAACAGCTGTCGACCACCTCACACGTTACGCTGAGACAGCACCTGTACCGACTGGTTCCGCTGAAGAAGTAGCAAATTTCTTTTTGCGATCAATTGTATTACGACATGGCGCTCCTCGGGTGCTCCTAAGTGACCGCGGTACAGCCTTCTTATCGAAAGTCGTTGCCGAAGTTCTTCACGCCTCATCCACCCTTCATAAGACAACCTCAAGCTACCATCCCCAGACTAACGGTCTGACTGAGCGATTTCATCGCACCTTGTCGGACATGATATCAATGTACATCACACCAGATCATCGAAATTGGGACACTATTCTACCATTCGTCACATTCGCCTATAATACAGCAGTACAGCGAACTACCGGTTACTCTCCATTTTTCCTTGTTTATGGCCGTCCTCCCACTACAATTTTCGACGCTTCCTTCTTCTCTACGCCCGACTACTCCACATCAGTACCTACCCAGTTCTTATCTCGTGTGGCCAGATGCCGTCATCTTGCCCGACTCAACACGGCAACGTGCCAGGAAGTCCGCAAGACTCGCTATGATTCTACACATCGAGTGGTCTCTTTTCGTCCTGGTGACGAAGTACTGCTTTACACACCATTGCGCACCTCTGGCCTTAGTGAAAAATTCCACCACCGCTACGTAGGTCCCTATGAGATCATAAGCCAAACTTCCCCAGTGAACTACAAAGTGACGCCTGTTGATCCCCCAGCTGATCGACGCCACCGTGGAACTGAAATTGTTCATGTGTCTCGCCTGAAACCGTTTGTGCGCCGCGATGCATCACTTAGTTAGGAGCGGCCAGGCTGGCCGCTTCCGACCCCCCGGGCAGATTGTGTGAGGCTTCCGTGGATGTTCTTTAATTTGTACATGCCATGATCTTCCTCTTTCATTTCTACATACCATCATCATCGTCCCGCGGCGCCGGCTCCGGCACGCGCCTGGGTTTTGTCATCGGATTAAAACGCTAGACAAGGCATCGCTGGCCTTGCCGTCACGACCTTGCCGTCTCAACATAGCCTTCTTTCACAGATAGAAAGCGTGCAGAGTGGGTCAGAGAAATAACACAAGTTACCGACATTCTAGTGGAAATTAAGAAGAAGAAATGGACATGGGCAGGACATGTAGTGCGAAGAGAGGATAATCGATGGTCGCTGAGGGTAACAAACTGGATTCCAAGGGAAGGAAAGCGTAGCAGGGGGCGGCAGAAAGTTAGGTGGGCGGATGAGATTAAGACGTTCGCAGGGGTCAAGTGGATGCAGCTAGCACAGAACCGGGTTAAGTGGAGAAATATGGAAGAGGCCTTCGCCCTGCAGTGGGTATAATCAGGCTGATGATGATGATGATGATAAATTATTCGCCTTTTCCTTTTGGTAATATGCACGAGCTTGTTAATTGGCATGAAGATTCCAAGGTGATCACTAATATCTGTGTAAACAACGTCTGCGGTTATTAAATTAGTGTCAATATCTGTAATGAACACATCTAATAAAGATGTACTTTCTAAAGTCGCTCTTGCGCTTTGTTATAAGCTAAATAAATCATTCATTGCAATTAAAGAATGGAGTTCCTTTTGTGATTGTGAAGTTGAAAGCATATCTATGTTAATGTCACTGCCTAAAACCATATCTACAGATTCATATGAATCATAGCTAAAAATATTTCCAAGAAATGCTAAGAAATGACAGATGACGCCAGATGGTGGCCTTTACATCACTCAAAAAATTTGGTTTGAACTCCGCAGATGCCGTGTATTCGTCGATCATTTCACAAGATATCGTATTTTTAAGTAGAAGCGCGACGCCGCCTCCTCGTTTATATTTTCGATTTTATAACAGCACTGATATCCAGGACGGTGATACACATTCGACGCCGAAGTGCACCACATTTCAGTCAGCATTATTACTGTGAATGGAACTTCGAGAGTATCTAGTAGAATAGTTCATTCATCTTCTTCGTTTATTAAGGATCTAATATCTAAGTGGAAAAAAGACAAAGCAGTTTTTTTTTTGGTTTAACCAAATGCGTAACCTCATGTGGCTCATAACCCATCTCACGAAACTAGTACTTAGGTTGGATGCCAGCAGGTACAACTACGCAATTTTGCACAGATCATCCTGGTGGGTGATAGCAATGACTTTTAAGGTGTCTGTTCTGCGCATATAATTTGTCATTCCGAGTCCATGCACTTCAGTTCTTTCTTTTTCGCATTTGCTGCACCAAACAGTTTTTTTTCATTGAAGGACTCAAATGTTCATTGATGAAGATTTGTGTCTTCGGTTCAAGTTCAATGTCCTCTTACGTTATCCTCTACTTTCGAGCTTTCTCAAGGAAGGCCTCACGAACGGATCTGCGGGCAAATTGCACCACTATAAATTGCACCACTTGCTAAATTGTACTCACTCAGCGAATGCAGTCTCTGCTCTCACGCACGAGTCTCCGTCAAAAGTTCCTAGTGCCCCCGTCCAGCCCAGCTCCAGTTCTATTATTATCTCTGGGATTATTGCGGCAGATCGACCACACGATCTCGCATAAGATATCAGTCAGACAACAGCCGTCACTCATCGCATAGACACCGGTTACGTCAGTCTGTCCGCCACCACCCATCTAAAAGATGCTGTCCAATGACATCATCGAGCCTTCGAGTAGCCCATGGGCATCTCCTGTGACTCTCGTCAAAAAGAAAAACAACGCATTGCGTTTTTTACGTTCATTACCGCCGGCTCAACAAGATAACAAAGAAAGATGTCTATCCTCTTCCTCGAATAGACGATGCCCTTGACTGCTTACATCGAGATAAATACTTTTCATCGATTGACCTACGTTCGGGCTACTGGCAGATTACCGGCGACAAACGCGACCAAGAGAAAACAGCGTTCATCGCCCCTGATGGCCTTTAACAGTTCAAGGTGATGCCGCTCGGCCTTTGTAATGCTCCCGCGGCCTTCGAACGCATGATGGAATCGTCGCTCCGGAGTTTTAAGTGAACAACTTGTCTGTTATGTAGACGATGTCATTGTTTTTTGGTCCACTTTTGAAAGTCACTTGGACCAACTTTCTAATTCTCGCGATTTTCCGCCTAGCTGGCGGAACCTCAACGCCAAGACATTCCGCTTCTGTCACCGCGAAATTACCATTCTTGGCAACATGTTACTGTTTACGGCTTCCAGCCCGACCCAGACAAAATCTGCGTAATCACATTATTCCCAGCTCCTAGTTCTGCGCTTGACGTCCGAAGTCTCATCATGCTCCTATTTTCATCGGTTTGTGCACAACTTTGACGTCATCGCCCGCTATCTCCAGAACCTGTTGAAGAAGAACGCTCCCTTCTAATGGGGTCCGAAACAGACGGATACTTTCTCAGCACTCATTGCCGCACTCGCCACACCACCAGTCTTAGCCCATGTCTGCCCGTCCGCTTCGACAGAACTTCACACCGACGCTAGTGGCCAGGGGATTGGAGCAATCTTGCTCGGCTGCACAGTGGTCACTACCGAGTTATCGCTCATGCAAGTCGCCTTCTATCCGATCCGGAAAGAAATTATTCAAATACCGAGCGCAAATGATTTCCTCTTAGGTGGGCTGTAGCCATAATTCGTCTTTACTTATTTGGCCGACGCTTTACTTTTGTTATGGACCACCATACGTTTTGCTGGCTTTCTTCTCTTAATGACTCTACTGGACGTCTTGGACGCTGAGCATTACGACTCAAGAAATACACCTTCACGATAACTTATAATTTCTGTCGACATTATCGTGTTGCAGACTGGTTGTACCCAGTTGATTCCCCTCCTTCTTCCGAGTGCCGAGTTGACAACTATGTCCTATAATAATAATCGACCTGCAGAATAATCGACCTGCTCACCCACAACCCAACACATCTTTCTGTGGCTCAGTTTGTGCTCCAATGGGGATATTCACTACCATCGCAATATGCGCTTGAATGACTCAGAGTTCTTGTTAGTTGGACCTCACCATCTTCGCTCTACCGTTCTCGAGTAGCTGCATGATGCACCCACAGCTGATCACATAGGTGTTACCCGTACCTAAAAAGACGTACGTTGACGTTTTTTCTGACCTGGACTCTACGATCTGTGCGGCACTATATAGCAGGCAGCCAGCTGTGTCAACGCAAAAACAAGCCCTCCGTACTTCCCTCCGGAACTCTTCAGCCAATTCCCATCCCGTCCCCTCCATTTTCATACGTTGGTGTTGACATGCTTGGACTATTTCCGGTTTCTGTATCAGGAAACAAATGGATTGCAGTTGCGACGGATTATACGACGCGCTACGCCATCACCCGAGCCATACCAAAACAAGCTGTGCATAGACGTCGCCGACTTCCTTATGAATGATGTCCTAGTGCACCATGGTGCTCCCCCACAACTGATAATCAACTGTGGTGCCTGTTTCCTAGCAAGCGTCGTAAACGAAATTCATTTATAATCTGTACGTCATAAATTCAGTACAGCTTACCACCCCCAAGACTAATGGTCTAACGGAACGCTTCAGCCGCAACTCGCGGAGATTCTTTCTATGTGCGGCTCAGATGATCATCTCGATTGAGATGTGGGCTTATCTTTTATGACCTTCGCATATAACTCCACCCGTCACGACACCGCTGGGTACTCTCCTTTCTGTCTTCTTTTTGGACGAGATCCACCAGTTACACCCAAGACACGATTGTCCAAGATGACGCCGCCCGTAAAATTGCCCGCAGCCGACTTTCTGCCTCTCAGGAAGCTCGGCAAATCTCCCCCCCCCCCCCCCCCGCTAACGGAGTTGTGGGTGCACCGTGTTGCGGGCAAGCGTACCGCGCAAGTCTCCGCCACGTACCACACTCAACTGCGGGACAACTGGTGCCGAAACCACAATACGAAGCGGGGTATTTCAGTCATCGCCTCACCCCTGCTGCCAGGAAGCGTAGACGCGGCCAACCCCTGGAGAGCTGGCCCAGTGGCTACTCCCAAGGTATGAATCGCCACAGGTACAATCGGCAACGGCTTTTCCATCGTCACCGCCTGCTGTGCAGGAGTCAGACCCCAAGGAATACAACGAGCACACGGTGAATGCAGTGCCGCCAACTTCTTCCTTTCGTCAAAGCCAACGAGACAAAGACGCCACTAATCGCAACCCAAATGATCGAACTTGAACCTCCAGCCCTTTTAGACACAGGGTCTATGGTATCAGTCTTCGGCGGTCACGTTAAAAACGCCGGAGAGGCAAAACATATCCAGTTGCAGAGTTTAAACGCTAACCTTTGTATGGCGTCCACTCACGTAGTACTCGCAACCTCAGCAGCCCGTGGAATTTCTCCTAAAAGCGTCTGGCCCAGCTCGCGCGCCCGCGGCTGCCTCCTCCGCCCGTCGGCTGACGCCGCCTTCAAGCCAGAGGATGCTTTCTGGGACACCGGCATCATTTTCCTAAAGCTTCCAGTACCACGAAAATACCACGTCCACCCAGGTGGGACCTTTTTGGGCATTTTATGCCCGATTTCTGATTCTGCCTGGTAGGAGCTCCGCTAAACCTTAAGACAGCTAGCGCCAACGTCGCCCTGAACGGGGACTCCCTGCGGCCACCGGCCAACGTGTCGGCCGGCGTTCATCGGGGCTACGATCCGTCTACCTTGTCGTGGACTGAAACCTCCTCTGTTGCTGCTCAAGAGGCTGCGGAATCGTCGGACGCTATCTCTGACGAGAACCTTTTCACGTTGCTCGCGCTGCGCAATGCGCAAGCGTGGCCATCGCACGAAGACAGCTGCCGCCGCCGCTGGCACAGACGCCGCGTATCGAAATTCTCCTGCTGCCTATGACGGCGCACGGGCCCCGCTGGCCCAGAAACCATCGTGGCGTCCAAGCAACATGCCTCGCTTCGAGAAGGAAGACATCATTGTGGCGGTGAAGTCGCGGGCCACCATTGACCTCCGTCAAGTTTTCAAGCCCGGTGACCAAAGCCTAGTCCTTACCTCCTATTTTGGCGCCGAGGCGGCCAAGGCCCTCACCATCTGGCCCCTCGGGGACCAGAAAATTTTTCTCTGCGCCACCCAAGACGTCGCCACAGCCAACAAGCTAGCCCGGGAATTCATCCTGAACTCACGTGAGGGCCCACTTCCTCTCGTTGGCCACGCAAAACTCAACTCGGGCATGGTGCTAGCGCACAAGGAGGACACGCACGGCGGGTAGGCGGACAGGACAAACGCTAGATTTACAACAGAAGCTTTTTTCCGGAAAAGACACATTTATACTTTTTTTTCCTTCTCTCTTTTCTCCTCCTCCTTAACATGCTCCGCTTGTGCCGCCTTCAGTTGCAGTCACGTCAGAAGTGATAGAAGGGACATAAAAACGCCACGTTTACACAATGCACTGAGAAGATTAAATTCGATAAATCTGAAATGTAAATGGGACGAAGAGCATGAGGAATACGGTACGACAAGACCTTACAGAAACAAAATATCAACGCAAAATAAAACCGTTGTGGCGAAAGAAGTCTTCAAACGGTGACGTGAAAGCTGAAACGGACATGTGTAAAGGCAAGCCGAGGTGACGCTAGATGAAAGAGACAAAATAACCATAAAAAGATAAAAAACACACCGCGATAACCCAGCAGCAATAGAAACAGCAACAACTAGATGAGACAGAAAAAACAACAACATGAATTGATAAAAACTACACCGCGACAATCCGAGCAACAAAACGAGCAGGAGTTACAACACAAGTGAAGAAGAACCAAAAAACCTTAGGCGCAACCCAAGGCAGATGTCTTAGGGCAGAGGAAGGAGTGATGGAAGAAAGCAATTTGCCTGCCAGATAGTACCAAGGGCCACGATGTATCAACAGCTACTGGGGATGGAAAACCTTCAAATTTTTTTTATAGAAACCATACCTTTCTAGATATTCCCATTCTTTATTATTAAGCGTGACAGAGGGCTTCCTCACGCATTCATCTCCTGCCTGTTTTATATAGAGGGCCTCAAGGATTTCCCTGCTCTCCCTGGTAATCATCTTCCCTATGGCTGCGGTCTCCTCCCATTTTGGGGTACAGTCTGGTTGGTGAAGGCACTTTTTGCAATGTTCGGCCAAGTGGCCATCCATCGCCACGCCTGAAACCTTTAGCTGGTGCTCCTGCAATCTTTCGTTAAGGCAGGTAGCGTTTGCCGCAGGGCAGGGGAATGTTGTAAACCACACCCTTCTGACATTTCACGGCTTTTCTCTGGTGTTTCTTAGAGCAGGCATTGTTCTTCATGCCGTCGTTGACGATCCTGCAAAGCCTGCGCAACTTCATCGGGGCTGTTAAAACAACCGAGATGCCGCTTTTTCCCCGACTTTTTTGAGGCGGTGTGACACGCCGTGCAGGTACGGAATGGCTACCCGCCGGCTGTTAGGCTTGCTCTTGCCAGGTTCTTGGGGGAAAACGCCCTTATAGACCTCTTTTACGTGGACCTCGGCTACGGACGCTACGACTTCCATCTCATAGCCCGATTTCCTCATCCGTGCCACCTGCTCACTGAGACTGTCAAGAATCACGTGAGGACAAGACTTGCAGATAGCACCTGACATGCAGTTCAGCACGATGCTTCTTTTCACCAACTTAGAATGGGCCGAATTATAGGATAAATTTTCTTTCTTACATCGGGGCCCATACTTCCAGCACAGGTGAGACTCACCAAGGATTAGACACATATCCAGAAACTGCAGACAGTTGCTGGTAGGAAGCTCATGCGTGATTCTCAGCCCCTCCGCGTCTTTTCGAAACAGATTAATAGCACACTCCACTGCTTTCATTTCAACTTGATCTTGGGTAGAGCTGTACAACACAAGGAAATCATCAACGTAGCAAAATACCTTAATGAAGTTCAGCAGTTTTTCATTTTCCAAATACGTTGCAATGCGTTTGTCACACTGAGCTAGAAAAATTTCACTCAGAAGAGGAGCTATACAAGACCCTATGCACACTACATCATTCTGCACGTACCTATCATCATTAAAGCGTACATAAGTAGACTCAAGGTAACACTTTAACACAGCCAAAAAGTTGTCAACTGACACCCCCGAGGCATTCTGAAATTTTAATGAGTCTGACTCCTCTATTATTTCCCGCACAACCCACAACAACTGTTCCTGAGGAAAGGGAGAGCAAGCCTAACAGCCGGCGGGTAGCCATTCCGTACCTGCACGGCGTGTCACACCGCCTCAAAAAAGTCGGGGAAAAAACGGCATCTCGGTTGTTTTAACAGCCCCGGTGAAGTTGCGCAGGCTTTGCAGGATCGTCAACGACGGCATGAAGAACAATGCCTGCACTAAGAAAATCCAGAGAAAAGCCGTGAAATGCAGAAGGGTGTGGTTTGCAACATTCTCCTGCCCTGCGGCAAACGCTACCTCGGACAAACAGGCCGCTGCCTTAAAGAAAGATTGCAGGAGCACCAGCTAAAGGTTTCAGGCGTTGCGATGGATGGCCACTTGGCCGAACATTGCAAAAAGTGCCTTCACCAACCAGACTATACTCCAAAATTGGGGGAGACAGCAGCCATAGGGAAGATGATTACCAGGGAGAGCAGGGAAATCCTTGAGGCCTTCTATATAAAACAGACAGGAGATGAAGGTGCGAGTAAGCCCTCTGTAGCGCTTAGTAATAAACAATGGGAATATCTAGAAAGGTATGGTGGCTATAAAAAATATGAAGGTTTTCCATCCCCAGTAGCTGTGATACGTCGTGGCCCTTGGTACTATCTGGCAGGCAAATTGTTTTCTCCCATCACTCCTTCCTCTGCCCTAAGACTTCTGCCTTGGGTTGCGCCTAAGGTTTTTTGGTTCTTCTTCACTTGTTTTGGAGCTCCTGTTCGTTTTGTTGCTCGGATTGTCGCGCTGTAGTTTTTATCAATTCATGTTGTTGTTTTTTTTGTCTCATCTAATTGTTGCTGCTTCTATTGCTGCTGGGTTATCGCGGTGTGTTTTTTATCTTTTTATGGTTATTTTTTTTTCTAGCGTCACCTCGGCTAGCCTTTACACATGTCCGTTTTAGCTTTCACGTCACCGTTTAAAGACTTCTTTCTCCACAACGGTTTTATTTTGTGTTTATATTTTGGTTCTGTAAGGTCTTGTCGTACCTTATTCCTCATGTTCTTCGTCCCATTTACATTTCAGATTTATCGAATTTAATCTTCTCAGTGCATTCTGTAAACGTGGCGTTTTTAAGTCGCTTTTATCACTTCTGACGCGACTGCACCTGAAGGCGGCACCAGCGGAGCATGTTAAGGAGGAGGAGAAAAAAGAGAAGGAAAAAAATGCATACATGTGTTTTTTCCGAAATAAACTTCAGTTTTACGTCTAGCGTTTGTCCCGTCCGCCTACCCGCCGTGTGTGTCCTCATTGTGCACTAGTACCATGCCTGAATTCGTTCACCAACTAGCCCAGTTAAGAGCATTGGCAAAACTCAACGGGGATGTGTGTCGGGGTGTCATCACCGTCCACGATCGGGAGACCTCGGCTTCTCTTCGCAACAAACTCATCTGGCGCAACGGAGAAATCGCTTTCGTCTGCAAGATCGGAAACTCGTCGGTTGTGCCGATCACCTTCGTGGGCCAGAAGGTGCCACGCTTTGTCCTCTACAACTCAGCGGTCACGCCGGTGCGGGACTACAAGCGCACAATCCCTGCTTGATACCGGTGTGGAACCATCGGACACCGGGTGGCCATCTGCCCTCGCCCGGTAGAAGAACGCTGCGGCCATTGCGGTCAAAACGTGGGGACGGTTGCCGATGGCATGGCGTCCCACGAGTGCAAGCCGGCCTGCATGGTCTGCTGGGAAGTCCATCTCACAGGCTCGCAGGCCTGCAAAGGAAAATTTCGAAGGCTTCAGCAAGCCCAGAGCCCCAAAAGGCCTCCAGCAACACGACATTCCAGTCGCAGGGCAAGGAGTCTGGAGATGATCTCGGCGGCCAGGCTGACGGCGCGCCGGCCAATCAGAAGCTACCTCCATCCTCCAAGAAGCCGTCATCGAGGACTTCACCGAAAAAGATTTCACAGGACCAGGACGATCCGGTTATCAAGGCTGAGGACTTTCCGGAGCTCGGAGGCAGTGGGTCATCCACATCTGCAGCTTCCAAGAAGTCATCGAACAAGGTAGGCAGCTGGGCTGGGGTCGCCTCGTCTATCGCCTCTCGCACCTCTCCCTCTCTCTCCCCCGAAATCGTAGAGATGCGCCACGAAATGGAAGCGCTTCGTGCGCAGGTAGCTCAGCTAGCTGCAGAAAACACAATTTTACGCTCTGCACACGCAGCCCCACCTTCTCCGCCGTCATCGCCGGCGGACCGAGTGGTGCGCCTTGCGGAACCCAAGCCTATGTGCGAGGGCCCTCAGGAAAAAGCAATGGACAGCCGTATGACGGCTGTAGAAAACACTCTAGCTGAGTTGGTAGGCCAGCTTTCAACTTCGGTAAGCTCCTGGAAGACATCACTCAGAAGGTGACCATTGCAGTCACCAGTAACATCAAAACATGGTTGAACGAGAATGGCTCGCGCCTCGGCCGCGGGCTTAAGTCACCGAAGGAAGTTAAGCACTCGTCAAAATTTATGCGCAAAATTGATCTGGATGAAATCGCCGAAGATTCTGCGGAGCTCCTCCCAGCTGCTCAGGGACTAGGAGCCGTAGCTGCGCAGTCTAACCCAGCTCAACTCCAAATTCAACATGGCGGTGGGAACTAAGCCATCCCGCAGCCCCCCCCCCCCCCCCCCCCCCCCCCAAACATGAGGCTTTGTCTGCTTTTTCCCTCATGCAATGGAACTGTCGCGGCTTTAAAAGCCACTCGTCCCCTACACCGCACCATAAAACAGGCCTTCCTACCAGACTGGACGGCTTTCCGTAAATCCCTGACAGCCTCCAGTACCCCCGGAGACGACTATCCTGCCTGGGCTCATCCACGTGGCCTCATCCAAACACTACTCAAGCACGAGAAGGAAATACAACTCACAGATAAGGTAACGGATGTGGACAACCATCTCCTTCATCTTTGGGAAGCGCGGCGCAGCCTAACTAAGAGATGGCGCCGTCAGAAACATAACAAGAAACTCCGCTTGAGGATTCGCGATCTCATCCAAAAGGCGGCTGAGTATGCTGCCCACCTCACCGACTCTAACTGTGTGGATCGCTGTAACTCTGCTGCTAGAGAAATGTCTAGTCGCAATACTTGGAGGCTATTCCGTAGCCTCATAGATCCCACTCAGACCCGCACAGAAACACAAACATCTGAAACGAGCAATTCATAATTTCAAGGGCAATACGAACCAACTTGCACAGACTCTACGGGATCCGCATCTGTGTCAAGTCCAATCGTCCGTTCCAGCTCCATGATCTGCAGGCAGCTCTTGCTAAAATGAAACGGGGTACCGCTCCCGGCAGGAAGGTGAAAGTCAAACTTTTGGGCAAACTTCCTGATCCGGCGTATGAGTCCCTGCTAAAATATATGAACGCAATCTGGAAAGAAGAAACACCCCTCCCCCTAGAATGGAAAGCAGCACTTGTCACCTTCATCCCTAAGCCGGGTAAGCCGATCAATATCGATCACCTCCGACCTATCTCCTTAACGTCTTGCGCAGCCAAGCTCATGGAGACCATGGTTCGAGATCGCCTTTCTGAATATCTGAAGGCTCGCAATACTTTCGCAGACACAATTTTCGGATTCCGACCTCAAAGTCAGCACAAGACATTCTGCTTCAACTCATTCACGAGGTACTCAGGCATGTCGAGCACCCTCACAATGGCAAGGTCGTTCTCACTTGGATTTGAAGGGTCCTTTCGACAACGTGAAAAAGTGTCATCCTCTCTCACCTCAGCGAGACACAATGCGGACACAACACGTTTAATTACGTAAAACAGTTCTTAACGGACCGTGAAGCCTTTATACACATTCAGGACAAGGAGCACGGTCCTTATACTATGGGTACGCGGGGCACGCTGCAAGGCGCAGTGCTGTCCCCACTACTCTTTAATTTGGCAATGCTTCATCTCCCTGTCCAACAAGGTGAGATTCAAGGTATACAGCATGCGCTGTATGCCAACGACATCATAATTTGGGCTACAGAGGGCAACATTGGTCAACTGGAGGACTGCCTGCAAACAGCGGCGGGCATAGTGGATCGCTATGCTACGTACTGTGGTCTCCTCAAAAATCAAATTTCGTGCATCTACGCCCCTCGCTAAGATGCAAGACAGCAATACTTCCCTCTCTGGCTAGGGGACCCATACGCGAAGCCACAGAGCATAAAGAGTCCTCGGACTCTTTATTCATCAAAATCGTCGCGCTGACACAACACTAGCCAAGCTTCGCAAGGTTGGCGCGTCTCCAACAAGCGTGGAGGTCTCGGAAGCAGGGATGCGATGCGACTCGCCCATGCAGTCGAATTCTTTATTCAGCTTCATACCTGCACTTGTGCAAGCATGATGAAGGCATCCTGGAGGTCACTCTCCGCAAGATGATCAATAGGGCGCTCGACCTCCCAATCTCTACCTCCAATGCGAGGCTCCTTGCATTGGGGTTGGTGAACACCTATCGGGAGCAACGCGAGGGGCACCTCACTAATCAATACACACGTCTTGCTCAGACCGTGTCCGGTCATCGCCTTTTGGACCGGCTACACAACATACACAATACACAACACACAATATACAACACAGCCATCACATTGAGGAGAGAATACGAGTGTCAGAGCTATGGAGAGGCGCCACCGTGTTCGACCCCTTCCTACCAAAATGGACAGAGAAGACCACAATGGACAGCGTCAGGAGCGAGCAAATGCCCTGCACCAGCATTATGGCTTTAAACACATTGTTTTTTATGTGGATGTTGCGGGCCCGCACCATTCCAGGGGAGAATAGTACACGGCTGCAGTCGTTCACGAGGAAAGACAGGTGGATGGCCTCACTTTTAAGGCCCCTAGCGCAACCCACGCGGAGGAGGTAGCAATCGCCCTGGCTGCCTCCCACCCTCAATTTAAATTCTTCCTATCCGACTCGCGAGGGGCCTGTCGGAATTATGAGCTGGGCTGGATAACACCTACAGCACAAAGAATACTTCGGAGAGCAGCTTGGGATCAAGAACCCCAGACCCGATTTCTCATTTGGACTCCAGGCCACCAGGGCCTACCAGGGTGTGATGCAGCCAATTCGGCCGCCCGCGCACTGACTAACCGGGCCCCTGGCGTAGACCCTACCGATCTGGACCAGGACACTTATCCTCTCTTAACTTTTCAAGAAATCTGTGCCTATTACCGGGACTCGCTCCGTCAGTACCCGGCTCCTCTCTAGGGGCTATGGAAAGCGGGCGAAAGAATACTTTTTAGAATTTTTATTAATACTCTACTGTGCCCGGCAGTACTCAAACATTTCGACCCGTCATTTTCTGGCCTCTGCCTTTTCTGTAGAGAGGTGGCTGACACCTTTCACAGGGTCTGGGCATGCCAGCTAAATTCTCCTCTTTTACCCATAACCCCTTCCTCTCCCCGAGAGGACTGGAAGGCGGCCCTGCTCGGCTGCTTGGATCTAGCGGCACAACAAGCGATGGTCCAGCGAGCTCGTGTGGCGGCCCAGACCAATAGAGTCCCGGAATAAGAGACTCCACCTAGTATTGTAAGGGAAGCGGCCCACTAGGGGTGGCTCTCCAAGCAACCTCTCCTTTTACAATAAATGCTTTCCACCACCACCACCAGCAGCGCGCCTAGCAGTGTCTATATGGTCAAAATATTAGACAGCGTGTCCTGCACCTTCCATGTCTATCTTGGCTATTCATATTGGGCCGTAACTTCATAAACCAAGGCAGGAACCGTGATGAATCTCAGTATGGGCACCTACCGGTACGGCACCGGTACAGAAGCATTTCCGTTCACGACCGAAGCCGCTGAGCCGCAGTCACAGTTGCTAGCCACAAACGGCCATTTGGCCAATGGCACAGGAACGGTATTCTCACTGTTTCGAAGTACATTAGGGCTCATTAGCGCAAAAATGAAAAGTCGAGGTAGCACTTAAGCCCTTTGCAGCAATGTTCAAGGAGGCTCCGAAGAAGACCAATGTGCTACCTCACAAGATCGACAACAGCTGTACCCGTCCGATCGAATTCAACCAGAGACCCTTGAGTGTGCACAAGCGAGCTCTTCTCAATGGTGCTTTCGACGAAATGGTAATAACTTGGTATACGTTTACAGTCAGTACGTCTCCGACAAGCTAAATCTCTCTAATAGCCATCTTTTGCGGACGGACGGATTGATTGATTGATTGACGGCTCCTCAATAATCAGCCACCGGCTGCACCAATCTTTGCAATCCCGGAAGTCACTTTCTCCCAGACATCTGGGACACAAAAGACATCTCAGAGGAACTTGGTTCCTCTTGAAAAATCTCCTGCCTCCGTGCTTTCAACAGAGGCGATGGAGGTGAGCGTGTACTCCGCAGGGCCAGTGGCGCCTAGGGAGGTCGCCAATGAGAGGCGGGGCCTGTTGGACCGCTTCAAGTTAAAAAAAAAACATACGCCAGTTAAGCCACCTGATAAAGGCGGCGAGTCTTAAACCCACCGTCTCTTCCCCATTCCGCACTTACAAAAAATGGCTACTGAGAGCATCGTTTATTGGAACTGTCGAAGGCTGCTAAATAATCTGGATGATGTAACAGGTCCATCCATACATAAGGATGTTACTGTTCCGATGAAAAGCGGTGCCACCCGGATCACAGCCTCAAATAAGACCTTGACTCGTCCATCCAAAACCAAAACGCTACTGCTTCTCTCTGTGTCTTTAAGGGCGTTGACTTCATGAGCGAACATGCCGCCTTTAGCAACCGACATTCCGACTGCCGAAAAGAAGTCTCTTGTGGTTTACCTTCCGTGTTCAGGGGGGGTACTCGACTTGGCCGCACAGAGGAGCTCTGAAACCGTTGTCTCGAAGCTCATTTGGCATATTTCGCAAGGCACACGAAACAGCTGTCGCATTTCGTCGCGTTCGACAGTCGTTGGCGTTGTGTCCAAATCGACCACATGCATTCCACTCGGGCACATCACTGGAAGCAAGTCTACAGTCTGTGGAAATATTCCCCAACTTGTGACACAGGATAAACCGTGGTAGTTACTTTTTTCTATGGGGAGTGTAGTGTTTCTCGCGATCTTTCGGTTCATCCCCAACTATACCAATGTTGGCAAGGTTCTGGGCTTCAATGAAATTGCCCGTCATATCAGCAGGATTAGTCAGTCTTGCAGCTCCGTTATTTGAGAAAGACTACGAGCTGTGGGTAGCAATATCGCTGGAAGTGCTCTGCGATCATTAACTCCCTTATCCCTTCAAACGTCCGGTGGAACTCAGCCATATCTATCCAGTGATCAAAGTAACTGGAGATGCGAGCAATCAGCTGTTTTCCTGTTTCACTCTCTTCTGCCCGTTTCTCTTGATATCCTGTGCAGGGAACTAGAACCGCTGCAACAAGGCATTTTTAACCCTTGTTATCAAGCGAATCTTCCGCTGTCATGCGGCCGGTGAATGCAAGGGCTTCCCAGTTAGACACGTACTAACAGCTAGAGCCCATTTATCTGGAGGCCATTGCTGTCCGGTAGCCACACGATCGAATTGCTGTAGATAAACGTAAAGATCGTTACGTCATTCGTCGAACAAAGGAAGTAATTTTTGAGGTGAGAGAACTGGAGGAGCTAGGCGCACCAGTGACCTCGGCAGCAGTATTCATATCAGTGCGGGCGCAATCCTGTAGCCTGAGCATTGATTTCAATACCTCTTTCTCTCTCTCCGCTACTTCCATTCTACTTTCGGCCACTTGGCTCTTCATTTCGGCGAATTGCTTCTCCTTTTCTGCGGCTTCGCGAATTGCTTCTCGATCGGCTGCGCCTCCAGCTCGCAGCGCTGTTCGTTCATTCCCGATCCAGGTATGAAGTTCTAAGCCCGACAATCCAAGTTTGGTCCCGATAGCAGCCAACTTCTCTAGTTGCATTTTCACAACGGCGGGAAATGACGCCCGAATATTCGAGGCTCGCCAGATTGTGATGCAATTAGGGGCCCATGATCTGTCTACTCGTGCTCAGTGGCAGGTGGTTTCCACTCACCTGCCAGTCCGCGGCGACACTGGATCCAGTGCTGTGGATTCTGCGAAGCTCTGGCTGGAGATATGCTGTCGACGCGTGGAGATGAGGCCCTCTCCAGACGTTTGGGTCCCGGGGATGGCCACAAGTAACCAAAACCCAGAGCCAGAACTATGAAGACCCGCGAAAACGCTCCAATGCTTTTTTTACTTTTTTTTTCTTACTCCGCAATTCTTCCTTCTACTCTTTCTCTACTTGCGTTACCACCATGCGCTATGCTACAATTTCATGACACTGGCGCTAATATTACATGCAAGCAAAGCGCAAAACAAGCGGAATTATACTTTGTTACTTGCTTAATTGTTACTTCTTGAATGGTTCCTTTCGAATGGCACAGCTTTTCGTTAGCATACAGCCCAACGACAACTCATACACTAATAAAACTTCACTCGAATGTAGCAACCTTGCTCGGTAGCCTATCGATTGCGTGCTCGTCTCGCACTGAAGGGCCGGAGTTGGATTTCTGGTACGCTGAGAACAATATTTATTTATTTGCTTCCTCACAGATATTCGAGTTACAAAGGAGAGCAACACTATCACCGGCTTTTCTGTGTCACGGGGGCCATGACGCCATCGCATTAATATTTGTTGCATATGTTCATGTGGTTAGCGCAAGCGCCTCGCGCACTTGACGGTGGTCAGTTCAAGCTCAGGCATATCGGTAACGCGGCGCTTTGAACAGGAATCGTCTTCAAAATATTTACTGTTTTCATAATACGCTATATTGCTTTCACGATTGTTATTAACAACGCGACAATCTCCCAGGCGGACAGGGAAATCAAACTGCCGCTTTGAACATTTTTGTTTACTTGTATACTAATGACGAAAACGCGATTTCGCACCCAGAGCTATTTGCTCCAGTTCGCGAAAGCAGCGCTCATCACGTTTAGATAACTACCGAGATTGCTGTTGGTTTATTAGCGACTGGACAACTACTCCATCGTCGCCATGACATAGCCTGTCGGTGTACCGCGATTGCTGTTGGTTTATTAGCGACTGGACAACTACTCCATCGTCGCCATGACATAGCCTGTCGGTGACAACTATCCTACTGACTAGAGGGATGCATATTCATAAGCACGGGCAGGTGGTTTTGGCAACCCAGGTTGGCCGAAGGTGTCTCCAACCCCTGTATATGCAATAGCATCCTCCCACAGGAGCACGCCCATTATGCGGCGTGTCGGTGAGTGGCGACACTGTGGGTTTCCGAGCCAAGTGCTTTCCATATTCCGTCGAAACAGGACCCCGCAGGAGCACCTTAGCAGGCCCTTGGGTGTCGGTGTGTGGCGACACCGCGGACTCCGAAGCGGCGCCAGAGCTTCGTTGGCTAGCAAACGTTGGCCAGTGCGCCTGCGCGTCTCCAACCTGAGCCCCGGGGGGCCCACTCCACAGGACATCGTAGCTGTATGTAACGGATGTCGGTGAGTGGCGCCACCGTGGGGAAACCGAGCCAAACGGGGGGTGCTGCGATCGTCAGGCAGCGGTCTAACAGTGCCCTTTTCCGCGTCGGTTCTCTGCCGCCAGGGAGCCGTCGCGGGAAAGCAAGCACTTGGGCCTTTCGTGGCTCAGGATGTGGACACGCCCCCACAAGAGCAGCAGAGTGGCACGCCCCCGCTGTTCGGTGATTGGCGCCACCGTGGGTATCCGAGCTGAGCATAATCCGTTTCGATGTTGAATGGAAAGGCACATCGCAGGAGCACTTCGGTTAGCCGCCGTTGGTGTCGGTGTGTTGGCGGCACCGCGAACTCCCAGCCAAAACAAAAAGAAGTTCGCTTCTTTTTTATTATGCGTACGATGGCTTAGAAGTATCACCGTCATTTTCTTTACATTTCTGGAAGCAACAGTACTATGCACTCTAAAGACGTATATGTACGTCTTGCCATGTAAGAGCGATCGCGTTGAATTTGTTGCTTTAACATAAGCTTCCGTAAGCTACGATGGAAAGAAATATTAAACCACGCAGTTAATCATGGTACGCGCAAGAAGCTGAAGATCTTATAAAGTACATTGGTTGTAATATTTGCAATTCAACCCCGTACGAAATTGAGTTCGCTGTCTTGGAGTCGTTGATGTTTATATCTGCCTGTGATTATGTAGTAGGCCCTGCTACAGTAGGTGCTCTGTATGGAGCTGGATACTAAGCCACATCTACGTATAATGACAGCCGGTTGCAGCCTGTAATTTATTTCGAGAGCCAAAGCCCTGCCGTTCCTACCCTCGTGGTGTATACAGGATGCATATTCTTGGGAAGAAGCTTAATGATGAGCTGTTTCCTGACTGGCTCGCGTGGGTCTTTTGATTCATTTACTTCTAACTATGCATTTGTGCATATGCTGCCGAGGATTCTTCTGCCTAATTAAGTTTTCATATACCGCCTCATCTGCGAATTGATGTTTTCCACGCAGATTTATGCGAGTGCGTTGAAAATGTCATGTTGCAGACAGTATTCTGCAGCTGTGTAGTGATGAAGCCCTATAGTGCCACTCAAAATGCTTGTATAATGACGTACTCAAAGTGGATCTTTCTGTGGCAAGATCTTTAGGTAAGGATGGGTATGCTGTGTAGATGAAGCAACTCAATAAAATTATGCGCTAATCTGCACAGGTCCCTTTCAATCACGCCGCTTCTCATGAAGTGAACTCGTTCAAGCTGACAGATTGCCGACCGGTTGTCAACGAAAATTTCTTGGTTGTCTCCGTATTGTTGGCATAGCTCTATAAGCAGAGGACAAATGGCCTCAGTGGCTAGAATTATATTATGGGTTGGTGTTTAACGTTGACAATAATAACGCCTTGACGTGCCCGCATGCTTTTCAGGCTACTTTACTTTCGGCATACGGTGATATAATACGTGAAATTTGATTCAGCTCATCCTACTGCTCACAAGCATTGGCTTGTTGCACCGCAAATCAACTATGCAAAATAAACCTTTTTTTTTTCTACATAAAGTCGCGGAAATATCATATATCATAGGAATTTGTCATATTCAGGTCAGGTATACGTGCGAAATCGCCCATTTAGCCTGCTCAATTGCTGGTGTTGCTTTGCTGGGTCATCTGCACGTATGCCGACGCCATAGGATAAACTCTGTTTAAGGTTAAACTGACCAGATTTATTCGCGTCGCGGATGGCAATTGAAGACAACGACGATGTGCAATCCACAGCGGAATATTACGGTGCAGCCTAACACGTGGCGTGATATCATACAGCTGATAAGCGATCTTTATAATCGGCTGAATGATGTCTCCGCAGCCGACAAGACCTCGTAGGGACGCTATATTCCGACATTTTCCCCACATAGTTTGTCAGTATTCGGCAGGGCTACAGTGTGTAGCTTCTTTAAGCGACAAAATGTATTATGTTTTGAAAACCTTTTCACGATATTTGTTTGGTGTTGTATTCGCCAATCGGTCCCTTGTATGTTATCGTGCCGCGTTGCCTGTTGACATTAGATTCAAAATGATTCTGAGCGCCCTCAGCCCAGCTTGAGGCCACCGAGCTAGATATGCAGACATATGAACAAGCTTCTAAATCTGCCTAATAAAATGGTGCTCTTCACTGCGTCATTTGTCGTACAGATGTTGCATTCAGCGCTGATGACAACGCCCCAAAGACTGAATTCGACACCCGCTCTGTGTAAATCGAACCTGGCTCGAGATAATCTGGCGAAGCTCAGCGCCAGCCTGTATCTTTGTCCAAAGATCCGCGCTACCGTTACTTCGATCGGGCCTGATGGCCGACCTTGCACGCCATGAGAGCGGCAGCCGTGTAGACAGTGGCTGCGCCGCGCCTACCTTGAGGTCGTCACCAGGTGATACCGTCTGTGCCTCCGCTGACGACACTACAGTCAACGAGTGCGGTTTTTTCGTCGTGCGCCATAACGGCGATGTCCGCGTGCAGAAAAGGCGCTCCTTCACATCGTCTCCAGTGAGCCAGCAGAGTTGATAACGAAATACCCGAAGCTTTTTCATGCGCTTTGTTGGCTCAGAAGTTTGGCGTTTGCTATAACGTCCAGGGCTTATAAATTTAAACGCTGAGTCACTGGGCGGCACTATTTTGACAAAGGCGACATGCTAAAACATGTCCCGACTCCAAGATATCAGTTGTGAAACTTCCCGTTTGCTGAAAATTAGTCTGATGGCGACCACCGCAACTTTACATAGAAATGACACACTTTTGAGAAGACAAAAAAAGAGTATACCTATACAATATTGTCACGTAGACGTTTGGGTTGGTAGCTAGATCGTTTTAATGGGCGTTGACCCAGACGCCCCGGATAGCACGTCAAGAGCACCGAGAGACGATCGCCGCCCAAATTCAGCCTCTTCGCATCGAACGCCACGAGGCCAGTTCCGCTTCTTCAAGTAAGCGCACGAGACTCGCGGTTAAATGACGCCCAGCGGCTGCTGTTCGATGATAAATTAACAGCACTACAGATTATGACGAAGATCAAGAAGCAAACAGGACAGGGGCCCGTTCTGTTTGCTTCTTGATCTTCGTCCTAGTCTGTAGCGCTGTTTATTCATCATGTCACCGTACCAACTCGCCCAGATGTCTCTTCTATTACGGTTGTTGTTGCTCACTCTGCATTACCCCCCTAAAAAAATCGCTGACCCGATGAAATCGAAAGAAACGAATAGAGTAAGAAAAAAAGAGTGCTCACTAGAAGAATGCAGTAAGGCAGTAAGGCGAAGTGTTAAGTTTCTATGTTTAAGGCATATCTCGCGAAAAGTACGGCTTCATATGCGCACCAAGTGAACCACTTCGGGTTTCATGCTGGGGACGAGTAATGGAAACGCTATCAGGAAGCACTTCGTATGTGACGTGACTTAGCTGACAGCGCACTTTCTAGGGGCAAAATGACAGCTTTAGAAATTTCTCGGATAGACCACGACGTCGAATTCGAGTCCAGAGCCAAACAACTGTCGCCTGGTTCGAAAGTCACTACACTGTGATGGTGATTGCAACGCTGGGCATCTCGGCCTTGCTGGTTCCGGCATATTCGCACGTAGTGTCGTACGGCAGCCGCAAGTAATTCGGAAATAATTGGCGTATTGGCCAGTAATAACTCTTCTTATTCCGGGCCAGAGTTCGAGCATACTACTGGTGACCCGAGGTGGGCTCGTCATGACATGGCTGCAAGATGTCTTCGCGAAGAAACTCTGCCACGACGGTGAGATAATCTTTTCCCGCCGAAGCAAAGTTTATGTTGTATAGCACACTGTTTCGCTTGCAAACTAATGACTGCAGCCTGGAGAAGGGACGGGAAATCTCTGTACGCGCTTCCAGAACCTCTATGAGTGGTGTGAGATGCAGATCATCACATTGTTTCTGTGAACCACTAGCGCGTCGATGGCTGTGGTAAGGGGAAATTCAGGTTCTTCGTCTTCCCGTGCAACCTCGACAGGTGAACGAGATAAGCAGTCGGCATCGTTATGCTGATGCCCAGACTTACATACGATGGTCATGATGAACTCCTGTAACCGTGAACTTCATCGTGCAAGGCATCCAGAGGGATCTCGCCAGTTTATTAACGTGCACAGAGTGGTCGCTCACGACCAGAAAGTGCCAGCACCACAGAGAGGGGTGGTCGCACACAACCCGAAATTTTATGACCGCCCATATAATAGCGAGACATTCGTTTCGATGCAATGGCAGTAGAATAGTTGAATTCGGCACGGCTGGCGTATGTCATGACCCGCTCGCCACCGGCCTGCCATTGGGCGAATACAGCACCGAGGCACACTCTGCTGGCATCTGTGTCTACCAGTCTCGGCATGAGCATCGAAGTGAGCAATCGCAGGTGTCTGCAAGTGGTGCCGCAACTCCTCCAATACCTTTCGCGGTGCATTTTTCCAGATGAAGGTGACATCATCTTGGGTGAGACGCGTCAATCAAATGGCAATTCCTGAAAGGTTTTCAATAAATGTGCGGTAATAGGCTCAGAGGCCTGGGGAAACGATTAACTGTCTTCTTGGGGGAAGGAGTGGGAAATTTGGCGACGGCTGCTGTTTTAGCGGGATCGGTCTCAACACCTCGGTGAGTGATGACGTGGCTCACGAAAAGGAGCTCTTCATAATCAAGGTGACACTTGCGTTTCAACGTGAGGAGAGCAGATCTGAGCACAGTGGGGAGACATTGGATGTGTGCCTCGAACGTTGGCGAAAACACAATAACGTCCAATAGATCGGGGAAAGGAAACGATCACTGGAAATGAAGAGGGGTAGGAAGAATGCCTACTACTAACAGAGCTTATTGCATAAGACAGCACTTTTATCCGCCAGTGTACATCAGAAATAATACATCGCAAAAATATTGTTACTGAGTGGTATTCGCTGGCCGTGCTGAGGAAAAAGAAGTGCGACAGACTCCCAGAAGAAGAAGACGCAGATGAGTGCTTTGCTGTGCGAGTGCTGTGCTGTGATCATCCTCAGTGGTATGGGCAACTGCCGTACTGTGAATATTTCCCGTAACAATATTAATACAATAAAAATATAGTACAAAACATTGCGACAAAATACCCTATGCATGATGTGTTAAAGTAAATACGTATGGCAGCCAAAACAAGGCACAAATATCCAAATCGCGATAAAATGGCTCATTTTCAGGAACTTCACACGGTCATCAAACCCAAAACATGGTATTCAAAACAGCCGATAAAATGCCGTTCTAATTATCTACACGTGACCATCTAAAAACCCAGTTCCTGGTCGCTGCGCTTTACCGGCGATTTGGTCACGCACGTGGGCCCAGCTTTCTGTATATGATAAGCCTCAATTATTCCCTTTTAACTCGCTATCTGCCTTTGTCGATAAATATTGCACTGTGATGGAAGGCGCAATGTTTATCGGTAGTAAAGTTTTTGCAATGTTTTATGTGATATACACTGGCGTATAAAAGATGATCACTTCTGCAATAAACTCTGTTGGTAGCAGGCGCTGTTTGCATTCCTCTTCTTTTCCTGTGATTGATTACACGTGTGCCGTTCCATTGGTCACTGTGAACCAACTAGACCTAATGCAAGTACTCCCACAATAACGCCATCCAGGCAGGCTAGACACATCTGCCGTTTAAGCCCAGGTAGATCTGCGTCCATAACTCGATGAAATGTTGCTGGAGTGGAGCAAAATACAAAAGGCACGACCTTGAATTCATACCGTCCACCTGGTGTAAAAAACGCCATGTTCATTGACTTCGATCTGACAAACCGCTCTTAAGATCAAGAGATGAAAGGTGGCGCATGTGGCGTAGCTGGTCTAACGAGTCATCAATGCGCGGCAGCGAGTAGGCGTCCTTTTTGTAGCGAAGGCTACACTGTGGTAAGTTTTCAAGCCGTCGGAGTGGCATCGTGTGACCGTGGCACCGTTGAAGACGAACAAGAAGCAAAATAAGATAGAGAAGAAGAACAAGAAGGAAGTTAAGAAAAAGACGAACAAGAAGTAGGATAATGGGAAGAAGCAGAAAAACAAGAGATAAATAAAAAATAAGGAGAAAGATAGGAAGTACACGAAGAAAGAGGAGAAAACATTGTAGCGGTTTAAGCATGGCTTGAAACAGTGATAGAGCGATAGCTGTAGGTACTGCAGCGAATTTTTCTGCGGACAACTGGATTAAATGTGCAGCCGTCAAAACTTTCGAACAAACCTTCTGCCCTAACTACTCGCTCTTATCGTTCACCTCTACCAACTACCGAGTTATCTGTCTTCTTTTGCTTCTTATTTTCTTCTTCTTATATTTGCTGCCTCTTCTTCTTCTTTTCTTCCTTGTTCTTTTTCATGTTTATTTCTTCGTTTCCTTCTTTTCTTTCTTCTCCTTTTTATTCTCCTCCTTCCTTTTCTTCGTATTCTTCTTCCTCTTTGTCTTCTTTTCTTGGTTTATTTCTTCTTCTCTTTCCTCTTTCTATTGCTTCTTTTTCTTCGTCGCCTTCCGCGGTGCCACGGTGCCACGGTGCCACGCCGACGGCTTGAAAACCTGCCACAGTGTAGCTTTCGCTACAATATAAGAAGAAGAAGAGAGATATATCGGTATTTGGGAAAGGCGAACGACAACAGCGAGTTGTTAGGACAGAAGGTTCGCTCGAACGGTGTGACGGCGGTGTGCCCCGGAGTTCGACGTAGAGACGATGTCACACCACTAGAAGTCTTTTACACCCGAATGAGAACAGTCAATAACGAGAGGCAAGGGGTGCTCATACGTGAAGGATTCCCCTGTGGCATAAATAAACCTGAAACCATAGAGTTATCAACGGTGCGCAAAAGCCATATCTTCACTTTGAAGCCGAACCTAAGCGTAGACATGCAGATTGCTTTCGCGTAACTCCAGGCTTAACCACAAGCTAAGCAACAGCTAATTTTGTGGGAGCTGATTAGCTTACGGTAGTCCACACAAAACCTTAAAATTTCGTCTTTCTTCTTAACGATACCAACAGGTGAAGCCCAGGGACTCGTCGATGGCTGCATGATACCGTCATTTAACATCTCGTCTACCTTTTGAGCAATGACTTCGCGTTCTCGCGCTGACTCCGGTACGGGCTATGTCGGACTCATCGGGTACCATTATCGGATATTATGCTTCATGCATCATGCGGTGCTTGGTCAGGGGCGTCTCTTTCATTACTGAATCGGACGAGACCCAGTCTTGAAAGTGGAGAGTAGCCCAACGAGACTGTCCTTCTCTGCCGGCGATAGAGCGGGATTTTGATCAAGGTTGAATTTGGGCGTTTGCGTGGCAGATGTCTTGGTCTGAAAAGTAAATCAGCCGTGAGTAGGCTACCGCCGTGCCTTTCAATACGTTGACGTTCGTTTCTGAAGTTTGTAATTAGTGCACTATATCTCAGATTGACTATAACCGCATGCAACATAGACGCCATGATGTAACAGAAGCTCTCTGGTCTGTCCAGCAACGTCGGCAGCACAGTACTAGTCGACGCACCTGACTGACGAGAGCATACGAACTTGGCGGCATGAATACATCCGCGTCAACGATGCATAAAGCTGCGTGTCGTCATTTGGAGCCCGCGATCGTCGTTGCACACGTCGGAAACGTAACCGTACGGCGGGAACATTCATAATGACATAAAACGTCCATGCCGAGTGTGAGGTCCTATCAGCCGTGCGGCAGGATAACAAATATGGCAACAAAGGCTGAATTGGCGATGGTTACTCGTGCAGCGCACCGTCCGCGGCTACGACCCTGAGGCGATGTTGTGCACCTCGGTATCCACCACCGGAGACACAAATTCGACGGTTATTCCGAAAATTCTGAGTCAAGCTTTACTTCAAGCGGCTGCACGCCGCTCCCAAGACAAAGCCCAGATGGCGGCGCTCGGTGCCGCCCCGGCCGCCATTTCGTCGGTCGGAAACATGAACGCTCCCGCGACACGCGCCACAGGAAGCAAGAACAAGGCGTTCTCGAAGTGAAACCGACTCCCGAAGAATACGTTATAGTCATAAAGCCCAGAGAAAGTGTTTTTCTTCTCGAGGCGTTCACGGAAACCGGCTACGACACTGCCATTTCGGTGTACCTCGGACTGAAACGGGCCCGCGGCGTCTTCCTTCTACCCTCACGAGAACAAAACGTCATCATTGTGCATACCCCGGACATCGAGGCGGCCGACCAGCTCATCGGGGACTTCACAGTAAACACCGAGAAGCGGTCGATCCCGCTTCGGCGTTACCTGAGAAAAGACGGCGGCAACGTATGCCATGGCGTGATCGTGGTCCGTAACACGGATACCACAGAAACTCTTCAAGACCGAGTGTGCTGGCGCGCCGGCACCATCCTGGAAATCCGGAAATTCGGAACAACCAACAAGGCACGCATCACTTTCGCGGGTAAAGAGAAGCCCCGTTACGCGCATTATGACAACATGGTCGTCTCTGTGCGAAACTATTACAAAACTATCCCTGCGTGCGGCCAGTGTGGGGCCGTCGGGCATCGCACGGATGCATGTCCAAACCTGCAGTCAAACACCTGTGGGCTCTGAGAATTCGAAGCTCCGCTAGTGGAGGGGGTGTGGGCTCCTCACAACTGTGTTCCGCGGTGTTCTATGTGCGGTGGCTCCCATGCCACCAACTCTCGCGAATGTGCGGCTAAATTCCGCACACCCAAGATAAAAAAGAAAAAAATGACACCCAAGAAAAAACGCCGCCATGTTGGGCCTCCCGGCGATCAGCCTCGCCAGGAAATCTCAAACACCGAGAGCCCACCTACAGGAGGTGCTGATAAACGACCATCGAAGGTGTCGCCACCACACGGTGGACTGGCGAAACAAGCGACGGAAACGCGCGGTGATACCAGGGCCTGGGTCAACGCAGTCAAAAACGAACACCAGGTGAACGGTTCGGGTGGGGCTGCTCCTCTCTCCCCCTTTCCATTCCTTTCCCAAGGGTGCGTAGCACCGAGCAAGATCAAATAGCAGCGCTCAGGGCCCAAAACGAGATGATGCTTAAGAAAATTAACGAATTGGAATCCAAAATTACCCAGTCTTCTCCGCCCTCGCCTCCCGCGGCTGAGGTAATGGAGAGTAAGCTCGTGGTGCCGAAGGCGGTAACAAGCTTGGAGGCCGCATTCGAGACCCGTTTCGGGGCCACAGAGGCACAATTCATTGCCATAGAAAATCCTTACCCGGCCGTCTTAACAAAACTTCTAGACGCACCCCTGAGGTAGACGATGACGACGACTGCTCGCTCTCCGGTATGCAGGATGCCCCCCCCCCTCCCGCGAGGGTTGGCTCCGGAGCAGCGTCACTACAACCCTTCCTCAGCCTAAATGACCCTGGCGAGCAACCCTAAGATCAGGCGCTCCCCACGGACCAATCCGGCCACCCCCGTCCAAATTGTCCAATGCAACTGTCGGGGCTTCCGTTCCCGCGCAAAGAGGACGGATCTCCGACGTTACCTTGCAACTTTCGACTCTCTTCCAGAGGAGGTTGCCCTCCAGGAGCCAGGGAGTGGCGTCAACCTTACAAATTACATCACCTTTCAGCAGGACCCCTCCTCCTGCGTCTGCGTGCATAAAACTTATACGGCTACTCTAGTTGACTTGGAACTTCACACTGAATATTCCTACGTGGTGGTGACACTTCTTCCGCTCAAGAAACAAGATGGACCACTCCACGTACTCAACATCTACTGTTCCACCAGACTCAAATATGTAACGTTCGCAGCACTCGTTACCCGCGCTCTAAAGGCTACGGGCAGGAACTCCCTGGTGACTGTGGGTGATTTCAACGCCCACAGTACACTCTGGGGATACGTGCGTGAAGAGAAGCGGGGACTCAAGCTAGCGGAACTCGCGTCCACGCTGGGCCTGACTCTTCACACTGACCCTGCATATCCAACGCGGATGGGTAATTCAGTGACCCGGGATACATGTCCGGATCTCACCTTTACCAAAAACATTGTACACGCAGAATGGATCAACACCGAGAAAACCCTCGGTAGTGACCACTGTCTTATCAATACCACCGTAAGAACTAAACCATTGGCAAGACCCCACGCACAAGCTCGGTTCCCCAACTGGAATAAGTTCCGGCAAAACTACATCAATTCGGCCTCTATCCACGAACAGGGATACCACGCGTGGGCACAAGGATTGGTTACACATCTTGGTTCGGTGGAAACACAAATTCAGCCCTCGGAGGCCACTCCAGAGGTGGGAAACCACCTTCTGCACCTCTGGGAAGCGCGGCACAGGCTCGTCCGCAGATGGCGCCGCCAAAAACATAACAGAAAGCTCAAAATTCGTATCGCCGAGCTCACTCAGCTAGCTGCAGCGTACGCGGCCCAACTCGCCGACTCGAACTGGGTAGACTGCTGCAACACGGCGGCCAGACAAATATCGAGCCGGAGCACGTGGCGCCTTTTCCGTGCTATAATTGACCCGACTCAAACCCCCCGCGCCGAGACACAAAAACATTTCCAAAGTGCTATTCATAGCTTCGATGGAAATACATCAAAATTAGCATGCAAACTACGCGACCACTATCTTTGCACTAAGCAGGACCCCGGAGGACCCGCATACTCGTATTGCAGGTTCAGAGAACGGGGATCTAGATCAACCGTTCCAGTTGCACGACCTCAAGGCGGCCCTGGCTAAAATAAAACGAGGAATGGCACCGGGCCTGGACAAGATAACTGCGAAACGACTTGCAAATCTTCCTGGCCCCACCTACGAAACCCTGCTCGCTTTCATCAGCTCGATCTGGCTTGGTGAGGCACCTCTACCAATTGAATGAAAGACCGCTCTGGTAAATTTCATTCCGAAAGCCGGCAAAGCCATAAACACAGACAACCTCCGCCCCATCTCCCTCACGTCTTGTGCGGGAAAGCTGATGGAGACCATGGTGCGGGACCGGCTGTCTAGGTTTCTGGAAAATGAATTCGCAGACACCATGTTCGGTTTCCGTCCGCAAAGGTCCGCTCAGGATGTTCTGCTTCAACTCGACCGAGAAATTCTCAACCCTGTCGAATATCCCTTCAACTATAAGGCACTACTGACCCTTGACTCGACGGGGGCTTTCGACAATGTGACACACGAAATCATCCTGCAACATCTCTCCCAGACGAACTGTGGACATAACACATTTCACTACATCAAGCAATTTCTCTCGGATCGACAACATTTCATCCGAATACAAGGCGAAGAACACGGCCCATATAAACTGGGAACAGAGGAGCCCCACAAGGCGCGGTCCTCTCGCGATTACTTTTCAATCTGGCCATGATGAAACTCCCGGCTCAGCTGGCGAAGGTCGAAGGCATCCAGCGCACGCTGTACGGCGACGACATAACCATCTGGGCCAAACACGGATCGGTTGGAGACATTGAGGCCAACCTGCAGCAAGCGGCGCAGATCTTAGACGCTGACGCCCGCCGCTGCGGCCTTCAATGCTCACCGTCCAAATCCGAATTTGTGCACATTCGCCCGTCGCCTAAGTGCACCACCAAAATGGAACTATCCCTGACCAGCGGTCCGATACCCGAACACGATGAGATTAGAGTACTTGGTCTCCTTGTCTACAACCATCGACGGACTGATACAACACTAGCAAAACTGCGCAAGGTGGGGGACCAGGTGGGCCGGATGGTGCACCGGGTTTCCAACAAACGCAGGGGGTTACGGTGCACAGACGCTTTGCGGCTGGCGCGTGCATTCGTGACCATGCAGTCGAGTACTCTACTCGACTCCTTACCTCCACCTGCGCAGGTTTGATGAGAACGCCCTCGAAGTGATTCTCAGAAAAATGTACAAGCGTGCCCTCGATCTCCCGATCAACACGTCCAACCAGCGTAATATGGGCCTGGGGATCAAACACATTCGCGGAGCTCCGGGAGATGCACTTGACCAATCAATACACAAGGCGTTCAAAAACGCAGTCGGGACGCCGCCTATTAGCCCGACTACACATCCACCACCCAACACTTACAGAAGAGCGCGTACGAATTCCTGAAGTCTTGAGATACGCCCTGCACGTACGCCCTCTTCCGGCCAACATGACACGTGACGACCACAGTGGCAGGCGCCTTGCGCGGGCGGAGGCAGCTGGCCCATCACTATGGGAACAAACACGTGATATCCTACGTGGACGCCTCCGGCCCTCACCATGGGGGGTGGTACATAGCTGCAGTCGTCCATCAAAAAACCACGGTGAATGGCCTAACGTTCCGAGCTCAAAACATAACACATGTGGAAGAAGTTGCCATCGCGTTAACCACCGCAGACAAGGACTCACGAGTCATCATCATCGACTCGAGAGGGGACTGCAGAAATATTAAACAGGGGTACATTCCTCTCTTTGCGCACCGCATCCTTCAAAACAGTAACTACCTCGGGGCCCCCGCGTCTCAAACGATTGTATGGGCTCCAGCTCACATGGGCCTCGAAGGCAATGAAACGGCAGACGCCGCCGCCCGCGCGCTCACTCTCCGCGCACCGCCTTCAGAGCCTTGTGATACGGATCCCGAACCCACGAAACCCACGAATACGAATCCGGCTCTCACTTTTCGAGAAATTACTGAATTATTACAATTCGGCCATGCAATTTATCCTAAGCCTTGTAAGGGCCTTACAAAGGTAGAGGAACGCCCACTCCTCCGCCTTTACACCAAAACGCTGCTGTGCCCGGCAATTTTAAAACACTTTGATCCTGCCTGCACAGGAAAATGCCCGCACTGTGCGGAGAAGTCTTCGGACATCTTCCACATGGTGTGGGCATGTCAGTCAACCCCGAACCTAACCCCCAAACCCAACCCCACCCGGGAGGACTAGAGGCAGCCCTGCTCGGCTGCTCCGATCTGGCAAGCCAGAAGGCCCTGGTTCACCGAGCCCGAGCCGCAGCGGTCGCCAATGGGCTCCTGTAATGAGGAGCCCACCTAGTGTTTTCGTGAGGTTGCCCCAGCTACCTCAAGCTTCCTCCAAATAAGGTTTTTCACACACAGATAGATTGGTGTCATAAGGTGACAGCCAGCAGTACGAATTTGGGCCCCAGATATTCCGTTTTGAGCTTGGAGAGCTGACCCACGAAATTCTTGCTAACTTAACTATTGAGAAGTCTCCTCCTGTGTCTGCTAAAGCGGTCACTGCAGTGAACGCTTTGCAGTGACGAGAACGTGAAGGTCGGTACTAACAACGTGATCGGCATGAGGTGAATTATATTTCCGGGTTCATGCGGCGGTGGCATCGTAGTCACAGCATCGGGCTGAGTCGTCACAGGAGAGGGGTCATCGGGGCGTCGATTTCGTTCATCAGCAACCTGCCCCCCTGAGGTCACGGCCTTCAGTTTCCGCGTCGTGGGCTTGGCGAGCGGCGCCTCGGTGCATCAGTAAAATCACGGTGCCTGGATGACGAGTCGCGCACAGGACAAGACGACTGTGGACGGCCGGTCGGAGAGTTTGCGCGGGTTGCTAGGTATTCGATTTCTGGCGTGCATTTGCCGACCCGGCGACGCAGGGAATCACAAAATTTGCTGTGGTTTATCTTGTATTTAAACTTGGAGTTACGTGAGAGTATCTGCATGGATACGCTTATGTTCGGCTGAAAAGCAGGCATGGCATGGTTTCCATGGTTTCCATGGAAACCATGCTTCATGGTTTCAGCTTTATTTATGCCATAGAGGGCACTTTAGACCACTAAAGATGAAACGAAAGCGTATGTTGCGCGCTGGTCTGAAACCCTCCACTGTGGTACCTATTTCTGCCTATTTTCATTCCCACTTGCTTCATTTTATTTTCATTACCTTCCTGATTTTCCTTACGACGCGGTTAATGTGTCCGTGGAGAATTGTGACATACCTTTCTTGCAAAAAAAAATTTGAAACGCCGCTGATGCCTGCTGCAGAGTCTATTTCTATAAGCTTTGTGGTGCGGCGTTCGAGGAAATACCAAATGAATAGCGCCGCACGAAATGCTCGGCGAGGTCAACTTCAAATATGCGCTGGTTGGTTGGACGACTCTATTTCCACCAGAATAACTTAGTTGGGGTTTAACTCTGGTTAACCCTAGTTGAATTGCGATAGCAACGGCGGAAACTTCTTTTGCCTGCTACATTATTCCCTATCACGCCCTATCCGTGTAAGGTGCTACATAATTGGGGACACTTAGCTCATCCTTTAAGAGTATGACGCGAGAGCTTAAGTTGCCAGTCTTCTTCTTCTTCTTCTTCTTCTACTTTTCCTCCTCCTCCTGGGCTGTTCAAGGTCAAGCGTGGCTCCGCCGGGACCACGCGACGACTCGAAACCTGGCGCAGTATTGCTATCGCCATAAAAAGCGTCCTCTTTCCCGCCCCCGGCACGCAGGCCGGGAAAGACAAGGAGTCGTGCGCCCGCGGATTAGAAGCTGGCAGGTAGCCCCTGGCTTGTTGCGGCCTGTTCCCCCAGATAGACGATACGTCGCTGGATCGCGGGGTCCGTGCTTCGCAGCAGGGTATCCCAGACTTCTCTACTCGTTATATTTTGTTCCATCGCTGGGGACTGCGGACACTCCCAAATTATGTGATTGAAGGTCCCTCTCGCCCCACTGTGCTTCCGCTGATAATTGTCCCTTAGGTCTGGTAAATTACCTGGTGACGTCATAACCAGTCGTGACGTCATGACCGGTTGTGACCTCTGGTTATTAAACATTGCTGAATGTGACGTCATGATGACGTCATAGTAGGTCGTGACGTTACAGCCAATGACGCCATTATGTGGTGACGTAATATCATTACTCATGAATATTTAGTAATGACTCATGAATACTTAGTACTAGGTAGTCATGGCTAGGGCTATGGTTAAATCTGGCAGCGAAGACTGGCCAGTAGAGTAGAGTAAGGCTCAAGGTCAGTGCGACCTCGGCCAAGGTGCGACCACGACGAAAGCGCGATCACGGCAAAGTGGAGAAGCGGCTGCCGTAGTGCAGCTCTCGCTACAAAATCTCGAAAGGGTCTACGGCGGTAAACGTGGCCGGGTTCTCAGCGGCGGTATTACAGCGGCCGTTGGAGAGGAGTGTGCCAGATGTCTGCCTTCCGAACAGGTGGCTGCATGAAGCGGCCCTAATGGGGTGACGGATGGTAGTATGCTCGTAGGGAAGGTGGCGGAGAAGCGGGTGGCGGCTGTGATTCAAAATGAAGATGCTGCGCGGGAGACACCGCTGGCCGACGGAGAGCTGCTGCGTCGCTTATGGAACGTGGCTCCGAGGTGGAATTTGAGGCGCTTCTCGCGAACTACGTCCCGGGTCAGCTCACGCAGCGAGATATTTTGAGTGGGGCCTTACAAAGTGACCACGTTCCTGAAGGGCTGACCGCAGGCATACTCAATGAGCCGGCCTCATTACAGCAGGGCTCGTTCGATGAGGGTAGGCTCATTGATAAAGCTCATAACGTTTGAGGAGTACCGCTAACCAAAACCAGTGAAGAGGGATTCTTTTACGCCCTGCATCAGGTGGTGCCTTCGATGATTCCGTCATGTTGGTATCAGCCTACCGATAAAGACTGGTCACCTCCTCAGCGAACATGGTCATGCTCTCGTTAGGCTGTTGCACACCAGATTCTAGGAGGCGGAGTGCGCGATCACGGTGGTCATGGCTGGCAAAACATCGCGCAACACATGCAGGATGAAACCCCAGCGTTGAAGACTGGCTTTCCTATTCTCATACCGCGTTTTAGCGCAGTCTTCAAGCTCGAAATGGACGTTGCCCAGCTTCTGAGCAGGGCTCCACTGAATGATTGAATTGAGCCCCTGGATCGAACTGGTCTATCCAGTGTTCGATGTCTTCACCGGCATAGCCATGGAAATTGGAGGGCACAAGAGGCTGCTGAAGGCGCAAATGATGTTGACTTGCCTGAGCCATTGCAGAAATCTCAAATGCTCGATCGGTTGTTGCCGCTTCAGGTAGTGGAGCAAATTCCAGCAATACAGACTTTTTGTGGCTATGAGCCTGGTGTGCTGCAGTTTACACTGCACATGTGGCGCCATCCGGAAGCCGCTGAGTCAAACCGCAGAGGTTTAACCATGGCCACCACGATCAGCCCCGGTGCAATGGCGCACATGATCACGAAGGCCATGAACTCAAACCTGCTTATGACCTCATCAGGAAGGCGGCGCATCAAATAGCGGATCTTTGACCTCACTTTAACCTTGTTACTTCTCAGTCTCAAGCGGTCAAGTGAATGCAGCTAGCACAGGACCGGGTTAATTGGAGGAATATGGGAGAGGCCTCCGCCCTGCAGTGGGTATAGTCAGGCTGAGGATGATGATGATGAAACCTGGTTACATGACAGAAAGCACCCTGGTTCGAGCACTACCGGTTGGAATCCGCTGCGATTGTTTTCTCTCAGTGCGAAATAACTGCAATAGCCTCGTCACCACTCATTGATCACTCTATAGACTCCATCAATTTCTATCTCTATCTTGGCTGGCTAACTTGGAAAGACCCCGCTATACCGGACTTGGTTTGAATTACCCGCGTTATGCCACGTGCGTGTGATATCACGATCCAGCTTAACCAGAGCCTACGAGAAAAGAATGGGAGAACAACCAGCAGAACAAGTGGCCTACGTAGATGCTGCATGTGGACAGCAAGGAGCAGCCGTATCCGCAGTAGTCGACGGAACAGGAGCACCTGCAGTATCGGCTTCAAGCCGCACGAGAGACGCCAACGCGGCGGAGGAATTGGCAGTAGCGCTCGCTTGTGTCGGTACCAAGGCTAAATTAATACTATGCGATAGCAAAAATGCGGTCAGAAATTTTGGGAAGGGAAGAATACCAGAATAAGCTAAACGAGTCCTCGAATCGAGGCCGCTTGAGCGCAACGTGGAAATTATATGGATACCAGCACACGAATCCATCGCAGGGAATGAGGCTGCTCACGAGTTTGCCCGAGCTCTCTATCACCGGGCGGCTGCCGAGCAGCCCTCTTGCATAGATATAAAGGATAGCCTAATCTCGTATAAAGAGGTTACAGAGCACTATAAACTAAGCAGAAGGGTCTATCCGCCAATAATGCAAACACGGGGGCCAGTTGGTTGATCATTCTGAAGCAGTATTCCACAGTCTATCCGCCGCCAGACCGTTCCCTCGGAAACGGGGAGGCAATTGCATGGAGGAGACTACAAGGGGGCAATCATATTAGTCCCTTTTGGGTATATGCAACCATTTCAAAAGATGAAAAGGATCTACATTGCATAACATGTGGGAGATGGGGCACTCTAGATCATATTATTTGGGAATGTAACAACAGCCCAGGAGCTAAAGAAAATATAGATAGAGACGCCTGGGAGATCCTGCTGCGAAGCGAGGACCCGGCTCAGCAGCAGCAAGCCATCCGCCTGGTGGCTGAGGCCGTGAAGCAACAATGCATATTCACCAGACCTTAGTTTGCGAGGCTCTTGAGTAAGGCTCCATCAGGCCTGCGTGCCGGGGAGTCCGAAACGGAGCTTCTTCTCGGTGGAAATAAAGGTTTTCAACAACAACCCATCAATTCGACAGCGCAAACAACATAACAGAAGATTCTTGGTCTGTTCCCGTGGTGGTGGTGATAAAAACTTTATTTAGTGAAGACCAAAACAATAAATAAAATTATGTTGCCGCCGTTCCATGGGTGGCCTTCCCGCTGCTAATCGTTGCTTCCAGGTCACGCCTGGTGGCGACTTCCGCTGCCCAGGTCGTAAGCCGCTGTTGAATATGCGGCTACGAGCTGGCCAAAGCAGCCTCGCACAGCTGCGGGCTGTTTATTTGCCAGGAGACAGGGGGCAAGTGCGCCGGACAAGAGTACAGAATGTGAGCATAGTCTGCTCGGGGAGAGCTGCAAAACGTGCATTTGGGCGAGACGGCACCGGGATGAATAAGGGCAAGGCGTGCAGGGGAAAGGAAAGTGTGAGCCTGTAAATGGCGCCACGTATTATGTTCGATTTTAGATAGGAACTTGTGAGGGGGAGGGAGGGATAAGCGGGAGTTGCAGTAGTGGAGGGTGATGTCGTGGAAGGTGAGGGGGGGTCACGCGTGTCCATCCTGGGCTGGAGGGGGCCAGCTCGGTCGGACATCTCGCGAGCGATAGAATACCCGCTCATTTACAGGGTGCCCTGCGCGAGCCTGAACCCAGAAGAGTTGGATAGGGCGTGTTGCCAATCCCTGAAAACTGCAGCAACGGATGATGATGATAACAACTTTATTTTCCACCAGATTAGGAGGCCCCCAATTCCCGCCCCCGGCACGCAGGCCTAAGGGACGGGAGCAGAGACCAGGTCTTGGCTCTTCGCGGCTTCTTCCGCCAGGCGGATGGAATTGTAGCTGTGGAGCAGGGACCTCGCTCCGCAGCAGGGCTTCCCAGGCTTCTCTTCAATTTATATTTTTTTAGCCCCTGTGGAGCTAGTACATTCCCAGATTATATGGTCGAGGGTCCTTCTCTCCCCACAGTGCTTGCATTTATCGTTTCTCCTATCTTCCATTTGGACATAATATGCCCAGACCGGGTTTACTAAGTTCCCAGCTTGCAGGCGCCGCCATGCGACTGCCTCCCTATTGTTTAGACTTTTATCCGGTGGTGGCACCAGTCTCCTGCTTAACCTGTAATTTTGAAGAATCTCCGTATAATTTTGCAGACGCTCGTCTATGTTCCGGCAATCGGGCGGTTCCACAGTTACCCGGAAGTAGAGAGCTCGGGCTAACTCGTGGGCCGCTTCGTTGCCAGGAACGGACGTGTGTGCAGGGGTCCAAATTAGGCAAATTTTCCTGTTTAGTCGTCTGCTGGCCAGAATTCTTGCCGCTTCCGGCGAGACCCTACCCTTTCCAAAATTCCAAATAGCCGTTTTGCTATCGCTGATTATGAAATTGGCTTGTGTTCTGACGCAAGCGAGCGCTATTGCAACTTCTTCAGCCGTTTCGACGTTGCGGCTTCTAATGGTGGCGGCTGATACCGGGGCACCTCGGCCGTCGACCACCGAGGCGACCGCCGCCCCCGTTTTGCCACTTGCCGCATCCACGTACGCAACCGACTTGCTGTCCATCGAATCGAAGCGTCTGATTAGTGCTTCTGCTCTCTTCTCCCTTCTCTCTGTGTTAAATATGGGATGCATGTTACGAGGGAGGGGGGGGAATGATTAGATTTTCTCGGCAGTCCTGTGGGATACTTGATTTTTCTCGTAGTCCCCTATCTGTCTGCATGGCCTACCATTTCGAGTATAGCTCTACCCGTGGTCGTTCGACTTAATCTTTCCAGCTGCGAAACTCTGACAGCCTTCGCTATTTCGTCCCAGCTATTGTGCACTCCCATAGAAAGGAGCTTCTCTGTGGATGTGGTAATTGGTAAACCCAGAGCCCTCTTTATGCACCGTCGAATGAGAGAGTCTAACCTCTTCTTCCCCTCCGACCTGATATTCAAGAACGGCGTGGCATAGCTCACGCGACTTATTACGTAGGCTTGGATCAGTTTAAGCAAGCTTCTTTCCTTCAGGCCTCGTCCTTCCAACGTGATTCTTCTAAATATTCCAATGGCTTGTGTGGCGAATCCCTCTAGCTTTCTGATTGTTCCATCATTGTATCCATTTTCCTGAATGAATAGTCCTAAGATTCTGATTTGATCTACCTTTAGAACTGGTTTTCCTTCTACTTTAATGTCAAATTCCCAGCTGCGCTTGCATCGGAATGACTTTGGGTTATAGACAAATAATTCTGATTTTTGCGGCGAACATGATAGACCCCTACTGGCAGCGTAGTCTACGACAGTGTCTGCCGCCGCTTGCAGGCGCTCCTCAATGCTCGCATCACTACCCTGGTTAACCCAGAGATTGATGTAATCCGCATAAATACTGAAATTTAGCCCCTTTATGCTCCTCAGAGCTTCTGGGAGGCCCCTCATCGCCACGTTGAAAAGGAACGGGGAGCCCTGCGGCGTCCCCCTGCTCCCTAACTTCACTGTGGGGGACTGAATGTCTTGAAACTTTATGCAGGCAGTTCTGTTTGACGTAGTCATATGTTCGTTGATGTAGTCATATGTTCGTTCACCTACTCCGATTTCTTGGAGACCGTGGAGGATCGCTCCGTGTTTAACTTTGCCAAAAGCCTTTGTCAAGTCCAAGCCGAGAATCACTTTGGCGTCTCTAGAACGCGAGTCGATTATGTCGTACTTGAGTCGGAGCATCACGTCCTGCGTGGTCAAACCCGGTCGAAAGTCGACCATCTCGTGCGGCCACAGGTCGTGTTTCTCCATAAAGGGCGTCAGTCGTGTCTGGACTACATGCTCCATCAATTTTCCCATGCATAATGTTAGAGAAATAGGTCTTAGATTTTCTAGTTTCGGGGGTTTGCCCGGTTTTGGGATTAGAATTACGTTTGCCGACTTCCACTGCCGAGGCAGGTGCCCTTTAGTCCAAATTTCTTGCATATACTCAGTAAGAGCGCTGATGGAGTCATCATCCAGGTTTCTTAAAATTTTGTTTGTTATAAAGCTATATGTTTTCTGAGTATACATTGAAGTGCATAAACTAAAATGCGTACGCAATAAAATAGTTTGCTGGATTAAAATCGCTTCCAGAAATCCTTTGATCGTGCTAGTTGCGTCCGTTGCGCCATCTTTAGTACGTTGAATCAAACCCATAAGAGCGCATTTAAAGACCGCATTACCCGTCGCTTTTGTGGCGCTATTGATTCACACCACGTACCTTATTGAAAGACATGTGTTCGATCCCCGTAGGGATAATTTTTAATTTTTTCTTAAATTCACAACATTCAAATAAAGTATGACCTTATTTCCTGGGGTATGTTCCCCTTTAGGTTGCACAATACCATGTTTTTTATTCTTAACAGCAACAAAATCAGCCGCGAACGCAGCCAGGGAATGATGGTATGGAAACGGTTACACAATTACCTTCACTGTAATCAACTCCTGTATCCAGTGAGTGCACGTTACCTTTAGGTTGCGTTCAGACACAGCTCTCAGCAACAATCGCCTTTTAACAGGCTTTAAACTATTTTTAACGGATTTACGCCGCACCGATTTTTCAAAATAACTTATTCAATGTCGCAAAGATGGCGCGACGGACGCCACTGATGTATTACGCTCTTTACAGTAAGTAATTTTAAGCCATAAAACTATTTTATTAATATTTCATTTCAGTTTCCGTACTGCGCTTCATTCTTAAATAAAACGTAAGGCTCTGTTTTATTTTCAGTTACGCACCCGGCACTTCCGTTGCTGCAGTTTTAGGGGAACGGAAATACGCGTTGGATAAGACGGGAAGGGGGGAGGAGTGCTTAAAAATATTGAGCACAGATGAAGAGATTCTACCCTTTGCAAAGTTGCGGACTGCGATCTTAGAGTCGCTAAACATGAAAAGGGCCCGTGTGTTGGCAATGGCGAAGGCAATGACTGCTTCCTCTGCGGCAGTGGAAGTGAGAGCAGGGATAGTGGCGACGTAGAGGGGGTTCGTGTATTGGAAACAGTGGCCAGGGCATATGTGGGATGCGAGAGGTAGGGTGCAGCATCAACGTACACGGCGTCAGACCGTGTACCGTACTGGCACCAGAGGGTGGAGGCGCGGGCAGATCGGCGAGCGCCATGATGCTCAGGGTGCATGTTCTTGAGAAGGGGCTTGACAGTGAGCATGGAGAAGATAGAGGAGGAGGGTAAGTGATGGGTGACACAGACAGGGGAGACAGGGGTAAAGCGAAGGGAAGTAAGAAGGGCTCTGCCAGGGGGGGTGCGAGATAAACTATCGAGTTGTGCCACGCGATGGGCCCCCAGAAGTTCTGAAAGAATATTGTGGACGCCCATCGCCAGTAGACCAGAAGTGGGGGTGAAAGTGGAAAGCCCGAGAGCCGACTTATAGGTTTCGAGGATGAGACAGATGACCTTGTCTTCCTCGGCACGAAAAAGAAAGAGGTAGGGGAGGGAGTCGACAAGGCGGCTTAGCACAAAGGCAGTGGTCGTATCGGATCTTACACAGTAGAAACAGTACTACGTGGTATAAACTTCTACGTTTGCAGACTGTAAAGCCATCTTGCGGCATAGCAACGAACTGTTCATCTATAAGAAAAGCTCTGTACGTGGCAACGAATGAAACTAGAGTTCGCCACCAGCAGCTGGATACCTGTCTCGTTTGCGGTACCAGAGGCTGATAACCAGAGAGGACTAGCCACAGATGACACCATGATTTCGATTCGGTGCAAGTGTCTGTCTTTTATTCTGATGAACCTCATAAGCAGAGAGATAGAAATAACATTTATTTCTACCCGTAAAAAGGTTGGTGAGGATCCGAGGCGCAGCTTTCTCCCAGTCATGTCCTCTCCCTCAGCCGTCGACCTGGATCTCCTGGATCTGAGCAGCGGCCAGGGCGAGACGGGTGACTACACGTTGCCCTTTTTTGTCCTGTTCGAGAAGTAGTGCTTCCCAAGACTCGTCTGTTCTGCCAGGTTCTCCAAGACAAGGAAACTTCCATATCATGGGGATCATGTCCACTATGTCATCGCAACGTTTGCACCTGGGGCGAAACATTTCCGGATGTCACTTGCTCTAAAGCTGGGGGTTCGGGAATACTCCAGTTTGTAGCTTACGCCCAATAACCTCTACGCTTTTGGTGAGTTGCTTACACGCATTTGGAAATATTGATCTGCCTAATTTGTAATAAATTGGGATATCTTGATAGGTATTAAGGTCATCGTCGAACAGTAGGGGCTCCTCATCGCGATTAATATTGCTCCGCTTTATTTGGATAACCACATAATTCCACTTTCTAAATGTACTACATTTCTTGGCATCCTACTAGACGAACATTTAAAATTTAACATGCACACTGAATCATTATGCAAAAAAGTTGTCTTTGGCATTAGGGTGCTTCTTCGAACACGTCATTACTTTCAGCCCCATATTCTTCGGACGCTTTATTTCGCATTCGTTCACAGTCACTTAACTTACTGCATATCATCCTGGGAAACTACATATCTCACTCATATGTCAAGCATCCGTCATTTACAAAACTCCGCAATTCGAATACTTACCTTTTCCCCGTCCCCTGCCTCAGCTGCCCCTATACATCGAAATCTTAATATCCTCCCTTTACTGAGTCTGCTCCACCTAAGATTGGCCACACTTATATACAGCGCTCGCAATGGTGACATTGTCATTACTGCGCTTCCGTCATCTTCCCTCATAAACAGTAATCTGATTAGATTTTCCCAAAACGACAATCTGCTACTTCCCAGAGTTAACACTAATTATGGCAAACAAACCCTTTTGTTTTCAGCTATAACTCTATAGAATTCACTACCCTCATATGTTAAAACGGTTCGGTCCGAAGTAATTATAACCACACAGTTATGTTATTCTTTTTTTTATGTATTGTTGTTCTTGTTGTTGATGGATTTAAACATATTTTAATGTTCAATTTCTGCCATATTTGTGAATTTGTTTTAAGCATTTTGTTATAGGAGGTCCCCCTGACAGCTTCGCTTTGGGACCTCCTTCTGTACCAAATAAATCATACTAATTTTTTTTTATTTATTTATTTGAAGTGCATTTCATTTTTACACTTCAGGAAGGAGGCCAAAATGCACGACGCCTGATGTGGGCCTTCCTCCCTGGGGGAAGCAAATTGCATTTAACACATGTATACAAAAGAAGCAAATACAATATGTGTAGCGGTCACCATGACATCAGTTTCCACAAGCACATGAAACAAAATCCATTTCAAAAATAACAATACCTGAACCTAAGGTGTTCTGAATGAGTAAGTAAAAAAACAACATGAAACCATCACACGCCACGACTACTGGTATAGCAATCTACGATGAACATACAAGAACGAAAAGCTGTACAGAGCATGTTACAGTAAATTAAGATTCCTTGAAAAGAACCAATGATGAAATACAGGAAGTTATGAAAGGAAAGAAAGAAAAAGAATCATGTTCACTGATATGAGTACACAGTATATCACAGGATGTACCAAAACGTCATGCAGTCAGCAGTGCAGTCACTCTTCTCTTATAAATATTTTTGCTTTTACATTGATACAAGAGGTCATGGATATTTCTGTTTTCATTTAAAAGGGCAGTCATTTGATATCTAATCGTTTTAAACCCGTAATTCGTTCTTGCTTTTGGTACTCTTATTTCCATATACTGAAGGTGATATGGATTTTGAGGTAGTTCTGGCGTTACAAAAAACTGAGGTTCAGAATGAATTGTATTATACGTTTCAAGCGCTAGCCGAAGAGTTTTTAACCGAAAAATGGTTAATAGCCCAAAGCTGTTCCACCACTGGTCCGTGCTTTCTAAGTAAGCTAGGCTGACAGTTACTCTAATGGCCTTTTTCTGTAGCAGAAACAAAGCATTTAAATTAGCCTCTGTTAGCATTTAAATTAGCACCATACCAGCAGACAATATTGAAGATGCGATTGAATTGAACTGAAATAAAGTTGTTTTTTTAGCCATAATAGACGCCTAAATTTGTTTAGAAGGCCCACAGATCGCGAAATCTTTTTTCTTACTTGATTAATATGGTCAGTCCACAGCAGGTATTCATTAAACATAACTCCAAGAAATTTTTTTACTGTACACGCTGTATAACGTTTGAATTGTATAGTATAGTTGGCTCATCTCCTATGACTATTTTTAGCTCTGAATATTACATACTTCGTCTTCGTGATGTTTAATTCTAACTATTGGCCCGCAACCATAATGAGAGATTTTCTAACCAGATATTTGCTTTACTCTCTATAGTTTGTAAACTCGCGTCAGTAAAGAAAATATTTGTGTCGTCGGCGTATAAAACTGTTTCGGAGCAGGGAGGGATATTAATAATATCATTTATGTGAACTAGGAATAGAATGGGACCCAGTATTGAGCCCTATGGCACACCAGTGCGTATAAGTCCGTAGCTGGAAGGTATGTCGTTGATCATTGTAAATTGCACTCTGGATGACAAGTAGCTTGCAAGAAGACTGAGGGCTCGTACCCTCAGGGGTACCCTCGTACCCCGTAGAATTCTAGTTTGCGTAGTAAAATTTCGTGACAGACTAAGTCGAAGGCTTTTCTAAAGTCTCAAAATAGCCCAAGTGTAAACATTCTGTTTTCGATGTTATAGATTATTTTGTCTTTTATGAGAAGTAAAGCTTTTTCCGTGGATTTGTCCTTCTGAAATCCAAACTGTTCTTTGGCAATAGCTCCGGTCTTAGCGAGGTACGAAATAAGGCGTGTGTTGATAACTTGCTCGGCAATTTTCGCGAAGACAGGAAGAACGGATATTGGGCGATAATTATTAGGATCGTTATAGCTTCCAGTCTTATGTATCACGCAAACTCTCCCAATCTTGCAGTCTTTAATTTCTCTGAAACTTGCCTTCTTTGAGCATTTGGTTGCATATATGTGACAACAAAGGTGCGATAATATCGGGTACAGCTTTCACTACCTCACCCTTAATGTTATCAGCACCAACGGAACAATTATTTTTTAGACACATCGTATACCTAGAAATTTCGGCTGTTGTTGTTGGCGAGAGAAATATTGAACATTTTGGACTGACTTGAAGAAATGACATTGGATCAGTGCACGTCGCTTGTGCGGCCTGATTTTCACCAACCGTCAAGAAGTGTTCGTTGAACATGTCTGATAAGGGACGGCCTCTGATGTGGACGCCATCTACCACAATTTCTACTGGAGTTGGTTGAGATCGTTTAGATATTAAATTGTTGTATGAGCTCTATATTTGATTTGGGGCATGTTTATTAGCAAACGCTTTTGCGTAATATTCCTGTTTTGCGGTTTTCAAAACGGTATTGAGTTTATTCCTTACGGTTCTGTACAGTTTCAGTATATTCATGTCTCTACACTTTAAAAAATCAGCAAAGAGATTGTGTTTCTGCCTTATCCTTTTGTACAGCTCTTTTGTGACCCACGGCTTTTTAGACTTTTTGTATTTAGAGCTGCGAACAAGAGGAAAGGCGGCATTATAGGCATTTTGAAATTTTTCTTTAAAGACATCGTAAGAGCGACTAGGACCCATTTCATTAAAAACATTTGACCAGTCCACTTCTGAGATCATGCGTCGAAAGCACTTTATTGTTTCGTCATTAATTTTTCCATAAAAATAATTAACTGGGTTTCTAGAAAAAGTTTTCCTCGAATGGGGCAGAAAAATAAAAAATGGAAGATGGTCACTGACGTCGCATGCCATCACACCCGACTTGACATCGTTTGGTAAAAAGTCAGTGAAGCATAAATCAAGAGCAGTACCGGTACTTGCGGTGATCCTTGTAGGCAGGTTTATAACATGTGTGCAACTGTAGGTGGACATAATAGCAATAAAGTTCTTAGATACAGTATTCTCAGTTAATATATCTATGTTAAAATCACCCAGGACGACAACAGATCGCCTATGTATTGTAAGCGAGTAAAGTACACTGTCGAGGTAAGAAAAAAACCGTTCAACGTTCCCAGACAGTGGTCGGTAAACAACGATTATAAGAACATCACAAGATTCGGCAACAATTAAGTACTTCAAAATCATAATCAACAACGGAAAATGTCTGTAGACAGGCATGTGATACACCATCACGAAAATAGAGAGAGACACCTCCCCCTTTTTTGCAGTCTCTGAACAAAGACACATCAGAATAGTTTTGAAATTGAACAACATCAATTGAATCAGTGAACCACGTTTCTGTAAATGCTAAAACATCAAATTTATGGGCAAGTGAATTGAGATAAGTGTCAACAGCGTCTCCTTTGTTTCGAAGACTTTGCGAGTTTAAGCAAAATAAAGAAAATGTCTTATTTGGGTGGGAAGGTAATCCCATTACTGTGCTGTTAAAATCATCTATCGCGTAATAGCTGTAGTTTTCTGAAGGTGCTCCGTAGTCCATACCGCCAGAGATAAAGAAGCAGAAGAAAACTCAATGGATGAAGGTTCACTCCTCCAATTCATCGCTTTCAGCCCGAGTCGTTTCCTTGATGTTGCACAAATCTGCCTGACATGCAATGCGCAAAATGGGTTCTCCGGGGCCCTTGCGGACCATCACCTTTCCGTTCTTCTGCCATGTGAAGCGATAACCCATTTGCTTTTCCCTTGTGCGTGCCAGCCACAAAAGATGCTTGTTTCGTCGGGTAAGGTTATCGTAGAAGCGGATATCTGAACCACTATCAAAGACTTACTTACCCTTGTCCTTCCAGTTCTCTTTTATTTTCTAGAAACGAACCATACAAGGATGGGAGCCTCACGCGCCTTTTTTGCGGAAAGACGGTGGATGCCGTCAATATCGTCCTCGTCAAGAGAACAGAGACCAAGGGAAGCAGCCAGCTCATTGATTTTAGACAAGAGGTTTTCATTTTCTTCCGATTTGAGCCCATGTATCTCGAGATTCTGCCGTCTGCCATACTGTTCAAGTTCGTTAACTTGATCCTTTAAATCTAATATCACCTTCGAACTGCCGGAGTTTTCGACTGCTGCAAGACGCGCCTTGATGTCTGTTAGTTCACGGTCCTGCTTGTTTTGACGCTGGAGCACTTCATCATACATATCAGACATGAGTCCAATAGACTCTTGTATATCAGTTACTGTTCACTGCAACTCGGGAAATGCATTCATCATCTCACGACCTTCAGATTATGAGACTGACGCGCTGCCTACTGCGCTACCGAGGCCCGACTACTCTGCCGGAGTTCTCGGGTTCGAACCCGACCACGGCGGCTGCGTTTCGATGGAGGCGAAACGAAGTGGCGTTCGTTTGCTGTGCGATGTCAGCGCACGTTAAAGATCCCCAGGTGGTCGAAATTACTCCGTAGCCCTCCACTACGGCTCCCCTTTCCTTTTCCACTTTCACTACCACCTTCATCCCTTCCCTTACGGCGCGGTCCAGGTGTCCACAGAGCAAGTGTGACAGATACTGCGCCTTTCCCTTCCTGTGAACCAACCAACCAATCAACCAATCATCTCAACTAAAAGCATCAGAAGGCATAGTTTTTTTTTTGCATATCTGATACGATAGCCATTAGTCCCTGTTGGGAGAACTCCTGCTGTTCGTTATTTGGATAGTTATTCACCAGGGAGGAGTCATCTGAACAACTTTGTTTGCTAGACTGCCGCGCAGTGCGCTTTGACGCCACTACACATGTCCGACATTACCACTGCGTAATGCTGCTATCAGCTTTTTTATTTTTGTAGACTTTGGCTGTTAGACCTGAACATGCTTTTCCGATGTGGTAGTTGAATTCACACGTTACACAGGTTACAAATGGGTCTTTGGGCGGGAGAGCAGCATGGCAAGATAAAGACACAGGTCAGGGTCATCTAGTGCCGTAGGGTTAAACACAGCTATCACTAAGTAGTTGCACCCGGCAGCAGCAGCAGATGCAAACAAAAAAAACTAATAAAAGAAGCAAAGCCACCAACCTGCGAAGTGGAAGAAATGCGTCAGGCACTTTTCAAGACAAGCGTCGTCGATGTGCTACTGCTGCTACTTTGTGTAATACATTTCTGAAAATAAAAAACCTGAAACCTGGAAGGGCACGGGGTTGCATATAAGACGTTACTGGAATCCCGGAAGGTAGCTAATCATCGGGCCAGTACGCGCGCTTTCTCGTTCCCCCTCAACCCCTGGTGCGCCGGTGTCCAAATGAGCGCGACCTGCTCTGCCGGTGATGGACCACTGGCCAACACTTTGAATGCTATGGCTGAAATGCGGCCCGTGTCAAAGTTTCTAATCGCTGATTTTGAGTCTGTAACCAGTTTTGACCTGTTCTTGGATTAGAGTTAGCGCAATGGCCATCTCTTCCGCCTCCGTTGCGGTCGAGTGTCGGGTGCTGCAGCAAACTACCGAGCCCCCGATTTCTCTAGTTGCTACTGAAACGAGTCCCATACCGTCCACGCAGTGTGCGGCATCTGTATATAAGACGTCCTGTCTGCCCTCAAAACGGGCTTGTAGGGCTGCTGCTCTATCACTCCTCCGGCTTTCATGGTAGACGGTGTGCACGTTTTTGGGGAGCGGAGGTATTTTTAATTTCTCCATAACCTGTCTAGGAACCTTGTTTGTACGTCTGGAGCATGCTTGCGGCTCACAGCCTAGTTTCTCCCAAATGCTCCGACCAGTATGACTGCGCAACAGTCTCTGGTATTGCGAGTTCGTTGCAGCCTCAATGAGCTCTTCGAGGGTATTGGAAACTCCTAGTCTCACAATCTAGTTTTTCGATGTATTGGGTAGTAAACCTAGTGCCGTTTTGATCCCGTTTACGAATTAGAATGTCAAGTTTCTCCTTTTCCACCTTGTAAAGCCGTAAATACGGCGCCACATAGACTATCTTACTGATTATGAAAGACTGGAGTAGCCTAAGGAGGTTAGCTAGTTTCATGTCCGCAAATTTGCGATCCGTTTCAGGAGTCCACAAGTTTGACTGGTGCTATCATCTAGCGTTCCTGCCGTTAGTCTGTATTCGTAATCCCAATGCTTGCCACCGTTGGTATAACATTAACGTTGACCCTGGGAGTTATTTTCGGGTTATCCTGCTTTATACGTCTAAGATGGGGTGATCGCATTGGATTGAGAACGAGCGCTTCCAATTTCTCGGCTGAACATCTGAGCCCGATTGGTTCTAAGTATATTTCTATAACATCGATTTCTCGCTGGAGTGTCTGTTCAATTTCACCGTCACTGCATGCCCCTGCACATCCAGAGTCAGGTCATCTGCGTATAATGTATGGCTTAGCCCCGGAATTTCATCTATTTTTGGGGGAGGCCAAGCATGGCGATATTAAGCAGGATCGGGGACAACGCCGATTCTTGCGGTGTAGCTTTGTTTTCCAGTCGAATGCTTTCCACTGTGTGTCCCCCCATACGATCACCCTGGTGGTTACTGTTCTATCGCCGAGGAAATCGCGTATGTAGTTGCATGTGCGAACTCGATCCTACGTCTAATGCACTGAGATTCTGCAGAATAGCCGATTTCTTCACGTTATCAAAAGGTTTTGACACGTCTAGACCAACGATCACCCTGGTGTCTACTGTTGAACTGTATATGATCTGTTCTTTAGCTGCAGCATGATATCGCACGCGGTCAGATGCGGTCTAAATACGATATGGTGTTCGGATAGATATTGTTATCCTCCAAAAACAGGTTTTGCCGGGCCTGAACAACATGCTCCATCAGTTGCTCCATCAGTTTCCCCACGCATGACGTGAGCGAGATGGGACGCAAGTGTTCGAAATCCGGCCGTTTCACCGATTTCGGGAGGAACACGAGGTTTCCTGCCTTCCATGTCGCCGGCAGCCGACCGGCCCCCCCAACACTCCTGATGAATCATCATCATCATCATCAGCCTGACTATACCCACTGCAGGGCGAAGGCCTCTCCCATATTTCTTCAATTATCCAGGTTATGTGCTAGCTGCATCCACGTGACACCTGCGAACTTCTTCATCTCATCCGCCACCTTCTTCTTTCTGCCACCCCCTGCTGCGCATTCCTTCCCTTGGAATTCAGTTTGTTACCCTAAGCGACCATCGGTTATCTTTTCTTCGCACTACATGTCCTGCTCACGCCCATTTCTTCTTAATTTACTCTAGGATGTCAGTAACTTGAGTTATTTCTGTGACCCTCTCTGCACGCTTCCTTTGTTACCCCTACCATTTTTCGTTCCATAGCCCTCTTAGTTGTCCTCAACTTAAGTAGAACCCTATTGGTTAGCCTCCACGTTTCAGCCCCATAGATGAGTACATGTAAGATGCAACTGTTGTATACTTTCCCCTTGAGCGATACCGGTAAGCTGCTGGTCATAATCTGAGAGTGCTTGCCAAATGCACTCCATCCCAATCTTATTCTTCTTGTTATTTCCTTTTCATGGTCCGGATCTGTGGTTACTACCTGTCCTAAGTAGACATATTCGCCTAATACTTCTAGTGCTTCGCTACCTAACGTAAACTACTGTTCCTTCCCGAGGGGGTTGAACATTACCTTAGTCTTCTGCATATTGATTTTCAAGCCTACCTTTCTACTTTTCCTGTCTAGGTCATCAATCATTATTCGCAGTTCATCCACCGAGTTACTTAGCAAGGCAATGTCATCAGCAAATCGCAGATTACTGAGCTATTCTCCATCTACCCTTATCACTAACTGTTCCCATTCCAAATCTCTGAATACTTCCTCTAATCAAGCTGTGAATAGTACTGAGGAGATTGTGTCTCCTTGCCTAACACCTTTCTTTATGGGAATTTTGTTACTTTCTTTATGCAGAACTATGGTTGCTGTGCAGCCACTATATATATCTTCCAGCACTTTCACGTACGGCTCGTCTACCCCCTGATTTCGCAATGCCTGCATCACCGCCGAAGTTTCAACTGAGTCAAATGCTTTTTCGTAATCAAGGAATGCTATGTATAAGGGCTGAGTATATTCCGTGCATTTTTCTATCACCTAGTTGATGGTATGGATATGATCGATAGTAGAGTACCGTTTCCGAAAACCTGCTTGATCCTTTGCTTGATTGCAGTCTAAGGTTGTCCTGATTCTATTAGCGATTACCTTAGAATATACCTCATACGTAACAGACAGTAAGCTGATTGGTCTATAATTTTTAAGGTCTTTAGAGTCCCCTTTCTTATGAATGAGGATAATGTTTGCACTGTTCCATGGTTCCGGTACCGTCGATGACACCAGGCACTGCGTATACACGGTGGCCAGTTTTTCTAGCACGATATCGTAAATATTGTAAATCTCTGCCTGTCCATCCTCTTAATTCCCGAAATGTAACCTGGTTTGTCTTAGTGCTTTTGATCTCACTTTTTTCGCCTTGTTATCGTTGGCTTCACTAAAGATTGTATAATGTTGTATCATTTTAGGTTGTGACTCTGCCTTTGCTTCGCTGTTGTTTGCGCGTTTATCTGCTCATTAGTCATTTTTTTATTTTTTCGTCTTTATGGTTTGTTTCTGACAACGGCCCTATAGGCCACGCCCTTGTTAGCTTTTTCATCTTGGTTATCCTTTGTGTGTCTTGCAGTGATGCTATGTTATCTTCATCTCGGCTTTTGCCTTCTGGCGCTCGTGCCACAAAAATCGGTGTGGAGGGTGTCTTGATGCGGTTTATCAAAAGATAGCGTTGTACACACATGACATGATTTACTGTGTTTTCTTTTCGCTCCTCCCAGTGGTCACATGGTCTGCGTTTTGGCTTATATATTTTTCTGGTTTTTCCCGAGAATAAACAGTTGGTAGTAAGCGCCCGTCCTGACGTTTTCGGTTTTTCTGTCCCTTTGTCCCTGTGTTTTGAGCTGGTCTTATTATATGAGGACTCTTGAGACTAGCATCGTCAGTCAAGGCATCGAAATGTTACCAGCCTGTCAGTGTTCTTCAGCGTAAATACACGCAAAGATCTGTGCCCATTTCGCGCAATTGTGTCCGAAAGAGGAACGTGGCAGCGTGAAGTTGCCGTGTTCTTGGAAACGTGCCTTTCTCATCTGGAAGTTGACGGCCCATTTCTCATCAGGAGGCCCGAGGCTGTTTCGGACTTTCTTCACAATGAATGCCCACCTCATGTGAATGCCTTTTCTGTGGATGTGAAGGACTTGTACTATTTCTTGCCGCAGAGCTCCGTGACTGCTGAAATCCGCCATTGCATGGCCCGCTTTGCGGTAACCAAGTTTGAGAACGCATGTGGAATAGAGGACAGTAGATTTTTCGAATTGGTCCAGTTTTATTTACGGTCGACCTTTCTCACTCTGGACAATAAATATTCATCCAAAAACAAGGAGTCTGTATCGGATCTAACTTTGTAAAGAGACCTACTTCTGGCTTTTTATGACAGTTTACGTGAACAGGCAAACTTTACAGAGTACAGGTCACTCAAAACCCATTTGGCCATGCATTGTGAAGAATGTGAGTATTGTGAAGCTGACCTCTTACAGACCGTTATCATAGCCCTGTATAAAAACAGACCACGAGGCTCATTGCCGAGGCCCAAGGCATAAAAAATCTAGGTCGCCTGTGCATCAGCAGCCCGTCGATTGCTGTCTCCGCAAAAGAATGCGCGTATCTTGACCTGTGTTGATGGTTGATGTTTTTTTTTCATTCGCGTGTGTAGCGGTGAGATTCGCTATTTTTTGTTTTTTCCCTTGTCCTGCTTTTGCTGATATGCTGCCTCACTTGAAGCAATAAATTATTTTGGTTGCTAGTCAGCGCATGTGTTTGTCTGCTCTCCTGTCCCGTCTAGTAGCACTGTTTCTTTTCATTCTTGTCAGAACTGTTTACAAAACTTGCCGATGCCACCCGCTACACTACCAGAGAGCTGGCCGACTGCTCGAGAACCGCGGTCCAGGATACATGTTGATTTCGTTGGGGCACTTGCGGGAAGCATGATTCTCGCTGTAGAGTAGCGCACAGCAAGTGAATTGAGGCCGTCCTTATGAAGCAAGCCAATGCTACAGATTGAGTGAATTGCTTGCGCGATATTACGCAGATTTGGCGTTCTAAGGGCTGCGGTATCTAACAACGGAACTAAGTTCATCATCATCATCATCATCATCAGCCTGATGATGATGATGATGATGATGATGATGATGAACTAAGTTCAGCAGTCATGAATTCGCTACCTTCATGAAAAAGAATAATATAACGCATCTTCGAATGGCAGTATGTTACCCACAATCGAATGTCTTATAGAGGTCAGGACGATAAAGGATAGCCTCAAGAAGACGGGGGCCAGATTACATTTCTAGGCTTCTTTTTAATTACAGACGGACACCGAACGGTTCGGGCAAATCTCTTTCAGGGGCCCTTCTTGGTTATCTCCAGTCTCGTTTAAACACATGCTTCCCACCCATTGTTACCGATTCAGTCTCAGCGCCAGATGAATAGTCACCACCTCTACCTGGAGCTGCAGTGTATGCACAAAACTTTGGGTAGGAGGCGACTCTACCTTCATCAATGACACGGTTCCTCACTATGGATGATGTCACTCTGCTTCTCATAAGAAAGGAGCACCTCCGGCGCCGCACACGTGCTCTTGTCCCACCGTGTGCGGTAACCCTCCCCAGCGGTCTTACCCGCGCAGAGGTTGCGCTACGGAGGATCTGGGCCTGGGTCACCCTCATACCTGCAGGGATACGAGCATGGCCTCAATATCAATATTTATATCAACGTCCAGGATGTTCTGTCTGCAAGTCAGAAGATCATGAGGCAGATATTCACCACTTGTTGTGGGTTGCCCGGCACTGAAGCCGACGAGAATTCGACACCTGACGGCAGTGGGCCTTTCGCCGAACAACTCATCTTCATGCATTGCATGGACGCAATGGCCTTATCACCGCTCTCGTGAACTTTATTAGAACAACCAACCGTTTTTCTTTCATTTATTACCCCTTTTAATTTTTTTACATATTCCATTATGCCTAAGGCAATAAACAACATTAAAAAATGGCTGCCTCGAACAGTCACGTCTACTGGAGGGTCACGAATGGTGACCGTACAGACAGCAGCCGGACCGCGGTCAGGCGTCACCTAGACCAGGTGCGTGTTCGACACACAACTCCTCCACGTGCGCAGGATCACAACCAAGCGGTAGACAACGCTATGTAAGCAGAGATGCCATCACCGGTCTCGCGCGACAAAGGAGTAGAGCACGTGGTCCCCCTAGTAGAAACCCCACCTCCAGCGGCTGCATCACAGGCGAATAAAGCACGTGGTCCCCCTAATAGAAACCCCACCTCCAGCGGCTGCATCACGGGCAAATTTACGCGACGGGGCTGGGGCAGGTAGGTCACCCCCGCTTGCGGCGGTGTCTAGCCTGCCACCGAATTTTTAATCTGTTGTAGGCCGTCATTGCACCCGCCACAGCTTCGGTGGTGGACGACGGCTGTTGTTGCGGCGCGCGTCTTTCTTTCCCTCTTCCTTTTTTTTCTCTTCTCTATTTTCTCTTTTGTCTGTACGAGGCAGCGGAGGTGGCTCAGCTACAGAGCTAGTAGCAGGCCCGTGCATTTTCTTTTACTTCTTCCTATATCAACAACAACATCAGCAGCGACAGCCCCGCCTTGGTGGTGCAGTGGTAAGACGCCCGACTACTGTGCCAGAGTACCCGGGTTTGAACCCGACCTTGGTGGCTGCGTTTCGATGGAGGCGAAACGAAGAGGCGTCCGTGTGCTGTGCGATGTCAGCGCACGTTAGAGGTGGTCGAAATTACTCCGTAGCCCTCCAATAGGGAAGAGACTTGTGGCTGTGGTGAAGTCGAAAACAGTTTTTGCAGCTCATCGTGTATTACTGCCCTAATGGTCTCTCGGAGCACGTCAACGCTACCAGTGTCGACGATAGTCGCAGCCATCGGGTGGATGGCAGCTCGTAGTGTTTAGCTCAGATCTCGAGTGTTTTCTCTATGGTAGTGGCCTCGGACAAAAATTCAGTAATGGTCTTGGGGAGGACATCTCACTAGACCAACGAAGATCTCCTTTTTTGTTCCCCTCATCAAATAAGGGATTTTGGTCTCCTCGGACATGTTGGGATCAGCCCGACAGAATACGTTCGTCATGTCCTCGAAATTAGCAGCTAGGCGCGTTCGTTTCGGAGAATGGTGGCAATCGTTTTCAGGAATTGGTCTTTGAAAGCACTCCACGTCGTCAGATTGGACTCGTGATTTTCAAACCAGGTGCGAATGGCACCGTTAAAAGAAAAAATAAATGTTGCAGCTTCTGGACGTCGGCCCAGCGATTGTACTGAGCTACGCGCTAAAATTTCTCCAACCAGTCCTCCGGGTCGTCACCTGAGGAGCCTTGGAAGGTCGGTAGCTCTCGCGGCTGCTGCAACACGAAGGACGGCGCAGAAGTATCTGCCTGCATGATCAAGGGTGATTGCGTGGTCGCCGAAGGTGGTGTAGGAGCAGGCGGCGATGTCCTCACAGCTCGGTGGAATTGTGGAATTGCAAAGGGTAAAACTCCGGCTCAAGACCTCGAAGCTGTCGGCTACCCTTGATGGGTCGGCGTAATCTCAATGGTAGGAGATCCCTGAGGGCTGGAGTCTCGGCAACAGAGGGGGGGGGGGGGGGGGGGGGGTTCTGGAGCATGGGTTGCGTTACTCAGCACATTTCCACCAGATTTCATGGGAGACCAGGTCTTAGCAGAAGTCCCCGAGCAGAAGTCACACAGCGGCAGCGAGCTAGGTCAGGCCGTCAGGCCAGCGGCTCACTACCAAAACTTGGCTTCGTCTCGAGGAGCACAAGCGCTCGCGAAGGCCCAAAGCGACGACAAGGAATACGCAATGTCAGGATTTATATTATTATATAAATTTGAGAACGCCAACAACAGCATTCGTTTGAAGATCATTAGCTGTCTATAGCGGTTCCTCACTGAGTGTTGGTACATTAAATATAACTCCTAGGTTAAAAATTCGGATATCAACATGCAGAGCATGTAACGACGATTCCTTTTATACCATCCGCGACCTCCTGCTGCTACTAGTTCGCCCGCCGTGAGCCGCCACTGTGACTTAGAGGTAAAGGCGCTCGGCTATTGAACCAGAATACTAGGGTTCGATCCCGACCGCGGCAACCGCGTTTCGATGGAGGTAAAACGCAAGGGCGTCCGTGGGCTGTTACGTTCCGCAGGTTGTCGGAATTATTCCAAAGCCCTCCACTATGGCACCTCTTTCTCTCTTTCTTCTATTCCCACTCCGGGAGTCAGGTGCCCACTGAAACGTGTGACAGATAAACGTCTTTCCTCTAAACTAAAGAACTAAGAGATAAAATTCAGACACTCAGGGCGAAAAATGCCGAACGTTATAGAAGAGCTTTTTTATAGAAGACTTTCTAGAAGAGCTCAGAGCCCTGAAAACGGCAGACCAAATATCAGAGAATAGGGCAGGCCAACTCAAACACGCAAAGACACTCAGCCAGCCACCACAGGATGACGCCAATTCACAGCTGACATGGCGTCCATGAACAACACACTAGCGAATCTTGACCTTATCTCCGAGATCCAAGCAGAAGCGCGCCTAGATAGAGAGCACCTAGTACAATTCGCTACCTTGAAATCCCGAGACAAGCCCTCTAGGAAGTCAATAGTTGAGCGTGGCGAGGAACCGCAAGACCTCGGTCAAGTTGGAAATCCTCGAAATATATTAGAGGGTCTCTAGATGTCTCTTAAGAGAAGAATGGCTAAAGCCTACCCTTCCCATCCTATCATTTGCCTCCCATCGTTAGCCTCTTGTCGGCATTCATTGCAGTGCTACATATAATTAAAATTGGTTTACAGGAAAGGAAAGGCGCAGTATCTGTCACATTTACTGCTTCTATAACGTGGGCGTTTGGACGGTACACCATCGCTGCTGTCGCTTGGCGTTCCTTGGCGCGCGTTCAAGGGTGGGATTGCAGATGGCAGGAACACTAGAGAAGATGAGATTTCTTTTATCGGCGTTCGTTGCAGGGCTGCATCTAATTATAACTGGCATACAGGAAAGGACAGGCGCAGAATCTAACAACTTTCTACGGCGTGTTTGGACGGTACACCGTGGCGTGGCGTTTTTTTGGCGTGCGTTCAAGTGTGGCATTGCAGATGGAGTAAACGCATTCCTCCTCGGCCAATCAGAACGCCGCTAAAGCGGGACATCTTTGTCCACGACAGCATGAGCCATTAAAGGCTTTATATGGCAATGGAACAGCCGTGGGATCCGCGGAAAGCAGGGTCTTAAACATATCACAAATTGCACAGTGCCATTAGATATACTCGCGCTTCAGAAAACGGCTGCTCACCCACTCTCGCGGTCTACTCGGTCTACGAGGGGCGGGGGCGAAACAAGGTTGTAGCCAAAAGAGAATCCAAAACAGCATCTTCCTGCTTAATGTGTACAGCCCGCCCACCCAGAGGAAGGCTAGCTTCAACTGCATGCTAGGCAAAGCAGCAGCAGGCAAGAAGTGTCCCGTCTTCTTGGGGGATTTTTATGCTTGGCAAAAAAGCTGACCCTATGTTAGAGAAATACAGAAAGACAAAGATCTGGCCAGGAAAGCCGATTAGAGAAGGCTCAGCCTCATCACAGGCCGCGCCCAACCAACGCGAGTGGGGAATAGCGTCAACCGGGATTCGTGTCCTACCGGGATGACGAAGAACTCATGCCGCACACTATATTCGGATTCCGAAAACACTTCTCAACAAAGGACGTTTTTTTCAGAACAAACAGGACGTGCTTAATAGTTTCCCGAAAGCGGTAAAAAATCTCGCTCGTACTCGACCTTAAAGCCGCATTCGACAATGTTACTCACAGGGCTGTGCTGGATTGGCTCAGCAACCTAGATTGCGTGCAGAGAATATACAACTAAGTGAAACCCTTACTGAGCACCAGAACCGCCACCATTGTAATAGGAGGCATAAGGACAGACACCTTCCACGCCCCTAAAATGGGAACACCATAAGGTTCAGTGATATCCCCTGTGCTCTTTACCATTGTTATGATCGGCTTAGCAAAGAAATTCGAAAAAATTGATGGAGACAGGCATGCCATCTATGCTGATGACGTCACGTTCTGGGTGACCAGGGGATCCTTAGGAGAAAAGACTGTCTGCAAAAAGCGGCTGATGCTATCATCGCATAAGGCAGACCCTGCGGACTTTAATGTCCCCTGAGAAATCCGATGGGCTCAGAGTTCACAAAAGAGGGCACGATATGCACAACTTCATAGACGTCTACCGAGGGGGAAAGAAGATCCACGAGAGCTCGCAAATCAAGATCCTTGGCATGCAGATACAAAATAACTGTCGTACATATATCAGACATTAGGCAGCTAGCAAATACTACAGCACAGGTCACTCGAGTGACCGCAAGAATCTTCAACAGAAGGCGAGGTATGTCCGAGGAACACACATGCAGTCCACTACAGGCCTTCGTCGTAAATAGATTGTGTACAGAGGCCCTCGTCGTAAATAGATTGTGTGCAGTGCCCACTACCAAAGATCCCTCTAGCAGGAAAAGGAACACTTTGAGGAATCCTTAGGAAATTTTACAAATGCTCTCTCGGGCTGCCGGTCAACACCTCGACGGCAAATTTTTTTTAGCTGGGCATAAGCGACACAGTGTAAGAATACATTGAGGCCCACCTTCTCGTGCAGAAAATAAGGCTCATGCAGACGCAAACGGGCAGAAATGCGCTGAATATAAAGGGAATGAGAGATGCTTGCAGAGAAATCAACAGTATGAGGAGCATAAAAAGGAGATAAGGGCGATAATTAAGGTCAATTCGATCCCAAAAAAGCATGCATTCAAAAATACACAAGGCCAGAAAAGAGAGGCATTATCGGAAGCACACGGAAAAAGTTTTTGAGGAAAAAAAAAACATGTTGACGCGACCACATACAAAGAACAGCATGGAGCGGTAGTCAGCGTGTTTGATCAAAAGCTCAGGGATATAAACTGCGTCTCGTTTAAAAGCGACAACATTCTCGAGGCTGGGGAAGCGGCAATAAGTCTCTGCATCACCCACCACGGCGAGGAGAACAATATACAAATATTTACCTATTCGCAAGAAGCGTGCAGACGGCACAGCAGCGGATGCATATCCACTATGACCATCCGCAACTCCAAGGCGAGAAAGATCACCTTCTCGAGATGCTTTATTAAGTAGACACCAGGCCATCAGACTGTTAATAGCAACCAGCGTGTGGATGGCAATGGTCGTTCATACGATAACCGGGAGGCGCAGAACGACGTGGAACTTGACGTAGTCACTAAACGATATGGAACTATCCTTGAACACCAAAGAGCGCTAAGGAGAACCAACCCCCCTCCCCGCACACACACTTAATAGAGATCAGTCGGTTCTGTGAATATTTGCAGAATAACATACACCTGAGTCTACTCAGCAAACGTTATCCCACAGCATATGCGAAGGAATGTGCGCTATGCGGGGAGGATAAGGCAAAACTTTATTTAATAAAAATTAAGTCAGACACTACCAGGAGAACCCCTAAGACGAGGAGCTATTTGGCCATTCTCTCTAGCTTAACCCACTCTACCGGTTACAGCCGATTTTCGGGTTGCGCGGGACCGCTATGAGAGGAACATCCTACGCTTTACCATGCTACATGGGCATGTTAAAAACAAAGCTCGTGCCAATAACACACCAACACCGGAGCAATATGCTGAAGACGTACTTTGGTTTGGGCTAGTTGGTTCATATATCTTATGTTGATTCTGAGGACGGCGCGAAAGGGATGAAGACAAAGAAGGAACACGAAAACAACAGAACAGGCGCCAGCTTAAATTGAAACCTCAGTAGAAAAATGGCACCTGTCCTGTTGTTTTCGTGTTCCTTCTTTGTCTTCATCCCTTTCGCGTCGTCCTCAGAATCAACATCAACCAGAGTAAGGGGAGGCTGCGTTGTCCTGACCAGCTCAAACTGATTCGTTGAGTTCTCAAGGTGGTAAAGGCCACTGGGGCCCTGGACTGAGGGCACCATCCAAGCGAGTGCAAAACTTTTATGCAATAAAATTTTCCACTCACTCACTCCTGTAAACCAGTTTAAAAAATTATCGCCACAGCTACCGGACGTTACACTCTCGTTACAGTTCCAGTGACGAGAGGTCATCGGTACGATGATGTAACACATTTTAAAGCTGCACTCAACTAGCATTTTTCTGTGCATTAGCCCAGCGAAGCGTTTAGCATCGGTCAGAACCTCGTAGCTTAGGGTGGATGCCATCTTGGATTCCTAGCTGCCACACCACCATGATGAACACTGCTTCAGACTTGGAGAAATTTGGAGCCCGAGTCGAACCGACAGAAAATCGAGAAACATGTGAAGCGTTCGCGCTTCTAAAATACTGCACTGTATACGATGGAGCTAAGAAAACGTGTCAAATGTAAATGAAAGTTCTCTCGACGTAATCTAACGTGGTATTCAATTATTGGGTTTTGTTTCAAGTGATTCAGGCTATGAAACGGCGTAGTAGAGAGCTCCACAAATTCTTAGACTACCTGGGTTTTTTTTTAACGTGCACTGACATCGCATAGCACACGGACGCCTTGCTTTTTGCCTCCATCAAAAGGCGGCCGCCGCGGTCGGGATCCGATCCCGCATCCTTGGGCACAGTAGCCCAGCACCCTAACCACTGCACCACCCTGCGGGCAATGGTATAGTCAGCTGTAGTGGCCCTGGAAGGTTTGGCTCATATGTGCATCCTATATATCATTTTGTTCGCCCAGTGGTGTTATATGTTTCTTAGCTACGAGGGCACTCGTCCCTTTATCACCCTGCGTCCTTTTTTATATTTTCAGGCGCACTCGCTGCAGCCACCTCGTTAGACGTCTCGGCCCGACAAGGAGGAGGACGACGAAAAGCTTCGAAGAGGTAAGTAGTTGAAAAAGCACCAAATTCGAAACGAACTTCGCTGTGTTAACGTACTGATTTCGGCTCAGAAGCTGCAATGTGATGTCCGACACGGTCGCCACCATTCCAAAAGGGTTAGCTCTACTGTGGGGAAGCTATGTATAAAAAAGGCTGTTGAAGTGTTGCCTTCCAAACAGCTAACTTTGAGAAAGCTCCTAGGGAATCAGTAGAAAAAAAAATTGCCGGGTTAAGAATTGTTTGTCCTCGTTAGGCATCTAATAGGGATTCCGCCGTCGAAATCGAAGCCTGAAATGCCTTTCTATTAAATTTTATGACTGCAACAATTAGTATCAAAAAGTCAAAAGAAAACATTCGACGTAAGTCTGTCTGCTTGGTAAATTTAATTTAGGAGAAAGGTGAACAACGCCATCCAATTTCTTTAAGGCGACGTTTCGGACGTTTACTTTTCGCGAATTAAGCTAAAAAGACAATGGGCAGAGGGCATCGTGATGAATGCTGCAAGAAGGACGAAACTGAATACATGGGAGAAGCTGTAGACCATCCGCCGACCATAATGTCTCCTTTTACGCTGGAACAAAGGACCGCCGAGCTTAGTTGCACTAACGGATGCCGATGGAAAAATGAAGTGTGATGAACATTTTCGCGAAAATGGTCGACGTGTGGCGAAGAGCATTGTTTATTAGAACATTGGGAACATTTTCACGAAAATGGTCGAAGTGTGGCGAATAGTATTTTTTATAACATTGGAAAATTCACCCTACTTTTTAATCTTGACTGCGTCAGGCGCCTTGTAATATATTACTCAATATGTGGCATGTGTTAAAGACCCTTTTTCACTTTCACCACCTGCCAAGCACCTTGGGCCGAATGAACACAGATGGCTAAGTGGCCAGTCCTTAGAATGTGACTTTGATTGTGGCCACCGCTGCCGCGTTTCCACGGAGATTAAACGCGGGCCGTTTATGTGCGGCGCAGTATTAGTGAACGCTTAAAGAGCCCTGGTGGTCAAACTTATGCTGAGCACTCCATTCGGGATCACTCATAGCCGATCAGACAGCATTTATTGCCTCATGCTTTGCGTAACCAGAAAACGTCCTTCGCACTTTTTAGCCAGCCAGAAGTCGATACTAATGAGATCAGTCACTCATAATTATCATGATAAGATTTGACTAGTTATAACTATGACATTGCCTGATGACATTGTCTTGCTAAGTAACCCCGGGGATGAACTGCAAATAATGATTGATGACCTAGACACGAAAAGTATAAAGGTAGGCATAAAATCAATATGCAGAAGACTAAGGTAATGTTCAACAGCCTCGGGAAGGAACAGCAGTTTACGTTAGGTAGCGAAGCACGGGATGTAGTAGGCGAATATGTCTACATAGCACAGGTAGTAACCGCAGATTCAGACCACGAAAAGGAAATAAGAAGAATACGATTGGAATGGAGCGCATTTGGCAAGCACTCGCAGAGTATGACTAGCAGCTTACCGGTATCGCTCAAGAGGAAAGTAAAGACCAACACCGTGTTTACAAACAAAGGGGGCGCTCGCGGCGTCGCAGCCGACTGGGGGTGAAAAATAGGGTTAGCGCCCATAAGAATACATGGAACCAAAATATTTCTAAGCAGTTTTCTCATTTCACAGCGCACCTGTGATGTCGTTATTCAGTCCAAAGCAACTATGAACATCCTAGAATAGATCACGAAAGTATGAAATCTCATTAACGAGGCGAAGTATTTTTTTAAATACCGGAAACGTATGCGGGTGCGAGTTGGGAGGGCGACCCATAGAAACACATGTAAACACAACGTACCGCAACAATTTACTCGGTTCAGCAGCGTTGAACCCTTCTCATTTTTTGGTGAACGTCTTGTATCACGCCCTGACATCATGTTGCATGGCACACTACATTCCCTTGCAAGTACTGCAAGTCTGACGACTTGCGGGACAGTTCACAGCACGATAAACTGACCGCGCACAGTTGCAGACGGCAATGCGCCACCGGCGCTGTCGCTAGCAGACGCTCCGGAGCTGGAGGCGGCCGCGGTGGGTATCGCCAGATACGCTGTCGTCTGCTGCAATGCGCGAATCTCGTTCGGTTCATACTGTCGTATGGCGTTTGACAACTGCTTTTTAAATGTAATTCTATCTAGCACGCTTCACTGGAGCAACAGTATTATCAAGTTTAATTACCCTAAGCCGCAGCATATCAGTCTGTAAGCAAAACTGCGCGACTCGGTACACCAAACTTGCCTTTTGGCAAAGTCTGGATTCATAACACAGGTTATTCGGGGAGTTTTAAAAGTAGACTGCCTCCGTAATGACGCAGCATACTTTATCACACGCTTCTTCAAAGCGCTGGTCAACGTTTAACGACCGGCCACCACTTCTGATGCTCTGTGAAATGAGAAAAATGTTCCGGTAAGTTGTGTTTACATGTATTTCTACGGGTCGCCCTCCCAACTTGCACCCCCATACGTTTCGCGGTATTTTAAAAATAATTCGCCTCATTAATGAGATTTCATACTTTCGTGATTTATTCTAGGATGTTCATAGTGGCTTTGTACCGAATAACGACATCACAGATGACCCGTGAAATTAGAAAACTGCTTTGGAATATTTCGCTTTCATGTATTCCTATGGACGCTAAGCCTATTTTTCACCCCCATTCGGACCACGCTGGCAATAGAAGCGCCACCGCATCGTGCTTACGTAACAGATCGGTGTTGGTGTATATAACAGTTGCATCTTACCTGTACTCACCTATGGGGTTGAAACGTGGAGGCTAACCAAGAGGGTTCTACTTAAGTTGAGGACAACTCAGAGGCCTATGGAACGAAAAATGGTAGTAAGAGATAGGAAGCGTGCAGAGTGGGTCAGAGAAATAACTCAGGTTACCGACATTCTAGTGGAAATTAAGAAGAAGAAATGGACATGGGCAGGACATGTAGGGCGAAGAGAGGATAACCGATGGTCGCTGAGGGTAACGAACTGGATTTCAAGAGGAGGAAAGTGTAGCAGGGGACGGCAGAAAGTTAGGTGGGCGGATAAGGTTAAGAAGTTCGCAGGGGTCAAGTGGATGCAGCTAGCACAGAACCGGGTTAATTGGAGAAATAGGAGAGAGGTTTTCGCCCTGCAGCGGGTATAGTCAGGCTGATGATGATGATGATGATGAACCATATTTATCCACTTATAGTCATGGTTAGTCATATTCATGTTTGGTCATAATCACAATCAGTCACAATCATAGTCTGACCTGACCATAACTGACTACGACTAAGGCTAACCATGACTTACAAACTATAACTATGATTATCTATGACTGACTATATCTAACAATTACCTTTATTATGACAAGTCACGAATGTGAATCATCATCATCTGCTGTGAATAATCATGACTGTGAATGTACTAGCCATGGCTAAGACTATGTCTAACCATGACTATGACCAACTAAGACCATAAATGTGACCATGAGCATGACTAAATATGACTAATACCTTTGTCACGCGGGCAATCTCAATGCATGTCGTCGAAATTCTCGAGGGTCATCGATTTCCGTCGCTGCCACACGACAAATTTCAATTACAATTAAGTAGTGAGCTAGTGATCCGACACACGGCGCCACGGGTAACATCCAGTAGAAATATGAAGTCAAGCAGGATAAAACAAGCCGGATGTTGCACCGTTGTCATTTTTAATTGACAGTTCGCAGAATATTCGAATACCTCACAACTAGGCATAATTCTGAGGTACCTCAGGCAAGCAACAGCGGAACGACGATGAATTAATGACGCGCAATCGCCGCATTCACTTTGCGCCAGCGATGCTGCAACAGCTCGGCAGTGGTCTTCGCCGCGTTCATAGTGGCTATCGATAGAAGCACTTGGGGGGCTCTTCTTCGTCTCTTGTGTCGTAAAGCGGGCTCAAATGTGATTAGCTACGACGTCGCACTGTCAGAGAACAGCTAGACACCCTAGAACATCGTCAGTTTGTTTACATCTGAACATCGCACATACTAGAGAGAGAGGTTATTCTGGGGGGGGGGGGGGGGGGGAGGGAGTGGACTCCCGAAAAACTAGTTGGCGAACTGGTTAACCAAATTTAAATAATTTATCTTAGAAGATGTTTTGATTTGTGGTGAGTGCGGGGTTGCTCTCAATGTTCCTTGGCATTCTATTGGTCATTCACGAATCTTACTGAGTCAGTGTCGAATATAGTTTAATGTCATTTAAAACCGCCGCGTCGAAAAAGTGGCCGATCCTTATCGAGTTCGATCTCCATCGAATCAATGGGCATTGAAACTGCCCGTGTGCGTATGGTTAGTCACAGTCATGGTTACAATATCTGGCATCATAACACCTGAATGTACTATATGCCAGCACTGCATGCCCATGCATGTCTGAACATGCCGGGCGTTGCAATAGTAATAGCAGTGGCACCACTGTATGCCCAAGCTAGAAATGTCGCATTTCCGCCATAAGGAAGCATTAGTGCCCCAATAATGCTTTTTTTCATTTTGCGCTTTATACCAACCAAACGTTATTGACTTCATTCTGAACTTAATTTAGTTTTGTATGCTATCCTGTGCTCCATCCACGGAGTAAGATTAGAAAGCAGGGCCGAATGTGGTGCGCTGCGATACAATCGGCATCTGCAGCTTTGGTACACAAAACCCGAGACCGCGTCCGGCCGCTCAGCTTCGAACTGCACTCTCTCCCACCGCTCGATTTCCTCCTTTCACTATCGTCCTTGCAGAAAGAGTTAAAGCCTCTTAATTATTTTATTGAGGGGCTTTAGAAAGAGTCTCATCAACGCCAGGTATCGACACTGCCGTGAAACTAAAGGCGCTCTCACATTCAGCAGCCACAGCACGGTCATCTGATGTTCTACCAGCTGCTTTTGACATTACACGCGTAGTTGGTGTAGCGCTTGAGCTAGTTTTATTTTACCAATGTCTGAACTACGGGTGTCATGGGAGTTCCCGTAAACGCAGCCTTTGTTGCCACCGCCGACGTCTGATGGCCATGTGGTACCTTGGTCTCTTCGTGGGTCCTGTAGACGGGGGCTTGCGTCTTCTTCCGTGGCTTGTGACGTTGCTTGCTTTATTGCTCCTTCCTTTTCCCGCGAAACATTGTCTGCCTATTCTTACGTCTTTGGTGTCGCCCCTGCGGTCGCGTACAGCTTCAATTCAATTCATTGCAATTGAGCTTATTTTTCTAAAAACCCTGGATAGCCTCCTTGGCTTAAAGCTGTCAAATAGCTTCACTAAGGCCCAGGAGACCACTTTATGACAGCAGCTGTTCAAAATACAATTCTCCATGGTTGCTACCAATAAAATAATAAACTAATAGAAGTTTGAAAAACATCCAAACTAGAACAAATGTAATTACACTTCAAAACAATAGCAATGCAGAAATCAGTAGGTGTCTCGTAAAGGCTAGGAAAATAAAACATAATATATATATATATATATATATATATATATATATATATATATATATATATATATATATATATTGTGACGGACAACAAGCAGAGACGTGGCCGTTCTTTCGAACGCCCAGCTTTATTCTGTCTCCATCGTCGTCTTCTCCTTCGCTCCTGCACTCTTCACTTCGTCGTCGGTAGAGCAAATCACACTCGGCCACGACTGCGGTCCTTAAATGCATCACCCCACACCACTGCTGTCGCATTTGTTCCACATGGCGGTTTTGTTTTTCCGGGCTGTCCTCTTGCGGAGCTAGGAGGAGGTTCGCATCGATTATATATTCATATTTTCTGGTTCGTGGTGAGTGGCAAGTTGCTCTCTGGCGAAAGAGAGAGAGTAAACTTTAATTGTTTAGCGGAATAGCGTGGGTGGTTTCCTCAGTCCAGGATACCATTGGCCTGGGCTATCTCCCGGGCCCTGGTGACCAGGCTGCGCTGCTCAGAGAGACCCGTGTGGGCCAGCTCTGCCTCCCACTCCGCTTGGCTGAGTGCTCGAGCTTTATATTTCTCTAATTGCTCTTTGCAGTTCCCTATCATGTGAAGGATGTCCGAGACTTCACCGCATGCAGTGCATGTGTTATGTTTGAGTTTTTCGTGCCAGATTTTGTGGTACTTTGCTACATTAGGAATATCCTAGCCTGTATGTTCCTCCAGGTTACTGCCTCCTGTCTGCTGAGGTCTTTGTGTGGTTCTGCGTATCGTTTTCTTTCTAATTTGAAGTATTGTATCAGTTCCCCTTATGTGCGAGATTCTTGGGGTCGTTGCTACTTGGGCGTTCCGCCACGGCCTTTTTGAGTCATGCACTTGGGAGTTTATCTAGTGCCTGTTGGCGGCTTGCTCTAATCAGTCTTGCAGGTGAACGACCCTTCTCTTCAACCGCGGCACGTGCACTGCGAAATTGTTTCTGCTCCGCCCGTCCGAACCTGCCTGAAACGCCGCAGTACACACGCGCCACGTATTGTCACCTAAGCGCTCAGTGATTACGTAGGGCCCAACATATTTCGCGGTCAGCTTACGCCCTGTTGTTTGTAGGCCGCGTCGCACCCAGACCCCGTCTCCAACTCTATAGTGAGGAGCTGGTCGACGCGGGCGGTCATAATTCCGTTTTTGCGCCTGTTGCGCACGAGACGCTCTTTTCTGTGCTTCCATCCTGATGCGATGACAAGCTTCCTGTCGTGGTACAGGGCACCCAATGTTAATAGGTGTTTCCACGTTTCACGTTCCTGTAAGTTGAGGCTGTTGTCCGTATACAATCGTATAAGGCGTTGCTCCTGCAGAACTTTGCACAGAAGTGTTGACAGTGTAGGCCGCCGCTGGGGTGGTGGTCCCCGTCTGCCTCGCCGTTTTTGTTGTTCATGCAGAACGGAGCGAGTCGCGATTGTATGGTCTGATTCGTCCGCTCGGTGAGATCATTCGCTTGAGGGTGGTACGCAGATGCGAAGTGGTGCTCAACTTCCGTCCGGCGCAGGTAGGCACAGATTTCGCAACTGCGGAAGGTAGCTGAGCGGTCCGATATTAGTTTTCGTGGAAGCCCGTGCAGCCGTTCGAACCGGTCTTGTAAATTTTCAACGACGTTTTCGTGGAAGCCCGTGCAGCCGTTCGAACCGCTTTTGTAAATTTTCAACGACGTTGTGTGCAGCAAGAGGGTACAGCAGCAACCTCTACAAATTTCGACAGATAATCTACAGCCACTAATATGTACCGGTTGCCCACTGCTGATGTCGGCAGAGGTCCAATGTGGTCGATCCCTATGGTGCCAAATACAGTCTCAGGCAAAGGGATTGGCGTAAGAAGCCCGGGTTGACAACCGGAAAGACGCTTGTACTGATGGCAGACTTCACTGATGGCAACGTACGCGTGGATGTTGCTGCTTATCTTGGGTCACCAGAAGCGTTCCTGCGCCTTTCGCAACGTGGCTCGCTGACCAATGTGCCCTCCTGTGAGGGAGTCGTGAATAGCTTGGAGCACCTGCCCGCGGAAAGCAGCAGGAAGTACGAAGAGATGCTGTGCTTTCTTGCGGTGTTTGAGCCAATGTCGGCGGTATAACGTAGCGTCCCGCATGACAAACTTGGATTTAAATCCAAGTTTGTCATGCCAAGGACACTGGAAGAAATTGCTTCCAGTGTCCCCAAGGGAAGCTATGATAACCGCCAAATCTCTGTCCTCGCTTTGGGCCTTCTTCATATCCTGCTGACAAAATAAGAGCCAGCTTTCACTGTACCGAGCCTGAGAGTAGCCGTCACCACTGGGGTGTCATCTGCAATACGGTTAGGAGCCCCGGCTCAATGCCGCACGCCATATGTGTATTCTTGAAGCGTGCTTGAGGTGCTGCTTCGTGAACATCCAGGTGATTGCATAATTATTCGTTACGATGGGGAATTTCCGTCCGAAAAGGTAGTGGCGAAACGTATCGTCGACACTTCAGACCACCGCCAAACATTCTAACTCGTGGGAGTGGTAATGGTTTTCAGCAGCGGACAGTTTGCGACTAACGTATGCAACGACGTGCTGAGCACCCTCTGAGTCGCGCTGGAGAAGAACCGCCCCCAGGCCGACCTGGCTGGCGTCAGTGTGCACTTCAGTGTGCCAGCCTTCGCGAAAGTGGCTAAGTACAGAGCACTGGGTCAGTTGATCCTTGAGCGCTTGAAAGGCTCGTTGCTGCCGTTCACCCCATATAATGTTATCGCCCTTCATTAACAAATATGAGCGGGGAGCTGCTGTGGTGGCGAAATTGGCTACAAATTTCCATAAAAAATGGTGAGGCTTAGCTAAGGTTAAGCCTAGTCAGAGGCGAAGCATATTGGTGGCTAGGCTTGGAAATGCACGGTTTTTCCTTGGTTAAACTCATAAATACACGGTTTTCCTTGGTTAAACTTGGCAATAGCATGACTCATTCATCTCGAAAATACGGTAGTATAACTGTGTTACGACACACAACGAACATGACGAACCCCGGGCCAACGTTGATCGATTACCACTACGCGAATATGTACGCGTACCAAAAGCTCTTAGAACATCGACGTGCTGAAGGGATCAACGATTATGAATTTTTCGGCAACAACATGGTCATATGGCATGTTCTGGCATGTTCCACACGACGTTCTTCTACAACAGCCTCGCTGATTTGCAAACGGCTAGCCGCCTCTTCAGCACGTTGTTTCCTCCACGTCTCCTTTTCCCTTTCACGCCTTGGTCGTTCTTTGTCAAGTCGCTGCCGTCGCTCTTCAGAAGTTTCCCGGGCACGTCTAATTCGTTTCGTAGTATTCCAGCGTTCCGAACTGGTAGAAGTATTGTCAGACTCACTGGCCGCACTAGTGGAAGCATTGCTGACAAGTTCCTCGCTTTGTTCTTCAGTTGTTGTAGAACGTTGTCGCCGAGCCGCGTATTGAGCACGCCGCTTGGCTAGACGTTCTTCACGCTCTTCATCGGTCTCTGTAGCATGCCGCAGCTTTCGCTTCTCATTCCAACGGGCAACCCTGTCTTCAGGAGGCATCTCAACTTCGTGTGTGCCTATCAGAAGCAGACGCATCCCCCTTATATACCGCCGCTCTGGCATCACGTGTTCACTACAGCGCACCTAACGGTAGAAGTGGGAAGCGCATTGGTAGCGACGCCGCGCTCGACCGCGCGAGCCGGCTGCCCATCTCTCCTCTGCTCTGACGTCACGCATCACGTGGTACTCCTTGGTAGCGACGCCGTGAGATGCAGCCCGGTCTCTCCTCTGTCGTGACGTCACGCATCACGTGGTTCTCCTTGGTGGCGACGCCGCGCTCGACGGCGCGATCGGCGCGAGATGCAGCCCGGTCTCTCCCCTGTCGTGACGACACGCATCACGTGGTAGGTCGTGAGAGGTCAATGGTGGCGACACCGCCGCGCTCGAGGAGCTGAGGCTTAGCTCTAGTAATATGCTTCGCATAATAAAAAGCCATGCCAAGGAACGTCAGCAGCTGCTTCACACTGTTAGGTGTAGGGTAATTCGGGACGGCCGCTATTCGCTCTGCGAGCGGGTGAATGCCCTCTACAGAAATTTCGCAGCCGAGGTAGGAGATCTCCGACAAGCCAAACTTACATTTCTCCCGGACGCCAGCTTGGTATAACAGGACAAGAACATTATCCAGATTCCGGAGATGCTCATCTTCGCTGCCGCCGATGACTAAAATGTCATCGAGGTAGACCACACAGGACAGGCGTGGTCTTTGAGAGAGCCGAGAACCATGTTCATAGCGCGCTGGAATGTACTTGGAGCTGTACGTAGCCCGAAAGGCATGCGATTGAACACGTACAGCCCGGTAGGGGTGCGAAAAGCAGTCTTATGTTTATCCTCTTCGGCGACGTTAATCTGTCAATATCCGGAGCGCAGGTGTAGAGATGGTATTCGCGTGTCAGACGGCGTCAATTGTGTTGTTGGTACGAGGAAGCGGATAAGAAACTGCGATCGTGTGCTTATTGAACTCTCTGTAGTTGACGCAAAACCTCAGAGTGCCGTTTTTCATACGTGTGAGAACAGGGGCTGCCCAAGGGCTCGAGGAGGGCCTTATGACGCCAGCAGCCAGCATGTCGCATACCTGCTCAGCGATGACCATTCGCTCACGCTCTGCGTAGCGCCGCAGCGGAATAGTTATGGGCGGGTGATTGATTGTCGGTTGGTATGCTGTGGACATCAAGTCAGTGCCATGAAGCTGTGCACTAGTCTCCGCGAAAATAGCCCTGTGCAAGTGCAGCAGGGCACCGGAAGTTTCACCTTTAGCATGCTCGTCCACGAGCGGGCGGGGGGCGGTACGGCATGCGCGGAGCTGCACTTCGCCGTTTTCGATTGACAGAGCCACGTCCCCTGACATGAGGTAGTCTTCGCCAAAGATGAGGTCAGTAGGCAAGTCTGCAAACACCGGGACGCCCACCAGGACCTTGCTGCCAGCCTCAGTCTGGATGCAGATATCGATTGCACTGACGGGAACGGCGCTTCCCCCCAAGCCTTGCAGTGGAGACGAGGTCCATTGACTCAGCGGGCCCAGTGGATGTCGTTGAAGCGATGCTGTTCGCTGAGCGCCGGTGTCAACCAGTGCGGTCAACTCCCCGATACCGTGAACATGCACCGGTAAGAAGGGAAGAAGGTGATTCTGGAATGGTATACGTGAGCGGGTAATAGCAAGAGGACACTCTTTATACATGTGGCCATGTTGTCCGCATGAAAAGCAACTGCGGCGTTGCTGTGGTGCTGCGGTAGATGTCCCGGCATCAGCAGGATCCCGAGACGACTGGCGGTGTCGTTCAAGGAGGCCGCTCGGTAGACAAAGATGGAAAGGCTGTCAGTGCCCAGTGTGGACATAATCGATGCGTGGGTGGCATCGTGAAGCCCGTCGACGATGTACTGTTTGGCTGCGGACGTGGGCCACCCGATGTTGCAGGCCTGAAGAAGACGGACCTTATCATAAATGTAAAGGGCAACGTCTTCATCTGGAGCCTGGCGGCGCGATATCATCGTCGTGAGTTTGGCGTCGTGTGCACTGGCCAGGGATGTAAACGCAGCCAAGAGGGCAGAGGTCCAGGACGACCAAGTGGTGTAGCGGCGGCCTTCGTACTGGTGCCAGGCGCGGGCGGCACCACGGAGATGGTCTTCCGCGACAGCGAGCGTGGTGGCTGGAGACCAGGCGGAACGCCTGGCAGCAGTGTCGACAAGTTCGACCCAAGCTTCGGCGTCATCAAAAAAGCCACGGAACTCCGGAAGCGGTACCGGTGGTATTGGGCACCCGGAGGACATCGAGAAACGGCCAAGCGCTGCGGGGAAAGTAGCGGATACCTTCCGAAGGGAAGGAGGACCGCCACAGCCGAATCCGCCGAGGAAGCATGGACGCCGTTTTCGTTCGGAATAGTAGTTCTGGGCGCCGAGTGAGTCGGTCGTATGACTGTCGACTGCGCCATTATGACGGAGAACAAGCAGAGACTTGGCCGTTCTTTCGAACGTTGTTGTTGTTGTTCTCCACTAATGTGAAGGCACATACCCACACATGGGGATCGGTCAAGAATTGGGGTGCAGAGATATTAGATTTTGAGATGTATAACTACATCGCAAAAAAAAAAAAGAAATGCTAGGGAATAGAAAGGAAATGTAAATATGAAAAACCAAAATATAAAAGAGTAAATACTAACACACGCAGTAGGAGAATAGTAAGATTTATATGTACAGATTAAAACTTCAAAGCATATTAGCAAGGTAGTCGTTTTGTTTCTATTAAGAAGTTTTGAATGGCGTTAAAAACAGGCCTGTGGCTGTACCCAAGCATGGTGGCACCGAACGATAATAAAATTTGGCTGCTCAAATTAAGACCCAGCTGTTGTAACGGCTTCTCTAAATACCGTTTTCTCATCGTGGTAAAACGGCGGCAAAATATCAAGAAATGATCTATTGTTTCCGGTTCCCCGCAGAATGCGCAGACAGGAGAAAGCGCCAAACCAGACCTGTGCATATAGAAATTTAGGGGCGGAATACGACAGCGTAGCCTGGTTAGAGAGACCTCAGTCTGCCTTGATTGACATGATTTCCTATTCCAGGAATACTTGAGATGCAGGTAGTCATCCGATGATAAAATAGATCCAGACTGCGTGCTTAATAAGGCACGACGCCGAAATCGTGCTGCTGTTATGTACGCTGTTGCCGGGAGGATGGGCAATACCGGGCCATTCAGAGAATCTTTAGCTAGTCTGTCAGCAACCTCATTGGCTGTCACATTACTGTGTCCTGATACCCACACTATATGTATGAGGCTCAAATGTGAGGGGAGCAATGAAAGAGAGGTGTTTAAAATTGGCGAATCCATATTCGAAGAAAACGACAAGCACAATGAATAAGAGTCTGTAATTACAGCCACTGTTGAGTATGTTGGGTCTAGTTTGCGCAGAGCAAGCACCACCGCCAGCAACTCCGCCTGCAAAATTGGAGTAAAATCCGGAAGACGGGCTGAAAAAGCCCAGTCTAAAAGTGAACAATATATTCAAACGTCGGCTTTTTCATTAAATTGAGAAGCATCTGTTGCTATCGTTATGCTAACGGGAAGACTTTGTAAATGATCTTCTAAGAATCCATTTAAAATGTGAGGTGATAAGTGTTTTGCATTATTTGGGCAAATGTCATCATAGACAATTTGAACCGAAGATGCACTTACTTTTGTTGGAAGGATGTTAGAAAGGACTACGTGCAAAGGTTGTAACAGATTTTGCACTAGAATTCCCTGCGGGGTATGAAACCGAGGCCATCCGAATGCAAAAAAGGAGTCTGGCTCGCAACAAAAAACTGATATGGAGCGGTGCAATTGTGATTCATATATTTTTAGATACGTCTGGACAGTCAAGCATTGTAATCTAGTTAACAACGGTGGTATTCGGGCTTCAAGGTGTAATACATTGTTAGCCACAAATTTGGGGAGCCCAAGGCATAATCTAAGCGCTTCCCGCTCTAAAAGAACAAGCGGACGAATTTTGTAAGCAGGTGAACCAGAAAATAACACAGATCCAAATTCTATAATTGGGCGGACATACATAACATGAATCATTAAAAGTGCGTCTCGCCGCATCCCAGACCTTGGATTGCTTAACCTGCGCAACATACTCACAGCACGTGCCCCCTTCGCTGCAACATGTTCAATGTGATCCTTCCATGCCAGATGGTCATCGTAAATCACCCCTAGATATTTCAAAGACTTAACTTGAGGAATCATTTCCTGCTTAAATGTTAGAGAAAGATTTACCGGATCCTGAATTTGGAAAACAAGGAACGCGCACTTTTTAACGTTTAATGTAAATCTTAAGTCACATAACCAATTTTGAAGGGAGCTTAGGTACGATTGCAGGCGCCTGTTGAGGGATTGAATGTCAGGTGCAGCCGTAAAGAATGCGATGTCATCCGCATAGACATACGTGCGAACCTCCTGATGAGTGGGAAGTGAACTCATTAAAATGTTAAAGGGCAAGAGCGAGAGAACTGCCCCTTGAGGGACACCTCTGGTTTGTTGATAATTGCCAGAATGCACTCCATTCAATGAACAGTAAAATTGTCTGTTTTGTAGGAATGTAGATATCTAATCAATTAAGTATTGTGGAAAACGTAGAGATTCTAATCTGTGCAATAAAATTCGGGGCTCTACACTATCATAAGCCTTCTCTATATCGAGAGTCACCAATGCAGCATGCATTTTTTTACGCCGCGCAAGAAGAATTCGACTCTCAAGGTCGGTATGTGCATTCCATATTGAAAATTTTGCACGAAATCCGATTTGACAGGGACTAAGAATATGTTTTTGTTCGACGAACTCGGTAACCCGTTTGAGTACGACCCTTTCAATTAATTTTACCAAGTTTGATGTTAAAAATATTGGTCTGATATAGTCCAAAGTAGAGCCACCACCATTATGTTTCCGTAAAGGAATCACTTTGGCTAGTTTCCAGTCACCAGGTATCTAAGAATGAATAATTGAGTTATTTACCAATTCTAACAAGGGATTTGGAGACACCTCAAAGAGGATCTTTAACATTTTTGACGTTACTCCATCAGGGCCAGGCGCAGCAGCTGGCAATGTCATTACAATCGAAGAAAGCTGAGAAAATGTAATTTTAGGAACATCCTTAACCGTTTATACTGGGCCTACAAACATAGGTGATTTGGGAAGTGTTGACAAAAAACGCTTTTCTAAAACTTTAGCGATGTTTTCTACTGTTTTAAGAGCTTCTTTAGGAGTCGAAACGCATGAGGGTAATTTTTCTGAGACAGGAAGCTTTTTCTGTGATTTTAAAAACCTGAAAAGTGCACGTCGGTTATTAGATTGTGAAAGTTAATTGAAATACTTAGTATCATAATTATCTTTCGCTTGTGCGACTGTGCGTTTAAATGTAGCTGCAAAAAATTTATAATCATGCCAATTTTTGGGGCACTGGTTGTGAAGGAGCTTCTTCCATGCAGCCTTTCTTCTTCTGTAATCGCGCGAACAATCTGCATTCCACCATTTTGTTGATGTATTGCCTTTAGATGCACGTACTAAGAATTCACACTTCTTACGACAGGATGCAATAGCCTGGCATAATGTTTGCGATTTTAACTCTTCCGTAGACTCAACCACTGACTCAAGAGACGAAATCAAAAATGAGTGAAACTGGTTATAATTTACGTATGATCTCAACTGAGATGTCGGCAGAGTTAAGCGGCAGTTAATCTCAAAAACAATAGGTATATGGTCGCTAGAGGTGCCACTATCAATTGTCGACCAATTTAGTATAGAAACACTAGTGCTGGAAAAAGTTAAATCTATCACAGATTGACTGTGAGCACGTACAAATGTTGGTAAGCCAGAATTCATGCAGTTAAGGTTATTGTCTGAACGCCAATCCCACAGACGCTTGCCGCAGGGATCCGTCTTGTAATCCCACGAAACATGGTGCGAATTAAAATCTCCAGCCAAAATAACCGAATTCTGACAATTAACTAGTAGGTAGTCTAGAGATCTGGTGTCCTGAACACCATGAGGGAAATAAACATTCGCTAATGTAAACGGACTGAACCCTGGAATTTCAAAATCTAAAGCCAATATTTCAGAATCTAAAGTAGAATATTGAAAAGAAATCTTAGCCCTATGACAAAATTTTGAAGAAACTAGAATTAGTAACCCACCACCTCTTGACTGCCGATCTTGTCGGAATGATCGATAATTTTGTGTGAAAATGTTTTTCAGTTGTAAGCCAAGTTTCTTGCAAAACGATTATTACTTGATTATGTTTTAAAGAAAGATAAATTAAATCTGTAGTAGCTGAAAGAAGAGATCTACAGTTCCACTGAAGAATTTTAACTTTCCTATGGTTATGTGATCCGGGCAGCAGCAACAGCCTACCCCAAAATGTTTTCCTTTGGTTTAGAGCCTAGCTGTTACTCTTTTGATTTTGCCTGTGGGGGAGGTGATGACGGGTTTGACAACGGGGATCCACTGCGTTTTAGGATTCGCGTATCTGTCTCCACCGTATCTGCATCATGAGCCTCGTCTGACTTCTTGGAATTTCGCATAGGTGATGCGGAAAGAGACTCATTTTGCGAACAAGACATTGTAACTAATGAGTGCTTCACTGATAGTAAATGCCCAGGTGCCGTAGGAGAAACCATAGCAGTTTGCACAGTCTGAGAAATTTGAGCTGCCAGAACGTTGTATATGCATTCTGTGACTGTTGTCACAATCCTATCCACCATTTTGGTCATGGTTGATTCCACAGCAGTTATTATGGTTTTAGACATCGTGGAACCTAATGATGCTCCTGAACGGGCTGACACACCTGCATACCTATGAGCTCTGTCTTTAATTTCTTGAATTGCCTCACGCCTCGAGCAACGTTTGCGGTCAATATAATCTCCAGAATTTTCATTTCATGCGCTCTAGCAGGACATTCCAAAGAATTTGCTGAGTGAAGTCCGCCAAAAAGACAACATTTGACATTTTGATCAGAGCATAAGTGCGCTTTATGGGCATCGCCGCATTTGCAACACCGCAAAGTGGATTTGCAACCGCCTGCAGTATGGCCATAACACCAGCAGTTGTTGCACTGCAGAGGCTTTGATGGTAGGGGATCTACTATGAATATTAAAGGCCACGCTTTAATCTCCGATGGACAGACTGTGCCTGCAAATGTAGCAATAACCGATTCTGTCGGCATACGAACACTATTGATCTCCCGGCTACAGCGACAGACCGCAACAACGCCTGCCGCGGAAAGGAGGTCAAGGGTTTCTTGTGGACTTAATAAGGAATCTACACCTCGGACTAGACCTTTTGTGCAGTCAGGTGTGAAGGGATAAAACTGCTTACCTGATGAGAGGCAGAAGTAGAGCATTTTAGCAGATCCTTTATACATGACAGGTCTGGTGAACGGCAAAGAATCCCGCCGCGACCAAATTGGCGCACCTCGGCTATTCCTTCGTAGAAGGAAGTGATTTCCTGAAGGGCAGCTCGAACAGCTCCTGGGTTGTTCATTTTAATGGTGCCCCCATGCTTAGGTACGAGTGCCACAGGGATGTTGCGGACACCGGAGCTCTGAAAAGCTTCCAAGGGCAGATCATCGGTCAGGAGGGAAGCCGACCAAGGGGAGCGCCCTTGGCCGGGGGACTGCGTCGACGTTACCTTAAATTGACAACGTCACCGCGTGCGTTAGTCAACAGAGAACAAAAGAAGCACAGGGGAAAGACAAAACCAGGACCAGCAACCCAATACTTAGCCGATCGTCAAGTGAGCTCAGTAACCGGACAAGCAGCCAGCAACTTCTCTCCAGCTTTATTCTGTCTTCATCGCCGTCTTCCCCTTCGCTCCTGCACTCTTCACTTCGTCGTCGGCGGAGTACTTCACAATATATACACAAGTAAGCACCTAATCTGCCTACTATAGAAACCAATTGTATGTGTGTGTATTTGTATAATAATGATAGAAGATTATGGTCAAAGCTAAGTGTTTATATAATGTATATGGTAACGGGTGATTTCCGATATATCCAGATTTTGTGTCGGTATATTTTGGATCGGCGTTCTAGGCATGCATATGAGACTATTTCGTTAGTAATAGCAAGAGGGGAGAAATAAAAGATTTTTTACAAAGCGTAATTCACAAATATGTCCACTGCATATTATTTCAAGTAATCTGAAAGCATTTTTGTGGTATCCATCCATACCATGTTCTCAGTATGGCGAATTATACGTTTCTGTATGGTACGTAACCCGTTTCAATTTGCATTTGTGGTATAGTACACCACACCAAGATACAGTAATAAAGGCGGCAATTTAACAATGCATGTTATATTTGAAGTTTAGACTTGCTATAGTAGTATGTGTCCACATCTTGACAATGTCTCTGTAATCAAGAGCGGCGCTCGGCTATTTCACCGTTGGCGGTCAACCTTCTGTCCTTCCGTTGTGCCTTCTTGCTTTGGTAGCCACGGAAAGGACCCCAGTTTCGCCCCTCGAGTGGTTTTGGGCTAGTTCTTGATCCCGTACCGGTTTTGGTTGCCGCTTCGAGTGCTTGTTCTTTTCGCAGTTTCCATCAATGTTTCTTCACCATGTAGGGAGTTCGGAAGATTACCGTGCATTTGTATTCTCCAGTAAAATGTCCCTTGCCACATATTTTGCACTTTGTATCACGCGTGTGGTCCGCGGGTGGATTCTTAAGTCCACCCCCTACACTTTGGTGGTCCGTTCGTACATATACGTCTGAACAATGTCCAAGGTTGCCGCACCGATAGCAGACATTTTTTTTTTCTTGTACAGAGTTCTTTGTATGGGCAGCTATATATGTACTCTAATCTCGAGACTGCTTCATCTCATCTCCTGAAGACGACAACGATTGAGAAAGGTTTGCGCATTCACCGAGCTCTAGTTACCTCCGGATTAATAGGATTATCCAAATACCTCTCCCGTTCTTCCTTCCTTGGCATTTCATCCAAGAAGAGCCGAGCACTAGGCCGGGTAAATCCTGTACCTATTAGAAACCGATGGATTTCTTGTGCCCTTCGTTCTCTGGTTTGATCCCTAGTGGACCTGGTACCTTTGGATGCGATGCAGATGCTCTGCCACAAGGCTAGCTCCAATGGCCAGCTCTATGCCCTGCATCACTCCTCTCCCATTGATGTGGGGGATGCATTCGGTGGGATCTGAACATCTTCGGTACACATCTGCATGCGCGGGCGACTCGAACCACCTCCAGCCCGATCTTCGTCCGGCTTGCTGCACACAAAGATGTTTGGTCTGTTATTTATTACAATAGAATCCTGTTCCTTCCCTTCTTCTGGTCCAATGCCAGCCGCTGTCCCGACCGCCACGAACTATCTCCCGGTAGCCTTGGCTGGTTTGACGCCACCGAACGGAGCGCATTTTCAATCTAGTCTTCTTATATGCTGCTTGCGCTTCTTTAATCTGGCTAAGCTCTTGATACGCTGCCGCATGATCGGGCTTCGGTGTTCGATAGGTCACGTTTGTGGACGAAATGTCCGCCTCTTCAGCAACAACTTGCATTCACTTGCAAGGCCTTTCCTGACTCGGTCTCAGCGACCGTCGACATCGCATCCGCCGCACTGGTCAGGTCTAGCGCGGCATCCGGAACATGAAAAAAAGTCCAAGAAGAGAAGGAGGGAAGGAAGGAAGGAAAAACATTAGAGGAGACATAGCTCCGCCATTAAAGGTATGACGCGATTTAGTGTTTCACTTAAACTATGTTTTTTTTTATTAATGCGAAAGCATTGCGTCGCTATGTTCACAGATTTCTGTCCGCAGGCCGCGTCCGCAGGCTCGTCAGCAAAATCGTGTCCGCAGCAGTTGTAATTGAGAAGCGGTAGGGGTTAATGAGTGGTGTCAATCGATAAAGGGTGACGGAATGTTGTGTCCGAAATATAATTAGGCCAATACGTTAATTAGGTAATTATTTAAATGCAAGAAATGTAAAAGTAAAGGCGAAAATGGTCTCATTAGCCAATGGCTCGGCACCACGTTTGAATGTATAAAATACTAAAATAGCTAATTAAATCAGTCATTTAAGGTGACGTCAAGGATGTGACGTCCCGTAACCTGAAGTCGAGCCAAAAAGGGCACAGGAAGGAATTGGCGCGTAATTTGAAAGTACCAAAGACTAAATCAGTCTTAAGTCAGTCAATTAGGGTGATGTCAACGACGTAACGTCACGCAACCGGAAGTAGAGCCGGAAAAGGGCATAGAAAGGGATTGGAGCGCAATTTGAAATTACCGAAGACTAAAATGGGTAAACACTAAGTGAATTATGTGGCGTCAAGGATGTGACGTCACGCAACCGGAAGTAGAGCCAAAAAAGGACATGGGAAGGAATTGGCGCGCAATTTGAAAGTACCAAAGACTAAATGGATAAACAAGAAGTGAATTAAGCAACTAGAAGCAACCAAAAGCAACCAACAGTAGCATCCGTGCTTTCGCATTACTGTGCTCTTTATTTTTTTATAGACCCATCGCAAACACCGGCTTTCCATTCTGTGCCATTTGACACATTTGGACGTGTTTTTCGTTTTTATGTATTCTACTTAATAATTGGCCAATTACAAACTACATTTCTCTAATTATCGACTAAGGCATTGACGTTCTGACACTGCTAAAGCACCTTTTTTCTAATTGATTATTTTTTAATTTATTAGTCATTAATTGCTCATTTGTACAATAAAATTTCTTCATTATAATCATTAAGCATTGCTTCTTTATTCTGAGCATTCTGACATTTTAGAAAGATTTTCTCCAATTTTAACTCATTCAACATTATCTAACCAATTACACGTACTAAATTTTAGTTAGCATCATTAAGGATTGGCTTTTCACTCTCAGTAATTTCAGATCTTATTACTTCCACTCGAAGCATTACCTTTTTGCTTGTGTTTTTATGTGCTCGGGGTCTCTCGTGATGCCGACAGGACAAGAATTAGAGCACGTAAAGGAATTAAAATGTAGTCAATCTTTACATCGCTTCATTAATAAACATGGAAGAGCTGGTCTCGAGTAGCGCTGATCAGCCGCGCGCGAAAGAAAGCATGCGGGCTGCACCAATAATATTTTGGTATCACATACGCAGTGCCCCTGGCGCATTACCACCTTATCACACCTCTGTACTTCCCCTCACCCCCTGTCTGTCCTCCTTTCATCGTATTTTGGCTCTATTAGAAAATATGAAGCTCTCTTCATCAGCTGGCGTCGATGGAGTGAATTCAAAGAAGAATATGGACCACGCTTTAGTGGTCAGAGCCTTCTCACGCGTTAACTAGCAAAACATAATGCATGCTTTTTGCCAACGCTTGTAATATTTACTTTTGTCTTCACACGTGAGGAGCGCGAACTCATTATTTCTATTATATTACGGAACAGAAGCGTTTGAATTCTGATACGTGGTCCATTTTATTCTGTCGGCGACATTACATGACTGTTAAACGATCATCATCATCAGCCTGACTATACCCACTGCAGGGCGAAGGCCTCTCGCACATTTCTCCACTTAACCCGGTTCTGTGCTAGCTGCATCCACTTGACCCCTGCAAACTTCTTTACCTCATCCGCCACACCTAACTTTCTGCCGCCCCCTGCTACGCTTTCCTTCCCTTGGAATCCAGTTTGTTACCCTAAGCGACCATCGGTTATCCTCTCTTCGCACTACATGTCCTGCCCATGCCCATTTCTTCTTCTTAATGTCCACTAGAATTTCGGTAACCTGAATTATTTCTCTGACCCATTCTGCACGCTTCCTATCTCTTAATTTTACCCCTACCATTTTTCGTTCCATAGCCCTCTGGGTTGTCCTCAACCTAAGTAGAACTCTCTTATTTACCCTCCACGTTTCAGCCCCATAGGTGAGTACAGGTAAGATGCAACTGTTATATACTTTCCTCTTTAGCGATACCGGTAAGCTGCTAGTCATAATCTGTGAGTGCGTGCCAAATGCGCTCCATCCCAGTCTTATTCTTCTTGTTATTTCCTTTTCATGGTCCGGATCTGCGGTTACTATCTGTCCTAAGTAGACATATTCACCTACTACTTCCAGTACTTCGCTACCTAATGTAAACTGCTGTTCCTTTCCGAGGCTGTTGAACATTACCTTAGTCTTCTGCATATTAATTTTCAAGCCTACCTTTCTACTTTTCCTGTCTAGGTCACCAATCATTATTTGCAGTTCATCCCCCGAGTTGCTTAGCAAGGCAATGTCATCAGAAAATCGCAGATTACTGAGGTATTCTCTATCTACCCTTATCCCTAACTGCTCCCATTACAACTCTCTGAATACTTCCTCTAAGCAAGCTGTGAATAGTACTGGGGAGATTGTGTCTCCTTGTCTAACACCTTTGATTATGGGAATTTTGTTACTTTCTTTATGCAGAACTATGGTTGCTGTGCAGCCACTATATATATTTTCCAGCACTTTCACGTACGGCTCGTCTACCCCCTGATTTCGCAATGCCTGCATCACCGCTGAGGTTTCAACTGAGTCAAATGCTTTTTCGTAATCAATGAATGCTATGTATAAGGGCTGGTGATATTCCGAGCATTTTTCTTTCACCTGATTGATGGTATGGATATGGCCGATAGTAGAGTACCGTTTCCGAAAACCTGCTTGATCCTTTGCTTGATTGCAGTCTAAGGTTGTCCTGATTCTATTAGCGATTACCTTAGCAAATACCTTATACGTAACAGACAGTAAGCTGATTGGTCTGTAATTTTTAAGGTCCTTAGAGTCCCCTTTCTTATGAATGAGGATAATGTTTGCATTCTTCCATGGTTGCGGTACCGTCGATGACACCAGGCACTGCGTATACAGGGTGGCCAGCTTTTCTAACACGATATCCCCCCCGTCCTTCAGCAAATCTGTAGTTATCTGATCATCTCCAGCTGATTTCCCCCTTTTCATAGTTTCTAATGCTTTCTTGACCTCGTCCTTCGTAACTGGTGGACCGTCTGCCTGTTTTTCCCTACCGCCAATCTCCTTACGGTCCTGACTACTTTGGCTACTGCAGAGATCTGTATAGAACTCCTCGGCTACTTTGACTATCTTGTCCATATTCGTGATGACGTTGCCCTCCTTGTCCCTTATCGCATACACTGTTAAATACCTGTAACTATTGTTCACACAGGCTCTTGCTGCAGGAAGCCTACAGGATGACTGGAAAGTGTTGGCCATTACAGCACACTTCTAATCAGCGTCACCAGTAAAATTATGGAACATGCCATTTACTTTCAAAATATGACCCATCTGTATAGTAACAACTTTTTCATTCTTCACAGCATTGTTTCCGCAAGGGCTTTTCTTGCAAACCAGCTCGCGCTTTTTATTCATGATTTGCACAACAATCTTGACCGTATTATCCAAGCTGGTGCTATTTTCTAAGATCTTGCAATAGCCTCTGACACCATCTCTCATGCCCGTTTGTTACTAAAGCTGGAGCAGCTAAATTTGCATCCTAACGTCCTTGCATGAATGAAAGAATTTAAACCGCCCCCAGTTTGTTTCCGTTAACAACCAACATTTTCCCGTCCCCTCTGGTTATAACATCAGGCGTCCCACAAGGCTGGATCCTTAGTCCACTGCGGTTTCTAATCTATATTAACGATTTGCCAAACATCTGACGTGTAGTGTTCGCATGTTCGCCGACGATTACGTCAACCATCGCGCAGTGACTAACACATCTCATCAAGCAGCTCTTCAAATTGATCTTCACTACGTTCATCATGGGTGCGAACAATGGGTCATGAGCTAAATGCGAACAAATACAAACTTCTTTCCTGTCATTGTCGCTAACATCCCCTTGTATTTACCTACACTATCCTCAATTCTGCTATCGAATCTGTGTAATCTCATTAGTACCTAGGAGTAACCCTATGCAGGGATATTTCGTGGCGCACTCATATCACTAACATCATATCATCGGCAAACCAACCTTTTGGATTTATGAAGCTTCACCTACGGCATGCAACACGGCACGATAAATTACTCGCTTTTGAATTGCTTATAAATATATAAATCGCTTATAAATATGCATCTCCTATCTGGCATCCACATTAAAGTTATCTAGCTGATGCCTTTGAAGCTTTGCAGAACCGCGCCGTAATATTAATTCTGACTACCCATTCAATACAGTGTAACAGCATTCTAACTTCAATCCGAATTTCTGAACCTAAGCCCTCACTGTCGCATAGCTAACCTTTGCTTGTTTTATAAGATATTACACAGCTCGCTCCATAATCCCTGGCACCTAACCACCTTCAGGGCTATTCCACCGCACTGTGCATTCATTTAATGCTGCTCGGTCCCTCACAAGAACTGCTACATTTTCTGGGTCATTTTTTCCTCGAATAGCTATCGACTGGTACGTCTTCCTCTCGCCATTGCTTCTATCACCTACCCATCAACGTTTGCAGCGAATATTCCTGCTCACGTTACGCAACTGTGATATTCAACTATGATATTGCCACCAACAAACGTAGCAAGCTGCAGAACAACCGAGCTGGCCCGTTTAATGAAGCGAAGCTCGAGCGAGAGACGAGGACGAGGCTCAGCCACGTGCCAAGGCATGGCTCGGCCACTTAGTGGCGCCAGAAGATAGACAGCGGTGTGGCATTGCCCCCTTCCAAGAGGCATCGACCCGATTCCGCAAACGTAGGGGAACGGTAGAAAAACGGGCAAGTTATACGAGAGAGTCTCTGGCTCTGGGTTGCACCCTACAAACGGTTATAATATGGCTTCGTTCTGACGACGTGAACTATTTCAGGCTTCGGCTGTCGAGAGGAGCGGACAGTGCATTGTGGTAGCACCTCGTAGTTCACTGCACTGAGGCGGCGGAGCATCTGGTAGGGTCAAGTGCGACGTCGCAGAAGCTTTTCAGAGCATCCTCGCAACGATATTGGGCTCCATACCCGGACTTATCGCCGGGCATGAAAGTCACCTCTCGGTGTGGCAGGTTATATTTATTTATTTATCTATTATTTATTTATTTATTTATTTATTTATTTATTTATTTATTTATTTATTTATTTATTTATTTATTTATTTATTTATTTATTTATTTATTTATTTATTTAAATACCTACAGCGCCCTTGCAGGCATTCGTGTAGGGGGAAAGAAAAAAAAAAACAATATGAGTACACAGATGACATAATACAAATTCAGCTGTAAATTGAAAGGCATGAAACGAGCAGTGACAAGTAGTTGTCTAGATATTTGCATTACTTTATCACACTAGAGGACACCGGAAATACAGACATGTGAAGTTGAAAGCAATGCTAAAACCAATTAAAAAATAATATTCTTCAGGTCCTGGATAAAAGACGAAGGGGTCCCGGAAACAAAATCTTAAGGTAAACCATTCCACTCATGTGCTGTCTTAGGGAAGAAGCTGTTCTTAAATAAATTTATCCGGCAAGCATATTCACGCACTTTTCGGGAATGGTCCGTTCGTGCAGATACATATGTTGGTTCCTTTAGATATATATCTTTATCGATTCCTGTTCTAGATAGAGTAAATGATATTATAAAAAAGTGAGAAGCGCAGATATTTTCTTCTCGTTTCAAGCAGCAGCCACCCCAGGTTTTTGGAAATCTTTTCGAGAAGTCATAATTACCTGACACAAAGCGAGCAGCACGTGTCTGTACGCGTTCAAGTTCTGCAATGTTGCACTAGGTGGACGGATCCCAAGTACTGCAAGCGTACTCAAGAATTCGACGTACATATTTGACAGAATTAATGTTTCTTTTAGCTTAGATGGTGCCTGATTAAAGTTTCGTCTAAGGAAATTTAACATTCGACTAGCCTTGAGGTTTATGTATATAAGCATTACATGACAAATTGGCAGAGAATACAACCCCCACATATTTGTATTCTCTTGAGACCGACAGGCAGGTTCCATCCATGACATAACTGATAAGCATTGGCTGTTTTTTAGTTGCAAACCTAATGACTTTGCATTTGGATAAATTAAGAGACATTTTCCAGGATTGGCACCATAATAAAATAGAGTCCAGGTCGTTCTGTAAATGTTTACAGTCCGCCGCACTAGTGATTTCGCGATAGATACAGCAATCATCCGCGTACAATCGAACACGGCTGGTGGTACGGTCAGTAAGGTCATTGATATAGATCAAGAAAAGTATAGAGGGCCCAAAACTGTCCCCTGTGGGACACCACACATCACAGACACACTTGATGAGCACTCACTGTCCAGAACCACGCGTTGTTTTCTCTCGTAGAGGTATGTTTGAATCCATGCATAGAGAGTGGCAGGTATATTGAGAAGGGATATTTTGTGTAACAGAAGTGCATGACAAACAGAATCAAATGCCTTTCGAAAATCTAAAAATAGTCTACCTGCTTACCTAAGTTAATTGAGGCTGCAATATCGTGAGTAAATTCAATGAATTGCGTATCACAAGAAAACCCAGCCCTAAAACCATGCTGCATTGATGAAAAGAAGTTATTATTCTGCAGATGAATAATTAGGCTAGTGTAAATTACATGCTCTAGTGTTTTACATACTACGCTTGTTAATGAAATAGGTCTGTAGTTGCATGTTACGTTCTTGCCACCGCTCTTATGGATCGGAGTTATGTTTGCATTTTTCCGCTCAGGGGGTAAAACTTTTTACTCAAGAGAGGTTTCAAAGAGTAGAACTAAAAACGGAACAATAGCTGACTCGCAGTTCTTTAGGACAAAATTTGATATGCCATCTGGACCAGAGGCAGAATGTATATTAATCTTCTGCAGTAAAGACACGATGCCACATTCGGAAAATAAAAGCTCCTTCATTTTTGTTAGGCTGGAAACGCTTTGCGAAACGATGACTGCGGTTGCAGGTTGTGTGAAAGCCGAGTGTAAAAATGAATTAAAACTTTCAGCCTTTGTTTTTTTATCGGCACTGTAGTTTGTACCATCAATAACGTCTGGAATAGCCTGCCTGGTATTTTTCTTGTTTTTGACGTATTTCCACAACTCCTTTGAGTTGTATTTAAGTTTATTGCCTAGACTGGAAACGTACGTATTATGCACTCTGCGCATCTCTTTTGCAAAGACCCAATTCCGCTCTATCATTTGTGAACTTTACGTCAGGAAACTGACAATATATATACCTACGAAACGATCTATTTTTTCTGTTTATCAACGTTAGAACATCTCTTGTTAGCAATGGCTTATCGCTACAGCGCTTGGCGAAATGACACGCGAAGGGATGAAGGTTTGTGTTAACGATAGTAGTTTTGTTTTGAATAGATTCCATAACCCAATAATATCAAGGCGTGAGATATGTGATCGGAAATGGGGCAAAAATGCGTCAAGTTTGGCCGACAGTGAGGCGTAGCCGCCTTTTTCGTAAAAGAACACCTTGCGTAGTCCTGAACGGCGACAGGTTTGGGCTGAACAAGATAACTTAGTGACAACAACATCATGATCACTGATCCCGGGAAATGTGGCAATATTTGATATAAGATCACGAGCATTACAGAGAAATAAGCCCAGTACATTTGCGGTAACACCGCTCGTCCGAGTTGGCGTGTTAACAAACTGTAGGCGAGAATGCGCAGTAACCATTTCCTGAAAAACAGTGTACAGTAGTGTCACCCGTTAATAATTAGGGGGTATTATTAACGAGGCGCCCTTAATGGTGCGCACACTCCCAGACACCCTTAGAGTGAGTGGGGGTAGCTGTTCCGGTCGCAAAGGAGATGCCCTCGACTTGCGTGGCAAGCTCAGCCGGAATTCAGCTACTTTGTAGTGACAGAAGGGGGTGGTCGTTTGGTGCCCAGCGGTCGCCGGTTCAAACCAGAGTAAGGATCGGAGTCAGAAGTAACAAACAAAACACAATTTATGCACAGCAAGAGACGATACAAAGGAATACACAAGATCACTTGAAATACAACAGACGAGAGGTTCACAGAATACAAACGCTAAGCATGTAACCACAGAATGATTCAATAACTCAGAGGCTTTACAACAGATCAAACACGAGAAAGTTACACAAACAAACACCAAATTGTTCACCGGGCACTGTTGCAGTCCGACGCCTCAAGAGTCACGATATGGCCGCCATACGAGACGAGCGCCGCTCCCTTGAAGGTCCGTGGGCTTGCCAGCAGCGGGTGATCCCCGGGAGTCCAGCAGAAGCACAAGCGAGCACGTCGCAAAACACTGACTGACTGACTGACACATCAAACGGCGCGGTCTCTTTAAATAGGGCGCGCCGCGTCTGTTTGTTAGCACGCGTCAAAGCTAGCGCGCACACACACTTAGCTTCGCTGGTTATAGCGCTCTCTCTTCCTCCCGTCGAGCCGCGCGTCGCCATTGGCCAGGTCCCATAGAACATGCTGGAAATTTCTGGCTGATTCCAGTCCGATGAACCACCGTCCTCCCCGGGCAGTGGGAAAGAGGGTGACGGCAACGCGTACAAAGCTACGCGCTCTCCCGCGCGGGGAAGGGGGCTTTTCTCTCCATGCCTTCCACGCGACGCCGTGCGGGCCTCGCGCCGTACCGGCTTGATGAAAAGGGGCGCCGATTTCGTGACACTGCCCCTCCCTTAAAGAATATTGTCCCACAATATTCACAACAACCACGAACATCGCGCGCACATGCATGCGCTCACAAATATATGGGGCAAATGACCATATCACACACATTGCACAAATTTCACAAACTGTAAGTAACCCATTACAAAATTTACACATCAATGCCATGAAATTCACAAACATAGCCCCACGCTGTCGTCAGATACACAAAAGAATCAGCAACACACCGCTTTTCCAATGCGAAGCGCACGAACCTAAATTCTGAGCGTAATTACAGCCCGCGATCAGTGCGTGACACGCTTCTGTACGCCAGAGATTCTGCCTTCGCTCTAGTCTCTCGCATTTGAGACGCTTCTATGTTCTCCGATCGGGCTACTGAAAATTCCCTGAGGCAGGACTTATCCTCTTGCAAATCACACAACCAATGTGTGCCGATAATTGCCCCCACAACCAGTAGCGCCGACGGATACACGGGAACCTGTGCCAACGCGCACAGACCAACAAAAAGAATCACTGTAATAGTGTTCTTTTCTAGGCACCGGCATTCTTTCCGCTGAAGGTGAAATATCCCAAGTAACGCCCCCATAAGTAGGACGAACACTTGGGCTGCCTGCATCAACGAAGGCCTAGGCATTGCTGACTTTATTTCCCGTGCTGTCGCTTTCTTTTCGGTTTCCTCCTGAGGTGCTTCCGTTTGCTTATTCTTGTCTCGAGGATTTTCTTCCGGCTTCTCATGGCCTTGCTTTCCTCGCCTGGCCTTGTTCTCTTTAGATTCACTGCAGCGCACAGGCGCGGGACTTTGATCAGGATCCTCGGGAAATGTTGCGCCCTTGATATTTCCCAACACCAAATCATAAATGGGGCGTTCCATGCATAGGGCTGTCAGTTTTCCAGAATAATATGGCGTCCGCACTTCCAATTTTGCCTCAGGGAGTAATTGGATTGAGCAGTCAATTAGCCTTACAGGGCATTTCTCGCCAGTTAGATCATTCTCATCAATCAAACTGCGTCTAACGATTACGGCACTGCTACCTGTATCTCGTAGCACAGAAACTGATTTTCCTTTTATCTTTCCCCTCGAAACCGGCATCCGATTCACCGCAGATCCAGGTTGTGCATGTACTACGGCGTTCACCACCCGGATTTTCTTGTCCTTCCAATTAACCCCTCTCTCTGCTTCCTCCTCCTCTTGGCCGTGCACCACGCGGACTTTCTTGCCGTTCTTAAGCTCAACAAAGCCATCGGCATCTTCTTCCTCCAGGCGATATTCCGACTCTGACGGAGTCCTCGCGCATGCCGCCTGCGGAGCTGCCTTGTCAACGTCGGGACACGACATTGCTTTGTGGCCCTTCTGTCCGCATTTCCAACACGAGGATGGATTGTTGGTTACAATTTTGCGGCAGTTAGGTGCGATGTGGCCTAGTTGTCCGCAGAGATAACACCTCGGGGTTGACTTCACGCTAGGTTGTGTCTGCCGGAATTCGGGCTTTCGAGGGGTTTCAGAATTTACAATTTTGCTCAAATTTTCGCCTCCCTGGGCTTCCAAATACTGGTCTGCGAGATCCATCATTTCTTCCAGGTTATTCGCTTTTCTTTCTTTTAAATAAAGCGACAGACCAGGGTGACAGCTGCCCAGGAATTGCTCCTTAATTAGGAGTTCGCGAAGTGCGCCATACTCTAGTTTAATGTTTGAGAGTTCAGTCCAGCGGCCGAAATAATGACTCAGTCGCGCAACATACTGTGTTGCCGTTTCACCGTCCATAGGTTTTCCAGTCCTGAACTTCTCACGAAACCCATCCGTCGTAAATCTAAACCTTTTAAGTAATGCAGCTTTCACTTTGTGATAGCTGCCTGCATCCTCAGGAGGCAGTCTTCCAAACACACTTAATGCTTCGCCGCTAAGACAAGTGCTCAAGATGGTAGCACATTCACTGTCTGTCCAATTTGCATTTATGGCGATCCTTTCGAAACGCAAGAGGAACGCGTCGAGATCGTCTCTTCTCTCGTCGTACTTCGGGATCAATTTGCTTGCGTCTATCCGCAAGCTGCTATGTCCTTCACTGGAGCTATGCACTTCAGTTAAACCGTTGTTGTTCCCTGAGTTTTGGAGCTGAAGTTTCATAATAAGTAGTTCCTTTTCTCACTGAAATTCCTCTTCACGCTCCTTCCGAGCCTACTCTCGTTCTTTTTCTGTTCTCTCTCTTTCTTCCTCGGCTTCCTTTCGAGCCCTCTCTCGTTCTTTTTCTGCTCTCTCTCTTTCTTCCTCGGCTTCCTTTCGAGCCCTCTCTCGTTCCTTTTCTTCTCTCTCTCTTTCTTCTTTTTCTCTCTGGCTAACCCATTTGCGCAGTTCGGCACCGGACAACCCCAGCTGGGTGCCAGCCTCAATCAACTCTTTCAGATTCATATCTGCAGCGCGAACCGTCTGGGTGTAGCCTAAACACTGCTTAACGAACTTCGCCTAAACGCTTCCGCACGGCACAACCTCTCGCTATCGCTCTGCTGCTACACAGTTTACGAGCTCTTCGTAAGCTCTTCTAACTCTTTCTCCGTCCTCTGAGTTTGAGTGCACCAAACGTCCTGTCGCGGACGCCAGAATAATTGTCACCCGTTAATAATTAGGGGGTATTATTAACGACGCGCCCTTAACGGTGCGCACACTCGCAGACACCCTTAGAGTGAGGGGGGGTAGCTGTTCCGGTCGCAAAGGAGATGTCCTCGACTTGCGTGGCAAGCTCAGCCGGAATTCAGCTACCTTGTAGTGACAGAAGGGGGTGGTCGTTTGGTGCCCAGCAGTCGCCGGTTCAAACCAGAGTAAGGATCGGAGTCAGAAGTAACAAACAAAACACAATTTATGCACAGCAAGAGACGATACAAAGGAATACACAAGATCACTTGAAATACAACAGACGAGAGGTTCACAGAATACAAACGCTCAGCATGTAACCACAGAATGATTCAATAACTCAGAGGCTTTACAACAGATCAAACACGAGAGAGTTACACAAACAAACACCAAATTGTTCACCGGGCACTGTTGCAGTCCGACGCCTCAAGAGTCACGATATGGCCGCCATACGAGACGAGCGCCGCTCCCTTGAAGGTCCGTGGGCTTGCCAGCAGCGGGTAATCCCCGGGAGTCCAGCCGAAGCACAAGCGAGCACGTCGCAAAACACTGACTGACTGACTGACACATCAAACGGCGCGGTCTCTTTAAATAGGGCGCGCCGCGTCTGTTTGTTAGCACGCGTCAAAGCTAGCGCGCACACACACTTAGCTTCGCTGGTTATAGCGCTCTCTCTTCCTCCCGTCGAGCCGCGCGTCGCCATTGGCCAGGTCCCATAGAACATGCTGGAAATTTCTGGCTGATTCCAGTCCGATGAACCACCGTCCTCCCTGGGCAATGGGAAAGAGGGTGACGGCAACGCGTACAAAGCTACGCGCTCTCCCGCGCGGGGAAGGGGGCTTTTCTCTCCATGCCTTCCACGCGACGCCGTGCGGGCCTCGCGCCGTACCGGCTTGATGAAAATGGGCGCCGATTTCGTGACAAGCAGGGATGCATTGTTAACTACAGGCTTTAAACGAGGACCAATCAATGTTCGGCAGGTTAAAATCGCCAGCAAGTATTATATATGTTGTTTGTAAACTTATCAGTATATTGCTCAACTCAGAGGTTGGGGATTGCTAGGAGGGGGGATCTGTAAAACGAACCAACTGCAAGAGAGGTGCCGTTTTTTAGAAAAAAAAAGTTTGCACCACACTGTTTTCACAGGACTGGGTTTCAATGTCTATCGGCATGCTAAGTATACTGTCATGGATAAGAACAAATACACCACCGCCGTGCACGTTGCGGTCTTCTCTATAACCAACATAATTGCGCGGAAAGATTTCATTGTCATTGATTGTATCGTCTAGCCAAGATTCCGTTCCAAAGACAACATGCGGCTTCGATTATTCGAGAAGTGAAGCAAATTCTATCGCTTTATGTTTTACGCTGCGACAGTTTACAGTAATAGACGCTAGGTCATGAACATTACTTTTTCTTATTTTGCGGGAGGGTGCATTCTGTAATGGCTACGAAGCAAATAGATCCACAGTGTTTTTGACTGTTGTATTGGATTGGTAAAACGTTTATTTGGGGCCTGCAGTAGAACACGCGCTCGCGCGCGCGCGCTCCGGACGGGTTCTACGTCGTCCTCTGGGCACCGGCCGCGCGGCCTGGGTCCCCGCTCGCCGTGGCCGGCTCTCTGGTTCCCTGCCGGGCCAGCGTCTTGATGACCTGCTGGACGGCCCAGAGTTGCTCCTCTTGATTGTCGCTCCCTGCGGCTGCTTCCAGTCGCGGCGGGATCCTCCCAGACTTAGCTTCTTCCTGGTACTTGGTACAATTCCACAGCATGTGTGCGAAGCCGGCCGTCTCCGTTCGGCAGACTCTGAATTTGTTTGTCGGGTGCGTCTCGGGATACATTCTATGCATCAGCGACGGACTGGGGAGTGAGCCCGTCTGTAGCTGTCTGAATAAAACGGCTTGCTCTCGACTGAGCCCCGAGCAAGGGAATGGAAGAGTTCTGCGAGCTAGGCGGAATACCTTGGTTATTTCGTTGTAGTCGGTCATTCGGTCTTTGGTGCTGAACCATAGTGGCCAGTCGACCGAGGCGCGGTCCGTTAGCGCGCGCGCCTCGGCGTGTGCCGTCTCGTTGTGGTTGGCGTTGCGGTCTGACGCCTCGCCCGCGTGCTGCGGCAACCACTTGACTCTCACTTGTCTACTGCCATCGTCGTTTTTGGTTGCCTGCAGTATGCGCACAGCTTATTTCGCTATCCTGCCTTTGGCGTAATTTCTCACCGCCTGCCTCGAGTCGCATAGCACTCTGTGGCAGTCGCGGTCGGCGATGGCCACCTCCTCCGCTTTCTCTGCCTTGGTGCATCTCGTGCTGGCGGTCGTGCGAACGGTGCCGGTCGCGTCGACGACGACCGTCGTGAACCCGTGTATCTTGGCATACTCAGCCGCGTCAACGTAGCGTGCGTGTGTGTCGCTGGTCTATCAGCGCCTTGGCTCTCGCTGCTCTCCTCCCTTTGTTATACTCCGGGTGCATGTTCTTCGGTACCGAGTCCACTCTGATGTTGCGCCTGATCTCATCGGGGACGGGGAGCTGCGTCTGCTCCCTGCCTTGATATCCAATTCCCAGGCTGTCCAGGATTTTCCGGCCGGCCTTGGTTGTAGACAGTCTTTCGAGCTGTGCGGCACATTGGGCCTCCGCTATCTCCTCCAGCGTGTTGTGTACCCCTAGCTGCAGGAGGCATTTGGTGCTCGTTGTTTCGAACAGTCCCAGTGCCGTCTTGTAGGCTCTGCGGATGAGTATATCTATCTTGTTTCTTTCGCTCTTGTTCCACTTGTGGTAGGCCGCCACGTACGCTACGTGACATATGACGAACGAGTGGATCAGTCTGATCAGGCTCTCTTCCCTCATTCCACTTTTCTTGTTCGTGACTCGTTTGAGTAGTCTCGTGGCGTTCGCCGCTTTCGCAATGAGCCGGGTGACGGTCTCACCGTTTCTGTCGCGAGTCTCGACCGTAATCCCCAACACTCTGATCTTGTTGACTCTTGGAATCGCGTTTCCCTCTCTGGTCTTGACTTTGATTGCCTCGTACTCTCTCGGGCTGCTCTTGGGTTTGCGGTGCTTGACGGGCGGGTAGACGAGGAGCTCCGACTTGCTCGGCGAGTATCTGAGCCCCATTCCGTCGAGTTGGTCTTCGATCGCATCAACGGCGGCCTGTAGGGTGGATTTCATGTGGGCATCGCTGCCCCCTTCCACCCACAGCGTTATGTCGCCCGCGTATATCATATGTCGGACTTCCTTGATGTTCCTGAGCCTTTCGGCCACTCCTATCACCACGAGATTGAAAAGCACCGGCGAGATGACCGATCGCTGAGGTGTGCCTGTGCTTCCCAGCTTCTTCTCCTGTGCTTGGAGGTCCCCTGCTCTGAGCTCGGCCGTTCTGTCCGTGAGGAAGTCTTTGATGTAATTGTATGATCTCTCTCCCATGTTGAGTTTCGAGACTTGGGATAGGATCGCTGAGTGCTTCACCTTGTCGAAGGCGCTCTGCAGGTCGAGTCCTTGTACTGCTTTGTTGTCGCCAGTGTTGCCATCGGTGATCTGGTGCTTGAGTTGCATCATGGCGTCTTGGGTACTTAGATGCTGCCTGAAGCCAATGATCGTTTCCGGGTAGAAATCTTCTTTCTCGAGGTATTCTTGCCACCCGGGTGGGAGGTTATCCGTGTCGGATGGCTTGCCCGGCTTGGGGATTAGGATGATCTTGGCCTTCTTCCACTGCGTCGGCAGCGTTCCCGTTTTCCAGCATTTGTTGTAATAGCTCGTGAGGCTTTCTACGGATTTGTCGTCGAGGTTCTTAAGCGCCTTGTTGGTGATGCGGTCCAGCCCGGCCGCCGACCTGCTGTTGAGGTCCAGCAGTGCCGTGCGAACTTCTTCTACGTCTATATATCTCTGTCGAGACGGGCGTTGGGCAGCCCTCCGTTAGGCCCACGGCACTCCGTGGGCGTAGTCGGCAGGTATCTGTCGATGATGCGTTTCGTCACCGTATCGGCGCCGTGTTTAGTGACTTCTCGATGGATGAGTTTCGCCAGTCAGTCCCTTTGGTGTGACTTAGTCTTGGTTTCGTCGAGCAGATGCTTCAGCAAGTTCCATGTTTTCCCGTTGTGCATCTGGCCGTCGGCGGCGTTGCATATCTCGTTCCACTGTTGCGCACATAGCGTGCGACAGTGGTCTTCGATTGCTCTGTTGAGTTCTGCGACTTTCTTTCGTAGCCTACGATTAAGGCGTTGTTGTTTACATCTGTTGAGAATGGACTGCTTGGCCTCGATAAGGTGGGCCAGTCGGCTATCCATTCTGTTCGTTTCGAGGTCTATTACTATGTCTTTGGTTGAGTTTCGAACACCTTGGAGGATCTTGTTGGTCCACGCGTCAATGTCATCGATTTCGGTCTCTTCCGCTTCCTGATTTCTGTTATCTCTGAAAGCGGACCAATCTATCCACGTATGTTTCCTGACTTTGGTACTGCTCTGCTCCGGTATGACGATTTCCAATATCATGTGGTCGCTACCGAGGTCCATCCCCGTGTTCCTCCATGTGATCGTGATCGGTTCGTTGTTCTTGACGAACGTGAGGTCGGGGCTGGTATCTCTGGACATGGAGTTGCCAGTTCTCGTTGGGTAAGCCGGGTCGGTTATGAGAGTATAGTCGAGTTCCGCCGCGTCTTGGGATAGGTTTCTGGCTTTCGCATTGCTCTTGACGTAGCCCCACGCCGGATCCATCGCATTAAAGTCGCCGCATGCGATCAGCGTGCTCTGGCCGGCCGTCGTGCTTGCCTTGTTAAGAATGGCTTTGAACCTCCGGAGTCTCCGCGATGGGTTACTGTAGATGTTCAAAAGGAAGATGCTGTTTTTTCTTTTCTTGGTCGGTATGAGTTCGGTGAGCGTGTGTTCAATCCTGACATTGCTTAGCCGGTGTTCGACGAAGGTGAGTCCCTTCCTGACCAGGGTGCACAGGCCTCTGCCGTCAGGTGGGCCCGCGTGCACCCTGTAGCCGTTGAGGGACGGCTTGTCCGTTAGTGTTTCTTGGAGGAGGAGCACGTCTGGCTTGCGAGCCGCGTGCTCGATGTAATGCTGGACGACTGCCTTCTTCTTGACGAAGCCGCGGCAGTTCCACTGCCACACTGTTATGCCTGTGGAGTTGGAGGCCATGATTGTCCTATTCGGAATTCTCCATGTTGCTGCGCTTGGTTGACTTTATGCTGTACTGGCGCGAACGTTGGGTTGCTTAGTATTAGTTGCACGCTTCTTCCCAGATTGTTGAGTCTATTGAAGTTCTCCGTTTGGAAGGCTTCGATGGCTTGCTTCATCGATTTGATCATATCCTCGAGGCTGTTGAGTTTGGCCTCGACGTTGTTGTTGCTGCTGTCGGTGCTGCAGTTGCTCATGTTGTTCTTGGTCTTGAGTGATTCGACGGCCCTCTTCTTCGTTGCCGGCTCCTTGTCTGCGTCGGCCGTAGTTTTTTCTTCCTTGTTGTTGCCGCTCGGGCTGGATCTTTGCTGTTCAACGTTGCAGAGGGCGTTGCGAATATCCGCGATTTCCTTGGTGAGGTTGTTGATGGTGGTTCGCAGGGTCGCGTTCTCCTTTTTTAGGGCCTCGTTGATCTCTCGTTCCTTGGTTGAAGCGTTGTCTTCTGTCTTGGCGTTGTAGCTCGGATTGGTCTTCATGATACCTCGTGCGGCGTTGCCCCACCGACTATATCCCGCGACGGTGATCCTTGGGTTTTCGTTTTTCGCGCGTCTCTGCTCTGGCTCCTGCAGCTGCTATTTCTCGACTGCGCGCGGTCTCTCGATGGCGTTCTTGACTTATGGGCAGCTGGCTTGTCAAGTGGTGGGAAATCGCTCTCCGACGGCAGCTGATGGCTGACCTTTCGGCGCTCCCACTGACGCTTGCGAACGACGTTGGGAACCTTGTATCTGGCTTTACATTCTCTGTCGGCGGTCGGGTGAGTGCCGCCGCAAAATTTGCATTTGGATGTACCTTTATGGTCTTCTTTTGGGTTCGCTTGGCCGCAGCCCCTGCAGATCCGGTTGGTTGGCGTCGGGCACACGTCCTTGCGATGCCCGACCCGACCACACTGGTGGCAGACGTCAATTTGCTTTCTGTACAGGTGGCACGGTATGAGCGTGACACCATATCGGACAAAGTTCGGTATCTTGGGTCCTCTGAAGGTTACTATAATCGTGGTCGTGTTGCCGATTCTTTTGGCGCCTACGGCGAGTGGGTTCTGTCGTTTACAATGTTGCTGTCGAGATCTTCGGCTTTCTCGTCGACAGGGATGCCTCGGATGATGCACTTCACGGTGTCGTACGGCGCCGTGCGGTACGCGCTGACTTCGAAGGTCTTGTCTTGAATGTATATAGCTTGAATTCTTGCGTAGTGGACGGCGTTTTCTTCCTTGGGCGGGCTGATTACCATTATATTTTTTTGCGCGTTCGGGCAGATCGTGTCCGATGCGTTCTCTTCGTTCGTGATCTTGGCCGCGGCGAGAATGGCCGCAGCGACGGTCGTAGTGCCGATCTTGGTGATGTCGAGTCCCCCTCGCGGTCAGATTACGATCTTGGTTTCCTCCAGCGGCATGGCTGGCATTCTCGCTGCCTTGATGGCCGAGGCTCTAACGTTCTTATTTCCTTTCGCTTTCTTGCTTACTTGGTTGTCGGTGCCGGCGAGCTTCGCGTGGAGGTCTCGTTGACGGAGGACATCGGGGGACATGCGTCGCGGGGGACATGCGTTCCCCCGCGAGCGTCCATCCATGGCCGCGGTGGAATTCCTCGGGTGAAATTTCTTCGCCTTGAACTTGAACGGTCATTGGAGAGTCGGCGATCGTTGCCAGAACGGACGTTTCCTCCATCTCGGGCTGAGTGGCTGCCGCCGAGGCGGTGAGCCACGGCAGCCGCGACAGCGACGAGGCCTATTGCTCGCGGAACACACCTAGCGGGACGCCCCCCGCACGGCGGTGATGAAAACTGTCCGGTAAATCGAAGAAAAGGCGTACCTTTGGGAACTTTCAATATCCGTCGGTGCTTTTCGACTTCACGAACACATCGAGATAGAGAAAACTTCGATTGGCGCAAATTAGCACTGCGAAATTAATCATAAATGACGGAGCCGACGTGAACGCGTCCGTTCGCTTCGGCTATCGCAGCGCATAAAATTTGGTTGCACATTTTCAATCTGTTGAAGTTACTCTTGATTTCGCCTCCAAGCGTCTGAGCAAACAAATCGTTTTTGCCTATCAAGTCGTACTTTTCTTGAGTAGTTTTCACTTAGTGCAAAATCTGTTCCTTTCAGCTTTGAGGCCACAGATAGCACCCGTTGTTTATCCTTAAGCGATGAGAATTTTACAATCAGTGGTCTTTGTTTCATTTGGGAAAAATTGCCAATTAATTCTGTGCGCCCTTTCAGCTACTTCAGGGCCAATTGGGACGTTCAGTTGTTGCGAGCAAAAAGAAATCGCTTTCTGCTCGGAGTCAGCCCATGATTCTTTCAAGCTATCCTGAATTCCATAGACGATTAAATTTTTCCTTCTATATCTGTTTTCCAAATCATCTTGGCAGTCCTGCAGTAGCGCTGGGCGTCGTGTTCTTGTTGGTGCTGAATTCGCTGTCGGGCAAGTTGGCGTTGTGGCGCTGGAGAGTGCGGCGGAAAGCAACAAGGCTTCTGGAGACACCTCCGGCACTGAATCGGCTTAAGACGAAAGTGATGACGTTGTGGGGAAGGCGGCGGAAGAAGGAATAACAGACGGAGATAACGCCGAAACCCGATGCATGCAGGGTCAGCCTCAATGAAGCGGCCCCTTACCCGTGACTACGAGAAATCACGTGACATAAAACGAACTGCGCACCCTGGGGAAAAAGTGGAAAGTTGGCGGCAACAGAGACAAGGCGGCCTGTTCACGTTCTTCGTCGCTTACTCGCGCCAAGAGACTTACGCAGGGATGATTAATAACTATCGCCTGCAGCATTGCTGAGTGTGTATAGCTAACTTTATGAAGCCATTATAACACGTGCGGGGTTTAGCCCCGAGACGTAAGCAAGTGCATCTAAACCGTTTGTTTAACGAACTAGATTATACCTCGTGGCCATACAAGAAACGAACGTAGAACGTCAACAGCAAACAGTATGGCGTTTCCTTTTCGTACTCTCTATAATGCGTGTGTAAGCCATGCCTCCAGTATGTCGGCGGGGTGTTGTCTTTCTGAGGAAAGACGTCGGCATAGTCTAAGAAAAAATAACGTGGACAAGAGGGATAACGTGCACAAGAGGGTGACTCATTGTGTGTGACTTCACATAGGAGCAACTTGAACTGAGGGCAATTGCTTTGGTAGGCGCCAAGAAAGCAAAGGAAGCGACGGGAATGTTTTAAGGAACTTGGCATGTATCTTGAATGTAGTTGAGCAGTGGTACTTTTTGGCGATTTTAATTGTGTTGTTGAGACAACGGATCGATCTGAAGCGAGCACCGTAAAAGATGCTATTTCTGATTGTCTGAAACCTATGCTCAACGTGTACAGATATAGAGGATGTAACATGCCTCCTAACGGATGTAAAGCAGGAGCACTCGCCCATTTTCAGGGAGCTTGTCATGCTTGCTTGGATAGGGTCTACGTGTCGCCAGACTTAGCACGTTCGTGCGAGAAATATGAAGTGACGCATATTCAGTGACCATTGTGCAGTTTCAGTTACGCTGCGAGGAAAGAAGTAGAAAAAGGTGAAAATGAACTGAAATATGTGGAAATTTATTTCAAGACTACTGGAGGATGAAATCTTTTTGAATTAAGTTCAGAAGAACATGGAGAAATTCGATGCGGTTACGATTAACTGGCTCGAGGCTGGAAAGGCTTTAAGCTGGATGTTTAAATCAAAGTCATTGAGCGCTCGGGGCAAATCAAATATGGAGAAATGAAATAGGAAAACAGCTGCGTCAACTAACTGTTAGCCCATAGAGGGCATATAAGAGATAAAAGCCAAGCTGGAAGATATAAATGCCCACAATGTAAGGGTGCCGCGATAAGAGCGCGCTCAGAGAAGTGACTAGCTGATGAAGTGCCGACGAAAAGGACATTATCACAGATGAAAAGCAATATGCACGGAAGTACGAAATGGGGGCTATCGAATAGAACGAACAGCTGCATCGCGAACAGAACGAAATAGAAGAATCCTTTGCAGAATATTATCAAAAGCTGTTTGAGCAGACAGTGCCTCGAGTGACGAGGGCTTTTTCATGCAAGAGTACTGGCCCCTTATGCCACAACTTGAACATGAAGTCACTCAGAGGGTAAGGAATCAAATAAGTGTTCAGGAAGCAGTGAGTGTCACTGACGAATTGAATGCTGACAAATCACCAGGGCCTGATGGCTCGAGTGCTGTTTTTTATAAATGCTTCAAAGATAGGTTGGCTTTGATGCTTTACAAACCGTTTGTCGGATGCTTCGATGTAGGTTATTTCCTATTTTTTTTAGCAGTCTCTGTACTGTTTTAATATCGAAGACTGAAGACCCCGAGAAGCTTCTTACGATAGGAAGCTTCAGGTCAATCACGCTAACTAACATAGATTACAAAGTCCTCAAGAAGGTGCTAGCAAAAAGAATACAAAGCGTTATTAAGATATTGTATAGAATACCTTAATTCTCACCAAACGTGTGGTATAAAAGGCCGGAGTAAATTTAATAATATTCGGGTAGCGCGCAACATTTAGATTGTTGCGATGCTCTGAACCGTTAAGTAGCAATGCTTCAAATTGTGTTTGAGAAAGCATTCGATAGGGTTTCGCGCGAAATACTTGCACTGTTTGTTACAATATGTGGGTTTGGGTTCGGTTATCGTTAATGGGGTTAAAATGACATATGCGTGTTGTTCCACGCGTCTAATAATAAACAGAAAGGCTGACCGAGAAAATTGATGTCCGCGCATCTGTAAGGCAGGATTGCAGGCTTTCTCCTCTGCTTTTTGTTGTATATTTGGAGCCTTTGTGCAGAGTGATTTTCGCCATGCGAATCCGTTCGCGGTTTCAAGTTGTGGGCATGTAAAGTGCGCATTTTAGCATATGCTGATGCTGTGGCTTAATATAATACCGAATGCAGTAGTAACATTGAGGTATTGAAAGTTACTCAATAGTTTTGCAAACAGACAAGCAGCGTTGTCAATTTTGAGAAGTGTTTGGGATTCTGGCATGCAGAATCAGATATCCAGCACGAAACGTTTTGCAATCTGAAGTGGACTAAAACGCTAGCGGTTTACTTGGAAGTTCCGCTTGACCAGTACAAACACAATTCCGCGTCTTGAGTTCGGCAGTCGAACGCCCGCACATCACGACCATCCCGGCGAGACGTAGTAGAAGCGTCTGAATGAAAGTTCCACGCGATTCTGGCTTAAAGAGTGAATTGTATTGCATATATTTCATGCGCTCTTCAAAGCCTTGGTTGTGAGCGGTAATGTAGACTTTTCGCAGCAGACGACTGTAAATTCTCGATCAACTTTAGATCAATTACTTGTGTCAATTTCTAGGCGCATTTTTGTGAATCGTGTTGCAAAATGCATGAGCTTCAACGAAAAACGGCTATTCTTTTCTTGTATCCACTATTTTGGTATAAACAATATCGTAACCCTGCGGTTTGCACTATCATGTTCACTGATATATTTTAAAATGGCCAGGTGTTACTCGGAGCTAACCTCGTTTTGATCACATAACGTTGCACATATGGCTACAATGATCCTCAATTAAGTCTCCGTCATTTGCTCGTTCCAGCTTTCTATTCTGAAGATGGCAAACCCTCGAAAGAAGCAGCAACAGCAGCAGCCTGCCAAGCTGCGCAATGGCGAGACGCGTGCGCAGAGGGCGCAAATTCGGCTGCGGCTGCAAGAGCTCGACCAGCGTTTGGAGACACTCCTGCAGCAATATCGTGACCTAATCGAAGTTCTCAAGCTCGCCTACATGCAGCATGAAGAACATGAGGCCCCTCGGAGGCCACTCGATGGATAACGCTTCGATGTTGAGGAGTGTGCGCCTGTTCATTCGAATATTTTAGCACGCGAAAACCAAAAAAGAAAAACGTTTGTAAAGTGAACATCGTCATCGTAATAAAAGGGCAAACAGATTTTCTGCGTGCCATTTATTTAAAATCGTACTCTGATGGGGGGAGAAGGTCTTGCGACACGATTGTTTCGTTTGAATGGTTTAAACTGAAGGAATTAAATATTCGAGGTGCGTTTCGCTCCCCTACGACGCGATAGCGTCAGCGGAACCCCTCAATGGCCTACGGTTACAGCGTGTATTTTCCGGACTTTATTTTTCGAGAACTCTGCAAATGTTTTTCAGCGTTCTTGCACATTTTTTTGGAATCGAAAATTGTTTGGATAGACGCATGGGGAAAACTGTAAAAGGCGCGTCGATTATCGGGGAAAAAGTTCTGAATATACACAAGATTATAGAGGCAAAAAGAAATGTTTTCACCTTCAGGCAAGTGCTATTTAAAGTTGACTGCATTAGCTACAAGCGTACTTTAACATAAATCAGTCATACCAGCGCGATCCTTTGGGACGACAGCATGTAATTTTTGAGAATGCTCGCTAAACATTGGCGCTTGACGCAGGGAAACCTAAAATGTACCTGGATAGCGAGGGGCGTGCAGTTTCCAAAACAGAAGACGCTCGACAACAGTGCTCACCAAGTACTGGCGGTAACTGTCGAACTGTGACTCACGCTCCTTCATTGTGCACCTTGAGTTGGAAAACAAGCCTTGGGGAGAAACTGATTTACTGATTTCTACAAATGGTCAATTGCTACAGCAACAAAAACGTTAGCGGGTACCTTTCGAGGGCGGTCACGGCAGAGCCTTGGGTGTCTCCCCCGTCCCTCCTTTGGACTGCTTTTTGAGCACCTGCTAGCCCGTTTCTCTAGTCCGAAGAAACGGAAACGGGACTTTGTTCGTCAAGAATGGGCCCTAGGACAGTGGGGCGACACTCTGAGCATATTTCCACGCAGTCTTCGCCTTCTAATCATCCGGCCCAGCGTAACCCGGTCACACGCTGGACTACATTACCTATTAGACACAGCGCCACCGCTGCGTTACCTAAGGCATGCATCACCAACGTTTATACGATGTGCATCACCGACGATGGCTCATAATCATCATCATCATCTTCTTCAGCCTGACCATACCCACTGCAGGGCGAAGGGCACTCCCATATTTCTCCACTTAACCCGGTTCTGTGGTAGCTGCATCCACCTGACCCCTGCGAACTTCTTAATCTCATCCGCCCACCTAACTTTCTGCCGCCCCCTGCTACGCTTTCCTTCACTTGGAATCCAGTTTGTTACCCTAAGCGACCATTGGTTATCCTCTCTTCGCACTACATGTCCTGCCCATGCCCATTTCTTCTTAATTTCCACTAGAATGTCGGTAACAGTTATTTCTCTGAGCCACTCTGCACGCTTCCTATCTCTTAATGTTACCCGTGCTACCATGCTACAAAGATAGGCTGCGCGGCCAAGATCAATGCAACAGGTCGCGCTACTTGGAACAAAGCGCGTGCAGCTACCTATTGCCAGCGGCATCAACTCGATGGTGATGATCATGGAGGAAGGAAAAAACTGAGGAGGGGCCATGACGTCACTTTTAGCGACGCCGGCCCACGACCGGAAAATGCTGTGGCGCCACCTACACATGGGGCAGCTTTTCCCCTCGCACACAGAGGAGTGCGAGGGGAAAAGCTGCCCCATGTGTAGGTGGCGCCACAGCATTTTCCGGTCGTGGGCCGGCGTCGCTAAAAGTGACGTCACGGCCCCTCCTCAGTTTTTTCCTTCCTCCATGATCATCACCATCGAGTTGATGCCGCTGGCAATAGGCAGCTGCACGCGTTTTGTTCCAAGTCTGATCCCCGTCTGATCACTTCTCCGTGCTATCTGACACCAACGTACTTAGATATCTGAGAACGTTGTCTGACATCGACGCCGAAGCCGACAGCCATGCTGCCCCATAGCAACGCTGACGCGACTGCTATTTGCCCCATATCAACGTTCTTATATATAGATATCTAAGACCGTTGCCCCATATCAAGGCTAAAAAAAAGCACGTGACTTCCGGTACGTTTTTCGCAATGCATCTGGGATGCATGGGGCCTCTCCTCAATTTTTTCCTTCCTCCATGGTGCTGATGAACGATGAAAAAAAGCCCCTGCGAACTGTGTGGCAAAATTTTAAAACACAACAAATAAGATCACTGCACAGAACTAGAAAGCAAATATAATATTCACGCGCAGAAATGCAGTTTTCGTTTCTTGCGTAAGAAAAAACGTGTCATATTTATAATGTTTTAACCCTTTTTTACGGACCTCTCTCGGCTATTTAGTACCCGCCGCGTAGTTGCCCAAAACTCAGATAATCTAAGTCGGATATGGATCAGACTGAAGCTTTTTCAACAGCGGGGTGAGTGCGTCATCAGCCCCGGTTCAATTTTAAGCGTTGTGGGCTGCGTGCACAGTAGGTTATCTGTGTGAAACAGACAGTATTTTGCTCTGTTGGTTGTGGTAGAGATTTACAGCAAAGGGAACACTGCGCACGCTCGATGAGAAACTGATTGCCGCTGCATGTGCGCCTTTTCGGACGATGGGATAATGCATGTGTCACAGATCGGTGGCTTGTTTTACGGATACACGTCTGCACGAGTGGCGTCTGGCTGCATCTGTTTTAATTGAACGGTGAAGGTGAGATTTTATTGCCCCCAGGACTCGTGTCGCATCGCGCAAAGCCTTTCGTTCCACTCCCCTTGCTACGTGTTTAACTTACTGCGTCGCATTACCGCATCAAGGTATGCCATGATAAGGTAGTTGAAGATGCCATAACATTTCAGTTAACCTAAAACTTGACAGTAGAAATCCATGTCGAGTAATGTTGGCTGAACAGTTACGGCGTCCATTTATCCGCCTTATCCGAGCATCGTTCTGCCTCCGTCGTCGTTTGCCTTGTTTTTCGTCCGTAAACAAAAATCAAATTCTGCGCCAATGGTAGGCTACCGTGACGTCACAAGCTCTTGTGACGTCACAACGTCACCTGTTTGTTTTGCCCCACAGTTCACAGGGGGCGCCAAGAAACTAAAGCCTCGCTCAGAGCCGACACGCAGGCTTCTATGGGAGTTACTATCCCATTCACTCTTTCTACCATGGCCCGGCTGGTACGTTGGGCCGTTAGGCTTCTGCCTTTTGCTACTAAGACGAGCATGGCGTTGGTATGCTCGTCCGCTGAAGCCGCTAATCGAGTAAACAGTCGTTACGTTTTTATGTTGGGATTCGTCCTTCAGCGGAAACGACATCCCACAACAGCATGAACATAGCAAAAGACGATGTTTTGCATATTAAAGCGATCCCGTACTACCTGTGGATGTTTATCGTTGTTTTTCAGTTAAAACCGGAGAGTACATGGCCTACCTATTGCTCTCTTCCCGCATCACTTAGTTTAAACGGACAAAATTATTAAGGCGAGAGCATTACTAGGCTGTGCTCTGATGCCAAAAACCTGACTACAAAAAAAACTTGGAAAACATATTTTCAGCAAACCCAATTATATTTCGCTTGAAAGCCTTCTACAAACTCGTTTCAAGTTTTGTCATACTCTCAAAGGACTGACATGACACCAAACAAAGCATCGCACACGCGCGATGCCCGCAAAACCTGCCGCTTGCCTCCATTAGCAGGACCACGTGATAACACGTTGATAGAGTTATCGGGATCGCTTTCGGCCGGTTTTCGGCGTTCCCTGCCGCCATCTGTTATGTAATGTCCGAATACAGCTACATTTATAAAGCCGGAGATCACGCCACAGACGCTGCGCCATCTCGCGACTCTTGACAGCTCGGGCTCGACGACAGAGCGAGCAAATTCGCTTGGCAACCTTGGATACACGCTCTTCCCTGCAAAAAATAAGCAGTTGCTTTGATTCGCATGGAAACTTTCTTTTCTTTTTTTCAAAACCTTTTTCGTGTGAATGGCAGGGGAACGGTGGGGGGGGGGGGGGGGGGAGGGGGATCGTTTTCTTAGAATCGGGTGGAGCTTACAATCGCGAATATTCGGTACTTTCTATATTCAGTGCTAAGTCATGTTGCGACCTCAGCATGATTTATCTGGCGTTTTATGCTCTTGAGATTATTGGTTACGTCACTAAGGGTAAAGTCACTAAGTTCCAAGGCAATCTGGATTTGAAATTTTTGTGTCTATAGTTGCCAGTCCTTAAGCACCACAAAAAGAAGGTGAATTCTGTTCCACTCCATGTGTGCAAATCTTAGACGTACTAGTCCTTCCGCGTGCGCAGAGGACTATTCATTTATTTCTTTATTAAATACCTGCATCGCCTTCGTCAAATTACAGCGGGGGGGGGGGGGGGGGGGGGTTAACACTAAAACGGTTGTATTAAATGAACATGATATACTGAAAAGCAAACATACATCCATTGCGGAATCGGGCACTCAGGAGGCGGTAAAATACTTCGTTTGATGAGAGATTTCACGCGACAACTCATTAACACTTGACAATAGTTTACCGGACACCCACCGGTAAAAATTGGGTCCAAGCGTCCCGCGGCCCGGCTCTCACAGGGGTGTGCACTTGGAAGAGTCTCTGCAAACCCCGCTGCGCTCTTTCTGAGGCGAAAGTGTTTCGAACATTCAGCCTGCAAAGGTGGTTCGAGTTACCGTGTTTCACGGGGTTCAAAACTGAAAACGAGTCGTGTCCTGCACACGCGAAAACTCCGAAAAGCCTTGTTTCAAGTGCGAAACGCTCTATGCCAGCGTGTCGAAAGACGTAAAGGTTCACTGTCACTGATGAAATTCACCTCTCAGAGATCAATCCAGCCCTGGGCAAATCCGGATTTCCGGCTGTCTGACTTTGCGAGAAAAAAAGAAAGGGCCACATAAAGGGCTTTTGCCGCGCGAGGCATGAGTATGCCAGGTCACTCGAAGGCGGGTCGGGAACACGCTCCTCCAAGCATGTCAAGGGTCATGATTGCACACCGCTGTTCCATGAATCACGTGTTATCTGGAGACATAAAGACAAAACAGCTCGAGAAATTGTGGAGGCCTTTAAAATAAAAGTCATCCGACAAACGTGTAAGCGCGCCGTCGTTTATTGCTGCTTGATGCTGAATTTGACTATCTCAAACACTTGATACGGTTTGACACCAGGTCGGTTTTGATATGAGCCTTGTAACCATGGGCCGGAGTGCGCATGTGTTTCCTTTTGTTTCTTTGTGTATTCTTTTGGGTTTTTTCATATATATTACATGTCCCAGTAAACTTTGACAGTTGATTGAGCACTTGGTCTGTCTTTCTCCGTGTCCTCGTCCCTATGGTGCCACAACAAGATGAATACTTACCATTTTTACCAACCTGCCCAGTTTTCTACTCTCACTCTTGTGTAAGACTGATGGTGTTCCGGGGTCCAACAACGAACACGCAGCGTGGAAACAACAAGAAGAAGAGCGTTTGTTCGAGATTGCTGGCTGGTATATATAGCCAACAAGCGGCTGAATGATAACGGCCAGAGCGCATGCGCGACTCATACAGATGGCACAGCGATGCTCTTTGCGTTTAGTTTGATTAAGTTATCCGTGATTACGCTTCACGACTCGGCCTATCAGAACCCAATCGGATTGAACCACGTGTCCCCGTCTTCTCGCATCGTCAGCCTTCAGAAGCGCACAGATGTCCCGCCCTGGGCAAGTCAAACTTTAGCTAGAGTCGATTGGGGAAATCCACCTTAGGCTCCCATTCACAAAGTTTGAGCATGCCAACCGAGCCGCTGACTAATCCGTCCAGCACGTCCATGTTGATCGTGAGCAATGAGCATGTAGGGACGCCCGACTGAGAGCACGATCTTGATAGGCAAGTTGCCCATCTCGATGCTAGTCATCTCATAGAGTAGCATATATATAAGGAAAGGACACTCCCATAGGGCCCCAGCGGCCCGTGTTTGGGTTTCAGTAAAATCATGTTTCAACGCACAGCGGAGTCTGCGAAGCATGCCAGCATCAGAGCGGGGCGCTTTAAAAATACCAAATCGCGGAGGCCGCAATGTTACTTTCGGTTTAGGTTTTTCGCATGCGTCTCTTAGTTTGATACACAGGTGCTTGCGCCGCTCTAAGTAGTTACCGGCATTGTTTAAAAGAGCGGAGGCAGTGCCTGAAGCAATACATAACGATGTTGCTCGTCATCAACCCACTCTCGCGCCCCTTTTATAGTGCACGACAGGGACGCAAAAAGTGTTCGCACGGGCATGGGGGGCAACGGATAAAGCAGAACCTTTTAATCGGGAGGTTGCGGTGCATACCACCTAGCAGTGATGGTTAATACTGTTTATACACTTAATCTTGCTTTACTTTTAGTAACCAAATAATCTATATTCCGATACTTCGACATATTTTAATTAATATTTAATTATATACACTCCTGAAGCTAAAACATTTTTTCGTAGGTGCAACGCCATCTGGCGGAGTCGTGGAACCTTGAGCTGGGCCGCAAAGGGCGTCGAGTGCCCTCTCTATATATATATATCTTACTCAATGGTCATCCTCTGCACAGTTTTGGATGAGCTTCTAATCGGTCGTGTCTCTCAATCCGCGTAGCACATTGACGGCATCAATTTCAGCCGGCGTCTGCGTCAGTCTTAGCCACTTCGACGTTGTACTTGTTCACAGCCTCCTTCGAGTAGAAGAGCTGGTCTGGCTTCGTCGGCGCTCACAAATCGACTCTCGATCAGAGCGAGCTCTTCGGGTTCGAGTTGCATTCTGTCGCCAATCTTGGGGAGTATCGTAAAGAAAAGCACGTCATTCTGCCTGACCACCCTAACCAGAGAAAAGTCGGACACGATAAGGCATCTCAAGCTCAAGTTTCGCCTCGCGACGGCAGCGCCATATTTCTGCCGTGGTAGCAAAATGTGAAACACGGGGACGTCACCGGAGGGGACGCTCCGCTAGATTTCTGGCGGAAAGCATTGAGCGCTGACCAATTAATGACCGAGTCAAAACTTTTTCCACCTAAAAGGAGCCCTTCATCTCCCGCCCCCGGCACGCAGGCCGAGGAGCGGCTCAGGGGGCCCCGGAGGCTTAGATCAGGTGAGGTTACAAGAACTCTTCACGGCCTTAGCCGCCAGGCGGGTCGCGTGCCGCTGAACGGTGGGACCACTGTTCCGCAGCCAAACCTCCCAGGCTTCTCTACTGTCAATGTTAATGCCGGCGTCTTGAGAATCGGCGCATTCCCTTATTATATGGTTTAGCGTCCCTTTATGGCCGCAATTTTTACATTTTGAATCTGTTTCCTCCCCGGTCGTATTAAGAAATCCCAGACCGGGCAGAGTAGTCACCGGCTTGTAATCGCCTCCAGATACGTGCTTCATTGTTAGTGAGTGACCGATCTGGAGGTGGGGAGAGAGGGGGGGGGGCTTTTTGATCTAGTTTGTAAGATTCAGTGATCTCGTTGTATGTGATAGTGCAATCTTTTCTTCCCTTGCATTCGAGCTGTTCTACCGCTGTCCGTTGGTAGAGATCTCGGGCCAGCAGGTGCGCAGTTTTGTTGCCAGGGGCAGACTCGTGTGCTGGTATCCATATGATGTATATGGTTCTAGTAATGGGATTTGTGAGAATCTTTTCGCCTTCCTCTGAGATCCGTCTTTTTTCAAAATTCCAGACAGCCGTTTTGCGGTCGCTGATTACAGTCTGACCTAAGTGCCAGTGCATGCGAGCGCTATTGCGACCTCTTCAGCTTTGCTAATGTCACGGGTGCATGTTGAGGCCGTAATTTTACGGGCATCTTTTCCATTTACTACTGCCGAGAATGATGCTCCGTATCGCTCGCATGATGCATCTATACATAAGCAACTTCGACTGCTTTGTGTTTCATTCTTTTAGCGATGGCTTTGGATCTGTGTTCTATGCGTTCTTTGTTGTAGTCTTGCTGCATGTTTCGAGGTTAAGGCAGTACAAGTATGTTTTCCCTGATGTTGGGTGGGATAGATGTTTTCGTTTGCGGGCCTCTGTCTGTTTGGAGTCCGACCCAGTCTAGGATGGTTCTGCCTGTCTCCGTCTGATTTAGTCTTGAGCGATTCTGACTGCTTCAGTGAGCTCTTGCCATGTATTATTAATTCGCATTTTCTCTAGCTTCTCTGTTGACGTGGAGATAGGGACGCCTAGCACGCGTTTGGCGCATTTTTGAATTATGACGTCGATTCTTTTACGTTCTGTCATTTTGAGATTGAGAAAAGATGTGGCATAACAATGCGACGGACGATATAGGCCTGTGTCATTTTTAGTAGAATGCGCTCTTTGAGACCGTGTCCTCTAAGCGCTACTCTTCTGAATATGCCAGTAACTTGGGCTGCGTAGTTCTCTAACTTTTTGATGGTGTTTGTGTTCTGCTCGCTTGCTTGGAGGACCATTCCTAAGATTCTGATTTCCGCTACGTGTGGAACCGGGTAGTTTTCGACATTTATCTTTATGCCTGCTTTATTTTTCTTATTTTTGGGGTTGTAGATGTATATTTTTAACTTTTGCGGTGAGCAGGATAGATCGCGTTCCGCAGCGTACTCAACCACCTTATTCGCGGCAGCCTGCGTCGCTACCTTTATTTATCCAGAGATATATGTAATCTGCGTGCATGCTAAATTTTAAGTCCGGTATTTGCTTTAGTAGTGGTGTTAAATAGAAAGGGAGACAAGGCAGAGCCTTGTGGCGTTCCCTCGCTACCCAAGGCGACTGTGGGTGATTTGACGCTTTGAAAGTTCATGGTGATTTCTCTGTCTGTGAGGAAGTCTTTGATGTAGTTATAGGTTCTGATTCTAACCCCAATCTCTTGGAGACCTTCGAGCACTCCCTTTTGCTTCACATTGTCAAAGGCTTTGATTACGTCTAATTAGAGAATAGTCTTTATATCCTAAGATTCATTTGTTGTGATATCGTATCTAAGTCTGAGCATCACGTCCTTAGTGCGTAGTGCCGGCCTGAAGCCCACCGTTTCGTGTGATCAGAGGTTCTCTTGCTCCATGTATTTGGTAAGTCTCGTCTGAATTAGCTTACCCATTAGCTTTCCCACGCACGAAGTCAGCGATACGGGTAGTAGGCTTTCTAGTTTTGGCGGCTTTCCCGGTTTGGGTATGAGGACTATACACTAGCATTTTTCCATGCCTGCGGTAGTTGTCAGTCTCTTCATTCCGTATTCACGTATTCTGTCAGGGCTGTGATTGACTCGCCCTGTAGGTTTTTTATAATCGTTTTCAAAAGGTGTCAAAACGCACAGAATGAAAATCGAATGGTTGTTGATGCTGATGAATAAATGTATAGTGTGTAACTGATCAATTAATTGAAATACTTTGAAAAATAAAGCTTGGAGGTTCAAAGGACTCAAACTGCTTAGAATGGAGAGCCAATGTTTGCTGACGTTAAGTATAGATGTAGAAAAGATAAAAACGAGAACTGCACTCAATGAATTTTATTAGTTACAATTCACTTTTTGGGTGGTTATAAACAAAGGCCGCCAATGAGCATACTGCATTCATACTTGATATAAGATACCCCGCGATATTACTTGGTGTAGCCAAAAGTTAATCACAATTAACTAATTAATGGCTAATAACTAAGACCCGAAATTAGTGTACTGGAATCATCATCATCATCATCATCAGCCTGATTATACCCACTGCAGGGCGAAGGCCTCTCCCATATTTCTCCACTTAACCCGGTTCTGTGCTAGCTGCATCCACTTGACCCCTGCGAACTTCTTAATCTCATCCGCCCACCTAACTTTCTGTCTCCCCCTGCTACGCTTTCCTTCCCTTGGAATCCAGTTTGTTACCCTCAGCGACCATCGGTTATCCTCTCTTCGCACTACATGTCCTGCCCATGTCCATTTCTTCTTTTTAATTTCCACTAGAATGTCATTAACTTGAGTTATTTCTCTGACCCACTCTGCACGCTTTCTATCTCTTAATGTTACCCCTACCATTTTTCGTTCCATAGCCCTCTGGGTTGTCCTCAACTTAAGTAGAACTCTCTTGGTTAGCCTCCACGTTTCAGCCCCATAGGTGAGTACAGGCAAGATGCAACTGTTGTACACTTTCCTCTTGAGCGATACCGGTAAGCTGCTAGTCATAATCTGCAAGTGCTTGCCAAATGCGCTCCATCCCAATCTTATTCTTCTTGATATTTCCTTTTCATGGTCTGGATCTGCGGTTACTACCTGTCCTAAGTAGACATATTCGCCTACTATTTCCAGTATTTCGCTACCTAATGTAAACTGCTGTTCCTTCCCGAGGCTGTTGAACATTACCTTAGTCTTCTGCATATTGATTTTCAAGCCTACCATTCTACTTTTTCTGTCTAGGTCATCAATCATTATTTGCAGTTCATCCCCCGAGTTGCTTAGCAAGGCAATGTCATCAGCAAATCGCAGATTACTGAGGTATTCTCCATCTACCCTTATCCCTAACTGCTCCCATTCCAAGTCTCTGAATACTTCCTCTAAACAAGCTGTGAATAGTACTGGGGAGATTGTGTCTCCTTGCCTAACACCTTTCTTTATGGGAATTTTATTGCTTTCTTTATGTAGAACTATGGTTGCTGTGCAGCCACTATATATATCTTCCAGCACTTTCACGTACGGCTCGTCTACCCCCTGATTTCGCAATGCCTGCATCACCGCCGAGGTTTCAACTGAGTCAAATGCTTTTTCGTAATCAATGAATGCTATGTATAAGGGCTGGTTATATTCCGAGCATTTTTCTATCACCTGATTGATGGTATGGATATGATCGATAGTAGAGTACCGTTTCCGAAACCCTGCTTGATCCTTTGCTTGATTGCAGTCTAAGGTTGTCCTGATTCTATTGGCGATTACCTTAGTAAATACCTTATACGTAACAGACAGTAAGCTGATTGGTCTGTAATTTTTAAGGTCCTTAGAGTCCCCTTTCTTGTGAATGAGGATAATGTTTGCATTCTTCCATGCTTCCGGTACCGTCGATGACACCAGGCACTGCGTATACAGGGTGGCCAGTTTTTCTAGCACGATATCCCCCCCGTCCTTCAGCAAATCTGCAGTTATCTGATCCTCTCCAGCTGATTTCCCCCTTTTCATAGTTTCTAGTGCTTTCTTGACCTCGTCCTTCGTCACTGGTGGAACGTCTGACTGTTTTTCCCTACCGCCAATCTCACTACGGTCCTGACTACTTTGGCTACTGTAGAGATCTGTATAGAACTCCTCGGCTACTTTGACTATCTTGTCCATATTAGTGATGACGTTGCCCGCCTTGTCCCTTATCGCATACATCTGGTTTTTGCCTATGCCCAATTTCTTCTTTACCGCTTTAAGGCTTCCCCCGTTCTTTACAGCATGCTCAATTTTCTCCATGTTATACTTCCTTATATCGGCCACCTTGCGCTTATTGATTAGCTTTGATATCTCGGCCAATTCGATCTGGTCTGTTGGATTGGAAGCTTTCATACTCTGCCGTTTCTTAATCAAATCTTTCGTCTCCTTAGACAGCTTACCGGTATCCTCTTTAACTATCCTACCGCCTACTTCTACTGCGCACTCAGTAATGATATCTCTGAAATTATTGTTCATTGCCTCTAGGGTAATGTCGCCATCCTCAGTTAGAGCTGAAAACCTATTCTGTAGCGAGATTCTGAACTCTTCTGCCCTCCCCCTCACCGCTAATTCGTTGATGGGTTTCTTTCTTACTAATCTATTGCGTTCCTTCTTCAGATTTAGGCTAATTCGGGACCTCACCATCCTATGGTCACTACATCGAACTTTCCCGATTACCTCTACATCCTGCACAATGGCGGGGGTTGAACACATTATGAAGTCGATTTCATTTTTAGTCTCTCCGTTAGGACTTTTCCATGTCCATTTCCGGTTCTTCCGTTTGCTGAAGAAGGTATTCATGATTCGTAAGTTATTGCGCTCTGCAAACTCAACTAGTAACTCCCCCCTGCTATTCCTAGAACCAATGCCATAGTCACCTACTGCCTTGTCTCCTGCCTGTTTTTTCCCTACCTTGGCATTGAAGTCGCCCATTAGTACAGTATACTGCGTCTTTACTTTTCGCATTGCCGATTCTACATCTTCATAGAAGCTTTCAACTGCCTGGTCATCATAACTACATGTAGGTGCATAGGCCTGTACAACCTTCAGTTTATACCGCTTATTAGGCCTAATTACGATGCCTGCAACCCTCTCATTAATGCTATAGAATTCATCTATATTACCCGCTATATACTTATTGACAAGAAAACCTACCCCTAGTTGTCGCCTCTCTGGTAAACCTCGATAACACAGTACATGCCCATCCTTCAATACAGTATATGCCTCATTCGGCCTCCTAACCTCACTAAGCCCTATGACATCCCATTTCATGCCCTCTAGTTCCTCTAACAGCACTGCTAAACTAGCTTCACTAGCAAGGGTTCTAGCATTAAACGTTGCCAGGGTCAGTTTCCAATGGCGGCCTGTCCAGCGGAGCCAGGCTTTCTTAGCACCCCCTGCTGCGTCACAGGTCTGACCGCCGCCGTGGTCAGTTGTTCCGCAGCCGCTGGTGACTGAGGGCCGGGGTTTTATGGAGCTTATCATAGGAGGTTGTGGCCAATTACTGCACCAGGGTGGCCAACTCCTGTTCTGGTGAGGGAGTGCGTTGCCGGAGGTGTTCACCGGCATCAGGTCGCACCCCAAACCTGTATATGCAATTCCATCGACACGCGGATTTTTTTTTTTTTTTGTCATCCGGTGGAGAATTGCGCGGCACCGGGATTTGAACCCCGGTCCTCTTGCATGCGAGGCGGATGTTCTACCGCTACGCCACCGCTGTTAGTTGGAATATACCACATAAAAGCTACCCTGTGATATATGACTTGGTGTAACTTAAAGTTCAAGCTTTAATCAGAACTAGATAACAGTTCCTAATTAAAGCCGGTAATTAATGTACTGCAAACATCCTCGCTATAAGCTGTCCAATGATATATAACTTCATGCTATAGCCTGAAGTTCAATATTTATTCAAAGTTAATTAAATAATGACAATTAATAAATACTGGCAATTAGTGCATTGCGATAGTGCCACACATGAGCTATCCTGTAATGCATGACTTGGCATTGTAGCCTTAAGTTTAATTGTTATTCGTAATTAATGGCAAATAACAAAGACCGGTAATTAGTCGATTGCAATTGTGATGAATATAATCTATCCTGTGATATATGACTTGGCATAGCCTAAATTACAAGTGTTAATCACAATCATCTAATTAACACTCATTACCTATATTAACTAAAATCACCACTAGCTAGTTAGCAGTTCCTGACTAAAGCGCCAATTAGTGCAGTGCAATCATACTCTGCATAAGCTATCCAATTATATAGGACGATGCTGTAATCTGAAGTTTAATATTTAATCACAGTTCATTGAATAACGATAATTAACAAAGACCGGCAATTACTGCATTGCAATCGTGATGGATGTTAGCTATCCTGTGATATATGACTTGACATAGCCTATATTTCAAGTGTTAATCACAATTAACTAATTAACGGTGATTAACTACCATGAACTAATCTAAATTTCAAATATTAATCACCTTTAACTAGTTAGTACTTCTTAACTAAATCGGCAATTAGATTAGCGCAAACGTGCTCTGTATAAGCTATCTACTGATATATGGCTTGATGCTATAGTCTGTAGCTACTTTTAATCATAAAATTTAAATAATACCAATTAACAAATACCGGCAATCCAGTGTATTGTAATTGTGCTGGATATAAGCTATCCTCTGATATATGACTTGGCGTTGCAGCGTAAAGTTCAAGTGATAATCACGATTATCTAATTGACAGTGATTAGCTAAAATTAACTAAAGGAGAGTTCAAATGTTAATCACAATTAACTAGTTAAGAGTCCTTAACCAAACCGGCAATTAGTGTAGTGCAAACATGCTCCGTATAAGCCATCTAATGATATATGACTTGATGCTAAAGTAAGAAGTTCAATTTTTAATAACAGTTAATTAACGAATTGCATGTAATTAACAATTTCAAATAGTCAATCGCAATTATAGTCGACGCAAGGTATCCAACGATGTATTACTTGATATTGCAGCGCAAAATTCATTTCTATTCAGAATTAACAAATTTAACTATTGTACCTACAATAATTTTATTGCTATTATACTCGACATAAGCTTTCAATGAGACGAAAAATGGTAGGGTAACATTAAGAGATAGGAAGCGTGCAGAGTGGGTCCGAGAAATAACTCAAGTTACCGACATTCTAGTGGAAATTAAGAAGAAATGGGCATGGGCAGGACATGTGCGAAGAGAGGATAACCGATGGTCGCTTACGGTAACAAACTGGATTCCAAGGGAAGGAAAGCCTAGCAGGGAACGGCAGAAAGCTAGGTGGGCGGATGAGGTTAAGAAGTCGCAGGGGTCAGGTGGATGCAGCTAGCACAAAACCGGGTTAATTGGAGACACATGGGAGAGGCCTTCGCCCTGCAGTGGGTTTTGAATTGGATTGGTACTGAGGCTTCTCCTTTTTACCAGGTGGACCAGAAAGGTCCTAGCCAAGTCAATTCCCTACTGTGACGGAGTCTGTCCCGCCCTGGCGCAACGGCACCAACACTATTTATCTGTATGTCTTATTCAGTTCTCAAGGCGTCGTTCGGTTGTCTCCACAGCCACAGCCATCTCATCTCGCTGTGTCGCATCGCTGTCCACCGCAGCGTCTCCTTGCGGCTCTCCAGACGTGAACCCCAGCGCCTGCGGCAAAGTTGACCCGCTAAGCTGACATGGCATGAGCACTTAGCAAGTCAACACAATATGTTCGATCGTCTCTGTCTCCCGCCCGCACACAGCACACAAGGCATCCGCGTTGTCCTTGCCCTCGATCCGCGCGTGCCATTTCTTCGTGCGCAGCACCCCCGCACGGGCCTCAAAAAGCAGGGCGCTCCCCAGGGAGTTGTCATAAAACAGCTCCTGAGTGATGTCCCTCTTGTGCGTGGAGTACATACCAAGAGCCGACTTGGCCGCTGCACCAGTTCGCCACCGCCTGGTATCCGCCGCTGCCACGTGTTCACGCACCTTCGAAGTAGTCCAACAGGTGTCTTTAGTGTTTGTCACAGTTGGCAGTGGTACCGCATACTTTACACTCAGTTCATGTACCCTCCTCTTCCAGCGTGTGCATACTCCGCAGTGCAAAAGGCAGCGGCGTTGTACTCGATGAACCCAGCGGTCAGCCACCAGAGTCCACGAACGCATTTCAAAAGTAATCTTGGCTACTGCCTCCCGGGCCTCGAAGGAGGAACAACCAACATCACCCTGCACCGCCTCGTTGGGGGATGAACGATGAGCTTTCAGTGCCCGTCTTCCCACCTCTATCTGCCCTCGCTCCATAAATTCCCGCGTCGAGGACGTGGTACACAACACTGCATTTGGATATGTCAGACCTGGCAACATCCTCGCCTTCCATATGATGCGTAGGACCTGCATTCTATTGAACGACCACAACGCTTGGCTTAACGGATTGGTTCTGAGGCTTCCCTTTTTTTACCAGGTGGACCAGACAGGTCCTAGCCAAGTCAATTCCCTACTGTGACGGAGTCTATCCCGCCCTGGCGCAACGCCACTAACACTTATCTAGTATGCCTATCCAGTTCTCAAGGCGTCGTTTGGTTCTCTCCACAGCCACAGCCCTCTCATCCCGCTGTGTCGCATCACTGTCCACCGCAGCGTCTCCTTGCGGCTGTCCAGACGTGAACCCCAGCACCTGCGGCAAAGTTGACCCGCTAGGCTGAGATGGCATGAGCACTTAGCAAGTCAACGCAATATACTCGATCGTCTATGTCTCCCGCCCGCACACCGCACACAAGACATCCCCGTTGTCCTTGCCCTCGATCCACGCTTGCCATTTCTTCTTGCGCAAGGTATAGTCAGGCTGATGATGATGATGATGAAGCTTTCAATTTATATAGCAGTTGAAGTATGGTAGTTAGAGTAAAACACAACTACACAGTGGCCATCGGCACTTCATCTATACATCAGGTAGACGATGCTCATCAACCACGTATCATGCACATTGAAACAATGCGTCGGCTATCGATATTTTCTACTAAGGAATGTTATTGTGGTTTAATTACCAAGCTGTGATCCCCACAAAAATCCACGTAATGTTCATTATCGGTTAATTCGGCCAATTTCTCCTCTTGACTCACCCAGGTTTTACATATACAAAGCGTGCCACTCCTAAGCTGGGGACCAAAATCGCGGCCCACCAAGCTTAAAGGTAGTTTTTGGCCAACATCGGAAACCCTGGCAGGAGATGTCACCACCTTAAGCCGGGCGCCGCTCCGAAACATCGTCATCATCATCAGCCTGACTATACCCACTGCAGGACGAAGGCCCCTCCCATATTTCTCCACTTAATCCGGTTCTGTGCTAGCCATAGAGTTCCTTAACTCTATGGTGCTAGCTGCATCCACTTGACCCCCGCGAACTTCTTAACCTCATCCACCCACCTAACTTTCTGCCGCCCCCTGCTACACTTTCCTTCTCTTGGAATCCAGTTTGTTACCCTAAGCGACCATCGGCTATCCTCTCTTCGCACTACATGTCCTGCCCAAGCCCATTTCTTCTTCTTAATTTCCATTAGAATGTCGGTAACTTGAGTTATTTCTCTGACCCACTCTGCACGCTTCCTATCTCTTAATGTTACCCCTACCATTTTTCGCTCCATAGCCCTCTGGGTTGTCCTCAACTTAAGTAGAACTCTCTTGCGAAACATGTAGGTTCCCTAGTGCGCGCAGTAGTGTGTCCTCTGTCGGCTCGGGCGATAGTTTCGCGCAACGGAGAAAGCTGTGCGCCGCCGTCTCGTCTTCGCTCCCACATGCCCTGCACATCGCCGCCTGTGCTTCTGGGGAGGGGTCGAAGCGACGGCGGTAGGTCAAAGCGCGGAGTGGATGGATGGATGGATGGATGGATGGATGGATGGATGGATGGATTGGATAGATGGATGGATGGATGGATGGATGGATGTGAATGGAATGGATGGATGTGAATGGATGGGATGGAATGGATGAATGTGAATGGATGGATGTGAATGGATGGAATGGATGGGATGGATGGCATGGATTGGATAGAATGGAATGGATGAATGGAATGGATGGAATGGGATGGAATGAATGGATGGATGGATGCGAATGGATGTGGATGGATGAGATGGATGGATGTGAATGGATGGGATGGATGGAATGGGATGAATGGGATGGGATGGAAAGTATGGAATGGAATGGAACGGACGGACGGATGGATGGATGGATGGAATGGAATGGATGGATGGATGAATGGATTTATGGATGGATGGATGGATGGATGGACGGACGGACGGATGGATGGATGGATGGAATATTGGCCTCGAGATCTAGCATTGTCGCCACCTTGCGGCGAAACCTAGTCAGTGTGGATGCGTTTTCGCGTCGCGTGCCAGCCCGCAGTGATTTACGCGTGCGCATGTGGCGTGTACAGGAGTGTTTTTTGTGTTTCGCGGTTTCTGTGAGATTTTGCTTACCTATATGCCTCTTGCAAAATAAATATGAACAGTCTATAACCCCACGCTTCATTAAAAATATATACTTATCCGTATCGAGCATGTCATGCTTGGATAAGCACATCATCCATAGCGTTCTTCGGCGTTTGAGATCCTTTCACATGCAATGTCTCAAACGCAGGGGCACTGTTGTTACCGCCATGTCAAAGCAAAACAGGTCGCTGCCGTCAATAAAAGTTAATGCAAACGCTCAGAAATCGCATATTCCCGTTTCTGTTTGGAATACTGCAGCTACTAAAACATATGCCATCGCATACTGCTTCATATAGCAGAACGCAGTTTGAACAGGCCACTCTATGCCTGCTATGCCTTCTGTATGCACGATAGAGTTGTGCGAGTACTTTTTTATTTTTTGCTTTCAAACCTCTGTCGCAGTGTCTCAATGGCAAGGGCGCTCGACGGCTGATTTCAAGAACGGTGGATTCAATCACAACCGTTTCGAAAGGCGCTCCTCTGCTGTGGGATTTGACTGCACAATAAACAATCCCACGTGGTAAATGTGGTGTTAATAATGAAAATCATCCGTCATAGCCGATGCCGCTTTCATGCATTAAATTTTGTTGTTGTTGAAGGCTTCTGTGCATCCGTAAAAGTTTTAGTGAGCCCATTTTGCTGAGAAATGCTCGAATGTTTGGGAAACATATTCCCTGCACCTAATTTTTCCCCTTGTAGTGTCACACCAACGCTCGGTGATTGTCGATGGTGACAAAGACGACGAGCGTATGTCGAAAGGCGCGTGCTAAAAAAAAGAAGACGGCAGACAAAAGACGAAGACGCAAGAGACTGACGCGCTAGTTAAACGGTCGACCTGAACACCGACCTGAGCTTCAACGCACCCTTACATTTGGTGGAGGCTGCTCTTCGTTCACTCCTCTCACGCTGGAGCTTCGCAGCCGCACACTCGCTCCGCCATCCGCTATGCCTGAGGCAACAAGCCAGACCGCCACTCCACACTCGACTGATCCCACCGCTTCCCCTACCATCTTGTGCTCTGGTGGGCTTCGCCAGCGTGACCCCAGCTTTTTCAGGGGCGCCGACGACCAAGATGTAGACGATTGGCTATCCTCCTACGAACGCATAAGCGCCTACAACAAGTGGGACGACACTTTTTTCTCCCTGGGATAATTGTAGTGTCACACCAACGCTCGGTGATTGTCGGAAATTCCCTTCAGGATTTTGGTGATCTTGTCAGCTTCGGACATACAAGGATCAACAAGTCTACAAAGATCCACAATGTCCTCTACGTAGCTGGTGAACGTTTCATCGGGATTCTGAGCGCGGGCTTCGAGGCGTTGTTCGGCGCGCAGTTTGCGCACAGCGGGGCGGCTGAACACCTCGGAAAAGCTCGTTTTGAAGGCCGACCAGGTGGGTAGGTCGGGTTCATGGTTGCGGAACCATAAATTTGCTGCATCGGTCAGGTAAAAGAGGACGTTGGCTAACTTCGTGGTGTCGTCCCACTTGTTGTAGGCGCTTACGCGTTCGTAGGAGGATAGCCAGTCGTCTACATCTTGGTCTTCGGCGCCACTGAAAAAGCTGGGGTCACGCTGGCGAAGCCCACCAGAGCACAAGATGGTAGGGGAAGCGGTGGGATCAGTCGAGTGTGGAGCGGCGTTCCTGGCCATGTCGCCCGGCTTTGTCGCCAGCGCACGCAGTCATACCGCAATAACCCCCGCCTGTACAATTACAACTACAGTTCAAACTTTGAACCTTCCCCTCCCCCTGTCCCTGCTGGCACTTCTGCGGACTCATTTTATCCTGACCGTTCCTCCCACTCCTCCCGTCGATCGCCGTCGTTCCCTCTCGCCGCTGCGCCGTCGCTCTCCTGCTGGCCCGGAGGAAAACTAACAGCCGCAGTTCCGGAGGAAAGAACTGCGTTTTCCTCTACTTGTGCAAGTCCTCCGTCTTCCCCGACCAAAGTTATCGAAGTATTTGCTGATGGCGTCGCAGTTCTCGCTCTTGGGGACACTGGCGCCGCTGTGTCTGTTATAAGTGCCAACCTTTGCCGCCGACTTCGTAAAGTTACGACGCCTGTTTCGAACTTTTTTCTCCGAACTGCCAGCTCACATCACATTCAACCGCTTGCGGCGTGCACAGCTTGAATTGTCATTCAGGGTGTTTTGTATGTTGCCGAATTTCTTGTGCTGCCTCACTGCTCTCACGAACTGATTCTGGGTTGCGACTTTCTCACCAGTCATCATGCGATTATTGATTGTGCCCGAGCCAGCATCGAATTGCCTCCGCTTTCACCGGCCGCCTCGTCTGACACACCGCTCCACGTCGATAAGATAACTGTGGCCGAAGATACTGACATCCCCGTCTGCTCTACCGTCCTCGTGCCCGTTTCCTGCGCCGGCTTTTCTGATTCGACAGTTCTTTTCACTCCGACTCACGCCGCTAATCGTCGCCATTGCTTAGTCCTGCCTTTCGCCCTTCTCACTTTCTGTGGTGACTACAGCGCCATATACGTCCCTAACCCGTCGCCTTGTCCGTCAACGCTTTTTCGGGGAGAACGTCTTGGTCATGTCGAGTCCTTTGATGACGCTATGACATCTGCCGTCTCAGAAGACCCAACCCCACTGCAGCTCGATACTATTGACTTGCCCGCTTCTGTACAGAACGACGACTCCACTGCAGCTTTTTCTGGCTGTCTGGATGCCAGCCTTTCAGCAGATCAACGCGACCAGCTCGTCAGCTTCCGTTCCTCATTCGACCTTCCTCGGACATCTTTGGGGCGCACATCCGTAGTCACTCACTGCATCGAACCGGTACGCACGCCCCGGTACGCCAGCGCCCTTATCGGGTATCGGCTGCTGAACGTCAAGTTATCACCGAGCACGTTAATGACATGCTTCAGCGTGGCGTTATCCAGCCTTCGCACAGCCCTTGGGCTTCTCCAGTTGTTCTCGTGAGGAAAAAGGATGGCTCTATACGATTCTGTGTTGATTACAGGCGTTTGAACAAGATAACGCGAAAAGACGTATACCCCCTTCCACGTATTGACGACGCTCTCGATTGCCTTCAAGGTGCCGATTTCTTTTCATCTCTGGATCTTCGCTCGGGCTACTGGCAGCTGACCCATGGCAGCTGACGATCGACCAAAAACCGCCTTTGTGACACCTGATGGTCTCTATGAATTTAACGTCATGCCGTTTGGATTGTGCAACGCGCCGGCCACCTTCGAGCGCATGATGGACACAATTCTGTGCGGACTCAAGTGGCATGACTGTCTTTGTTACCTGGACGATGTTTTGTTTTCAAAAGATTTTACGTCACATTTGGACCGTCTCGAGCGTGTGCTAAAGTGTTTGACTGATGCCGGCCTGCAACTAAATTTGAAAAAGTGCTGCTTCGGGGCTCGCCAGCTTCCTATATTGGGACACGTTGCTTCGAAAGACGGTGTTCGTCCAGATCCTGCGAAACTCCGTGCAGTAGCTGAGTGTCCACGCCCAACTTCTCTAAAGAAGCTGCGTAGTTTTATCGGGCTGTGTTCGTATTTTCGTCGCTTCGTCCGCAATTTCGCTTCGATCATCTCGCCGCTGACTGATCTCCTTGCCGGTGACGCCATTCTTTCGTCTTGGACATTCGACAGTGATGAGGCCTTTTCGACGCTTCGGCGCCTTCTAGTGTCGCCTCCGATTCTCCGCCATTTTGACCCTGCGGCGCCTACCGAAATTCACACTGATGCCAGCGGTGTAGGTCTCGGCGCTGTCCTTGCACAACGAAAGCCCGGCAACCCAGAGTACGTTGTTGTTTATGCCAGCCGTACCTTAACAAAGGCCGAAAAGAATTATTCTGTAACCAAAAAGGAGTGCTTGGCCATCATTTGGGCCATTGGGAAGTTTCGCCCATATCTCTACGGTCGTCCCTTTTCTGTTGTTACGGACCATCACGCACTCTGCTGGTTGTCCACCCTTAAAGATCCATCCGGCCGTCTTGCTCGTTGGGCCCTTCGCTTACAAGAGTACGACATTCAGGTCACCTACCGGTCTGGCCATAAGCATTCTGATGCCGACGCCCTGTCTAGGTCACCTCTTCAATGTGGCTTTGACTCGACAGCTATCACCGTAAGTGACTCATTTTCGCTAGAAATTGCCGTCATGCCCAATGAACAAAGGCAAGACCCTTGGATCGCTTCTCTTCTCACGCTTTTATCTACACCTTCTCTGCGCCCAGCTTCACGAACGCTTCACCGCCAAGCTCGTCATTTTTCCATCCGCGACAGCATGCTTTACCGCCGAAATTACCTTTCCGACGGACGCAAGTGGCTCCTTGTCATTCCTCAGCATCTCCGTTAGGAAATATGCGCCGCTTTTCACGCCGATCCTCAGTGTGCCCACGCCGGAGTGTTGAAAACTTACACTCGTCTTCGCCTCCGCTATTACTGGCAGGGTATGTACCGCTTCGTGCGTCATTACGTTCGCGCATGTCAGGGATGCCAACGCCGCAAAAACCCTCCACACCACTCCACCGTTCCGATGCAGCCCTTGCCCTGCCCCAGCCGACCTTTCGATCGTGTTGGTATTGATCTTTACGGGCCACTACCAGTCACTCCAGCTGGTAACCGCTGGGTCATCGTGGCTGTTGACCACCTCACCCGCTACGCAGAAACATCTTCTTTACCTTCTGCGTCGGCGCCAGACGTTGCGTCTTTCGTCCTGCACCATCTCGGTCTGCGCCACGGTTCACCTAAAGAATTGCTCAGTGACCGTGGCCGTGTTTTTCTTTCCAAGACCATTGAAGCCCTTCTTCAGCAGTGCCGCATTGTCCACCGTTCTACCTCGGCCTGCCATCCGCAGACAAATGGCATGACGGAACGTTTTAACCGCACCTTAAGTGACCTGCTGGCCATGTATGTCTCGTCCGACCATTCAAACTGGGACCGGCTTCTCCTATTCTTCACGTACGCTTATAATACTGCCATACAAAGCACGACCGGCTTCTCCCCCTTTTTTATTCTATACGGCCGTGAACCCACCTCAACTATGGACACGATACTTCCTTATCGCCCTGACCCCTCCTAAGCGACCACCGTCTCTCAAGCAGCAGCATATGCAGAAGAATGTCGCCAGTTGGCCCGCTCATTTACAACCCAGAACCAAGGTCGCAAGCAGTTCCTTCGAGCACCGTCTTGTCCAGCTCCTTCATACAGCACAGACTCCCTCGTGTGGCTTTGGGTTCCTGCCAACCCTTCCGGCCTCTCTACCAAACTTGCTCCCAAATACCATGGCCCATATCGGGTTATTTGCCAGACCTCTCCGGTGAACTACGTTATAGAACCGCTTGTACCGACACCGGATATGCGTCGCCGCGGGCGTGAAAGAGTGCACGTTCACCGCCTCAAGCCCTGTTACGACCCGCCTGTTGTGTCCACACCATGAGTCGGCAGGATGCCTCTTTTTTTCTCCCGGGGATAATTGTAGTGTCACACCAACGCTCGGTGATTGTCGACGGTGACAAAGACGACGAGCGTATGTCGAAAGGCGCGTGCTAAAAAAAAGAAGACGGCAGACAAAAGACAAAGACGCAAGAGACTGACGCGCTAGTTAAACGGTCGACCTGAACACCGACCTGAGCTTCAACGCACCCTTACACCCTAAATATTACATAATACAACTAATTAATGTACTTTACTGGTAGCCTATTATAATCATTATAATCCCTGTTCGTCCAAGTTCTGTCTTCCGAGCAAACTCGTCGTTTCTGACAAGGGGAGTAAAACAGCTTCATGCGGGCTTAAATATCAGTGTTTAGTTCGGGAATAAATACACCTTTATAGTCGCATGAAAAGATGATCTCCATTTCGGAATGGTTTTATATCCGGCATCTGTTTTGGAAGCAACCCTAATAATTTACTTCGCATGAGATTTAGTCACTGCTAAATAACTAGGGATAAAGAGATTTTCAGCCTGTAAAATTGCTTCCCAAAACATGACAGTGCCCATGCGCAGTTTATAACGATGTCTCCTCAGCGAGTAATTCGTAGCTTGCACTTTAACGTTACTGAAAATTAATCTGTGATTATTGTAAATTCTGTCAAGTGTGTAAAAGTTCACTCACATGGTGAAATTTATTGGCATTGCAAAACAAAATAATTACACTACTAATTTACCGTTATATATTAACATCACACACATCAGAAATCCCTTATACTTCCCTCGGTTTCAGGAAATCGTTGACAGTTAGTGGCGCATGCAGTAATACACTATCGCATTCTATGACAGTGGCCGCAAAAAGCATCCGTGTGTTTGTGAGCTCGGCAAATTCAATCCACTCAGCGCTGTACACGGGAACAATCAGCTTTCCTGTGCGGCGAGATTTCCTGTATAGTGTCGGCGTGATCTCATTTTTGGTTGATACTTGTGCGTGGTTGTCTGGGCGAAAGTTGATGTGAGCTCAGTCTAAAGCAACTCGCCATGCAGTGCGCTGCCAGTGCTATATTTAACCTCCTCAATCCTCGAGTCAAGTACGATATAATGAACCAGGCTTTCTCGATTCAATCTAAAGTACTGCAGGTATCTGTGTGGGCTTGACACTAAATTCGTCGGTCTCACTCGCATGAGACACGCGCAAACTGTTTAAACGTCGATAAGAAAAACAAAGCTGTCATAGGCAAGCGCAAGCATTAGGCGCGTGAGCGCAGTACAGCGCCAGAAACATGCTAAGTAAATCTAGAAGTCTGGTGGTTGCGTGCTTTGTTTTCCTAAAATCCGCTCTTCTTCTGCTGCATTGGCGAAATCCTTGGATTTTTTTGTAATATTGCAGAAATACTGCAGAAGACACGTTTTCACCGCCAACAAACCCGCCGTAAACTCGGAAGCAGACCTACGCAGCGTGCGTTTCAGCGAGCGCCGCCGGCTGCCGATCCACACCACCGGAGTGACGGTGGCGCCACCTCTAGGTCGATCTCGCAGCGAATAGGAGCGTCCCCTTTGAAACGGGGTGGTAGCAGTTGCTATCATGCTCATTTTTCCCGCGATATATTTATTGTTTTAGACTTGTTTACTATACTACCATCATTCTGTTTGTTGCATTTTTGTTTCTACATTGCAAACATTATGTCACTTTTTTGCTTTTAAGCCAGCAATCTTCCAGTCGTTTTTTTTTTTTTGCTAGCTTCCACAGCAGGTTTATTCCCCCGGCCACTGCTATCTCTAAACCCTAGAGCTTGAGGAAGAGGGACTGCGCTTCCATCAACTTCCGGATGGATACCATTACATTCGAGTATAATATGGTCAATTGTTTCAGTGGAGTTACCACATACTGCACTGCGTCATTTTCATTGTTAAATTTCTTTTTGTAGCTGCATGTTCTAAGGCACTCTGATCTAGCTTCAAAAAGTAGGGCACTGCCTCTTGAGTTATCAAAGAAAGCTTCCTTCCTGATCTGCCTTTTCCACTTTCGGTATAATTCCACATTCTGTTTCTTTTCCATCGAATTTATCCAATTTTTACCTTCTGTGTTTTTCACCTGTTGCTTAATGCTCTTTATTTCTCTGTCCTTGTTACTAGCATACTTACTAGTTAGTTTCCTAGTTCTTTTCCTCCATTGTGAGTCAACGCTTTTTAGGTACAGGTATTTAAATACTTTAGCTGCCCATCTGTTACTGTCCAATTTCCTCAGGCGTTCCTCGTATAATATTTTGCTCTGAGCTTCCCGTACTTCGAAAGATGTCCAGCCCATATTTCCCTGTACTGCCTCATTTGTGGTTTTGCCATGAGCACCTAGTTCTAATCGGCCGACGGCTCTCTTATTATTTCTAATGTCGACTGTAACTCTGAACAAAACCGCATTTTCGAAAGTAAGCCCGGACACCATAATTCCTTTCCAAATACCAAATACTCAGAACCTCATACCTGTTGTATCCCCCCAATGCCCTATGCTTCCTTATCCAGACATAACTTCGCTATTTTGCCTTAAGTGATTGCTCATGCTTTCCAATGTATTGAAATCCTTCGTTTACCCATACATCGAGATATTTATATTCTTCTACTTATTTCATGGTCTTGTATTTTAAGACCCAGATCAGTTGAGCCGTCGAAAATCATCAGACCCGACTTAACTGCGCTGAAACTGAAGCCTAGAGCGTCCTCTTCGTATCCGCAATACTTCACTAGAGTTTGCAATTCTTCCTGACTCTCAGCTAGCAGCACAATATCGTCTGCATACATCAAACCGGGAGGCGCTGCTCTACCGCCTTTCTACCTAATCTATTAAAAGGTTAAAACCTAGGTTACTTTCTTGTATCCTCCGTTCCAGGTTTATCATATAAAGCATGAACAGCAGCGGTGATAGAGGACAGTCTTGTCTTAATCCTTTGCATACTTTGACATCCTCCGTACTTCTTATCCCTTCCCACGTAATTTCTACTTCGTTATCCCGGTATATTTCCTGTAGGAACTCTATTATCTCATAACCGATACCTTCTTTTAATATGTTCCACAGGAGTTCCCTGCTTACGTTGTCGTACGCCCCGTTTATGTCCAGGAAGGCCAAATACAAAGGTCTATTTTCCACTCTAGATATTTCGATGCATTTGGTAAGCACGAATTTAAGCGCCTACCATTTCTAAAGCCGTTTTGAAGTTCTCCGAGTATCTTGTTACTTTGTACCCATGCTTGCACCTTTAATTTCACCGCCTGCATGGTCAACCTGTACATAACAGATGTTATAGTAATCGGCCTGTAGGATTTTATGTGCATCCTGCCTCCTTTCCCTCTACAAATCAAATTCATTTTACTCTGCCGCCAACTGTCCGGAATTTGCTTATTCGTTAAGACTGTTTCCAAAGCTTTTATAACGTTTCCTTACTTCTTGGACCCAGTTCATTAATTAGCTTGATCAGAATTTAATCTATTCCTCTAGATGTGTATTTAGGAATATTTTTTCAGCATTTTTCCAGTTTAGATTGGTCAGTTCTAAGCTGCTTTGTATTCTGCTATCTTGTGTTGCTTCCTGATTTGAGGAGATTATCCTATCGTCGCTCTTAAATGACTCGGCTATAACTGATGTAATGTAGTTCACTGCGTTGACTCCCTTTAAACAATTTCCCTAGTTATCTTGAATCCGGTCCTACTTTCTTTGACTCTTTTTACCTAGCCAGCTTTTATGGTTCCAGAATTTTCTTGGTCCGCCTCTAGAGGCATCGTGTATATCAGCCATCCAGCAGTCGGTGGACTGTTTATTTTACTTTGGACGAGGGCCTGTACATCAAGTTTCTTTTGTCGATATATGATTCCTATTTTTGGTTGATTCCCTCCTGAGATACCTGTGCTTTCTTTGCCTCTCGGTGTTCCCTTGAGCGGCCCGTCGTTGTTCAATGGCTTCCCTGATTTCCTTATTCCAGCAGCTCCGTGGCTTCCTCTTTCTATTCCAGTGGTTTGCAACCTTAACCTCCTTAATTTTCCTCTTTATGAGTAGTTCTACCTGTTCATAATCTCAGTCTTCCATGGGGCTATGTCTGCTGCTATCTGCGTATTTGATCGTCGTTTAAGTTAGCGTGTACTTTTTGTCTAAGTTTCATTTCTCTTTTCATCAAGGGCCCCATCTGCAGACTAATACGTTTATGATCACTTCCCAGACTACACTCCCCTTCTTCGTCTATTTCCATTTTTGTGACCTTGCTATGAATTCCCTGCGACATTAGGCAGTAGTCAATGGTCGCCTGCCTGTTGGGAAGTTCCCACGTGATTTGTCCTTCACATTTTGTTTCTCTATTTACTGTAACTAGGTCGTGTCGCTCAGAGATCTAGCGTTAGCTTCCCGTTACAATGCACTTTGTACTTTTCTTTCTCGACCTCCTCCTTGCCATTTTCGGGGGCTCAGCCTCCATTATTACACTTTCTTCTGCTTCACTTCTAACTACCTCTGTGCACGGAGTCTTCGCGGACCACCTAAAAAAGCTACAGCCCTGCCTGCAAAGCGCCAACCGATCTTTGCTCCCACCCTTCAGTTAAAATGAATGCCATCTCGCTGAAAAGCACTGCCAAAACCTTCTTTATGCACCTCCCTGTTTACCTCAACCACTTGGAAACGCTTCTCCAGGCTTAACTTTCTTATGTCCTGATTAACTGTCACCACGTCCTTTTTCAGCTTTCCGTTCGATCCTAGCACCTCTGGTACTTTGCATACAACTATCTGCACTTGCTGTGTTATCTCAATGATATAGTCAACTCCTTTAGCTAAACTTTTCACCAGTCCTGCAGCGTCACCATTTAGGACATCGTTTAGCCCCACAGCTACTATCAACATATTGCGCTGTGCGGAATTTTTCAACAGCCAATTTTTGCACTTTCAGCACTGCCCTCATTGTCATCCCTGGGAAGGTTCCAACTAACACTCGCTTATCGCTCTTTACACGTTCCATGATATCTCGCTTGCATCTGCTCATGTTAAGAATCCCCGGCGATAAGCACCTGGGCCTTCTCTCTCCCTCTCCCAACTGTTGGCTCCTGCTTTCGGTTATCTGTGTCCTTCTCTCTGGGATTTTCATTCTTCCTTCCTACTTCCTATTTTTCCGACTTCTTAGTACCTGCTTCTAAATAACTCTGTTGGTTCGGATCCGCCTGACCTACTTTGCTTACGCCTTCCATGCCAGTGCTGGTCCCAGCCACGTGGCTCGCACTGGAATGACCGTCCTCGTTGTTTCCAAGGGCAAAGTGGGCCATTTTTTTTTTTTTTTTCATTTGAGGAAGCTGTTCTAGCAGTTTCTGATTTTCTGCCCTTAATAAACCTACTTCATTTTCTGAATCATCCACAGGAGACACTAAACCACCCTTTTCTCGATCAAATCTATCTAGGCGCGCACTCAGCACCCAACACCGACACAAAGAGTCACTGCCTTCCGCTTCATCTGCTAAGTCAAAACTCGTTTCCTTGAGATTAACCTGCGCCTCACACTGAGTACCTTTACGTTCTTTTGATTGCACACCATAAGCATGTATCAACTGAACTATTTCAACTACGAATTCTCGGAAAATACAAACTGCAAAAGGAAGACACAAAAACGACTAACAAACACGCGTTAAAATAAATTTTGCGAATGCCAATCGCCTAGAAAAGAAGTATTTATCTAAACAAAATAGTTAAAGAATGAACGCCGAGAAAACCTAGCTGCCGGCACGAAAAACCAGGCCGCTAGGACAAAGAGGTAAAATGTATTCTTTAGGCTGCACCTAACCTAGCTAGCTCAAAACGAAATGAAGTTAATAAAAGAAAGAACTCATCTATTTGACGCTTTCGAAAGCTCCCGCTGTCGCCTGTTCGTCTGTTTCCGGTAGCCACGTGCAATCGGAGTGTCAACGGGCTGCGCTGCCATCTGCCGCTTTCCTCCCGAGGTGGTGGTGGTGGTGGATACTATGATGATGGGCGATGGGGTACTGGGCACGACGTATGCCAGCCTGAGCTAGCGGCAGCACTCTTGGTGCCCAGGGGAATGGGGTAGGGGAAGGTTGGGAGGGGAGGGGGGAGGACGCGCGAGCAAGTCCGCAGAGTCGGGGGCCGAAGAGCGGCAGCACTGCGACGAGGTCCGCAGAACACAGAGGGCTATCCTGGGCGCTCAGCGGGTAGCACACAGAAAAAGCACAGCCACTACAAGTCGGAGACCAGTGCAGGGTCGGCTTTGATGCGAGCAGCGTGCTGCTCGGCAAGCGTCCTTTTCCTGTCACAGATCAGAACGCCGGGGTGACTGCAGAGGGTCTGCAGTACGCTGCCACGTCGGAGAGTCCGGGTGGCAGTTGAGATGACCGCTGGGAAACCGCTGCCGTGGCAGCGGCGCGGCGGGTAGGGGGCAGCTCGGAAGATGGCCCTCCTAGGCCCATGTGCGAGAAGTACACGGGACACTGCCTTTTGGAAAATCCTTGAGGCAGCGGTAGGGACCGCAGTGGTACCTCAGCCGAAGCTGAGGCGCGGCAGGTGACGCTGGAAGGACCACCGGGAAGGGCGGCGCGTCGAGGCCCGAGAGCAGGAAGATCCCGGGATTGCTGCCGAAGCAGCAGGGAGGGCCGCAGAAGCGGCAGGTGACGCTGGATGCGTGGAGGCCCGCGAACCTTGCGGTCAGCGGGAAACTGGCATGGGCCAGCAGGACTGCGCCCCCGAAGGAGCAGCAGGGAGCCTTGGCGAAGAACCACGAGTCCGTTCCAGCACTGGGGCTCGCCTCGGGCGAGGGCGACGTCGGTGCGCCACAGGCGAAGACCAAGGTCAAAGGGGGCCGCACCGATAACTCCTCAAGGGAGGAGGGTGTGCTGGCAGGAAGAGACCTGGCAACGCCCGCAGCACGGGACACACTCGCACGCCCAAGGGTCGGGGGTTGGGCTGGAAGACGGGTCCGGGCTCCGCTTCGGCTGGAGGACTGGAAGACACCAGCAGGGATGATTCCAAAGGACCAGGGAGGTGCGCCGGTAACAACCGGAGCACCGGAGGAGGGAAGTTGCGACGGGGCGAGCAGGGCAAGCCAGCGCCGGAGGGAGGCGAAGGCGAGCGAGCGCTCGGTGAGAGCGGGCGCGCACGAGCTCGCCGGAGCAAGCGCCGCACACACCCGCTCCCACCGAGAGCTGAAAGGCAACTGACGCGAGAGGAAGCGCGCCTAGTCGGGAGGCAACGGAGCGTGCGTCCGCTCCCTTCAGAGGCGAGCGACGAACATTCCCCCCCCCCCCCCCCCCCCGAGGCGCTTCACCTGACTGAGCGTGCTCCTCACACTTCCCCTTTCCAGCCATTGTACTCCGGCTAACAGCATCGCACTTAAAATTTTAAGTGTTCGGCGATCGTTTAGTATTAGCCATCCTTAGGCACCTGACGTAATTACCAGTTGCAAACCGAGCTGCCTTATTTTGAAGTTTTTCCAGCATACTGATATGTTAAACTTATTTACCCTCACGCGCAGGCTGCTTGCGCGCTCCTACTCTCGACACCAGGCGATATCTGTCGGGCGCATGCGGCCAGGGGACTGCGGGTCGCGCGTTGAATACGTGTTCGTGAGCGATATCGTTCTTTAATCCTGTCGTTAACGCGCTCTACCACTCATGTATGTAGGTACGTGTGCTGTGGCTGTGCCTCACATTTGTCCCATGTTCCCGCATTTTCAAGCGCACTTTCTTTCGTTGACGCAATGCGAGGGTAGTCTACCTTGCAGGTTGACAACTGCAAATCGCCGTTTATACGCAGCGGTGGCGGTTTAGTTTTTTTCTCTGGGACTGTCCTTCACATGTAATAGATGCACAAGTTTAGCATTATACTTTTTTTATTTTGCGCATGAGAATGTAGAATTTTAGATCAGACTCCATGGTCTGAGATGAAACTGGATCGGCGAGCTTCGCGCTAAAGTTTGCTGAGGCAAAACGTGTGTTTTCGGTCCCCAGTAGTTCGTCTTTGGCTTTCGTTTGCCGTTCCTAACAGACACTTGGGTGAGTTCGTAATCTATGTGTGCAGACAGCGCAAAAAAAAAAGAAATGACGGGCACTACGTTCTCTCCTACTTTTTTTTTTTTTTGCGCTCTCTGCACTCCGACTTTAAACAATCAAAAATATTATATGCTTATCTCAGAGAGAACTCGGCGTGCAAAATGATTGAGCGTAGTGGCTTTTTGTTGTTAGTATCTGACTGATACGCAAGAAAGACAATTTCATTACATGCTATGACCTGGCCCGAACTGCTATTAACAGCTCTTTCACGCACACCGTAAACATCGAAATAGAATATACTCGTACTCAGCCCCTACTGGGTTAATATTTGTTCAAAACTAGGAATAGAGAAACGGTGTTGGGCCCTTCAGCTGTGGCTCTGTGGTTAGGGCTCTTCACTGCTGAGCCGGAAGACGTGGGTTGAATAACAGAAGCTATGGCCGCTCTTCGATGAAGACGAACCTGAAGCCGCTTGTGTATAGTGTGCGATGTCAGCGCACCTTAAAAAACCTTAGGTATTCTTTAAATTTCCTGAGCACTTCACTACGGCGTACATCATAGCCGATACCAATTGTGGACGCTAAACTCTATATACCACACGAAAACTGAGTTGTAAAGCTCCAGGTAGCATTTCTTTGCTGCTGGTTGTTCCTCTGGCATGTACAGCAATGTACATGTGAGGATTAAAAAAATGCATTCTTGATATCCAGGAGGTACGATTTGATAGGAGCTAGATTTTCCATGGATAAAAAGAAACAAGCCTAATGCGGCGGTGTTTATAAATAAAGCGAACAAAACTTGCCTGCTGTTAGCTTGTCGCCTCAGATGAGCACACCGCGATAATTTGTTGGTGTTACCAGCCCACAACACGCACGACAGCAAAGCCTAATTGATGAGGTTTTAAATGGCTGGCATAGAGGAAGAAGAGCTCAGAATTCGAAGTGGAATTATATGCCAGTCGTGCGCAAGTGTAATGCTTGTAATTGTTCTCAATCGTTTTCTCGTCAGTAAGGCACCGAAACGGCAGCACTATAGCGCGGCTGTGTGCTGAGCACCATCGCGGTTAACGTGAACATCAAATTAAATCCCACTAATAACGAGTCGATTTTAACTACTCTAATGCAAATAAACTTGCTCCAACACAACCGTGCGGTGAAAATATTTTTGGCAATATCCTCTAGCACTCGAACGCTAGCTAAACGTGGCTACCGGGCAGGCGCGGCCGCGGTCCCGCAGTCCCCAAGGAAGTGCTTACGCGGCGGCGCGCCTATCAACAGAAAATGGCCGCACCCGGGAGCGGCTAAAAAATCTGGTCTATGTGGACCCCAGGAAACACGGCCATATCCAAGTACGGATCGCACATGCTTAAAGACACAGCTTGTTTTTTTTAGATCAGATGAGAACATTGAAATATCACCTTATAAACCGAGAACAAATGCTGCTCTATTCACTGTGCAATTTACGTGTCTGGTTCACGGTAAGTTTTCCGTGAAGTATGTCCCCAAATATTTATTCTGTCTTTTTATCTATAAAAATGTTATTCGCCATGTATTCGGTAGGTTGATGGGCCTTCTTTCTTGTGAAAGTCACCATTATTTAACGTCTCCATCACGTGTTTATTTCTTTTGAAAAGTAGGAGTACGGGACTAAAAGCTCGAAGAGCTTGACGAGGTCTCGACCCCTTACAAGTCAACAAACAGCAAGATGACGGCCAGTCATACATCAAATTTACAAAAATAGACAAGTAGCAAAGAGCATGGAACAATACACACGGCAAGTGGCAAACAGAAGAAAAGCAAGTAAATGAAAATGCCGGAACAAATAATTAACAATAAAATAGAAGCTGTCGATAAGAGCGCGAACAAAATGGAATCCATTATTTTAGTCCTGCGAAAAAGCACGTTGGCAAAAGCATTTGATGATATCCTTTTGGTTACAGGTAGGATCAAACTCCTGCCGGTTTAGTAAGTTTAGCAGCGATGGTATACGTGTAAGATAAAGATTGTTCATCATAAGATGTTCTAAATGTGGGCACAAACCGCATTTCTTTATATCTGGGGACGCGTTCACCTGTAGTTTTGAAAGACGAATTTCATAATCTCTGTGAAACTTAACAAAATCTTTATAACGTACCATCAACCTATAATTGTACAAGCAAAATACAGGAAGAATATTATATTTTGGAAAAGGTTGCTTCGTAGAGAAAGTATAATGAACGTCAGCTCTGTTCTGTTCTGTCAGTTCTGTTTACTGCGAAGGGTTCTTTGACAATCGGGCCCCAGAGAGATTATGAAAAGGGTGACCAGATCATTTGGAATAGAAGAGCATTCAATGCTATGCTGAAAGGACGAAGGATGTAGCTCAGTTTAGTTAGTCCCATCCCCCCCCCCCTCCCATTCTAAACCCTCCCGCACTATTCTAAAGCAGCCTGCTTTTCAACGAAGCGTCCCAAGGGCGTAGCAACAATGTTGATATATCCCTGTTGAGTGCACTGGGCGCTAGCAAGATTGAAGCGGATTTTCAGTGCCCTCCTCGCCCGATGCACAGATCTCTATTGTAACGACGACAATGCGAGAAAAACGCACAGCGCTATTTCCGCCGAAAAATTTCGAGAACGGAATCCTTCGCACTGTTGGGGGTGGAAGGACTTGCTGCCCGCATGCTCCTCTACGAAGGTATTTGTTTTGTTGTTTTTTCGGCAAATTATGCGGTGCGCTGTGAAGTAGCGTCTTTGCAGTTTCGTTCATTTATTTATTTATTTTACCCTCAGGACCCCAGGGCATTACAAAGAGGAGTGGGGATACATAATAGTACAGTATATACAGCAACGACAAAGAAACAAAATGCAAGTATATAGAAATAGCTGCAAGTAAAGAAGATAATATGTTCAGAATGCAGCCGGGATACACATGTTAAGGAAGTAAAAGGCAAATATTGTCATAGTCAAATAAAAAATGTTACCAAAACAAATCAAATAAGTATGAAAAGATTAGAGGTATATTTTGGGTAAAGTACGCCGTGCATACTGGTAATCAAAATAAATTCACCCATCCCATAAGTACTTCTTCGCGTGATTAAGCTTTGTCGAGTGTGTCATCCTTGTCGCAGGCAAGCGGTTTGTAGTAGCTTTAAATAGGAATAAAATGGGAAAATATCGATGCCTGCCGATTTACACCCAAGTATACTCTTGTATATCAAAGTCGTTTTCTCTGCTGAACAGGACGTTGTCCGTCGGCGTTACAAAGCGTGCGTCTGCTGCAGGTTCGGCGTCAGGTGCTGTCTGGGCAGTGCATCTTTGAATGCCAACAAAGCACTGCTGTCACTGTTGCCCACAGTTTCACAAAGTATGTAGATTTGCTTGCAGTTGAGCGCACTCTGGAGATTGCTATCTATGCCATGTCCTCCCCAATTCGCTCTCGCAGTGGTGGGGAAGCCATCGCAAACGAAAATGCCTTATCTCCTCCTGTATTAGAAAGTTTAGGGCACGTAGATATATTTCATAGCCCTGCCAAACCACGCATCCTTTTAACTGCATTTCGCATCCCGCCGCTATCGCCAGTATTGTCGCGAAATGGGGCGGTATGTTTAAAAGGGGATTATTAAAATTGATGGAAGGCACACAGACACGCGAGTACGCTTCAGCTGAGCCCATGCCTCACTCACACAAAATAAGAGGTCCCATTTCTTCTCGGTCGCCGGGAAGACGGTCGGAGAGGAAAAAAAGAAAGAGAAATTCGAGACAAAGCCAACAAAGAGAATATATAGGAACGCATCCTAGCCCGTTTATAATCGCGTACAGGTTTTCCTGGTTCTGCAGTGTCAGCTAGGCGGGAAATGAAATGAGGCACGTCTTTGTCACATTGCACTGGCTTCAACGAGAACACCTCCGGCAGAAATCCGCCTGGTTGAGTTCTTGAAACAAAAGTTGAGAAAACATTAACGCCAAACAAAGACATTTATATAACCCAAAGTTTCGGGACCAGGCGTCCCGAAACGTTGGCGCGAATTTTACTTTCATGGCTTCCAAAGAAGAAAAGCGAGGGAAGCGAAAGAGGGGGGAAGAGGAGGCGGGGAAAAAGTAAAAAATGCTTGGGCACAGATTTTGTTGACCTTGGATCTGGTGGTCCTGTGACCTCAAAAAACAAATAAGAAAATAAGAAATGAACACGCCAGCAGCAGGGAAAGTACAATGCGGAGCACATGGATGAGTCAGCACGAGAAGTAGGTCGGATGGTGGAAGGGGTACAAGTGGGGCACGTACCCCTAAAGAGACCTGATAAGTGATACAACTGCAGCAGAATAATTGTCAAGAGCTCTCCGAAAGTGGTGAAATACAAGCCTAGGCTAAAGAAAAAATCAGATATGGTTTACGTATATTTAAACGTAGCTGAATTGCGATAGCAAGGACGGAAACTCAGTTTACCTGCTACATTATTCCCCTATCACTCCCTATCAGTGTAAGGTACTACATTATTGCTACATACGTATCAGTCCCGATCTGTGTGTCAGCCAGCCGTCGATAAACTTGGCAGATTGTGAGCATGATTTTTTAGCTTCCGCCCTGCAGCATTAATGGCAAATGTTTTCTTCCCGGGTTTTTTCTTTCATGAGTGACGCGTGTAGCTGCGTTGGTTTTTACCCATGACTTGTTCCCGAGGGAACCTGTTTTGATTTGTGTTTTTCCGTGCGCCATGTATAACAGCCTCAATTGCGTGTAATCAGCATTAAACCTTAGTTGTGAGTTAGCGCTTGTCTGCGTCGCCCTTTCTGCCCTTGTGTTCTTCGAGCTATTTTTTACACCGTGAACTTTCACCAACTCGCCCAGATTTCTGCGTTACATTATTGGGGACACTTAGGCTCATCCTTCAAGAGTATGACGCGTGAGCTTAAGCTAGCAGCCCACATATAAATGAGAAGGGTTCATTGCTGCTGAACCGAATGTGGAGCGAAAGCATCAGCTGCCGACGACAGGGTGTTCTTCTTCCTTTTCTTCTTCTTCGTCGTCGTCGCAGCTGTTCAGAGTCAAACGTGGCCCTTCCCGGGACGATGCGACGGGTCGAAACCTGGCGCAGTATTGCTATCGCAATGAAATTTTCGACTGGAAAAACGGGTGGAGAGGGGGGGGGGGACTATTGAAAAGAAAAAATATCAGTGTAAAAGCTACACCTGCCAAGGGGACCATCATCAAATGAAAATTATTTAAAGGGAATACAATAATTTTTGTTGACCTACTCTGCTATGGCGTCCTTCCTGAGTCTTCCCAGGCGACGGTTAGGCCAAGTGTGTCGTGAACCATAGCGATGTGGAATGAAACTTTGAGCTCACACGGCCACGCCTCTTATTCGCAGCCGAAATTGCCGAAATTACGGGAAGTTTTTAAGAAACTGAATAGGCGGAAAGCATTCACGCTTACTGGTGCACACCGCACGCTTCGATTTTCTGAACCTCGCGACCTGGAAACACAGATATCTGAAGTTTTTGCCTCAGAATTATCAGGAGGTTTTAGTACTGCTAAAGAGGAATTTAAAATGCAGGCCATGACAAATGTCAGAGCTATGAATTTCCTGGTCTTGAGATTACTATAATTTGCCTCACAAGCTGTTTGACGCCCTGGGAAAAGCAGCGCGACCTAGTCTAGTCCGGACGAGCAACACTACAATAGGTCATTGTGCTCCTACGCGCCTCCTCACCTCCTGAATTGGTGGGGCCCACAATAGTAGCACAAATTATCTATTATGGTGCGCAGGGGCCAGAGGCACTTAGGAGCACAATTACCTTATATAGTGCCTCTGATCCTGAATGGAACAGGACTCCCCTGTCTTTCCCAGTGCTGCAAACATGTGCTTGCTGACACATAAGAGGAACTTGTGGCTAACCGTCAATGTTAACAGCCAGCAAAAGTTTTTGGAGGAGGTTCGGTCTTGACACCCTCACTTTATGCTCCAAGCATGATCTCGAACAAGAAACTGAAGGTACGGGAGAGAGGCTCAGAACTGAAGCACAAGTACTTTCCAGAAGCAGCCCGCCCTAGCTGTGTGCACCCCTCCAAGCATTTAGGCGCACTCTTTACTTTTCGACCGAAAGACGAGGAGGTTGAAAAGTCGCCGTCATTCGGGACCGTCGCTACGACAGAATATTAGTACACTATAGTCGCCATGATGCAAGAGTAGTGTCAGTCGCCCATCCTACGATTTCGTTCGTGCACCCAATTCCTCGCTTAAAGCAACGCACTGCAACGGTCACATTTTTCACAAGTAAGTGTCGCGCAGGCTTTCGAGCCTCAATCGTCGATACCTCTTTCTGATACGAATGGCTATTCGCTTGTGCTTGTTGAAGCGGATATGTCGTTCGCTTTGAACATGGGTTAGGCGTATGGGTAGCGGAAAGTCACAGCGTTAAGTTTGAGAACAAATCGGGACCAGTCTTCCGCTGCGAAGACCGCTGAACTCAACGCGCTCGTTAGCCACCCCGTAGCAGTCTGAAACCCCTAAAGTGCTTTGTCGTCAAACGCATATTGTATATGCAGCTCCTAACACTACGCGCATGCAGTCGTTTCGATGCGCCGCATACAGGCTGCTAAAAAGTCAGAAGAAGTCACCCGGGGCCTTTAAGGGCATAATAAATGATTATGATGATGATGATGATGAGAGGTCTAACAGGGGTAGGGCACTACGCAAAGCCTTTCGAAAGGTGGCTCGTAATCTCACTTGAAGCAATGAACATCCTGTCGGTGTAATCTAGCATTTTCGCTTGTGTTACTCCATTCCGACGACCCCTGGAAGACCTGGTACATATGCACTATGTGTCGCTTTGTCATCCAGTAGGAATTTCTGTTGCTCGTAAGCAACGAAGACTCGTGCATTCGTTGAAAGGCGCCATTTCATTATCTTCCCAGACAATCTTGTTGGATCCATCCCGGTTGACATTTCGGCTTGACACGAAGGAGGACGACGAAGACCTTCGAAGAGGTAAGTAGACGAAAAAATTTGGCCTTGCAAAGGAATGTTTACGGCTGTGTTAATCATCTAACACCTATTGTCGTCGATTTCCGGCGTACAGTGAGTGCCGCTTCTGCAAATTTCAGCCTGAGGGTTGCAGAGTGATGTCAAGGCGGTCGCAGTATCCACAAATTCGAGATGTTTGGCTATGCTGCGAATATCGTGAGTGTAAGGAAAAACCGCAAGCATGGGATTTCCAACTGTATTTTAATGACTCGTCATGTCGTCATTTTGAGCAAGCTCTTACGCAACCTGCAAGGTTTTGTATTCTAGCCTGGTTGGTAGCCCGCGGTCGTTCCAGATCCTATAGGTGGCGCTGCGGCAGCACGACATGGCGGCTGAGTCGGTGGTAGCGCCGCTGCATTCTAGCCACTGTAGCCATAGAGCGCACGTTTTGACAAGCGGGTCTGCGTTTTGGTGCAGTGGCATTGTTCGTGTAAGATTTGACGCTTAGATAAGCAGCAGTATGTTATGTCAGTCATAAATACGAAGCTATCTATGAGTTTGGCTACAGTTTCAAAAAAAAAAAAAGAAGAAACGTTCGTTGATATGAGTGCGCATGGATTCGCTAGCTCGCAAGTGAAAACTCCGTCAGTATTGCCGCATGTACTAAGCATGCCTCATTAAAGGGCGACAAACTTTTTAAGCAACACTTTTTCGTATATTCACATTTTATTTTATGGCATGTTTCAGCTCGGCCATTGAGTGTATCTATTGTTCGCGTGCTCATATGCCGAGTATAAAGCAGCTTGTTTGTCTTCAGCGTATGATATGAGGCAGTCTCAGGCAAACGTATGCTACTGTTCGAATTATTAGGGAAACGGCCATTTGAGCTTAATGAAACAGCCTATATTGACACTTGAGGTGTATTCTTTGCAATACTGGGATAAAAGCACGTGATCAAGTAGGGAGAAGACATCTGTAAAATATTGATTGCGTTTGTTCAGATTAATTGCTCACCCTTTCAGAAAAAACAAAATACAACTAAAAAATTAGCGCATTTTAAATATATCGCTCCCATTGCTCATCCCGTCGAAAAATGAAAATACACACCTCATGTAACGCCCCAAGTGGGCATTTGAGGTACCAATAAATAAATAAATAAATAAATAAAAAAGAATGTGCGCATTTCATATCGTTATATCGACGTGGTATGGCCAGGAAGTCATGCTTACAAATCTTATCCTTCGTTTTTATTTTATTTTTCAATTAACCTCGTGGTGATGAATCAGAATAAACTAAAGCTGAACGACAACCGTAACAAATAGCTGCACGCGGAGAAATATAGGCGGTTATTATTGAGAGAAAGGGCTCCCTCTTTTGCACGTCCACCTTAAAGGATATCACCATACGTTTCATATAAGCTTGGTGTTTAAACACTGCACCACTTTCACGCTGCTGGGATGGCATGATATTAAGCCCAAATTTAATGCAATTCGCGAGTATGAATGCATTGACGACGCGGCTTTTTGCCTCAACAAAATACGGCGCTAAGAATTCACATGGGTCGTCAAGTCAAAACGTCTAACAAACCGGCCCAGAGAACCGAAATGCTGCTTTTTACACATTTGCTCCGTGGCAGCAACAAAATATTTGTTTTATCACGCAGTTTATCAATTTGATTTTGTCGGAATCACAGAAAGTATTCATTTTCTGCTCACATCTCCACACTGCAAACCAATGCGGCCGCCCGCGCCGCGAAGAGCGGCCACCGGCTCGCTGCTTCACAAACAGGCCGCGCGGCTCCGGCACCGTCGCTGAAATGACCGAATATCAGGAAATTTCGGTCACATTTTGTTCAACGGGCACTTTAATCGCATATAATGCACGAGGAGCCTTGTTTTACATCTTTATCGAAAAGAAGTCGCTGCGGCAGTCGAGCTATCAAAACCGTCTAGCGATGCCATGACCATTGTAGTGCTTTCAAATTTGAAAAAGGAAAATGTTGACAGAGCAAATTCGAACCAGAAATTTCTCGTTGGAAGCGATTCAGGACATTCGGGAACATAGAGGAAAGCTCAGCTGGAGGCGGCAGAAGGTCAGGCGGGCGACGAAGTTAACAAGCTCGCAAAGGCCAAGTGAATGCAGCTAGCACAGGTCCGGGTTAATTTATAGAAATATGGGAGAAGCCTTCGCCCTGCAGTGTCTGCGGTTCGGCTGATGATGATAATGACAGACATTTACAGTAGGCACTGTCATGCTGTTCGCTGTACTGTGGTGTGCACCTGCGCTAGCATGTCGGAAGCTGCAGGATAACAGGTTTCCTACGCTGCTGAGAGGAGGAATTTCGATACCTCCCTTACAATATGCAAAGATCTATTAAACATGCGGCATGGGTGAAGCTGAAGATCATCTCGCTCTCGTGTGTCCAATTGCATCAATTTTTCGCTTTTCACGATATCGTGCCAGAAGCAGCCGGGTATCCGCGGAAATGGATTACATTCACTATTGCGTATTGCACTGTGGTGAAAAATCTGTGTGAAAGAACAAACAGATCTACATACCATAGTCAGTGGTAGCGAATTCATGTCTGCACACAACAAAATGTTTACTGTAAAACTTTACACGCATTGCCTGAAGGTAGTTTGCCTCAGTGCATATATGCATCTGCGTAAACTACGACCGCTGCGTACCAAAACCGGTATGAGACTGGTGCTATACTATGCCACAATCCTTACGCGCGCTCTAAGGCACCACGGTAGGCTTTATCGGCGGGTTCTCGGCTGCCCTTGACATCGGGCGCTTTTCTGAAGAGCTGCCTGAGCAAGCGCTTTCTCTTCGTGCTGATATCAGTCAGGCTCGGAAATCGCTAGGCAGCGGTTTCTTCTTGCGTCCGCGAGCTTTAACAGGCAGAATGCAGTGCATATAAATTTTTTTCGAGCTGCGTCAGCATTTTGTTCGTCCAAAATGATCATCCCTGGTGATGGAATCAATAATTATTTTTTTTTGCATACACCAAAAGGAAGCACCTGTAACGTCGAGCGATATTTAGATCACCTCGAACATATGATACCGATAATTACTGATTGACTTAAGGCGCAGTCCTAATTCCACGCCCTCTGTTCATCAAATTTCGGGCACGACACTGCAGAGCATTCACGCCCTTCTCGCCATCCTCGCCCCCCCCCCCCCTTTTTTTGAGAAAATAAGGTCGCATTCTAGGAAAACGCCACGCTGAAAGTAGGCAGCAGGACAGGAAATGAGATGGGCCTTCGCTCATTTGTCATAGGGACTGGCTTACATCAGCACCAGCGCCCCAGAACCGCCTCTCATGCTTCCCCTTTAGCCCCTCCGCATCCCTTAACCTCACAGCAAACAACCCTCACTTCATCCCTCATAGACGACAAGGGCCCATCTCCTTCCCATTATTGCGCAGCCTCCTCTGCAAACCAACAAAATGTTGTTCCAGAATACACCCTTCTCCCTGTGAATGACATACCGAGGGTGCGCACTTCCCCCTGCTATTCCCGCTCATATAGGTATATACAGTGTACAGGAAAACAGCCAGCAAGATGCTTTTCAGGGTCCCTTATATAACTTTCCCAGTCATTTTTCTAAAACCTAATACCACATTTAAGAACAAAACATTGTGCTGTTCGTATCCTGTAGCCATTATTTTGTTATAAACCGTTTTTGACTCCGAGATTTACATTGCTATGGATGATCGCTAGCATATTTGGAAATGGCAGATGATAACAAGTAGCTCATATTTTTTTGCTTGCATAAAGCCGCAGATTTGGCCACATCGATCATCGACTTGATATTCAGCGGTCTTTTTCTCGTTCCAGCGTTCCATTCTGAAGATGACTCATATTGAAGAGGATCAGGAACATCAGCAGTCTCAGCAGCGATACAGTCACGAGATGACTCCCCTGCTGGCTGATATTGAGCGGCGGATGCGAAACATTGAGGAGAGAATGGAAAAACTTCAGCATCAACTAGATGTTTTCGCCCAAGTCCTTTCGCGCGACAACCCTCTACAAGCACAGGTCTCCCCTTCGCTCGATGGATAACATTTCGGCGTCGAAGAGCACTTGGCTCTCCTGGCACGCGCGCTGCATAATTTGATTGCATTTGGTTTTTCACGTTGTAAATAAGATAAAGGGATGTTTGTAGAATTCTCAATGCCATATGAATAAAACATCTAACCGATTCTCTGAGACCCACTTCATTATTTCAAATCGTGCTCTTAAAGCTGACATAAGATTGTGTATTGATTACAGCTGAAGCCAGGGTGGATAATAAATACTAGGGAAAACGCTTGAGCTCCGCTTAAGGAACAGTTACGACAAATCTACCGCAATTTATTTGTCTTAAAACTCTGATAGTACTGGATTTTATGACTTTGTTGTCACTTGTTCAGGAGGAAAAAACGGAATTATTGCTGAGATGCTTCGATTCGTATTTGAGGGTTGCTTTTTTTCACCTCTCTGATTCAAACTTAATTTTGTCGTATGACAAATTATAGTGCAATATGACGAAACCATGTCGTCAACACGGACTGCGTGATTACTGGCGTGCGGCGAGCGGAGCCTTCTAGCAGCAGGCGGAATTCAAGGTTCCGCTGGCCAGAGCCTTCACCTCGTTTGCACCAGCCAGAGCGACCTGGAAGTTCTCGCGGCGAAAGCCTGCAACCTGCACTTGAGCGATCTTGGCCCAAACGAGTTTTCGATGCTCTTTAGAGCTCGACAAGCAGAATATCCTCAACATATGACTACAGGCGAGGCACCAGTGTCGGCAATAAGCTGTGTATAATGGGTGCTTTTCTTTAGAAGGTCAATAGGGAGACTGGTGCTCTATTGGAGGCTACAACGGACACAAGGTAAAAGACAGAATGCATCAATTAGTTTGCTAATTAACTAAATGCCTTAATAGCTCTCTAAACTTTGTTTCAGTCAGTCGGTTATAAATGCAGAATTTGAGCCTCGCCGTACGGATAGTATAACCAAGAAAAATATTATTTACGTAATTTTACCGCGCAGGGGTTCAAGTAGAAGAAGTTCGCAGTTGTGAAGTGAACGCAGCTAGCACGGGACCGGATTAATTGGAGCGAAATGTGAAAGGCATTTTCCCTTCCGGATGATGACGAATGATTTATCTCGCGCATTACAACACCCACAGATGTTAGCCCAGTAGGTGAGTTGACCCCGTGACACAGCGTCCGCGTGCACCGTAGATGGCTCCGGCGCGATGCTTTGAGGCCGGATTGCGAGCAAAATGACAGCAAGCATCGGCCGCCAACGCGGTGGCTATCAGCGTAGCCACGGTATAGAAGCGAAATTGGCGACGAATCACCGCACACTCTTCTGTCTCTCAGCAGAGTGGCGAAATCCCCGGATGGAGCGATCTACGTACCGCAGCTGTTCTGGCGCTGAGTTATGGTGTGAAGCCGCAATCAGAGTGGAATTTATTGGCCTTGTAACGCGCGCTACAATCATTTTAAAAAATTATTCCATGGCTATACCCTTTGGTGAATGAGCTCCAATTCTTCAAATATAACGTATGCCTAAAATAAAATTATTCATTAACGTATCTAGTTAATTAGCGAGATACATGAAGCAATCTGCCTCTTACCTCGTGTCCGCCGTAGCGTCGACCTTATTATGCAAAATTGCTGCCATCTGTCGGACCTTCAGCGAACCGCGCTACTCGACCACCGCTTACTACCAAGAGGGTTCACAGCTGCACGTTACTAGCCACAGTGGTCGCAGGTACTGGTCCGAAACTGAACTCGAATTAACAGCCATCGACGAGGCCCTTCGACACTGCACCAAAGGAACAGATCGTTTCATCCACATCTACACCGGCAGTCAAGAGGCTATAAAAACCCTGCAAGCCCGTTCTTACAAGACCTCAGTACAACACAGCATCAAAGAGCGTTGCCAATACCTGCGAGAGACCTCACAAGTCTCGGTACGAATTCACTGGACACCTGGACATCACGCACAAGGAACTGGGAACAGAATGGCCCACGAGGCCGCTGGCGCGCAGCTAGAGGAAGACCGCCGGCATAGCCTTGATGTAGGCCCGTCCAACTCGGACCACCCTTACTGTTCTCCCGTCTCCTTCATCATACCGAACTCTATCACGCGGCTTAAACATGAGCGGATGGGTTTGTTGCGGGACCTTGTCCCCGGTAGTAATCCTCCGACCCTTCCGGCCTCTCCCGTCCAGCCCAAGTTCTAACTCACAAGGCGCGAGCCGGTGCAGCGTACACACCGGACATCCTGAGTCAATGGCGCCGAACCAAGATCAGCTGCCCCAACTGCCCTGCTGACTCCGTTGACCTGCAGCACTTGGTCTGGACCTGTCCTGGCACGGTTGGCCTCCGCGCACGCTACACATCTGCTCACCACATTCAGAGTTACGAAGACTGGACAACCCCCAATACCAACGCCAAGCGCAAGCTTAGTGCCCTGCTAGACTGCTAGACTGTCGGAGTCTGGCGCCCTCAATCTCACCTAACCCACCCCCTTCCCCTCTAGGCCTCAGGTCATCCTCATGAATAAAGGTTTATGAATGAATGAATGTTGATGTGTTGAGTGAGTCGGCTGCTTTATGGCTGCTGCCGTCGCGCTAGCGGTGTCTGCTTTGTGCTGTGGTTTCCGTGCTATTTGTTCGAATTCAGAGCAAAAAATGACGGAATAATAGACTATTTACTTGTCTACGTTGCCTACCTTCCAATTTTACTTCGTGAAGTGATACTGCACTTCCAAAACTTCTTGCGAATGGTGGCATATCCGCGTAGCTACACACGGCAAAGCCTTCGTTGCTCCTCAGGTGCATTCCTTAATACAGTCCTCAAATACGCGTCCATGAATGTGCAAAACATAGTGATATTGCCTCCGGGTGTAAAACATGTTTGCGATGTCATTACGCTGCGTCGGCCGCAGCGGGACGTTGTCGAGTCCAGCACGGGCAAGGCTCAACTTGTTACTACGTCCGGCGCTTGACCGTGATCACTGTCGTTCCATAAAGTACGTTGTACGAATACGCGTACACGAAGAAGCCTAATATTGTTTCTTTTTTTTTAATTAGGGCTGATGCTTAATAAACACTGCAGCGCGCTCCGATGGACCTTCACAATGCCCAGTACAGCATGCGCACTACTTTACCTATCCTCTGTCTGGGCGTTTAGCCACTTATGTATCTCATTAGCGTGTAAACAACCATACAGTAGTCCCCACATTCTATGTGTTATAGGCTAAAACCCCCAACCACGGGAATTTGCCGGTGAAGCGTGACAGGTGAACGACGTGATCCCGTGCGCGCTGATCCTCCTCAGATATGTAGTTCCTGTTGCCGTCACATCGTGGTTCTATTTCGTGAAAATCAATATATTAGCAGATGCTCTGTCTGCGAAGTCACATCGCAGAGATCAGCCTTGTACTCAGACGCAATATCAAGCTCCTTCAAGAAAAACTTTTTGTTGGGCTAGTTGGTGCAACATTTCCAAAATAGACGAAGCGCTAACAACACAATCACATAAAAGGGGACACGGACAAGCGCTCACTGACAACTGATCCTGTATTGAAGGGTTTCCCTTCCCTTCAATAAAGGATCAGTTGTCAGTGAGCGCTTGTCCGTGTCTCCTTTTATGTGATTGTGTTGTTAGCGCTTCGTTCATTTTTGAAATCAAGCTCCTTCGTGCACGCGTATTCAGCAGTGTTTTGAGCAATGCGCAGTTTTTGCAGCAAATGCATTCTTCTCTCCGATTCCATTTTTTTTCTTTTCCTTTCCGTAATTCTGGACGGAATTGAAGTATTTCAAAAATTGTTTTTGTTGTCCATGTCATGGATGAGCTCAGTAGTGAGACAGGCACCAACTATCGGAGCCTATTCACAGTCTGTACCAACTGCTAACATTTGTGAAAAGCTATTTTTTTTTCGGGGGGGGGGGGGGGGAGGGGGGAGGGGATGAAAAAGGTTTTAGTGGCTTTCTTTGCATGTGAATATTTTGAAATAAAAAAAAACTAATAGCGATTAATTCTCTTGCAATATTCGACAACAGCGACATTCTTCACGAAATCGATTTGTGAAAACGTAGCGAACACATACCGGCTGTGTAATGTTGAATGGTGGTTTTCTTTTTATAGCCGCTGAACATATTTCGCAAAGTCAGAATTCACGGGGAGTGCCGTCAGTTTACACCTGAAAGAACATAAATGCCCTCAGTGTGGAGCTGTAATGCATGGCATTTTTTTTTTTTTTTGCCATATTGCAAAACAACAAGCATTATTTGCCAGCAGCAATTCAGGGAAGTAGTAAAATGTACCGAGCAATGGGCATACAGAAAATGTTATGCATACATTTATAGGGCTGGGTATTTTTAGACAAAATAAAGTTGGAAGACGTGTGTGCGCTCATCCTTGTTTCTCCTGTGATATCCGCAGTAGCAAACCTCACTGCTAAGCTAGGTAATTAGTTTGCTACAAACGATATTGCTCTGTGGATAGGGACAAATGGTTGACAGTTTTAATCCCTACTTCATTACAATGTTTTGATAGCGCGCCATGAAGGTTAAAAGAAAAAAACAGCATTATTCAGCGATATGGATGGGAGAAAACAAAACTGACGTGGTCTAAATTAAGGCGTAACTCCTTTTCGATGCACCTCACATTATTCGCAGATAAAAAATTTGGCACTAATAAAAAAAAAAGTAGACAGCGTGGTGACCGCCATCACTATGGCAACAACAATCATGCGAAATCGTAGACGAGATCAGCCAAATGGTAGAGGCAGTTGCTGCCATGTATACTTTGCGTCATACCTTTTGAGAGTCAGCAACTGAAGCCTGGACATTGTCGACTATACTCTATTCATCGATGAATCAAATGCGTAAAGACGTTAGAATGTCGCGCTGGAATTTAGGAGAGCCGTCTGGCGCCTTTGAAGTACCGCAACGTGTTCTCTCTGGATACTTGGACGTATACACACGGCAAATATCCGTGAAACCGTAAAAGCTTGGATGAGTTGGCGCAACAAGGAAATCAGGAACAACACTCTAGCCGATCTTTTACGCGAAACAGCGATGCGCAGTCCGTCTACAGACAAATTTAACACACCATGAGCGATATATTTCGTCTGCTTTAGCACTGAGTATAGATTTGCAATCTTCCAAAGCAAGCTAAATAAGATATCACTTTACAATTCGGGCGCCGTAAATAGAAAGTATGTCTAGCGCGACAACCACGCGAGAGCAGTTTAACACAAGCCTCAGGACAAAAATAAGCTCAGGGGATATAACTTGCTGCTTCTTTTCTTCTACACCCTTATTTTAGTTTAGCGTACAAGGGACACAATAGTATGTCGGCATTATAGGCGACAACGAGCATTAACGAAGCCGGCCACGCAACCCCTATACTTTGCCGCTTGCCACTCCTCAATTCAGTTACCCTTAAATATGGCGAAATAGCGCGCGGCGGCCAACAAATGGCAGCAATTTGGCATAAGGTCAATTGACAACCACTGCTAGGTAAGGAAGTTCTTAAAGAAATTAGGGGGACGCTGAAGCTCGGCTGTATGAAACAATAGTTTCACACACACGGGCAATGTTTTTTTTATATACATCGCCACTTAGTATCAGCAAACATTTGCTTTCTATTTTCCAATTCGTCCTTATTTTAGCGCTTGAAATGGTTTTAATACAGGTGAAAGCTCGACGAATGAAAGCTGATCCCAAACGACTCAGAGCCCAGATTAGTCGGTGCTCCAGTCCTTCCTCAAACTCCCCAGCCGGCTAATAATTTGCCTTGGGCTAGACGATTCTCATCCGATAAAAAATTAGGCACATCGATGATGGCAGCGTTTCAGGCAAGCCACATGCACGAATTGTGTCTTCCAGGAACGGCGGTTATCTGTCGACACCTTGGCGACGACATAATTCACATCATTTGATCGGTCTAAAACTATGAAGCGGCCATCGTACATTTACAGAAACTTCTCATACAATCCTCGCTTGCGGATAGACATCCAAAGACACACGAAGCCTGCAGGGGAGGAAGTCACTGCACGATGACGCAAGTCGTAATATTTTTTCGCGCGACTTTGGGAGGCAAGTGTGCGTAGACGGGATTCTTCGATATGGGCAATGGACGCGTTGTTGGTTGTTGTTGTTGGGGATGTAGGAAGAAGGAAAAGAAAATGCACGGGCCTTCTACTGGCTCTGTACCTGAGCCACCTCCGCTGCCTCGTGCGGACAGATGAGATGTTTTGGTGGGAGATTGGGAAATGTGGCTTTTCCTGGTCCTACGGGGGTGGGACGGCAGGTCAACGCCGCTTGCGGCGGGGTTTAGCCAGCCACCGAATTTGTATCTATTGTAGGCCGTCATTGCACCCGCCACCACTTGGGTGGTGGGTGACGGCTGTTACCGGCGCGCGTCTTTCTCTCCTTGTTCTTTTTCTTTCTTCTCTACTTTCTTTTTCTTTGCGCAAGAGGCAGCGGAGGTACCCCGCCGGGGTGGTGCAGTGGTAAGACGCCCGACTACTGTTCCGGAGTACCCGGGTTCGAACCCGACCTCGGCGGCTGCGTTTCGATGGATGCGAAACGAAGAGGCGTCGTGTGCTGTGCGATGTCAGCGCACGTTAAGATCCCCAGGTGGTCGAAATTACTCCGTAGCCCTCCACTACGGCTCCTCTTTCTCTCTTTCCACTTTCACTCCCATCTTCCTCCCTTCCCTTACGGCGCGGTTGCGGTGTCCACAGAAATCAAGTGAGACAGTTACCGTGCCTTTCCCTTCCTATAAATAAATCAGTTAAATCAGGCAGCGGAGGTGGCTCAGCTAAAGAGGCAGTAGCAGGCCCGTGCATTTTCTTTTCCTTCTTCCTACAGCAGACAGAAGAGATTGATTGGTTTATAGGAAGGGAAAGGCACGGTAACTGTCACACTTGTTTTCTGTGGACACCTTAACCGCGCCGTAATGGAAGGGAGGAAGGTGGGAGTGAAAGTGCAAAGAGAGAAAGAGGAGCCGTAGTGGAGGACTTCGGAATAATTTCAACCACCTGGGGATCTTTAACGTGCACTGACATCGCACAGCACACGGACGCCCCTTCGTTTCGCCTCCATCGAAACGCAGCCGCCGAGGTCGAGTTCGAACCCGGGTACTCCGGCACAGTAGTCGGGCGTCTTACCACTGCACCAACCCGGCGGGGCTCTTCCTACAGCCACAACAACAGAAGATTGAAAGTAAAGAAAGGAAAAGAAGAGCAAGAGAAAGCAACACCCTCTTGAATAAGGCCCTTCCACGGAGGCCATGACGTCACGCCGGTTGCCCTCGCCAACCCGGATGCTGCTTTCGGCCGCCTGGAGTTCGCGTTAAATCTCTCGTGGCTGCTTGCCCAGGTGCGCGTTTGTTGCAGGTTTTTGCGTTCGGTAATTATTAAGGGAGCTTGACTAACACTCGAGTTTATTTTTGTCGCACCACCGAGGCATGCACCGCCAATGTCTAAGGTAGACTTTAGACTAGTAAACAGCGTTCTGACATAGAGTCACAAATGCTTTTATACAAATAGTTGTATTGACAGGAAGGATTGGAAGCGGCCAATTTCATTTCTTGCTTGACGTCTTCATTTTTCTGTCCGCAGCTTTTCTTTTTTTTTTGAGCTGCACTTTGAATATGATCGTTTCTCATTTTACAAAAGTTGTTCAAAGTAACGTTTGTTGCGGCACGCATTACTTGCCGCCCTAGAGTTTCTGGTGTGTGACCATTTTTACAGGTTTACAAGGCGGCATCTCGCAGAAATGAAATGCCTATACGGGGCTAGCCTGCCACCGGATATGTATCTTCTAAGCCGTCGTTTCACCCGCCATCGCTTCGGTGGTGGACAACGGCATTGCCCTTCGGGGCTGGGACTGGTTCAAGTAAGTTGTGCAGTTCGGGTAAATAGATGGTACGGCATTGGACACCAGATGAAACCTGTCACTGTCAACTGTCAAAGTCTTTCCTGTTGCTGCATCAATGTGTGATAGCCTCTTCATTAGGTCTTTCTCTTGGAAGTGAAGTTCACAAACTTGCGCAATGTATGAAAAATATGTAGTCACTTATTTCCGGTATATGAAGACACTATTACATAATTTGAGTGTTATTGAGCAGTCCAGCACAGTACTGCATACTTTTGTTCATTATCCCTGGCCTGGTCAAATTCACTAAGACTGCCAATCTTTTCACGTCAAACTTTATTTAAGCACTACATGACCTTCTGGTCGAGCACGTAGGAGGAGTACGGCATAAACTTCAGTTTCTCACCATTGAATGCACATTGGGTGTGAAATACTTCCGCGGGATGACTATAATCCACGATTCATTTCTTGGAAGAAGGCAGCGGAGCAGGTAACAACACACAACATAAGAAGCGCGCACAAACACGAGGACGACGCTTCATTCCTGCTGGCATCCTTTGGAAACGCGAAAACAGGCACCTTGGGACCAGTGTCATAGCTCCAGCGACACACAGGAACCCAACACCACCCCATGTTACGCCACGTGAAATGTAGTCTTTTGCGCAATGCCATATCCTCGTTTCAAGCACCGGTGATGCTGGTCACACTTCAATATTTTGCACGTACTGATACATGCAAAAATACAAGCACACGATTGAAAGCACACGAGCGTGGGAAAGCAACCCAAAAATAACGTCAACGCGGAGCTGTGCAGCACCAAACTTAATCAAGAGAGTAGGCAGCGACGACTAAAAAGCTGATATTCAGTCGCTCAAACATTTTCGCTCGAACCTGTTTCCGGGAACGTTCGGAGAAAGCCTTTATTGGCTCATACTGTCGTCGAACAAAGCTATCCGGACGAGCGGCGCACTTGGTTGGTCGACAGAGAAGTGACATCACCATCAAATCGAAGCCTCATTTTGTCTAGCGTTCCTGCCATCTGCAATCCCACAGGAACGCACGCCAAAAAAAAAAGGCTGAGGCTTAGCTTGGTTAAGCCTGGTCAGATGCGAAGCATATTGATTGCTAAACTCGGCTTTCCATGGTTGCACTTGGCTAAACTTTTCTTTCCTTGGTTACACGTGCGTTTACACGGTTTAAACTTGGAATGCACAATGTTTTTTCCATAGCATAAAACTGGGTAATAGCTGACTCGTTCATCTCTAATCTGTGTTACCGACACGCACAACGAACATGTCGTCCCCCAGGCCAACGATACTCGATTGCCACTACGCGAATATGTACGCAAAGCAAAAGCTCTTAGAACACCGACGTGCTAAAGGAATCAACGATTTTGATTTCTTCGCCAGATTTCTTCCCGCTCTTCTGGGCTCTCTGCAGCACGCCGCAGCCTTCGCTTTTCATTCCACCGCTCGGCTACACTCCCTGGAGGCATCGCCACCTTTTGTGAGGGTCTACTGGAGGCGATCGCAACCGTCTCCCCTTTATATATAAACCTGCGCTATACTACGTGGTCCGCACAGCGTGCAACCGCAGCCGACGGCGCGAGCCGGCACCCGTCTCTCCTCTGTCGTGACGTAAGCGTATCACGTGGTGTGACGTCACCATACCACGTGGTCCGCACGGCGTGCAACCGCAGCCGACGGTGCGAGCCGGTCCCCCGTCTCTCCTCTGTCGTGACGTCAGCGTATCACGTGGTGTGACGTCACCATACCACGTGGTCCGCACGGCGTGCAACCTCAGCCGACGGCGCGAGCTGGACCACCGTATCTCATCTGTCGTGACGTCAGCGTATCACGTGGTGTTATGTAGCATTCCACATTCTTTGCACCGCGTGTAACCGTCACGAAGGGCTGTGGTTTACCTCTAGCAATATGCTTCGCATAAAAACGGCACGCGACAGAAGCGATGATGTACCGTCCAAACGCCAAAGGTGTTGGCAGCAATGGACAACTAGCGTGACGTAGACGCTGCGGAGAGGAGGATGTGAGCAGACCTTGTAAAAGTCGAGAAGGTGTTGGAGAAAGACGCGCGATGCAACAGCCATCGTCCATCACCTAAGCGGTGGCGGGTGCAATGACGGCCTACAACAGATAAAAATTTGGTGACTGGCTATCCCCCGCAGCAAGCGGCGTTGACCTACCATCTCAGCCCCGTAGGACCAGGAACCCGGGCACTTCAGAACAACGAGGAGACCACCGTTTCTCAGGTAGGAGCATTTTCTAAAATCCAACGAGGATTTCAAGTTCAAGCGGATCGAGCGAGTAGCTATAGGCCTAACAGATAGGCATCGACGCAGCTGCCCGCCACGGCTCAAATCCAACGCGGCGGGCAGCTGCGTCAAGGTCTATCTGTTAGGCATAGCTACTCGCTTGATCCGCTTGAACTTGAAATCCTCGTTGGATTTGAGAAAATGTTTCTTTGCGGCATATGCGTTTATTATTTGTGTTAGGTTGTATATGTCTAGATTGATAATGCATTATTTCACTGGTCTGTCAAACTTTGCTTGGGTGCCGAGGCCTCGTCAGGTTTTTCAACCTTTTGCCTCGACTGCCCCTTCCTGTAGAAAGAAAAGAAATAAAGAAAAAAAATTCTGCCATAAATCATGACGACCTTGACGGGGTACGACCCGGATGGAATGCGTATCGTCTCCATTCCGCAGGCGAAAACGCCAGTTTTCCACGTGGTTACGGAAGCCAATATCCAACGCAAGATAGAAGAGTGGGAACGCGCATCAGCCCGTAACAACCGCTCGGCACGACAGAAAGGACGAACGCCAGATGACCACTACACCGCCGCAGCTGATATGCCACTGAAGCAGACGCCACGCACGCAAGTCAAGCGTTGGAAGCCTCCTCCGCAGCCGCGTCTTGACAAGCAAGATGCAGTCATCATAATCAAGCCTAGAGGAACACTGGATCTCAACAAATTCATGGGAAGCAACCCTCTCGGAAGCTCCTTGCACATGCAGCAGGCATTAAAAACACATCAGCAGCGCTCAGCGTTTGGCCCATTTGGGAACTAAACATCATCGTGGTCGGCGTACGAGACGCCGAAATAATCGGAAAGATCCTCGCAATTCAAGCCTGTACAAGAAAACAACACCAGCCTGTTTACTGCGCGGGAAATTTGGACGCCAGGCGGATGTCTGCCCTCGCCCTGCGCCCGCCGTCACGATGTCCGCAGTCTGGTCAGGATGACATTCAAGAAGCCCATGACTGCCAACCCAAGTGCACGGTGTCCGAAGGCCCACATCCCATGCGGTCGAATCAATGCAAGTACAAGTACAGAACATCTCAACCAGCCAAATCCAAGACAGGTCAAGAGAGTCACCAGTCTAGGGCCACGTTTCGAGACCGGTCCAGCCGCAGAGGCACATCGAGCTGCGGGGACCGACTGACCCAAATGGCCCATTCCACCAGCAGCAACTCAGTGCCACATCACGGCTCACGGTCATCAAGCAAAGGACCCGGCACTACCGACAAGACGTCGCACCCCACCGGCAGACGTCCAGCTGAGAAGACAACAGGACACCATTACAGGGAGCAGCGCAACGACGGCAAGGTGAGCTGGGCCGATGGCTGGACAGTTGTAGCTGCCTCCTCCTCCGAAGTGTTGGCTTACAAACAACTTAAAGCAGAGATCGATAAACTGAAGTCAGAAAATAGGAAACTAAAAGAGCAATTAGGCATCGCAGCCAACCCGAACAACACATTTCCTCCCTTGATGCAACAGACATGTCCGGTGGAGGAGGACAAGGAAGAGGTACACCCTCCGTACCCACAGCAGCTAAATACTAGCACCATCGACAAGACTGCACTAGAGACGCCACAGCAGGCGCCAATGCCGCATGTATCACAACAACAGGCAGCGGCACCGCAGGCACCCATGCTGCAATTTAAGGGGTATTCACACAAGCGTTTAGGGGTAGCTCGGCTGGAAACGCTGATTGGTCCAAAATTTGTGACGTCATATATGACGTCACAAACAACGTGATGGGTCAAGTGATATTTTATGATGTCATGTCCGGATGTAGGGCACACGTGTTCGCCCGAGCCCTCTATCACCGGGCGGCTGCCCAGCAGCCCTCTTGCATGGATATAAAAGATAGCCTAATCTCGTATAAAGAGGTTACAGAGCACTATAAACTAAGCAGAAGGGTCTATCCGCCGCCAGACCGTTCCCTCGGAAACGGGGAGGCAATTGCATGGAGGAGACTACAAGGGGGCAATCATATTAGTCCCTTTTAGGTATATGCAACAATTTCAAAAGATGAAAAGGATCTACATTGCATAACATGTGGAAGATGGGGCACTCTAGATCATATTATATGGGAATGTAACAACAGTCCAGGAGCTAAAGAAAATATAGATAGAGACGCCTGGGAGACCCTGCTGCGTAGCGAGGGCCCCGCTCAGCAGCAGCAAGCCATCCGCCTGGCGGCTGAGGCCGTGAAGCAACAGTGCATATTCACCAGACCTTAGTTCGCGAGGCTCCTGACTAAGGCTCCATCAGGCCTGCGTGCCGGGGAGTCCGAAACGGAGCTTCTTCTCGGTGGAAATAAAGGTTTTCAACAACAACAACCCTAGACTGTCCCTGGATTACCCATGCTTTTCAGAGCGCCCGGGCTCGACCCGGCGGCATGGCCGGTGGTGTCGGCGGCGCGCCGCAAGCAAACGGCAGCTGCCCAGCCGATGGCCGTCGGCGGAGAGGCACGAGGCCTAGCTTGCATGCAGTGCGGACACCGTGGAAACGGCAGCGACGTCAAATAACATATGCACGCTTCGAGCCGCGAAGAGGTTTCCGAGCCAGCTTGTCACACCACACGAATTGCCGGGGAAATCACAGTTTAATTGCTTTTTCTTTATCTAGATCTGTGTGAGACCTTTCGCCGACAAAAACAATCTAGGTTCGCCAACGCAGTGTGACCTGTTCGTTTGCCGGCCGGGCGAATTTTCCAATGACAACTGCACACCATGTGTGCGGTGATTCCGCTCTTCTGCACATTTCGTATATTTGCAAAACGTTTCCTTGCAAAATAGCTTTCTCGGTGCGACGTCTTTCAGGCGCGCAGGCTATCGGCAACGGTCGTCCGTCCCGTTGCCACGCGTTCCGATATAATTCGGTCTTTTTCTAAGTGAAATAGTTCATTATGAATTGTTTTAACAAGAAATGCGCTCGGTGACCGCTCTTATTGGCTAAAAAGGGCCTAATTTCCTCACTCCAAATTAATGCGCCGGCGAATGCATATGATGCCGGCCGGCAACACCGCGGCGCCGGCGCTATTATAAGCACATCCTAGCTGCAATAGGACTGTAGGGGGCAAAAAAAGAAAAAAAAAGCTTTGAGGACAAAGGGAATAGAGATACGTACTAATTCATTCGACTCTACAAATATTTTAGGTCAGAATTGTGATGCTGGGAGTGATATGTTGATTAGGAAAAAAAAAACTAAATAAGGTCCAGTATTAAAGGATGACCTCTCACTGTTTTGGTTACCCTGTTGTAAAAACAATTAGGTGCCTAATGAATATCCTATTCTCATTTGGGCTATGATTATTATAAAACTAGGTAAGTCATTTCACATTGATCAGGGCTTGTTTTAGATTAAGTTTAATAAAGCAAATCCCCATCTTGCACTTGGAGCATAATGCCTTCATACCTCAAATAAAGTTGATGGAGCATATCATAAAGTCGCAATTAATACAACCGGATTTCAGAACATTCAGCCTCAGGATTTCAGGCTAACAAGAAGAAATGTTGTACATTGTTACTAAGGAGCTCATGTTATATATGGGTAACTATAGGAGCATTATAAGATGTGTACTTTTTAAGTAGTACAGAACTGTGCGTAGCCTTTAGAAAACATGAAAATTTTGCAGCGTATATCAGATGAAGAGTAATGGCATTGTATGTTTTGTAAGTGTCAGCATATGTTTGCTGTCAAATTGAGATCCGTGTGATGCATGCATCTTTTAATGACTTAGTGCTTGTTTAGTGGTTTAGTGCTGTGCTGCAATACAGTGGGCCTTACGTTCTTTTCCTCATAAGAATGCTTTCTCTCTTTTGTTGCTGTAAGAGAAAGTTATTGTTAAAATGAGAGATACAAGTCAGTCCATCATGAAATCAAACCTGACGACCCCCACTATCACTCTGCTGCTGAAGACCACTTTGAGACTAAATGTATTCTGTTAACAAGGCATCACTGCTCATTGGTACCTTTTTTATTTGCAAGGAGGCTACCATTGTTTTTCTATGTTGCTTGCACCTATAGCATGCAGTACCTGAAGTAGTAAATGCTGCACAATTTCATTTGCAGACAAAGCACCTATACCTTGACAAACTGGTGGCAAAGTGGGATGATTTAAAGCTCTTTCTCAAAGATGATGTGTGGCCACAGTGTGCAAGGCTATTGAGCAGAAATTCATAAAATCAGATGAGCTCAGAATATCAGTAGACAGGCCCCAGAAGTTAAAAGAGTATGGTAGGGGAATGTGTCTGAGGTTCAGGGTTTTCATTGCAGGAGGAAAATAAAACGGGTGATGCTTGACTGCACTGGTAGATTTTATGCCGAGCTCTGCATTCAATCAAAAGCGATTTTAGAAGCCGCAGAAGATATCTGGTCCTCTTGAAGTGAAGAGATTTCTTTATTCTACTGAGGGACCTCTCAAGCCTTAAAGTATGTATTTCGAAGCTTACATCCTTCTACGACAAGCTGATAGAACACATTTCATCGAAATGCCTTGGCTGAGGAGACACCTCAAATTAAAGTGGGAAGCATTGGACTCGAAGAGGCCAACAGTTGGGCAGCATTGGAGTTCCCCAGATTGAGATTTTCTAGAGCCTCTCCCCAGCCTGCAACTATTCCTAATATATGAGTGTCTGTTGTATCCTGTGAGAGGAGAAGGTTGTGTCCTGTGCGGAAGAGGACCTATGGTGGGTCAGTGCACGCTTTCAGATCTTGCATTATCTCTCGTAGGTGAGCTGGCAAAAAACATTGATTTTGACAAACCGAGTAGCAGCTTTGAAGCCTTAAAGACCGGAAAATGAAAATGTTGGCATGTCGGGTTTTTTTTTTTTTTTTGCTTTATGCTCTTTAGGTCAATACCAGCTTTCAAAACAAGATTTATAATATCTGAAATTAGTTGCTCAAAGCAAGATGACTTCAGTGTTTCCCACTTTTTGTACACAAGCAATTTCTATAATTGCTCGAGGGGTATGCTTATTTCATTTGTGCGGCAGGATTAATTGTGCACTTGTCCCTCTGCAAAATTTGTCTTTTATAGCGTAGTTGTTGAAGGCCTCAATTATGACTGCTTGTTTGTTTTTGTAACTTCAATTCTTTTCTGTGTGTTCGAGTTGTCCTTTCACTACTAGCGTGCTTACTTCTCAAATGGCATTTCTATGCCCATATTTGCATGTGAACGCTCAGTCTAACATTCTAGCTGGTTCGTATTTACTTTATTCTTTGTCACTGTGGCCGATGTAATTGCAGTTGTCGTGTGCATGTTCAAAGCCTTCAACAGTCCTTATGAAGAGTTTGTGGAAGCATAAAAAATATGAACTACAATACAGCACATTGTCCAGTTCTCAAGGCTTTTGCTGGCACTGCGCTATGCCTGATGTAAACGAAATTGTTCACAATGGCACCGTGTTATAATCCTGGTCGCATCTGCCAGTTTGCCACTTTTTAGTTACTGTGCGTGTTACCAAGTATTTCTACATGCTCAAAGTTTGCAATTCTTGTGGTTTTTATATGCCCTTTTATTTGAGTGGTCCCAATCTAGAAATTAATCTGTCAAAAACCTCTGCTTAGTTCTTCACAAATGCACCTTTCTTAAGAAAAGAAAAAATATGACATATGCCCCTCGTAATATAGCTATCAGTTGTGGGGTATGCTTGTTACGTTGAAGTCTTAAGAAATTAAGGGAAAAAAATGCCTCGGCTTGCACCATGTTGTGCGATACGAAAAACGAACTTCCCCAATCGAAGAAAGCCTTGACGACAAAGTAGTTGATGGTATTGCGCTCAGGTGTGTTCATGAAGAAGGGGGGGGGGGGGGGGGGGGGTAGCCCCGCCTTATTGCACCGGGTGTCGCAGACCTACACCGTTGGGGGTTAGAAATGGAGTGCTTTCATGGGATACAGAGGAACGAATACAACCGGTCAAGGAGACTGCAAACATGCGCCTTATCTGCACTTGTGCCCTCGTTTTTGTGTTCTTTCCGAGTTGTACACCATCAACAGGTAGCAAGGCTCGCATGCAACGGGTACCTTATACGCATGAACGTTGATCCCAGTTGAATTCCAGTTGGGGATCCATTGTTATCCAACTGGTATGAACTGGAAGTTTGTTCCTTAAACCATTTACATCAGTTAGGATTTTTGCCTGGGTTGTTTCAAAGTAATGTAGAAATGTTGTCAGTGTTGTTCAAGTACTGCCTATGAAGAAACACAATTTTACAAAAAAAAAAAACAATGGTTGTGAGCCGCTCATGCATTTATTTTTTCGTTTTGAAAATGTTTCAAGCTACAATAATTGCCATGTCACTTTGCGTAAAAGAAGCTCTAGCTTTTTACAGGAATGGTTTTAGAGTGTGCTAAAGAAAGAAAGTGTAAAGAAAGATGGAATAGTGAATGTGGCCTCTTTTATGCATGATGTTTGTGTGCCGCACATGAAGTGAAAAGATATCTCTGTTGGTTAACGGCTTTGCACTCAGTGGATTAGTCATGCAGTGTGGCATGACAGACCACTGAAAGCCCAATACATCCTACAAAAGACTAAAAATGAGAAAACATGACGATGAAGTTGAAGGCCCATGATCTGCCAGGAAACAATGGAGTGGCTCTCAGAAGGACTTTTATATTGGCAGTAGTAAGGATGGCAGTCCTCTGCTTTGTGCCTCTTCACTTCGCAGTGACAACACTGGTGTATACTGCACTAACACCTACTGCAGTTTTGCCCATGCTGTCAGTTATTCTGAGAGCTGCGGCGGTGAGCATCAGCCAGTGCTCTAAGTTTCAAGTGTTCATTTGTAAAAGATGTGTTCTAGATCCTGCTAAAGAGTCTTGTATTATCCAATTGAGTTTCCAGAATTTACACTTTCTCTAGAAGCCCTCACTCCAGTTAGGCATCTTTTTATTCTTTCCAATTAGAATTTTCAGTCCTAATTAAATTTCCATAATCAAATATCTTCCAGTTTCCAGATGACCTTCCAGCTGGAATAAGTACTTAGTCCCAACTGCATAGTTTTAACTCTCTGTAAAGAAGCAATTTATTTTTATTATGGGCTGCTAAGTTATGGTCATCTTACGGATTAGAGTTGATATTCCTAATGAACATCCAAACTGAATGAACAATTGTTATGCATGCTGAAACTGGAATTCAAACTACATTTCAATGATGCATTGTGTGTGGGCTGGCTAAGATGTTAAAGGAAGCTGGTGTATTTCGCTCCCTAGTAAAAGTACACCCAAACATATTAGATTTCAATAGGCTTTGCAGTTAAAAATTTTGCAACTAATTTCAAAGTCCAATCTGGAGTCAATGATTTCAATTCTAGCATATTAGATAGTCTCGAGAGCTAAATTAAATGTTTCAGAGAGCAACTCATGCACTTAGGTCCTGGATCATTTACAAAGGAGCAGCAGACGTTAGCTGCAGAGTAGGATAAAAAAATTTACACATTATTTAAAAAAATGTGCAAGTATTAGAGACCCTATGTCTAGAAGATCTATTAATGCTAAAGTATTACTTCGCTATGTTTATTTATTGTAAGTACGTAGGCATTATTGTAGCGGGGATACAACTGCATACAATAACACATGCAAAGAAGATATAAGGAAACTTGTTAGCAAGGTAACAAAACACACTGATAGAACACTAAACGAGTTCTCAAGTAGTATAAGTGAACAAAGCGCTGGCAAACGCACAGATTTCACAGATTTCTCTCCGCAGACCGCGTCCGCACTCCGCATCCGCAGAACGTGTCTGCAAAATCATGTCCGCAGCAGTTGTGAGTAATTGAGAAGTGGTGGAGGTTAATGAGTGGTGTCAATCGATGGAGGGTGATGTAATGTTGCAGCGGCATCCGTTCTTTTTCATTGCTCCAATGCAGATTCTGCAGTGCTCTTTAACTTTGCAACATTTCTGATTTTACAACCCTAAAAAGTGTATTCTTATAGCTGTTTTCACAATTTCTGGAATACCTGTTTCAGTTCATTCAGTGAGACCATCAGATTGTGTTTTATTGATTGCAGGTTGCACCAAGTGTGAAAGTGCAGGAGAAATCAGAGGTTGGAGTTTTGAGTTAAAAACGGAGTGGCTCTAAATTACAGCAGTGCCATCGAGCAAAGAAAGCTTTTATTGTCCTGCCAAGAAAAATAGGAAACATGCAACAAGTGGCATTCATAGTTAAAGATAATTATACTGTATTCTGCACGGAGGTGTTATGTCGTAAACCGGCAGTCAATATCGGTTATGTAAGAAACACACATTTAATTTGCTGAGAATTATCATTTTATTGATATTTGCTCTTGTGGTGCTTGCCCACATAAAACTGTAATACCTTATCTGTGGGGACTTGCATAATTAAAGGCAAGGACAGTACCACATCAAGGTAAAGCTCACTCATTGAAGAATTTTTTTTTATTTGCAGTGTTGTTTATATGAATTTCCTATCTCAAATGAAAAAAATTCACACTAAGACTTATGCGAGTTTTTACAAGGTCAATATTTTTATTATAGATCGGTAGACATCATTTTCTTATTTCAGACTCAAAAAAAATAGTTTTTCTGTGTTTATTTCTTCATGAAATTGGACCAGGCAAACGATTTTTTAAGTAAATAATTTCAATGTAAAACAGTCTCATTGAGATCAAAGCCAGTAATAAACACACTATTATCAGCATGCATGATGAGCTGAACACTGTTGTCAATATGAATTATGTCATTTATGTACAAATTCAGCAAAAGTGTGCCTAATACTCTTCATTGAGGTACTAAACAAAATATATAAACGATGATTTGTTTTTGTTACTGTTCATCTGATTGTGTGCTCCATGCTCTAGCAGATTTCATAGAGTTCCCCGATAGAATATTGAGCTTTTATATTAGCATTGCATGACATGTAATTGGATGTGAAGCATGTTTGATGTTCACAAATGCATGCCATTTCCATAATTTCGACTCCATTAATTGTGCGAAATGTTGGCACAGAGCTGAACTGTTGCCATTGAATTGGACTCCAAATTGGACTGGGGGCCAATATCCAAGTTGGAAATGGTCATTTCCGATTTTGATTTGGCCTCAACTGTTTTGTTAAACTTGGAACAAAGCCATACTGCCGCGGTGCAATCCATCGCTACGTACGTGGTTCGGCTAGAGCAGCTCTTTAGACACAGTGACAGACACAGAGACCAATGACAATTTTTATTTAAGAAACAGCCAACAAAAGTGAACTGAAAACAAGGCAACCGCTCACCCCATACATGGTTACTATACAAAGGCACACTGCACTTGAACCTTGTCTAGGACGCCTAACGCGTAGGATGCTTTCGTAAAAAAACAAAAAACACGGCGTTGTATATGGCATCAAATCCAGGTGCGTACACTTCTGCCTTTTCCCGTGCTCTCGAGTTAAGTGATCCTTGGATGGCGACTATAACCTTCGAAATGTGATGCATTTATAAAAAAAAATACACAGCGGCACAAAGCCGCGCTGTGTTTGTAGCCTATCGCGAGGCCTATAGTTTGTCGTCACTGTAGCACTGGAGAGAAACGACGCTGGCCAAGTGCTAGCTGCAGCAGCTGTGGAATGCACGAGGTAAGTGAGAATTAAGCAGTACAGTACTTTATGAAGCAATATTCAAGACGATTATGCAGTTGTTACATAAAATGTCGATACTTCCATTAACATCGCTGAACAAAGCCGCACCACACTGAGAATACTCTAGCTGTTAACCCTGTTGTATGGGCTTGGCTCAGTTAACGTTCGTCGCGGCAGCAGAGTAACGCTTGCCACGTGTTCTGCAGCTGCTGCACGAAGACTCGGAAGAATGCGTGAGGGGGTAATAAGCACTGTAGCACTTTATTAAATCAAATTTGACACGATTATGCATGCGTGTACGTATAACCTGGTAAAGAGGCCTAGCGCACAAGCTATTTTGGTGGCCGCGGCGATTGATACGAAGCCACGTGCAACATAGAGAGGGAAGATGAGTACGGGATGTGCGTCTGAGGTCTGCCAGGAAACAACAGGCGGCCCTGAAAAGAGCCGTTTGGATGCGCAGCGACGTGACGGCGTGGCGAACACAACGCCCTGCACTCGTCCGTGGCCCTTTGCCGTGCACCGTCAACAGTGGTGCACTACGTCGTATACAGTGCCTGGTTATATGCTGCCCTGGATGCTGTAGCGATGCTTCTACTGTAGACATTTACGAGGGTTGCGGCGATGATCTTGGAGAGCTGATCGATGCCGCGATCTCTGACATGGGCTGCTGCGTACAAAGAAAATCCTCGGCCTCTTCGTAGCATACAGGAGACGGTGCTGTAAAAGAGTAGAAAAAAGTTGCTTTATGAACATAGCGATTTGATGAATGCGCAACATATTACAAAACTTTCGACAAAGAAATCTGCGTTCTTGCACTTCAATCAGGGTTGAGAATGCGCACGGCAGACGGGCGCCTCCTCAGCATAGCAGTCAGGCAGCGGTTAGTTGCCGACGGCGGATGTTTTCGTGGAGGTCTCCATAGCCGTGGCCGATTTTTTTTTTTTTTTGAACACGAGGAGCGTCCATGCCACGAGCTGCTGCTGCACGAGGTCCTGGAAGCACGTGGGGAGAGACAAGCGACACAGCACTTATAAATAAGCAAAATGCGAGACAATTTTGCGCAGTTTATACTTACCTTGACGGTGCTTGCGATCTCCCGCAGGTCGTCGCCATTATCAACGTCATTCCGCCTAACGTACAGCACGGATCGGCGTGCTGAAAGCGCATTCACGTAAACTCGCAGGCCCGCCATCGTCGAGCCCCTCGGTGACCGAACGCGCCGATGCCACGCAGCAGCGAGATCCACGAATCGAAGGCCGGAATCGCGCGCGTTGCCAGAGCGGGAGGGAACCTAGCGATTCCCTAGAGCGTCTAGGGACAAAAAATAACCAGCAAACCCAGTTTTTGACTACGTCACGTCCGGTTAAGCACCGAGCCCGACGCAAAAAAACGTCACGCCAGGCCGCGGCGTGTCCACCAATCAGCGTTTCCAGCCGAGCTACCCCTAAGCGCTTCTGTATTCACACGGGGGAGAAACCCACCCCTCTGGACCACGATGTTGTGAAAACGAGCCGCCTTCGGGCACCTGAACCGGTTTCCCAGGGGCCCCTCGTGTTGGGGTTTTTTGTCGGCTGGCACAAAACCTCCTCCGGGGAGTAGGGGTGTCCGCAGCCTTTTCTTCGTTCTCCTGGCAACTTCGCCGGTTGCGCTCTGCGGGAAGCGCGTTGTCGTAGTAGCTGTTTGTGGTGTGGTGGGGTGCTCCTTCGCTGTGACAGACCTTATTATGATGTAACAAGAAACATTATTTTCCATTTTCACTACCTGAAGGGTACCACTATGTCGGTCGGTATGCCGGTCGCGATGCGGAGTGCAGCAAAGTAATCTCGAGTATGTAGTGTGCGGAAGATCATAGTGAAGTGGACGGCCGTACGCCAACCTCAACCTCTCTGTTTGTGGGACGAATTATTAGTATATAGTGTTCGCAGTAAATTAAAATAAAACGGCTGGTATCCAATGTCGCCTCAAGCAATCTTCCAACAACCATGAAAACTCTAATGTACTGTATTTTCTTTCATCATTTTTCCCGTACAGCCTTCGCGTCTGCAATGCGATAACCGAACAGAATAGTCGGAATATCTGTCGTACAAAAACTCATAGCGTGAATTATTGTTAACATGCCATCGCATGAGCACACTGATGCATACTTCATAACTTATCATCGTCAGGTGAGCGCCTTTATAGACCGATTCGTTTACGCATGTATAAAACTGCTCTTTTGGTAACATTAACTGTAAGCTTAAAATGCTCAATTTAATTTGATACATTACACGCCTGCTTATCCAGTGTAAGAGAACTTTTTGTCTTGCCACTCTGTCGCACCACTAATTAGACGCAATCATTGTGCTGCAACTTTCTGAAGCGACTGAACATTCTTGCGAAACATGGCATGACCACAGAAAAACATGCAAAATAATTATCTGTAAAGCCTCACCTTTTGATGTAACGTATTTCTTGATGTTTTCGCGTCTTTTGTTTCGCACTCAACGTTTTTTTGTTTTGGTGCAAGTTTTATTGCCATTTTGTTTCCTGCCAAGTTCAGTGCTTATGGTTCGTAAAATGCTAATGACATATGCGGTATGTAATTATTTTTTTCTAATACGTTGCTTTTTGTGTACAAACTAGAAATCTCATTCTACCACCTCGAGTGCTAAATTTCGGTCGCCGTGTGAAGAATAGTTACAGAGAGTTAGTTTTTCAAGCTGCGGCTGGCAGCCTTTTAATCTTTTCGTGCGTTGTAGTATTGAGCAAAGTAAATAAAATACTTCGATTTCATTTCATTTTTCACGTAACTGCACTCATCTCGGGACCTAGTAGTAATGAAAAAAAGAGTGAGGGTACGTGTTCTAGTCTGTTCATATCCTAGCTCTGATGCCTACCTTTTCTCTATGTTCTTATCTTGACATTGAAGGGATGTGATATTTTATATAAAATATCCTGGCTACTTGATCCTAAACCTGTCTCCAGCTTCCTGGTGCATTCTCCACCCCATCCACACTGCCAGAGCTCAAAATTTTAACAATGCACATTGAACCCGGCTGCGGAGAAGGAGCGAGGCAGGCAGCACAGGCACCGCTCTCCTCAGCGCGCGCCTAACCTCCGTTGTCTGGTTCGTGGCCCGTGTGAATGCGGGAGCAAGGGAGGGAGTTCCGCCGGCCGGCGGTGCGCCCGCACCCCTTCCCCGAAACTCTCCCCCGTGTGGGTATTCACACGGGGGAGAAACCCGAGAAACCCACCCCCCTCGACCGGGATGTTGTGAAAACTAGCCGCCTTCGACCGCCGGGACCGGTTTTCCGGGGGCCCTTCGGGGGCGGGTGGCATTTTGTCGGCTGGCACAAAAGAAGCGTTTCAGGGTAGCGCGGCTGGAAACGCTGATTGGTGGACCCGCCGCGGCCTGGCGTGACGTTTTTCGTGTCGCACTCAATGCTTAACCGGACGTGACGTAGCCAAAAAATAGCTAAACAATTACAATGTGAAACCTGCTTTGCTCCGCGCCATGCAAAATGTCTGGCAAATGCAGTATTTTAGGAAAGAAAAAGGAAAAGTTGGAAGAAGGTACGAAAAAACATGCGTTGAAAGCTACAGCTTGTGCAACTGATGGGGTGTACGAGATTTCGTTGCTATGTGCCAGTTCCTATATCGGCCAGACTGGCCTGTGTGTTAAGGACAGAATAAAAGAGCGTAGGAGGTGTGTGCACAACAATGCAGGCGGTCATCTTGCCGATCACTGCAAGAAATGTAAAAAATGTGGTTGTGGTTATGATTTTGGGCCTGAGTGCGATTTTAAATGTGAACCACTGTACGATGAATCAGAGATAAGGGCACGTGCAAACGACCAGCATGAAAGTTAGGTGGTTGAAGCTTGGCTCATGTCTAGAGGTGGAGAGTGGTGCGTCAGCACTCCGTCAATTTGCTTCTCACGAAAAGAAATTTTTTGGACGGTTGAATTTAAATGATTTGGTATTGTTCTTGGTTTGGTTAGGTTTGTGGGGTTTAACGTCCCAAAGCGACTCAGGCTATGAGATACGCCGTAGTGGAGGACTACAGAAATTTCGACCACCTGGGGTTCTTTAACGTGCACTGACATCGCACAGCACAGGGGCGCCTTGCTTTTCGCCTCCACCGAAAAGCGGCCGCCGAGGCCGGGATTCGATCCCGCGTCCTTGGGAACAGTAGTCAAGCGCCGTAACCACTGCGCCACCCCGGCGGGGTATTTGGTATTGTTCTTAAGGCGGGGATGTGCCTACGGTTTCATGTGGTCCTTTCATTTTTTTTTTAATTTCCTCCTCACCTTGCCTTTCCGAAGTTATGTGAAGTTGTACCTAAGGTGTCCATTTGTTTTTTTTTATGGTTTTACTGGGCTGACTCTGCTTTGCTAGGATGCTCCAACTCTGCTTTTGCTACGACGTTCCGACACTGCTTTTGCTATAATTTTTTTTTTACCGTTTACATCTTTTTTTGGTGTGGTAACTGATTTCTGTTGTTTGACTCAGCTTTTGCCACGTTGTTCTGACTCTGCATTTGCTACGATAACTCGGAACTGCTGGTTGTCTAATCTTTTATATTCTCCTTAGTGCCGGTTGATTGTCCCTAAACTTCGTCGGTTGATAAGGTGACTGTCGTGCTGGCAATGATTATGCTGTGTTTCTAGATTACTGGTCTTGTGGGATAAGAGGTATAAACTACTGCCTGTTTTTCGATAAAAATTCATTTGGTAGTCTGCGCTAGTCCTGTTTCTATGGGTTCCTTGTGTCCTGGTTTTTGCGCTTCTGTTCTGCACGAAACATTACAACAATACATAGACTCTTACTTTCATGCGCCGCAAATAATAGCTCTGCAAGAAGTGAATATGGAGGCTAAGATCAGAGAATACTCAAAACATCAAACCTCTCGACATGCATTTTGGTCCACAAATCATGCACACAACCACTGTAGACCTCGATCTACACAGCGACATTGAATATACCTTCATCAAGTTGCTACCACAACATCGTAACAGCAAGGGCACCTATATACTCAATATATATAGTCGCCCCAAACAGCGCCGCGCAGCCTTTGACGCTATCTTTATCAAAGCACTAAGAGAAGCTCATACAGCTCCCCTAGCTATAATCGCCGACTTTAACGCTTCTAGCCCATTATGGGGATATCCAAAGGAAGACACTAAAGGCAGGAAAATAGCTTCCGCCATCGCTGACATGGCACTTACCTTACGTACTGACCCGCAGCACGGCCGCTCGATGGAAGCACACTAGGTGCGGCCTGCTACGTCGCCCGAAATCGGCGGGAGGCGTTTACTTCCAGTCGCCACCGCCGCGGCGCCACCGCTCGGGGACAGCCGCGCGCGGAAAGCTGCGCCTGGCTGCGCTTTGAGGGAGGCGTCGGCGTGGTAGAAGCCTTTTATTTTAAACATATAAGAGCTCCGCTTCACACAATTTGGCAACAAGAATTTGTATATACTGTCATGTCTAGCGTGACCATGTCAGCACTTAGCGCTTGCTCGGCAAGGATGTACACTGGAGTGTACCTCGAAAAACCTATAGTGACGATGGTTCAAGGCCACTCGATTGGAGAGCTCGCGTTACCCTGATGTTGCATTCGGATTTAGTTGTCCGTCACATTAAAATGTGACCCGGCTGTGAACAATTCGAAGCTGTTCAGCTGCCATGGTAGACTAATGCATAACCACTTAATTAACTATGTCGCGAATTTCGTGTGTCATTTTCATACCATTTACTCATTCCTGCATACAGCTTTCATACAGAAATTGATGTCAACCTGTTCTAAGCTGCCAGCGCTATCTAATAAAAAAATATCCTACTATGAGCAACCTCTGTGAAAATGCGACATGTAACCAACCTTTCTATCTCACTGTGACAAATTTTACGGTGGAAATATGAAGATGTTTATTAGGTTAAATATGATAACCTGGGATCTTCTACTCAGTTGGAGACCTTAAACTTTGTACGCCAGAACGCTATCCGTCATGGCTTCCCGCATTTTGCATGACCGGACAAAATAAGCGCGCTTGATAGAGCCGGTCTGCCTCAAGGTGCTACGTGTATGCGCCGAAAGATTTTATTACTATTTTTATTGGCTGCTCGCAAACCCATACAATTTTGCTGGTTCGTAATTTTCAATGGAAGAATGCGCATCGAGTGTTGCTGTTGTGAAACTCTTAGCTGCGATCACAAGAATGTTCACGCGTCAGAGTGCAACTGCAGCCGAGATTCAGCGAGCAGCCGAGTACGATTGTTTAATGGGCACACAAAAAAAGGAAGAAAATTACCAATCGCAGACGGAAAACCTTCCTTGAGCGAGGTTTATGCCATAGCCATAAATATTGCTCCACTGTTGAGTTGACATTTCCAGCCTAGCTCGCTGTCAGTGGGGGCCGCAACTTAACGATATCTTGCATAGCGCATTAGCTTGGGCACGATCATTGTTTTTATAGATTAGCTGCAGGTACTGTGTGCACTGAGAAAACAATGATGACACCAAACGTTTACACAGCTTGCTACTTCACCGGACCTTTTCAGACTTCATCATCCTATTAATGAAGGTGCTCGTAAGCTGACAAAGCTTGATTACTTCCTTTGCGGGTACATCAAGCCTCCATTGTCCTTGGATATCATTAACCTGTTACTGGTCCAGTTGACTATATTTCCTGCAACAGGCTCTTGCTCGGCAGACATGCGGCCTCAAAACCATTACCAAATATCGCACAAATTAAGCAACAACCTGGTAGTGATAAACAAAACTTGGGTTTCTTAAGTCTCCTTGAGGAGCCTCGTTAGAATGCCCGCACTTTGCTACCTGCTTATTCAGCGTATCCCGTAATTGCTGCCTCTGTCGCTTATCATTAGAATGCAGCCTCAAGCCACCGCATTATATGAAATAGCACCCGACACATAGCTATATAAAGCCCCTCTTTACCGAAGCTGTACGAATGTGCCCTATAGGAGTATAGTGTGCCTGACTTGGGATCTAAGGGTCCCGCTTTCAATAATTCCCATTTCACCCTTACATCTTATTGACTCTCTCTAGTTTGGCAGCTCCTGCCACATTGAGCATGTCATGCGTTCTCATTGCGCCAAAGGTGTCTGGCCATATCACCAACTAAAGTGCCTCTGACCAGAGAGGTTTTTTTCCGGCTTTCCGCCGACAGAGCGGGCGCCGGATTTTCTGCGGAACGTGGCTTTTAATTTTATCGCATCAGCTCAAACAGTCTCAACAGTATAAACAAATGTTTTATGCACAGGCTCCTTTCCTTGCAATGCTACTCAGACTAAGCGCGGCAAAATTTAGAACAAATTGCATGCTTATATAAAAAAAATACCCTTCGTAGGTTTTTCTGATATGTCCTCGCAACATAACTTGCGAGAAAAGCTTCTGATGCTACCTCGTGTTCATCTGCTTCACAACCCATCGTTAAAAATCCTAGTTCACTGGCCAGCTCCCTGGTAACTAAAATGGTAAACAACGTGACAGGAACACAGGAAAAGAGGACGACACAACTAGCGCGGGTGTCTCTTAGATGTCTCTTAAGCGCAGGACGGCGAAAGCCTACCCTTCTCCTATCATTTGCCTCTCATCGTTTGCCACAGTTCGTCATTTCAAGTCGTCGTTTGATATATTGGTCGTTTTTCAGTCATGATGAGTCTGCCGCGCAGTCATTGTAGCCCTTATCACTCATAACTAAGCGGGTTACTCATTTACAATCAGCAGTGGTCATTACATGTCGTCGGTTCACATATTGGTCATTTCGTAGTGATTAACAGTAATGATGAGTCATGCCTAGCTATTATAGTCATTACCACACATCGCTAAGCACTTTTACTCATTTCTAATCAATGGCGGTCATTACATGTAGGCTGATATGCTGGCCATTACAAATCATTTTAGTCATCATTAACCATTATTAGTCATTAGCATCAGTCATTACCTCTAACAGTGATTATAACTTTTATTGGTTACCTATCAACATCAATCATTTTCATCTTAATCTCCCTCCTTGCACGTCCGCTTTTGCGGCTGGCACACCAGTGCACAGATGCGACGCATAGATAACAGGCACAGCTTCTGCACATAGATTTTCGCTCCATGAGCCTAGAACGGCTTTCGCCTTAAAAAAACAAACGTTAACAACATCAACGTTCACGTGCTTGCACACGCGCACACAAAAACGTTTGCGTTTACCACGCAGACGCGAGGCGAACGCGCCCAGAAAGGAAGCAAACCGCGCGCTCAAAGCCGGCGACCCCGGCGGCGACGTGTCCCCGAACAGTGGCGCCCTCAGCAGATATAGCGGGCGCAACTGTAAACTCCCCAAGGACGCGCTTGCCCATTGACGGCGGCGCGACGCAGCAGGCCGCACCCAGTGCGCTTCCATCGAGCGGCCGTGCCCGCAGCATCCTACTGGAGGCGGTCGGTACCAACACAACTCAGGATACCTCCCCGACCTCACGCTCGTCCGCAACGACCGCAACTATGAGTGGCTAAATACGGGAGAGACCTTAGGCAGCGCTCATTACGTGCTGCAGAACATCTTAGAAAGCAACAAGCACAGCAAACCACGTGGGCAAGCCAGAGTGACAGACTGGGAGAAATTCAGGAGGTACACTAAACTAGCTACATCATACAAATAACTTGTTACGAAGAGTTTGCGGCATCTATTCTCGACCTTAAAGAAAGCCACACAAAAACCCTTGCCACCATGAACGACCACCCAGCTGTTGACAACCATCTCCTACACCTTTGGGAAGCTAGACGTAGTCTCATAAAATGGTGGACGAAACAAAGGCAGAATCGAAAACTCAGAATTCGAATAGCGAAGCTAACTACTTAAGCAGACCAATACGCATGTGACCTCGCTCTCTACAATTGGCTAAAAAGGTGCGAATCCCTCAAAGGTTGCCTAGACCGCAAGACTACGTGGAACCTTCTCCTATGCCTAATTGATCCGCTGAAATCGAAGAGTGAACAACGTAGAAATTTGCATCCAGCCTTATCCAACCTTCAAAGCACTGATGACGAACTCGTGGGTTAACTCACGCGTCGCTTTATTGCACTTCGAGAGACGCAGAACCCTCAAATCCTCAAATCCAGAATACCGGAGGGAACCGAACGAAGACCTAGATAAAGACTCACTTTGGTCCGAAATCGGCTCAGGTCAATCTACTGGAGTAAGGGGACCAAATTTGAGGGTGGCCCCGGTCAAATTTGGAGGTCACCATCTTGTTTTTCATAGTCATATTAAATTAGACAGATTTTTCTCCAGATCAGTCGAGGTCAAATTTCGGCGATGGGTGGGCAAAATATAGGGCGGCCCTGGATGTAACCATCGTGGTGCCGTAGGCGAATTATGTTGGAAAGGTTTTGGACTAAATCGACCCTAGCAAAATTTCAGCTATACCGTAATGCGTTTAAATTACCCGCGTACGTAGCCACGTTTTTCTTACCTCCTCAAACAGCCTACCCAATTAGAGCAATGGTGCACAAAAAAAATATCGGACAAGATTCTTGGTTTGTGTTGGTGAGCCTGTGATTTCTTTCGCAATAAGAAAGAGCATTTAAAATGTGGTTACGCCATGGTCTCTTCGAACTTAGCCTGATAATATTGATACGGGATGGCTGCACTACCGTTCTGCTCACCAACTTTTCGAACGAATTTCAGCACCTCGTCAAAGGCACGGTGATCTCCTTCCTCCAAGACGTCGCGGAGTGTCCACATTTGTCCACCGTGGAAGAAGCCCTTCAAGACGACACTGGACCTCGTCATGTTCTGCCACCTGTCGAAATAAACACCGAGTTATCGCCGGCTCAAAAGGATCTTTTTTCGGCTGTCTTGGCAGATTTTGCATACTGCTTCGCAACGTCTTCCAAAGTGGGCCGAACTCCGGTCGCCAAGCACCGTATAATAACAGAGGAGACCACGCGCCCCGTATGCCAACGCCCATACCGCGTTTCTCCAAAGGAACGAGCAGCGATTCAGAGACAGGTCACCGAAATGTTTCCGACGATGTCATTCAACCGTCTACAAGCCCGTGGGCTTCGCCGGTTGTTCTCGTCAGAAAAAAGGACAATACTCTGCGGTTCTGTGTCGATTACAGAAAACTTAATCTCGTCACTAAAAAGGACGTTTACCCACTTCCCCGCATAGACGACGCACTCGATCGACTGCGAGATGCCCGATACTTCTCGTCGCTAGACCTAAAAAGTGGGTACTGGCAAATAGAAGTGGATGAGAGAGACCGGGAGAAGACGGCTTTCGTGACACCCGATGGCTTGTATGAGTTTAAGGTGCTAACGTTCGGCCTATGTTCGGCACCGGCCACGTTCCAACGCATGATGGACACCGTTCTGTCCGGTTTGAAATGGCAGTCGTGTTTGGTTTACCTGGACGATGTCATATTTTCGACCACCTTTGACCAACACCAGGAAAGGTTGCGCCTTGTGTTAAAAGCTCTCCGAGACGCCAACCTGACAATCAAACCGGAAAAATGTCACTTCGGCTTTGAGGAACTTCGCTTCCTTGGTCACGTGGCCAGCGCAAAATGTGTTCGCCCGGACCCTGAAAAGACAGCTGCCGTTTCCGGTTTTCCGCACCCTACTGACAAGAAAGCGGTTCGATGGTTCTTAGGTTCGTGCTCCTATTACAGACGCTTTGTACGAGACTTTTCGCACATCGCACAACCGCTAACCACACTGACTCGAGATGACACGCCGTTCCTGTGGGGAAGTGAACAAGAGGCCGCTTTCCTTGAGCTTCGCAGCCGCCTACAGAATCCTCCGATACTAGGCCATTTTGACGAAAACGCCGCAACTGACGTTCACACTGATGCCAGCAACGTTGGGGTTGGTGTAGTACTAATTCAGTGGCAAGATGGTGCAGAACGGGTCATCGCTTACGCGAGCCGTACACTTACCCGCTCCGAAACCAACTATTCAACAACTGAGAAAGAATGTCTGGCGGTAATATGGACCCTCACCAAGTTCCGACCATACCTCTATGGCCGACCTTTTCGCGTTATAAGCGACCACCATTCATTATGCTGGCTCGCGAGCCTCAGAGACCCCTCAGGACGATTGGCTAGATGGAGCCTTAGATTACAAGAGTATGACGTAACAGTCGTACACAAATCAGGACGGAAGCATCAGGATGCTGACTGTCTGTCACGCTCGCCCATCGCCATATGTCCAGAAGAAACGGCAGATGATTTTCCCTTTCTGGGGGCTATTAGTACAACCCAAATGGCGCAGCTGCAGAGAATGGACCCAGAGTTAGCGTCACTCGTCGGCTATCTGCAGGGCGTCGACGCCCGTATTCCCCGTGTGTTTCATCGTGGGCTTCAAAGTTCACTCTGCGTGGTAACGTGCTCTACAAGCGAAATTTCGCTAACAGTGAAGAGACGTTTCTCCTTGTTGTGCCCTTCGAGTTGCGCCGAGATATATTGAGTGCCTGTCGTGATGAACCCACCGCCGGCCACCTGGGGGTGAGCCGTACACTTGCACGAATTCGTCAAAAGCATTATTGGCCCAGGTTACTCCCATCGGTGCGGGCCTATGTACGCTCATGTCGTGACTGCCAACGTCGGAAGTCTCCGCCATTGAAACCCGCTGGATTTCTTCAGCCTATTGCTCCGCCGAAGACTCCTTTCCATCAAGTGGGCATGGATCTTCTCGGTCCTTTTCCGAAATCCTCGTCTGGCAACCGTTGGGTAGTCGTCGCGACAGATTACCTAACACGATACGCAGAGACCGCGTCCCTTGTTAAAGGTACTGCAGCCGAAGTTGCTCAATTTTTCGTTCATAACATTGTCCTATGTCATGGCGCCCCTGCCGTGGTAATCACTGACCGTGGAACAGCTTTTACGGCTCGCCTGATCCGGTTGGTCATGACTCTGACTCACACTAGCCATCGACGTGCGACGGCGTATCACCCTCAGACCAACGGGCTGGTGGAGCGCCTCAATCGCACCCTCACAGACATGATTTCTATGTATGTGGACGCAGAACATCGCACCTGGGATGCAATTTTGCCCTATATAACTTTCGCGTACAATACCGCCACTCAAGAGACGACGCGACTGACCCCGTTCCAACTTGTCTTCGGTCGCCAAGTGAGCACACCGTTGGATGCCATGATGCCAGTTAGTCCTTCTTGCGGCTCTGACGCCGAACTTGACGCCGACATCTTTGTTCAGCGTGCTGAGGAAGCGCGGCAACTAGCACGCCTCAGAATCCACCGACAACAGGCGAATGACGCTGCTCGATATAACCTCAGCCGAAGAATCGTCACTTACGAGCCGGGCGACCTCTTTTGGGTTTGGACACCTGTTCGTCATCGCGGCCTATCTGAAAAATTACTACGCCGATACTTCGGCCCTTACGAGATTGTTTGCCGTATCAGTGAAGTCACCTACGCCGTTGTTCCCGTAGCTTCAGCTCCATCCCGAAGGCCACAGCGTCCTGAAGTCGCGCACGTGGTTCGGCTGAAGCCTTATCATGATCGTGCATGACTGAACTTTTCGTCCACGCCGCTGGGTCCTTGTGACACTTTAGTGCACCCTTTCGCTGACTTCTTCCTAGTAGCACCGCGTCGCATCGAGTCGATGCTACAGAGGAGGGGGGCAGTGATACAAACTATAGTCGACGACGAAGCGGAGACATTCAGTGGCTAGTTGACGTAGACGATGAAGTGGTTGCTAGTTGGCGTAGACGACGAAGTTGGTTGCCTGGAACCGCGCTCAGACCGCTGCTCGGACCGCCCTCGGACTTCGGCAGTCTTCTAGGCTCAGAGCGTTGCCTGGACGTTTAGCACAATACCCGTTACAATATTAGCTATGCATGGCTAGCCTGGCTCATTCGCATCGCTGTGCACCAAAGAACTGCTAACCCGTGAAATCATTTGCGAGATATTCCGAAGTAAATAAACAGCAAACGGAGAATCATTTGATTTCATAGGAACTTTCTAGGTCGCACTCGGCAAGACTCAGATAATAATCTGAATGTGAGTCCGGACTCGTTCAAACTCAGATCATAATTTGTCCGGACTCACGGCTCAAATCATAATCTGAGTGAGTCCGGGCTCACTCACGACTGAGATCGTCAACTGAGTATGCATCCGGACTCACTCAGGACTCAAATCGCGACCTCATTGTGAGTCCGGACTTACTCACGACTCAGATCATGATCTGAATGTGCGTCCGAACTCACTCAAGACTCAGATCATAATCTGAATGTGAGTCCGGACTCATGACTCAGATCATGATCTGAGTGTGAGCCTGAGTGAGCCCGAGTGAGTCGACTCATGAGTGATTCCGCCGATCTATGCATCCCACATCTGGTGACCCGGACAATAATGTATCGTTATGGAGGAGCACGAGCAACAGCAAAAGCTTCGGGAACGACATGGCCAACTCAACGCTTCAGTGCAGCAGCATCCTGCCGGCTCGGCCGAGGACGTCAGAACCCCTGCGGACGGTATCCCGCACGCTGCCCCACATGACGTCTGGTGTGCCGCTGTCAACCTTCCGCTGTTTTGGTTCGACTCGCCCGAGGTATGGTTCACCCAAGTCGAGGCTCAGTTCTCTCTTCCACACATGACGCAAGACCGGATCGCTACGGTTATGTCGTCACCCGTCGCGATTCCCGCTATACCAACGAAGGCTCCCAGTCGGAAAAAACTACAGACAATTTTCTGATGGTACGACAGAATTTCTGTGCGGCTTTTGACAGGAAACCTGTTGTGACAATAGAATATTCTGTAGGAACATCAGACATTTCTGTAGTTACAACAGAAAAGTGCAACAGAACTACAGACAACAGAAATATACTACAGAAAAACTACAGAACTACAGAAAAATCTGATGGTTATGACAGAACTACAGGATATTTTGTCGTATTTTTACACAGTTCTGTAGTTTTTTTCGACTGGGCCGGGATATCCTTGTTAAACCACCAACGGCCAACCTTTAGGAATACCTCAAGACTGAGGTCATCCATCGCCTGTCACTCTCGGAAGACCAGAAGGGGCGACAACTACAGTCCGGAAAACATGCCGAGCGCAAACCTTCGCAGCTCCTCCGCCACATGCATGCTCTGTTGACCAACAGGAAGTCAAGGATTCCTTACAGAGAGCACTTTGGCTTTAACGACTTCCACTGCACGTCCAGGCAATTCTGCAGGATTAGCTTACGCTACCTCTCGACCAACTTGCCGGGATCGCTGATCTCGTCATCAAGGTCTCTCTCCCATAGTTGTCGCCCATCGTCCAGGCTGTCGCCGCACCTCTGAACCCCAAAGCTTGCACGCCGTATCGACGATATCAGTCGACAGCTCAGCTCCCTTCAGCACCGCATGGATCAACACTTGCCGACGCGTCACCCGCAAAGTCATTACCATAACACCACCCCGTCCAAGCAGGCTGGTGACGATGACTGGAGCTACTAACATCTCCGCTTCGGGGAATAAGCACGATGTCGTGACGCTGAGACGAAGTCGACCCGGCCTTCACTAGGTAGCGTGCAGAGACTCCGGGTTGATGAAGGATTGAATATTCGAAATTGGTAAAATACATACAAGCAGGTTTAATGGCACTTTGAGAAAACTTATTTACATGAAAAAAGGGTATATCAGCAAAATAGCAAGCGTTAAGAGTTCATAGCGAGAAGCGTCTGGATGAGCCGTTTACCCAGAGCTCAGAGCGTCATTTCGTGCTCTGCAACGTCCTTAAATCCCCTATGCCCAGCCCCTCTCTGAAGATGCTGACCAATCAGTTCCAGGGCACACCCCTCAGATATCGGCAACCAATCGGACACATCACTGCACTGATGGTCTCATGCACTGACTGGTCCAGTATTGTTTCGTCGGGCGTGGTCACTTGTTGTCGGGCAGAGCTTGGGAACGGCGAGGAGGTAAATTTCGATTCTTCTGCAAAGATCCGCTATGTTGGTTCCGGCAAGTGGATTTCCTTCTCAGAAACCCAAGTGTACGTGCGCGACTCGAATACTGCTCCCAGCATTGTCCCTTTCCGGCAACTGCAACTCTTTCCTGCATTCACGGGAAATCCTCTAATGGCCATAATCCTCATGCTCCTTTCTTCTCCAGTACGTCAGCGGACGTGTCACTCCGATCGTCTCATTTGGACAATAGGCATTCCTCACTTGACAATAGCGCCTCTCGACGGGAAGGGTGAACAGTTGAACAAAAGCACTTCCGGCTATTTTTCACGGGGCGACGTTCCTTTGTATTTTTCTTGACGTTCCCTTGACAGGGACAACCCGGCAATTGTAGAGTCACGACAAAGCAAAGCATGCTCACACAAAAAGATTCATGTGAACAGGCTCACTTAGAGCCCTTGCACAAACAGCACATATCAATACTATGCCCACAGCCGCACAATAGTGCGCGCAAGCGCGGACCATGTACATGTACGGTCACAACAGCCTCCTCCCCCGCCAGAAGAGTCACGGAGGGCAGCAGTCGCAGCTGCTGCATGAAGAGACGATTTAATGGCCTGCACATAAACGCTTGAAGCTCGCTGTCGCTTGTCGCGTTGTCTTGATTGTCGTAGGCCAAATTGATTGAGCTGTCTCTGAAACTCAACCACATCTCTAAGCAAGCACTCGGCTCCCGTCAGAAGAGACCAGGTCAAAAGAAAACTGCCATCGTTGTCCGAGAAAAGCCCGCACTCAAGACGCTCAGGACCCACGTATGCCTAGAAAACCAAACGTGCTGCTTTACATACTCACATATATACAAGCGCACGAAAACAAAAGAACCTGAGTATCAATTTGGATACATGTTGAGGAGCACCTCGGACCGCTTAGAAACAGCGGCTAACCGCGTCCGCATTCATATTTAACTTCCCCTTTTTGTATCTTATTTCAAAATTGTACTGCTGTAAAATCAAGCTCCCCCTCAGAAGGCGACTGTTCTTCGAGGTCGCAGTTTGCAGCCAAGCCAGGGGACAATGGTCCGTCTCTACAGTGAGTTTGGCCCCTCCAAGATAGCACTGCAATTTTTGAATGGCCCATGCAATGCAAGCGCACTCTTCTTTACGCCTGCCGGGGATTTTCACTGCGTAGTTAGTGTTAGAAAGCTTTGCAACGACTTCAGCAGGTCCTTCCCACTGTACTTCGAGCTTATTCTGCCTTGAACCTCGCAGCAACATCACCTGGTCCCCGATACGAAACGTCCTTTGACCGGCTGACTTATCATAGTACACTTTGGAACGAGCCTGGGCTGACTTCATGCTGGCCTCAACGAGTTCCTTGGTGTTATGTAAGCGATTCAGGAGGTTCAGAATGAATTCTACTACTGTTGGGTCTTCTCCGCGCCCCTCCCAGGCTTCGCGCACCATTCGCAAAGGTGAGCGCAGTGACTTTCCGTACACCAACTCGGCTGGGCTAAATCCAGTGGATTCGTGCGGCACTGACCGCAAAGCGAAAAGTGCGGCAGGCAGGCAGGTATCCCATTCGCGCTTGTTTTCATAGCACAGGCCCCTCAGGACGCGTTTGAGAACAGAATGCTATCTTTCTACGCTGTTGCCCTGCGGATGGTGGATCGAGCTTTGCACTATCTTAATGCCGCATCGCTCGAGAGATGAGGTGGTGAGGACACTTGTGAAAACACTACCCTGATCACTTTGGACCTCGGAAGGGAATCCAACTCGTGCAAACACTGACAGCAGCGAATACACTACACTCTCGGACGTCACCTCGCGCAGCGAAACAGCCTCTGGAAACTTTGTGGCTGGGCATAACATAGTGAGGATATAACGGTACCCTGAGTCTGTCACAGGAAGTGGCCCGACTACATCTATTACTACCCGGTGAAACGGCTCGGTAATGATTGGTACTAACACCATCGGAGCTTTCCACTTATCTTGCGCCTTTCCAACCCACTGGCACGTGTCGCATGACCATAAAAAATTTTCCGCGTCCTTAAAACATTCAGGCCAATAATGAGCACTTTTGGATAAAAAGTAAAAGCTAAAACGTAGCGAAGCACCTCAACTACATTAAAAAAAGCTAAAATAGTATTCTTGCAACAGCCTCTCCTTTGTTTTCCTTATTCCAAGGTGACATGACCACGAGCTGCCATGGGAAAGTCGCAGTAAGACTTCGCGGAACTTTTGGGGAACGACTAATTGATCCCGCTCTACTCCGCGCTTATCCTTGAATAAGCGATACAGCACTCCCTTTCTCATCTCGAAAGAAATATTCTTTGCTGTCTTAGTGGCGCGGTGGCGCTCCCTTATATCCTGTATCTTGGGATCATTGGCTTGCTCCATAGCTAAGTCCTCTCGGGTACCACTTAGAAGTCTCGTGAGATTACTAGACACTGGCGGCAAGAGGTTACTCTCAAAAACGTCCTCATTCCGCGTCTCATCAAGCTCACTTTCAAGTTGACTTATCTGAGATGCCTCGCTCTCAAAGTTTTCTGACCCGCTATCTTCCGCATCGACCACGGTTTTAACTGCCGTTTCCTCCGCTGTGGAATTTTCTGGAATGAGCAGTGTAGCTGGTTCTCGCGCCTTTGAACGTGTTAAGGCTTGCACAACTCTGTCTCCGAAAAGGATGCCCCTCTTTCGCAGCAGCATGTTCGATTTGTGGGAAAACAAATACGGATAGCACTTAGGAAGCTTTCCTGAAACGGCAGCCTCGGTTGTTAACTCGCCGAAAGGGCCCTCGATGACCACGTTCGCGATTGGCAAGCACACACTCTATTCCTCCACTACCTGGCGGATCCATGCACACTGTCCTGTATAGTCGGAAGGCGACACATACGCCGGATAGACAACATCCATCGTTGCGGCCGAATCTCGCAGTACCTTGCAAGGCTTTCCGTTGACTACTAGGTCATGCATGTAGGGTTCCAAAAGCTTCATGTTTTCATCGCAGTCACTGACATACGAGAAAGCAATCTTTTCTTTCCGGCAGTTGACGGCAATGTGACCCTGCTCATTACACCTAAAGCATGTGAGCGACTTCCTAGCCTCAAGCTTGATCATTGTGTTCGGCGCGTTGGTCACTTCCCCACTTTTCTCACTGCCGTCCTTTCTAGGGAGTTTGCCTGAAGAAGCCTTCCTTTCTTCGTTTGCAACTCTAGCAAAGTGTCTTTACTGACGGTTATTCACACTCAACTTGGGATTGCGGGGCCTATCCACTGCTGGGCTGCTGAATTGTCGGCGCGAAGCGTACTCCTTATTGAGTTCGGCAGCTTCAGTTGCCGACTTAAAGTCGCCTCGGTCCTGCAACCAATTTCTTTTTTTTTCTGGGAGGCAGTTATGAAACTACTCCAAAAGAATTCGCTCGACTACAGCGTCCCTATCACTGTAGGAATCAGTGCTCTTTAGCCACTCGCCCAAATTGACTCTTAAATTGTACAGGAATTCAGGGTAACTCTCGTCCCTGGACTTAGTAGCGTTCCGTAAACGTTGTCTAAACGCCTCGGCGCTAAGACTATAGTTTCTCAGAAGGCAAGCCTTGACCTTCTCGTAGTTGTCCGCGTCCTCCTTGCTGAGCCGCGCGACAACCTCCACTGCCTCGCAGGGCGGAGCCGTCAATAACCTCTGAGACCAAGTGTCTCGCTGGAAGGACAGTTTTTTGCAGGTTCGCTCAAAGTTAGCCAGATACAGACCGATATCCCCTGATATCACATATGGCTGCATGTACTTTGACATCTTGAAATCTGCCTCCTTGTTGAGAAGAGGTACCGCTAGCTGGGGAAAATTGCCCGACCTCTTGCTCAACTCTACTTATAATTTCCGGGGCTCAATTTCTTGCTCCAGCCTTTTTGCTTCTCTCTCAATTTCACGCTCATGCCTCTTTTCCTCTTTTTCCCGCTCTTTCTGCTGTCTGAGCTGCTCCTCCTTTTTTTGTCCGATGAGGTTGCATGCTTCACTGAGCTTCTCATCATCGGTTCACAAATCAGTGATTGCCTTTAAAATCAAAGGTTTCTTGCCAAACCACTTGTATCAATTTCCAATTCCTCATACAATAGCAACAGTTCCGGTTTCTGCAGCTTTTGTTCCGGGTTCTGCAGTGTCGGCTACTTCCAAAACAAATGTGCAAACTACCAAACCTAAAGGCGTTTCAACACTCTTTACCAGTTCTAAAATCTAACCCTGTTCTAGAACCTGGTCCACATCAGAAGAAAAGCCAAGCACTCACCCACACATGCGATCGATGTTCCGAGCTGCTCTATTGCTGGCCGATTGTTGCTCCTGCTTGTTGCTTGAGATGCCACCTCCGATCACCAGATGTTGTGGCTTGTAGCTTCAGATGCCACCTCCGATCTCCAGATGTCGTGGCTTGCAGGTTCTGATCCACCTCCAATCACCAGATGTTGTGGCTTGTAGACTCAGATCCCAACGCTGGTCACCAGTTGTCGTGACGCTGGGACTAAGTCGACCCGGCCTTCACTTGGTAGCGTGCAGAGACTCCGGGTTGATAAAGGATTGAATCTTCGAAGTTGGTAAAATACATACAAGCAGGTTGAATGGCACTTTGAGAAAACGTATTTACATGAAAAAAGGGTATATCAGCAAAATGGCAAGCGTTAAGAATTCATAGCGAGAAGCGTCTGGATGAGCCGTTTACCCAGGGCTCAGAGCGTAATTTCGTGCTCTGCAACGTCCTTAAATCCTCTATGCCAAGCCCCTCTCTGAAGATGCCGGCCAATCAGTTCCAGGGCACACCCCTCAAATATCGGCAACCAATCAAACACATCACTGCACTGATGGTCTCATGCACTGACTGGTCCAGTATTGTTTCGTCGGGCGTGGTCACTTGTTGTCGGGCAGAGCTTGGGAACGGCGAGGAGGTAAATTTCGATTGTTCTGCAAAGATCCGCTATGTTGGTTCCGGCAAGTGGATTTCCTTCTCAGAAACCCAAGTGTACGTGCGCGACTCGAATACTGCTCCCAGCATTGTCCCTTTCCGGCAATTGCAACTCTTTCCTGCATTCACGGGAAATCCTCTAATGGCCATAATCCTCATGCTCCTTTCTTCTCCAGTACGTCAGCGGACGTGTCACTCCGATCGTCTCCTTCGGACAATAGGCATTCCTCACTTGACAATAGCGCCTCTCGACGGGAAGGGTGAATCGTTGAGCAAAAGTACTTCCGGCTATTTCTCACAGGGCGACGTTTCTTTGTATTTTTCTTGACGTTCCCTTTACAGGGCCAACTTGACAGTTGTAGGGTCACGACAAAGCAAAGCATGCTCACACAAAAAAGATTCATGTGAACAGGCTCACTTAGAGCCCTTGCACAAACGGCACATATCAATACCATGCCCACAGCCGCACAACAGTGCGCGCAAGCGCGGACAATGCACGGTCACAACAACGACAATGTCGACAACCCCGCTCGCTAGAGATAAGGGAAACGCCAGCAGCAGCTCATGGACACGGCTGAGAGCTACTAATCTGGAGGCTGTCGCATCTTCGTCACCGACCAAATTAGAAAGCAGCGGCTCGCTGTCGATAGCGGTTCCGACATCTGCTGTTACCCACGAGCCCACCTTCAAGGTACCCGTCCTCCTACACCTTATGAGCTCAGCGTGGCCAACCGGTCCAGAATCAAGACTTACGGCTCGTTTCGCCTGCACATCTAGTTTAAATATCTACGCCGTGGCCTTCATTGCCATTTTGTAATCGCCGACGTCATCGAGCCAATCATCGGCTCAGACTTCTTGAGCACGACAACCTCCTTCCGGACTGCCGCCACGACTGTCTCATCGACGCGACAACGGCACATTCTTCGCCAGGACTGCTACCGATAACCCACGGGTCAAGCATCAAATTACTCCGTTTTGAAAATCACTCCCCGTACCACGCCATCCTCGCCGAATTTCCCGGTTTGACGCACCCTAGCAGGTTTCACGTGATGTGCAGCATACCACTGTGCACTACATCAGGACCATTCCAGGCACCCCGGTTTTCTGCCTCGTGCGTCGCCTTGCATAGTCAAAGCAGAGTTCGAAGTCATACTCCGTGAAGGAATCGCAGCCGCTCCGATGGCCTGTGGGCCTCGCCACTTCATCTTGTCCCGAAGGAGACTGAAGGCTGGTGGCTCTGTGGGGACTACCATGCCCTCAACGCCTGCACCATTCCGGACAAGTGCCCCGTTCACCCCATATAGGACTTCGCCCATCGCGTTTATCGCTGCCACGTTTTCTTCTAGCTAGACTTAGTGAAGGCCTACACGCAGATACCCGTCAACGCGTACGACGTCCCGAAAAGTGAAATCATTACCCCTTTTGACTTGTTCGAGTTTCCCTTCATGAGCTTTGGCCTGAGGAACGCTGGACAAATCTTTCAACGCTTCATCGATGAAGTCGGCCCCGACTTCGACTTCTGCTTCGTCTACCTTGACGACACATTGGCCTTTTCCCGTAACGCCGACGAACACCACACGCACCTTCGTCTACTTATCCAACGCCTCGATGACCACGGCCTATTCGTCAGTGTCCCAACGAGCACGCTCGGCGCTTCAGCCGTCAAATTCCTAGGCCATGAAGTTTCATCACAGGGAACGTAACCTTTGCCTCAACGCATCTCAGACGTGCAAAGTTACCCTCAACCAACCACCGCTAAAGACCTTCGCCGTTTCCTCGGCATGCTGAACTTTTGGAGGCGTTTCTTGCAACAAGCAGTCGACTATTAGGCTCCTCTACATGATGCCTTGGCTAGTCTACGAGGAATCCAACCGGTCACGTGAACACTGGCTTTAAGGCAACTTTTCAAAGAATGCAAAGCTGCTCTCTGCACCGCCACACTTCTCTTTCATCTCGTTCCGATGCTCTCTTGGGGCTCTTCACGGACACCTCTAATTTCACCGTCGGCGCCGCCCACATGCAACACGTAGACAACATCTGGCATCTCTTCCCCTTCTGCGGCCCCTTCTGCGGCCAGTCCCGCCAACGAAACCACGACCCCAGCTCAGTCGCAGTCGCCAGCTTACTACAGCGGACTTCTGGTGATATACGAAGCAGGTCAACACTTTCTCCACAATCTCGAATTTGGCGAACATTTCATACTTCTTTCCTTGTATATTTCTATTGTATGTTATAACGTTCCTTGCACAGAAGGAACAGTATATAGTTTTACTTTTTTTTTTATTTGTACCAACCTGTTCAGCTATAAACATGTGAATTGATTTTTTCTTCTTCCTGCGGCGCTGCCAACTTTGTAAGGGAAGCAGGACTCCGTCAAGTTCCTTTAACAGCTTTTAGTCCTGACCCCTCCTTTTTTTGCTAAAAGGAAATGCACTTGAACTTGAGCTTTACTTCGCGGGACCACTTCTGGTGAAAGGATAAAACTCGCATACAAGTCCTACATCCCACTATTCACGTTTGCTGTAACAAGAGCGGTGCACTTAGAGCTCGCTAAAGACATTTCCGTAGAGTCGTTTATGTCGGAATGGCGTATATGAGCGACTCGTCAGATCGGCCGAAATCGCTCTCAAGAAGGCGATCGGATCAAAGCTTCTCACCATCGACGAGCTAATCATAGTACCGGCAGAAATCGAAGCCGTCTTAAATTTCCTACAGTTAGCTCGCATCTACGACGAACATGGAGACCCGGAACCTTTTTTCCCTTCCTTATTACCTCTAACGTTTTGTAACTTTTTGCCCTTCCTTATTAACTTCATCTGTTTACATAAGTGATAATGGTGTACTGCATCCTTTTAATGCTGAAACTGAAAGGCCTCCTATTACTGACTTACAAATTGATGAGCAAGGTGTTCTAAATCCGCTATTATACATATAATATCAAGAAAAGCCAAGGTCCAGATCGTATCCCAAACGCGTTTTTATATAGGTATATTAATATGGTATCTAAATGTGTATCTAAATACTTGACCAAAATATTTCAGTCTTCTTTTACTAGCGGGTGCTTCCCAACTGACTGGAAGCGAGCAAAAGTTATACCAGTCCATAGAAGCGGAATTAATTCTGCTAGCAATTATCTCCCGATCTCGCTCACTAGTACAGTTTCGAAGTTGTTTGAACCTATCATATCTAAACACCTGCTCAACTACCTCGAACAGCATGATATGCTGTATTATCGCCACCATGGCTTCCGAAAGGGACTGTCCAAAACTACCCAACTGATAGAAATAGTTAATGACCTCGCAGAAACAATAAATTCACGTGGTCAAACAGACATGATATACCTTAACTTTGCGAAAGCATTTGATAAAGTTTCACACCAAAAATTGTTATATAAGGTTAATGCGGTCTTTAAAAATCAAACCCTCACACAATGGTTTTCCGCGTATATATCCTCTCGTGAACAGTATGCATTTGTTAGACGCTGTGAATCTAGCATTCTTCCTGTTGCTTCTGGTGTGCCACAGGGTACCGTTTTAGGCCCAGTCCTCTTTCTCATCTTCATTAGTGATTTGCAAAGTAGCATTGATGTTCCAATAAGACTGTTTGCTGACGACTGCGTGATGTACAGTAGCGTACATACGATTGATAATCAGATTAAATTAAATTTAAACCTACAAAGAATAGCCAAACGGTGTAAGGACTGGCAGATGAAGTTAAACTTAAAAATGTCTGTGTACATGTCAGTAACTAGAAAAAAATTGTTATAATTTCAATTATAAATCAAATGGTTACATGCTCGAAAGAGTTGATCAGTATAAATACCTAGGCATAGCTTTTAAATCTCCTACAATTGGATACCCACATTGAAAATGTCATTTCCAGAGCTTTAAAAACACTAGGGTACCTGCGACGCACTATGCACAGTGCTACCCCGGATGTAAAGGGCCTGGCTTACAAAACCCTATTCAGACCAATTATCGAATATTCCAAAGTAGTATGAGATCCTCACACAGCAACTAATTTTCACAAGCTAGATAGGATTCAGTGACTCGCTGCTAGGTTTATCTATAATAAATACCGCCGTAACTATTCTTCATCAGACCTCTGCCAACAAGCACAGCTACCAATGCTAGAAAGCAGAACCAGGTACGAAAGACTAAAAGCTGTTTACCTCATTATCAATAATTATCTAAAAATTAATAAATCAGATTACTTTGAGATCAAAACTAATAAGACATCAAGGCATCGTCATAGTAGGTTCATCCCCCCCCCCCCCCATTGCCGGCTATAAAAAATAATTGCTTCAAGTATAGTTATTTTGCGCGAACTTGTAGGGATTGGAACTATCTTCTAGATTCTGCTGTTCGATATTCATCATTATGTGAATTTGTACGCCATTTAGAAAATTTCATCTATGGCACTAGCACAGGGCGATGAGGTCATATTGCTATTGTGTAAGATGGCTGTTGTTCGTATTTCTGTGTGATGCATTTTTGTTTTGTTTGTGTGTGTATTCAGAGACGATTTTTGATTGACTATTGATTTTCATTCTGTTCTGTATTGTTCATTTTTTTGTATTTTCCATTCCTGTTACAGCCCCTTATGGTGGCTGACAGTATTAATAAATGAAATGAAATGAAAGACACTTCATATCATTGCTTAGATCTAGGAAAATCGAAGCAGACGAGGTTACCGCATCAGCTCACAATCTATGGGCCCGACGCGAGCAGACAACCGAAGCCTTCTGGCGCAGATGTACAAAAGAGTACCTCGACGAACTTCGAAATGTGCAAAATCGGGATGAACGTCAAGGTGAAACACTCGAGGAACGGGACTTCCTACTCCTTCGTGATAGTCTGCAGCCACGACAATGAAATATCGCAAGAACTGAGAAACTTTTTTCGGGGCCAGACTGAGGGTGAGATATCATGCCTGCTGAAGGTACCAGGGGGATCAACTCTCAAGCGACCAATTCAACTCTTGTACCCTATAGAGATAACGTAAACGAAAAAAAATGACTGTAGGCATAGTTGGGGAGGTGGGGGGGGGGGGGGGGGGGGGGTTGCAACACCGAAACCGGACTGCTCCATGTTGGAAGGCAAGCCAAGCCTAGCAAGCTTCAAAAACGACACCACCGATCGTCGCTTGGTGGCGCTAGTTGTCCTTTGTAATCGAAATAAACGGATGTCGTTTGTACTCTGTAAGGAAGTTGTCTTATTTTAACGATCACGACACTATAGTCATCCAAATCTGGCGATCGTGAACAGAAGAGACATTTACTGGTTAAAAATACCAAGATTAGTTTAGTAACCACGAGAGCTATGTGGTCAGGGTATTTAAACCGGGGAGCAAACTTTGAAGTCCATGGAGTGAATTTCGCACCTTGTTTGTATTCGACCAGCTTGTTGATCACTCACTTGAACGCTTACCGTAGCCATTGGTCGACGTTTGTTCGTCACAAATTCCTGTATCCTTGCTAGTTTCACGCAAAGCTTACATGTCGTTCATCGTGCGCAATTAATGAGATTAGAGGGAACACTTAAACTCCACCTTTAATAGTGTAACGGGATAGCGTAGGTTACCACCCTACATGCAGAGCCCCACTTTAACGAAGCCGTACGAGCGACCCTGCGTAGCCTTTGGTGTAACGTGCCCCACTCGGCATCCGAGAGCACAGTGATTGATTCTTGCCCCATAGACCATCCCACCTCACATGAGAAGCCCGAATTGCCATCTTTTCACCTCTTCCTGATATCGCACGGTCTCGTTAAGTCGCACAAATTATTGAAGAATCTGCCTGGTCACACCAACTGCCAGCTACCTCCTGCCGGCGTCATGTAGCGATTCTTCATCACAACATCGACGCCGACGACAGATTTTCTGGGTAACGAAGTGTTATGGCGTTAACAATTATATGCACTCGCAATGACGTGCTTCGTCATGAGAAAAGTTTGAAACAATAGGGAGATGTCGTTTAAAGTTTATATAAGCCACATACTCAAGCAATTTGCTCAAATTGAGAACGGACATATTCAACTAACAGGTAGCATGCACCTCAGAGGGGCGTCTGTTAGTGGCGTCTCAGGGAGTTTTCGGCGTCACGAATTTGAGTTTGCGGTTCGGTCGCTGCCGAAGACTGATGCATTCATTTGCTTTGTTAACTATGTTCACAATGTGCTCATTACTTTCCACAATCTCAAAACAATGTTGCAACGATTCGCAATCCTAGAAGAGCGTGTGGTTTTTATGCTGCGCATGTGTGGCCCGGGTGCCTTTCGCAGATGGACCTGGGGGAAGGTGTAGCTGCACCCTGAGTAAGTAAAGGTTCTACATGGCTTAGTCCTTTTGGAATAAACAAAGGCTGCTCCCCCAACAGCCCATAAATCAGATACCATTTCTATTTTAGAGGCCAACTGCAGAGTGATTATCAACACTACTCCTTGACGGGAACCAAGTGGCGATGTAAATCTTAATTATCCAAATTGGGCTCGAGTGATTCGTGTTTCCATTCTGACTTTGTCCGCTTTCGAACAGTAAACGTGCAATCTACTTGCTTCCAGGAAGATAAAAAAAACTCTGTTACCGAATTTACTTCACGTGTAGAAACTTCCGAATTATCTTTGACTCATTACCTGCGACAAATAAATCTTCTTCCAGGGGGCTGCATCACCGAAGGCAAGAAAATGCACGGAACATGCAAGTTCTCCCGAACATCGTCCCCGGATAATGGTCTCCAGCAAAAAGTGGAGGGTGCGGATAAGTTTTTGTATTAATTTTACAAAATAAATTTGAAAAACGGTTACTTTCTGTGTAATCCTACGTGAGAAAAAATAAATGTTTGAAAACTACTCCTACCGGATGTGGTATCAGGTATCCAGGCGGCACAAACGACTGGCCCAATATTGGTAGTATGCTGCCGATGCAACATACTACCAACATTGGGCACGCCGCACGCTCACGGAGTCCTACCCAATTCCTTGCCACTCGCACCACTGTCTGAGATCGTCCATATGTCAAGTCTCAAGCGTTACCAGCCGCCTTCTCTGTTTCCGCCACAGCAAGCACCTAGACTGTGCTCCCAAGCAAGGGGGTCACGTGACGAAGAATTGAGCGATTGTGCTGAGGGACGACGACGTTCAAGTGTGTGCGTGCTTAACTGGGCGCTAATGTGCTACCTGTGCTGTGCTGCATTAACTGGCCATATCAAGGCCCCTGAAACAATATGCTAGGCTTAAGAGTGGGCCTTGGTAAGGACGGTGAAAGGCCAAGAACGGGGGATTCTGAGAGGGCGCGGCCAAGACGCGGTCACACTGTTAGCGAGTGGCATGATGTATCCTGGGGGAACACGGAGAGCGGAGCGGAGCCTTACCAGGATAAAGGTGGAAGCGGTGCCTAATCAGACCGGTTAGGCTGCTTACGTGAATTCTTGCCACGCGGGAATCAATGTCTCTGCTACCGCTAGGAGCCATTTTGTCGTGCCGCATTCCCCTATTCGCGCCCTAGTTTGTTTTGACTTGCCACGCCGTGTAGAAGCACAGCCCCTTTCTTGTAGCGCTCCCGAACCCCTCGAACGCATGATTCGCTTTACAGTGGCTTCCAATGTTGTATCTTTCCAAAGACGTTTTGTTGATTTGGAATAAACCGGTGTTTTTGTACAGACTGGATTTGTGACCTGTCGGGTGAGACCATTTCTCGCGCACCCGTTTTTAAAAGGCGGAGCCTTAAGTTGGGGCCTAATATGATTTTCACTCAAATTTTGGTTGGCCCAGCGACTGTCGCAATTTTATGGACAGCATTGTGCAGTTTCATCCGTAGCCATGCCGGAATATTTCAACTTACCGGGCACAAGCGCCCACGACATATGCATTTCTGCCTCCTATACCCATGCCGGTTTCGTGAAACAGCAATTAGGAGAGAAAAAAAAAAAACAAACCGTTAAACTTCGATAGCTGAATGCTTGACCTACTGTCTAGCTACTTAAATCAAAGCATTTCAGAGAAATTTTGGAAAGGTTTCATAAGTTCCCACTTCCTTGTGTCGCGAAAATCAGCTGTAGCTGAATTTGCCCGTGCCAAGGTTTGAAGGATACGCCGACAAGAAATCAGTTCACGTTTCATTCACGACATTGATGGCTATCATATGGCAAATGCAATTTCGGACAGCGCTCTGATCACGCATGTGCTTTCTGTAGCTTTAGTATAGGTTCCGCAGCAACCTGGAGGCGTGGACAACGGCTACAACAAAGCAGGATTTCATAGAGCGTTTTCGAGAAGTGTTTTTGCCGCCCATATACGTCATCCGCATGAAGTACGAGCTTTGTGCCACGAGACAAGACGAAAACGAAGCATTGCTTGAGTTTTTTCACAGTTTTCAAGACCTGCGTGAGGGGGCAGATCCTGGAGCTCCGGAGCCAGACAAGTTGGCTCATGCCATTCATCAATGCCGTCCAAGGTATACCAGCCATATATCCGGCACCGCAAGTTCACAGACTACGACGACATGGCTAGAGAAGCGTCGCGCATCGGCGTGTCATTCCTGGCGAAGCTCCAGTACAAGCCACTTCCCCAGGTGAAGACCTGCCTCGAGCCATCCTGTGCGTGACTCGGATAACCGACAGCACCTGCCGACTGCTACGTGGTGTTGGGTACAACGTTTCATCCCCCCCACTCCCGCTGATGGAGTCGTCGGTGCAACGTTTCGTCGCCTCCCCCCCCCGCCCCCGCTAACAGAGTTGTGGGTGCACCGTGTTGCGGGCAAGCGTACCGCACAAGTCTCCGCCACCACCACCACCTTCAACTGCGGGACAACTGGTGCCGAAACCACAATACGAAGCGGGGTATTTCAGTCATCACCCCATCCCTGCTGCCAGGAAGCGTAGACGCGGCCAACCCCTGGAGAGCTGGCCCAGTGGCTACTCCCAAGGTCTGAATCGCCACAGGTACAATCGGCAACGACTTTTCCATCGTCACCGCCTGCTGTGCAGGAGTCAGACCCCGAGAAACACAACGAGCACACGGTGAATGCAGTGCCGCCAACTTCTTCCTTTGGTCAAAGCCAACGAGACAAAGACGCCACTAATCGCAACCCAAATGAGCGAACTTGAACCTCCAACCCTTTTAGACACAGGGTCTATGGTATCAGTCTTCGGCGGTCACGGTAAAAACGCCGGTGAGGCAAGACATGTCCAGTTGCAGAGTTTCAACGCTACCCGTCGTGTGGCGTTCACTCACGTAGTACTCGCAGCCTCAGCAGCCCGTGGAATTTCTCCGAAAAGCGTCTGGCCCAGCTCGCGCTCCTGCGGCTGCCTCCTCCGCCCATCGGCTGACGCCGCCTTCGAGCCAGAGGATGCTTTTTGGGACGCCGGCATCATTTTCCTAAAGCTTCCAGTACCATGAAAATACCACGTCCACCCAGGTGGGACCTTTTTGGGCATTTTATGCCCGATTTCTGATTCTGCCTGGTGGGAGCTCCTGTAAACCTTACGAGAGCTAGCGCCAACATCACCCTGGACGGGGACTCCCTGCGGCCGCCGGCCGACATGTCGGCCGGCGTTCTTCGGGGCCACGATCCGTCCACCTTGTCGTGGACTGAAACCTCCTCTGTTGCTGCTCAAGAGGCTGCGGAATCGTCGGACGCTATCTCTGACGAAAGCCTTTTCACGTTGCTCACGCTGCGCAATGCGCAAGCGTGGCCATCTCACGAAGACAGCTGCCGCCGCCGCTGGCACAGACGCCGCGTATCGAAATTCTCCTGCTGCCGATGTCGGCGCACGGGCTCCGCTGGCCCAGAAACCATCGTGGCGTCCAAGCAAGATGCCGCGCTTCGAGAAGGAAGACATCATTGTGCGGTGAAGTCGCGGGCCACCATTGACCTCCGTCAAGTTTTCAAGCCCGGTGACCAAAGCCTAGCCCTTAGCTCCTATTTTGGCGCCGAAGCGGTGAAGGCCCTCACTATCTGGCCCCTCTGGGACCAGAACATTTTTCTCTGCGCTACCCAAGACGTCGCCACCGCCAACAAGCTAGCCCGGGAATTCATCCTGAACTCATGTGAGGGCCCACTTCCTCTCGTTGATACGCAAAACTCAACTCGGGCATGGTGCTAGCGCACAAGGAGGACACGCACGGCGGGTAGGCGGACAGGACAAACGCTAGATTTACAACTCAAGTTTTTTTCCGGAAAAGACACATTTATACTTTTTTTTTCCTTCTCTCTTTTCTCCTCCTCCTTAACATGCTCCGCTTGTGCCGCCTTCAGTTGCAGTCACGTCAGAAGTGATAGAAGCGACTTAAAAACGCCACGTTTACAGAATGCACTGAGAAGATTAAATTCGGTAAATCTGAAATGTAAATGGGACGAAGAGCATGAGGAATACGGTACGAAAAGACCTTACAGAACCAAAATATAAACACAAAATAAAACCGTTGTGGCGAAAGAAATCTTCAAAAGGTGACGTGAAAGCTAAAACGGACATGTGTAAAGGCAAGCCGAGGTGACGCTAGATGAAAGAGACAAAACAACCATAAAAAGATAAGTACACCGCGATAACCCAGCAACAATAGAAACAGCAACAATTAGATGAGACAGAAAAAAAAACCATGAATTGATAAAAACTACACCGCGACAATCCGAGCAACAAAACGAGCAGGAGCTCCAACACAAGTGAAGAAGAACCAAAAAACCTTTGGCGCAACCCAAGGCAGAAGTCTTAGGGCAGAGGAAGGAGTGATGGGAGAAAACAATTTACCCGCCAGATAGTACCAAAGGCCACGACGTATCAACAGCAACTGGGGATGGAAAACCTTCAAAATTTTTTTACAGCCACCATACCTTTCTAGATATTCCCATTCTTTATTATTAAGCGCGACAGAGGGCTTACTCACGCATTCATCTCCTGCCTGTTTTATATAGAGGGCCTCAAGGATTTCCCTGCTCTTCCTGGTAATCATCTTCCCTATGGCTGCGGTCTTCTCCCATTTTGGGCTACAGTCTGATTGGTGAAGGCACTTTTTGCAATGTTCGGCCAAGTGGCCATCCATCGCACCTTTAGCTGGTGCTCCTGCAATCTTTCGTTAAGGCAACGGCTTGTTTGTCCGAGGTAGCGTTTGCCGCAGGGCAGGGGAATGTTGTAAACCACACCCTTCTGACATTTCACGGCTTTTCTCTTGTGTTTCTAAGTGCAGGCATTGTTTTTCATGCCGTCGTTGACGATCCTGCAAAGCCTGCTCAACTTCATCGGGGAGGTTAAAACAACCGCGATGCCGTTTTTCCCCGACTTTTTTGAGGCGGTGTGACACGCCGTGCAGATACGGAATGGCTACTCGCTGGCTGTTAGGCTTGCTCTTGCCAGGCTCTTTGGGGAGAACGCCCTTATAGACCTCTTTTACGAGGCCCTCGACTACGGACGCTACGACTTCCATCTGATAGCCCGATTTCGTCATCCGTGCCACCTGCTTACTGAGACTGTCAAGAATCACGTGAGGACAAGACTTGCAGATAGCACCTGACATGCAGTTCAGCACGATGCTTCTTTTCACCAACTTAAGCTAGAAAAATTTCACTCAGAAGAGGAGCTATACAAGACCCTATGCACACTTCATCATTCTGCACGTACCTGTCACCATTAAAGCGTACATAAGTAGACTCGAGGTAGCACTTTAACACAGCCAAAAAGTTGTCAACTGACACCCCCGAGGCACTCTGAAATTTTAGTGGGTCCGACTCCTCTATTATTTCCCGCACAGCCCACAACAACTGATCCTGAGGAAGGAAAGAGCAAGCCTAACAACCGGCGGGTAAAGTTTATATGACCTGCACGGCGTGTCACACCTCCTCAAAAAAGTCGGGGAAAAAACGGCATCTCGGTTGTTTTAACAGCACCGATGAAGTTGAGCAGGCTTTGCAGGATTGTCAACGACGGCATGAAGAACAATGCCTGCACCAAGAAACAGCAGAGAAAAGCCGTGAAATCTCAGAAGGGTGTGGTTTACGACATTCCCTTGCCCTGCGGCAAACGCTACCTCGGACAAACAGGCCGTTTTACCGAAAGATTGCAGGAGCACCATGCTAAAGGTTTCAGGCGTTGCGATGGATGGCCATTTTGCCGAACATTGCAAAAAGTGCCTTCACCAACCAGACTGTACTCCAAAATTGGAGGAGACCACAGCCATAGGGAAGATGATTACCAGGGAGAGCAGGGAAATCCTTTAGGCCCTCTATATAAAACAGGCAGGAGATGAAGGTGTGAGTAAGCCCTCTGTAGCGCTTAGTAATAAAGAATGGGGATATCTAGAAAGGTATGGTGGCTATAAAAAAAAATATGAAGGTTTTCCATCCCCAGTAGATGTGATAAGCCGTGGACCTTGGTACTATCTGGCGGGCAAATTGTTTTCTCCCATCACTAATTCTTCTGGCCTAAGCCTTCTGCCTTGGGTTGAGCCAAAGGTTTTATGGTTCTTCTTCACTTGTGTTGGAGCTCCTGCTCGTTTTGTTGCTCGGATTGTCGCGGTGTAGTTTTTATCAATTCATCTTTTTTTTTGTCTCATCTAATTGTTGCTGTTTCTATTGTTGCTGGGTTATCGCGGTGTTCTTTTTATCTTTTTATGGTTATTTTGTCTCTTTCATCTAGCGTCACCTCGGCGTGCCTTTACACATGTCCGTTTTAGCTTTCACGTCACCTTTTGAAGATTTCTTTCGCCACAACTGTTTTATCTAGTGTTTATATTTCGGTTCTGTAAGGTCTTTTCGTACCGTATTCCTCGTGCTCTTCGTCCCATTTACATTTCAGATTTATCGAATTTAATCTTCTCATTGCATTCTGTAAACGTTGCGTTTTTAAGTCGCTTTTATCACTTCTGACGCGACTGCAACTGAAGGCGGCACCAGCGGAGCATGTTAAGGAGGAGGAGAAAAAAGAGAAGGAAAAAATGTATACATGTGTTTTTTTCCGAAATAAACTTCAGTTTTACGTCTAGCGTTTGTCCTGTCGGCCTACCCGCCGTGTGTGTCCTCATTGTGCACTAGCAACATGCCTGAATTCGTTCACCAACTAGCCCAGTTAGGAGCACTGGCAAAACTCAACGGGGATGTGTGTCGGGGTGTCATCACCGTCCACGATCGGGAGACCTCGGCTTCTCTTCGCTACAAACTCATTTGGCGCAACGGAGAAATCGCTTTCGTCTGCAAGATCGGAAACTCGTCGGTTGTGCCGATCACCTTCGTGGGCCGGAAGGTGCCACGCTTTGTCCTCTACAACTCAGCGGTCACGCCGGTGCGGGACTACAAGCGCACAATCCCTGCTTGATACCGGTGTGGAACCATCGGACACCGGGTGGCCATCTGCCCTCGCCCGGTAGAAGAACGCTGCGGCCATTGCGGTCAAAACGTGGGGACGGTTGCCGATGGCATGGCGCCCCACGAGTGCAAGCCGGCCTGCATGGTCTGCGGGGAAGTCCATCTCACGGGCTGGCAGGCTTGCAAAGGAAACCTTCGAAGGCTTCAGCAAGCCCGGAGCCCCAAAGGGCCCCCAACACGACATTCCAGTCGCAAGGCAAGGTGTCTGGAGGTGATCTCGGCGGCAAGGCTGACGGCGCGCCGGCCAATCAGAAGCTACCTCGAGCCGTCATCGAGGATGTCACCGAAAAAGATTTCACAGGACCAGGGCGATCCGGTTATCAAGCCTGAGGACTTTCCGGAGCTCGGAGGCAGTGGGTCATCAACATCTGCAGCTTCCAAGAAGTCATCGAACAAGATAGGCAGCTGGGCTGGGGTCGCCTCGTCTCCCGCCTCTCGCACCTCTTCCTCTCTCTCCCCCGAAATCGTAGAGATGCGCTGCGAAATGGCAGCGCTTCGTGCGCAGGTAGCTCAGCTAGCTGCAGAAAACAATATTTTACGCTGTGCACACGCAGCCCCACCTTCTCCGCCGTCATCGCCGGCGGACCGAGTGGTGCGCCCTGCGGAACCCAAGCCTACGTGCGAGGGTCCTCAGGAAAAGGCAATGGACAGCCATATGACGGCTGTAGAAAACACTCTAGCTGAGTTGGTAGGCCAGCTTTCAACTTCGGTAAGGTCCTGGAAGACATCACTCAGAAGGTGACCATTGCAGTCACCAGTAACATCAAAACATGGTTGAACGAGAATGGTTCGCGCCTCGGCCGCAGGCTTAAGTCGCCGAAGGAAGTTAAGCGCTCGTGAAATTTTATGCGCAAAATTGATCTGGATGAAATCGCCGAAGATTCTGCGGAGCTCCCCCCAGCTGCTCAGGGACTGGGAGATGTAGCTGCGCAATCTAACCCAGCTTAACTCCAAATTCAACATGGCGGTGGGAACTAAGCCATCCCGCAGCCCCCCCCCCCCCCCCCCCAAACATCAGGCTTTTTCTGCTTTTTCCCTCATGCAATGGAACTGCCGCGGTTTTAAAAACCACTCGTTCCCTACACCGCATCATAAAACAGGCCTTCCTGCCAGACTGGACGGTTTTCCGTAAATCGCTGACAGCCTCCAGTATCCCCGGAGACGACTATTCTGCCTGGGCCCAGAGCCTCATCCAAACACTACACAAGCACGAGAAGCAAATACAACTCACAGATAAGATAACGGATGTGGACAACCATCTCCTTCATCTCTGGGAAGCGCGGCGCAGCCTAAGTGATGGCGCCGTCAGAAACATAACAAAAAACTCCGCTTGAGGATTCGCGATCTCACCCAAAAGGCGGCTGAGTATGCTGCCCAGCTCACCGACACTAACTGTGTGGATCGCTGTAACTCTGCTTCTAGACAAATGTCTAGTCGCAATACTTGGAGGCTATTCCGTAGCCTCATAGATCCCACCCAGACCCGCACAGAAACACAAACATCTGCAACGAGCAATTAATAATTTCAAAGGCAATACGAACCAACTTGCACAGACTCTACGGGATCCGTATCTGTGTCAAGTCGAATCGTCCGCTCCAGCTCCATAATCTGCGGGCAGCTCTTGCTAAATTGAAACGGGGTACCGCTCCCGGCAGGAAGGTTACGGTCAAACTTTTGTCCAAACTTCCTGATCCGGCGTATGAGTCCCTGCTAAAATATATGAACCCAATCTGGAAAGAAGAAACACCCCTCCCCCTAGAATGGAAAGCAGCGCTTGTCACCTTCATCCCTAAGCCGGGTAAGCCGATCAATACCGATCACCTTCGACCTAACTCCTTAACGTCTTGTGCAGCCAAGCTCATGGAGGACATAGTTCGAGATCGCCTTTCTGAAAATCTGGAGGTTCGCAATACTTTCGCAGACACGATTTTCGGATTCCGACCTCAAAGTTAGCACAAGACATTCTGCTTCAACTCAGTCACGAGGTACTCAGGCCTGTCGAGCACCCTCACAATGGCAAGGTAGTTCTCACTTGGATTTGAAGGATCCTTTCCACAATGTGAAAAAGAGTGCCATCCTCGCTCACCTCAGCGACAACACAGCGAAGCGCTCAAAATCACAAAGGACGAGGAGGGGACAGGACAATAGCGCACTTTCAACAAATGTTTATTGCGGTTGCGGAGCATATATATATATACACTTCAGAATCACAAAAAGAAAGAAAAAACGAAGAAGGAAAAACATCTGCACGTGCCGCCTAAGCTAAGAAATCCAGCTCAGTTTTTGATAGAGCCACCGACGGTTTGCTGAAGCATTCATCCCCTGATCGTGCTATCTGCGATGCTTCCACAATCTCCCTAGTTAGGAAGTGCAAGATGCCGGGCTAATTGGTACTGCATAATGAATTAAAACAGCGCAAGCAACGGGACGAAACACGAAGGAAGGGAGACAAAGACACAGGCGCTGACTAACAACTGAGATTTTATTCCGAAGCAGGACACATATATAAGGTACAAAGAGAGGGGTGCGGCCAAATGCGATCCTGCACAAGCACCGAAACAGTGTAGTCACGTCCAAGAGTAAAAAACGATAAAAAGGTGAAAAACCGAAAAGACTAAAAGCGATAAAAACCACGGTGTAGGAGGCCGGGACAGAAAGTAAAACCGGTAAAACAGATATATACATAGCCAAAAAGGCAAGTAAAAGCATTCAAATATAACGGTAAAAAAAAACACGGAACTAAAATCGGGGCACAAGGTGATTAACAAAAGTAGCGGAGAGGGGCATTCAAGAAAAAAGTTAAACATTTACCCTGCCTCTGAGAAAATCCAATTCTTTTTGCGACAAGCACAGGGAGGGTGCACTCACACATTGCTCATTTGCGCTGTGAATTTCGAACGCTTCTGCGATTTCCCTGGATATCCTATCCCGTCCTCTAGCAAGAATTGCGCAGCGATTGAAATGTGGGTAACAGGTTTTGTCCGGATCATCATCGTTATGTTTACACTTTTTGCAGTGCATGGCGAGGTGCCCGGAAATTGCAATGCTGTTTACGTTTTTCTTGTGCTCTTGAAGCCTAATGTTGAGACACCTGCCTGTCTGGCCAATGTATCTCTTCCCACAGGATACGGGCAGGGAGTAGACGACGCCGGTTTTGCAGGGGACGAGTTGTTCCGAATGAGTCAGCCCACATCCACGGGCGATCAGAGGTTTGTTTACCTTCGCGCAAAGGGCGGAAAGCTCGGTGGCTGACCTCATGAATGTAGGGCATTACGACCACTCTTCTGTGCTCCCTGTTGGACGCCGCCTGTGCGTGTTGTCGTGCTCGTTTCTTGGCCGCGGAACCGGCCACGGACACCAGAACGTTCAGGGGGTATCCGGCGGCTGACAGGCGCTCGGCCTGGTTGCTAAAACTATCCTGGAAATGATGTTCACAGGACTTCTGAAGCGCATTTTGAAAACAAAGTCTTACTATCCCTCTCTTAACGAGTTTTGTATGGGCAGACATAAAAGGCAGAAGAGGTTTCTTACCCCTGGGCTGATAGGACCAGCAGGTATGCTCGTTGGAAAAATGCAGTCGCAAGTCCAGAAACCTGACTGAACATTCATGCAGCGTTTCATGCGTCAAAGCCAGAGGAATACATTGGCCAAACATGGAAAGAATTTCGGATACCATTGGGTTAAATGCTTCGTGGCTGCAATTCAAACGGAAGAGATAGTCATCCACGTAACGAAAAATTTTTACTACGCTCGTATCAGCGATCCTGTCATTCAACATCCTATCGTATCTAGCGAGAAACAGTTCGCTTAGAATAGGTGCTACGCAAGAGCCTATGCAAACACCTTGTTTCTGTATATATGTATGTTCACCTGACGTAACATAGGAAGAATTCAGATAAAAGTTCACAAGTCGTAGAAAATCATCAATGGAAGGGCCTACCTCGTTCTGAAAATTTACGGCTCCGAAGGTGTCGATAGATTCCTCAATGCAAGACAGCAGTTCTCTGTGCGGTAAAGAATAATACAAATCTTTGATGTCTACCGAGAAGGCGTTCAGGTTGCAGTCATGTTTGATACTTAAAAAATCTATAACCTTTTCTGAGTCATCGATCACAAAGGTTCATCAACCGTCAGCAACTTTAACTTATCTCTAAGAAAAGTCACGAGCAATTTCTGCCATGACTCCTTTTCGGATGCGATTACACGGAAAGGTATTCCAGGCTTGTGCGTTTTAGCAGAAAAAAACACAGTTCCACTGAGACGACTCGCAGCTTTAAGTTTACAAGCCAAATTGTCCAGTTTGAGGGACTTACATAAAGCCACAGCTTGCTTTTTCACCTTGGAGAGGTTGGCGTGATTCCTATTGAATTCAGTCTCGAGGGCACTGGTGGCTCTTGAGCTAAATTCACCGGCCGATAGTACAGTGAAGCCGCCTTCTTTGTCAGATGGGACCAGAAGTATTTCATTGTTTCGAAGATAGTTAATGGTCTGACGCACTGGAAACTTTTTGGAGGATGAATGGTACTTGCAGAGTACATCGACGCCTTCCGAGATGCATCTGGTCTTGTCAGAAAGCACCCGAGGACGGGATAGGATATCCAGGGAAATCGCAGAAGCGTTCGAAATTCACAGCGCAAATGAGCAATGTGTGAGTGCACCCTCGCTGTGCTTGTCGCAAAAAGAATTGGATTTTGTCAGAGGCAGGGTAAATGTTTAACTTTTTTCTTGAATGCCCCTCTCCGCCACTTTTGTTAATCACCTTGTGCCACGATTTTAGTTCCGTGTTTTTTTTTACCGTTATATTTTAATGCTTTTACTTGCCTTTTTGGCTGTGTATATATCTGTTTTACCGGTTTTACTTTCTGTCCCGGCCTCCTGCACCGTGGTTTTTATCGCTTTTAGTCTTTTCGGCTTTTCACCTTTTTATCGTTTTTTACTCTTGGACGTGACTACACTGTTTCGGTGATTGTGCAGGATCGCATTTGGCCGCACCCCTCTCTTTGTACCTTATATATGTGTCCTGCTTCGGAATAAAATTTCAGTTGTTAGTCAGCGCCTGTGTCTTTGTCTCCCTTCCTTCGTGTTTCGTCCCGTTGCTTGCGCTGTTTTATTTCATTATGCTCCCTAGTTAGGCTGGTACGATGGCGATACAAAGCAATAGTTTTGGCGAACAAAGGCTGGCAAGGTGTCTCGCTGTCACACTTTTTGCAGTGCGCAGCTAACTGTCCGTCTATGGCAATATTGCCGACCTTTTTAGAGTGCTCTTGCAGCCGAACGTTCAGACATCTTCCAGTTTGACCGATGTAGTGTCTACCACACGAAAGCGGGATCTTGTACACAACATCCTTCTGGCAAGATACCAAGGGATCCCTATGTTTGATATTGCATGCTGGTTTTTGCGTACGTGCATTTCTAGTACCTTTTCTAGTACCTTGGGCCTTTCTACTCTTTGTTCTCTGAATTCATGTTCCTTGGTTTCACTTGCCGCCAACGCTGAGGTCCAAGCTCGTGCTTTTTCCTTCTGTATCCGATCCAGGATCCTCCCTCCCGCCGTTAGAGCCCTGCTTGGTGGCTTTCCTCCGTCGGTTAACCATGTTGGTCGGCTGTGCAAGATTTTCCGGGCTGAATGGCGGAGGCAGGCTCGGTTCTATTGTGACTACTTGTTCTCAAGTATCTTCAGCGACGGTAACATCGGACGAGCCCGATGGAAATGGCGCCAGGTGTCAAGGTTGCTCGACCTGGCCACGGAAACCTTCTGGCTCTGTGTTTTGGAGGGCCTCCGCCTTCTGGTGCCTCGCAAGGTATCGGCATGTGGTCAAGGCATTCACACGTTAGGGGACGTCGACGTCCCGGAGGATGTCTCCAGGACTCTGGCGCTCGGCCCCAAGTTCGCCGTACCACCGTGGCAAGACGCCGCTGGACTTCTCACCAGTGTCCGGGAAGTGGCAAGGAGGGCGACGTTGGACGAGAGGGCATCCTGTGTATCCCAAGGGTTGAAGGTGGTTGCAAGGTGCAGACAGGAGCGACCTGACATGCGGCTGGAGCACGCGGCTACGTCTCTCAAGGAACTTGGTCTCTGTGTTCTGCCTGCTGACAAGGAAGGCGGATTTGCTGTGCTCAGGCAAGAGCTGTTATGCAGTAAAGCGTCGGAAGCAGTACTATCTCTATTTAATCCCCACAGAAATGTTTCTTTGAAAAGAGTAAAGTCGCGTGCTAAGAAGCTGTGCGAACAGCTCAACCTGTTGAGCGTCGTTAAGAAGATTGAGAGCAGCGATTATGACTCTCTTCAAATGTTTTTCTCAGCTAAGACTCATAAAGTGGAATGCCCTTTTCGCGTGATCGTGTCCGAATCGGGTACGTGGCAGAAGTGCGTTGCTGACTTCTTGCAATTGAGTCTTAAAAGGCTTGATGTGGACGACCCGTTTGCGACGAGGGACTCTGCTGTATTAATAGATTACCTTAGGTCATGCGACAACAGCGCTCTAACCGCTTTTTCAGTGGATATAAAAGATTTGTTTTATTCATTGCCACACGATGGTCTGTTGTCCTGCGTCGAGGCAGTAATGAACGAATACGGCGCGGTAGACTTTCAGAACTACTGTGGTGTAAGTGTGAGTGGTTTTTTAGAGCTTTTATCTTGTTTCCTGACGTCGACTTTTGTTACCTTTGACAAAAGCATTTACCTGCAAAAGCAGGGTGTTTGCATTGGTTCTTGTATCGCACCGATTTTAAGTGATTTATTTTTGGCTCGTTGTGACAAAGTTTGTTTGAGCGGCTTGATGATCTTAAGATTTTAAAAGTGTTTCGTTATGTTGATGATTTTTGATTTTGTTGGATACTTCTGTTTTTATTGACCCGTTTGACAGCAGTCATTCGGAAGAGTTTATTGCTCTCGGAGACCCTATTGTTTCGCGGATTTTAGCATCTTTTCATGCATGTTTTAAACCACTCACATTCACCACCGAATTGCCCGAGCAGAACAGCATTAGGTTTTTGGATTTGCGATTGTATTTTAAAGATCACGCGTGTTGGGTGTATGAGCCAAGGGCCAACAAGCCTCCCCTACCGTATAGTTCGTCGCATTCTAAGCTGGTCAAGAGGAATATCGTGCTGTCCTTTTTGTCGAGTGCTATTAAAAAGTCCTGCCAACACACCGTTGATGAGAGTCTTAGCCCACAGGTGGCTCGATTGGAGATGGCAGGTTACCCCAGGCACGTGATAGTTTCTGTAGCGGAGGCCCTGAATCGCAAACGGAAATCAGAGGCGAGCCTGAGTAACGAGCACACAGCAGAAAATAGAAAAGAAAGACATGATAAAGAGAAGGTAGCTGTCATTCCGTACGTGCATGGTTTCTCGCACAATCTGAAGAAAGTTGGGCAGCGATCCGGAGTAAAAGTTTTGTTTTCGGCACCAAAGAAGCTGATGAGCCTTTGTAGGTTAAGTTGTCCCACACGTACGCGAAAACCAGCATGCAATATCAAACATAGGGATCCCTTGGTATCTTGCCAGAAGGATGTTGTGTACAAGATCCCGCTTTCGTGTGGTAGACACTACATCGGTCCAACTGGAAGATGACTGAACGTTCGGCTGCAAGAGCACTCTAAAAAGATCGGCAATTATGCCATAGACGGACAGTTAGCTGCGCATTGCAAAAAGTGTGACAGCGAGACATCTTGCCAGCCTTTGTTCGACAAAACTATTGCTTTGTATCGCCACTGTACCAGCCTAACTAGGGAGATTGTGCAAGCATCGCAGATAGCACGATCAGAGGATGAATGCGTCAGGAAACCGTCGGTGGCTCTATCAAAAACTGAGCTGGATTTCTTAGCTTAGGCGGCACGTGTAGATGTTTTTCCTTCTTTGTTTTTCCTTCTTTCTATTTGTGATTCTGAAGTGTATATATATATATATATATATGCTCCGCAACCGCAATAAACATTTGTTGAAAGTGTGCTATTGTCCTGTCCCCTCCTCGTCCTTTGTGATTTTGAGCGCTTCGCTGTGTTGACGATGAACCAACACGCCCACCACCTCAGCGATGAACCAACAGCACCTCAGCGAGACACAATGCGGACACAACACGTTTAATTACGTAAAACAGTTCTTAACGGACCGTGAAGCCTTTATCCACATTCAGGACAAGGAGCACGATCCTTATACTATGGGTACGCGGGGCACGCCGCAAGGCGCAGTGCTGTCCCCACTACTCTTTAATTTGGCAATGCTTCATCTCCCTGCCCAACTAGGTGAGGTCCAAGGTATACAGCATGCACTGTATGCCAACGACATCATAATTTGGGCTACAGAGGGCAACATTGGTCAACTGGAGGACTGCCTGCAAACAGCGGTGGGCATAGCGGATCGCTATGCTACGTACTGTGGTCTCCAGTGATCTCCTCAAAAATCCGATTTCGTGAATCTGCGCCCCTCGCCGAGATGCAAGACACCAATATTTCTCTCTCTGGCTAGTGGACCCATACGCGAAGCCACAGAGAATAAAGAGTCCTCGGACTCTTTATTCACCAAAATCGTCGCGCTGACACAACACTAGCCAAGCTTCGCAAAGTTGGCGACCAAGTGGGCCACATGGTCCGCCGCGTCTCCAACATGCGTGGAGATCTCGGAAGCAGGGATGCGATGCGACCCGCCCATGCAGTCGAATTCTTTATTCAACTTCATACTTGCGCTTGCACAAGCATGATGAAGACATCCTGGAGGTCACTCTCCGCAAGATGATCAATAGGGCGCTCGACCTCCCGATCTCTACCTCCAATGCGAGGCTCCTTGCATGGGGGATGGTGAACACCTACCGGGAGCTACGCGAGGGGCACCTCACTAATCAATACATGCGTCTTGCCCAGATCGTGTCCGGTCGTCGCCTTTCGGACCGGCTACATATATAACACAACCATCAGATTGAGGAAAGGGTACGAGTGCCAGAGCTATGGAGAGGCGCCCACCGTGTTCGACCCTTTCCTACCAAAATGGACAGAGAAGACCACAATGGACGGCGTCAGGAGCGAGCAAATGCTCTGCGCCACCATTATGGCTCTAAACACAATGTTTTCTATGTGGATGTTGCGGGCCCGCACCATTCCAGAGTAGAATGGTACACGGCTGCCGTCGTTCACGAGGAAAGACAGGTGGATGGCCTCACCTTTAAGGCCCCTAGCGCAACCCACGCGGAGTAGGTAGCAATCGCCTTGGCTGCCTCCCACCCTCAATCTAAATTCATCCTATCCGACTCGCCAGGGGCCTGTCGGAATTATGAGCTGGGCTGGATAACGCCCACAGCACAAAGAATACTTCGGAGAGCAGCTTGGGATCAAGAACCCCAGACCCGATTTCTCATTTGGACTCCAGGCCACTAGGGCCTACCAGGGTATGAGGACGCCAACTCGGCCGCCCGCGCACTCACTAACCGGGCCCCCGGCGTAGACCCTGCCGATCTGGACCAGGACACTTATCCTCTCTTAACTTTTCAAGAAATCTGTGCCTATTACCGGGACTCGCACAGTCAGTACCCGGCTCCTCACTGGGGGCTAGGGAAAGCGGGTGAAAGAATACTTTTTAGAATTTTTATTAATACTCCACTGTGCCCGGCAGTACTCAAACATTTCGACCCGTCACTTTCTGGCCTCCGCCCTTTCTGTAGAAAGGTGGCTGACACCTTTCACATGGCCTGGGCATTCCAGCTAAATCCTCCTCTTTTACCCATAACCCCTTCCCCTACCCGAGAGGACTGGAAGGCGGCCCTGCTCGGCTGCCTGGATCTAGCGGCACAACAAGCGCTGGTCCAGCGAGCTCGTGTGGCGGCCCAGACCAATGGAGTGCCGGAATAAGAGACTCCACCTAGTATTGTAAGGGAAGCGGCCCACTAGGGGTGGCTCTCCAAGCAACCTCTCCTTTTACAATAAATGCTTTCCACCACCACCAGCAGCAGCGCGCCTAGCAGTGTCTGTATGGTCAAAATATTAGACAGCGTGTCCTGCACCTTCCCTGTCTATATTGGCTATTCATATTGGGCCGTAACTTCATAATCCAAGGCAGGAATCGTGATGAATCTCAGTATGGGCACCTACCGGTACGGCACCGGTACAGAAACATTTCCGTTCACGATCGAAGCCGCTGAGCCGCAGTCACAGTTGCTAGCCACAAACGGCCATTTGGCCAATGGCACAGGAACGGTATTCTCACTGTTTCGAAGTACATTAGGGGCTCATTAGCGCAAAAATGAAAAGTCAAGGTAGCACTCAAGCCCTTTGCAGCAATGTTCATGGAGGCTCCGAGGAAGACCAATGTGCTTCCTCATAAGGTCGACAACAGCTGTACCCGTCCGATCAAATTCAACCAGAGACCTCGGAGTGTGCACAAGCGAGCTCTTCTCGATGGTGCTTTCGACGGAATGGTAATAACCTGGTATACGTTTAGGTCAGTACGTGTCCAGCAAGCTAAATCTCTCTAATAGCCATCTTTTGCGGACGGGCGGATTGATTGACGGCTCCTCACTAAGCAGCCACCGGCTGCACCAATCTTTGCAATCCCGGAGGTCACTTTCTCCCAGACATCCGGGACACAAAAGACATCTCAAAGGAACTTGGTTCCTCTTGAAAAATCTCCTGCCTCCATGCTTTCGCCAGAGGCGATGGAGGTGAGCGTGGACTCCGCAGCGCCAGCGGCGCCTAGGGAGTTCGCCAATGAGAGGCGGGGCCTGTTGGACCGCTTCAAGTAAAAAAAAACATAAGCCAGTTAAGCCACCTGATAAAGGTGGCGAGTCTTAAAGCCACCATCTCTTCCCCATTCTGCACTTGCAAAAAATGGCTAATGAGAGCATCGTTTACTGGAACTGTCGAAGACTGCTAAATAATCTGGATGGTGTAGCAGGTCCATCCATGCCTAAGGGTGTTACTGTTCCGATGAAAAGCGGTGCCACCCGGATCACAGCCTCAAGTAAGACCTTGACTCGTCCATCCCAAACCAAAATGCTACAGCTTCTTCCTGTGAACGAGACTAAAGGCACCAAATTCTGTCGAATAATCATGGTCTCTGTGCCTTTAAGGGCGTTGACTTCATAAGCGAACTGTGGTGTCTGATTCAGACCAGACGCATGACACGGGACCACGCAAGCGCAGTATGCAAAAACCCTCCTTTATTCGTCACAGTGAAGCCACTTATATAGGGAATCATATTGAATGACGATGACGATATGTACACTGAAAAAAACGAAACTGAAACGAGAAATAAGGATACAACATCGCCTCCCGCTAGAAAAATACAACATGGTAATTTGCTACAACCAAAATAACACGAACTAAACACTTAGTGTTCAGGTAAAGAAAACCCAAATCTTTCTACAGGTCGGCGTACCCTAGTGCTGCGACGCAAAGGTTGCTCCACCGAATCCTCTAAAGGAGCAACCACTTCTTCATTAACTTCAGCCCTTGTTTCCGGCAATCGCAACAATTCACCTTGTTCACGTAGCTCCATACACAATTCACGTAGGTCCATACACAGCCTAATTGAACCGTCCTTCTTCCTCACGACGACGATCGGCCAGCAGGCGTTGTATCTCTACCGATACCTGTTGCCGTAGCGTGAGCGGCAGGCGTCTGAGTTTCGCAACGACTGGTTTCACAGATGAACGGCATTTAACATGATGAACAAAGCCTTTCACATGCCCTAACTGTTCCGTGAACAAGTGCACAAACTGGTGCTTAAATTCTGAAGGCAGTGAATCAGGGCATGTCACCTGGCAGCAATTCAAGGTTGAGCCGTTGATAGTGATTCCTAGGCTCCGAACGGCATCAATGCCCCAGCAGCGAAGTGCCCTTAGTTGTGACATGAAAAAGTACACTGGCTCTGTTTCCCTTGTAAGATACGTCAGCAAGAAAGCAACCGCTTAACTTGATTTGTTCTCCGGAATAGTTACACAAATTGGCAGTCGGCGGTCGTAATAAGTAAGTGTCGGCTAGATATTTGTGGTAGTGCTCTTCACTGAGCAAAGAAACCGTAGCGCCTGTGTCGACAATCAACGACAATCTTATCTTCCCGATGGAAATGTTGGCTCGAATATCTTTCGCCGACGCAACGGTCACAGATTTGAAGTACCGTTACGGCGTTGGCCTTCTCGGGCTTTCGAACGGCATATTTCATTTTCTTCGATCTGCACATGCTTGAAAAGTGACCAATTTTTCCACAAGAGTGGCAACGCTTGTTCCTCGCCGGACATGCAGTCGAGTTAGCCATATGCGATGACGAGCCGCACCTGTAGCAACTTCCTTGCTCAGAGTCTGACCTTTTTCGCACATCTTGATTCTTGTTCACAGCGCTATGCGCGAATTCCCCGAGCTCTTGTAGTGTTTGCTCAATTTGCTTCCCGATGTCAACAGCACGCTGCAATGTAAGCGAAGACCCTTCATAAAGCATGCGTTCACGGGTTGTTCGTGACGAAGTGCCTTCCAGTAATAGGTCTCGAATCATGCTATCGGTGGCACTGCCAAAATTGCAAGTAGACGCAAGGTCCCGAAGACTGTTTGTAAACGCTTGAAATGTCTCACCAGGGAGTTGTCTTTGGCGAAACCGGCGCCGCTCCACCAAATCATTCGTAGCGCTCGCGAAATGCGTATCCAGAGCAGCAAGCGCGTCCTTTAACTGGTCCACCTTTTCCTCGGCCTTGGCATCCGCAGTCGCGTCTGCTCCTTGTGCAAGGATGCTGTAGAATATTCGCTGGCCTTCAACCCCGAGCGAATTTAGCAGAATCGCCTTGCAACGCTTCGGCTTCAGTTCATCGCTGCCAATGGCCTCCAGGAAATTCAGGAATACGCGTTTCCACTGCTGCCAGGGCACAGCCGGGTCACCGGGTGCAGGCAAGAAAGGGGGCGGTGCTGCGAAACACCCGAGTGACATGGCTCCGATACTGATCCTCGTCACCAATATGTGGTGTTTGATTCAGACCAGACGCATGACACGGGACCACGCAAGCGCAGTATGCAAAAACAGTTCTTTATTCGTCACAGTGAAGCCACTTATATAGGGAATCATATTGAATGACGATGACGATATGTACACTGAAAGAAACGAAACTGAAACAAGAAATAAGAATACAACACGAACATGCCGCCTTTAGCAACCGACATTCCAACTGCCGAAAAGAAGGCTCTTGTGGTTAACCTTCCGTGTTCAGGGGGGTACTCGACTTGGCCGCACAGAGGAGCTCTGAAGCCGGTGTCTCGAAGCTCGTTTGGCATATTTCGCAAGGCACATGAAACAGCTGTCGCATTTCGTCGCGTTCGACCGTCGTTGGCGTTGTGCCCAAATCGACCACATGAATTCCACTCGGGCACATCACTGAAAGCAAGTCTACAGTCTGTGGAAATATTCCCCAACTTGTGACACAGGATAAACCGTGGTAGTTACTTTTTTCCATGGGGAGCGTAATGTTTCTAGCGATTCTTCAGTTCATCCCCAACTATACCAATGTTGGCAAGGTTCTGGGCTTCAATGAATTTGCCCGTCATATCAGCAGGATCAGTCAGTCTTGCAGTTCCGTCATTTGAGAAAGACTACGAGCTGTGGGTAGCAACATCGCTGGAAGTGCTCTGCGATCATTAACTCCCTTATCCCTTCAAACGTCCGGTGGAACTCAGCCATATCTATCCAGGGATCAAAGTAACTGGAGATGCGAGCAATCAGCTGTTTTCCTGGTTCACCATCTTCTGCCCGTTTCTCTTGATATCCTGTGCAGGGAACTAGAACCGCTGCAACAAGGCATTTTTAACCCTTGTTATCAAGCGAATCTTCCGCTGTCATGTGGCCGATGAATGCAAGGGCTTCCAGTTAGACACGTACTAACAGCTACAGCCCATTTATCTGGAGGCCATTGCTGTCCTGTAGCCACACGATCGAATTGCTGCAGATAAACATAAAGATCGTTACGTCATTCGTCGAACAAAGGAAGTAATTTTTGAGGAGAGAACTGGAGGAGCTAGGCGCACCAGTGACCTCGGCATCAGTATTCATATCAGTGCGGGCGCAATCCCGTAGCCTGAGCATTGATTTCAATACCTCTTTTCTCTCTCTCCGCTACTTCCATTCTACTTTCGGACACTTGGCTCTTCATTTCGGCGAATTGCTTCTCGATCGGCTGCGCCTTCAGCTCGCAGCGCTGTTCGTTCATTCACGATCCAGGTATGAAGTTCTAAGCCCGACAATCCAAGTTTGGTCCCGATAGCAGCCAACTTCTCTAGTTGCATTTTCACAACTCACAGAGGCTCAGATCTGGCACGGCGGGAAATGACGCCCGAATATTCCAGGCTCGCCAGATTGTGATGCAATTAAGGGCCCATGATCTGTCTATTCGTGCTCAGTGGCAGGTGTGGTTTCCACTCACCTGCCAGTCCGCGGCGACACAGGATCCAGTGCTGTGGACTCTGCGAAGCCCTGGCTGGGGATGTGCTGCCGACGCGTGGAGATGCGGTCCTCTCCAGACGTTTGGGTGCCGAGGATAGCCACAAATAACCAAAACCCAGAGCCAGAACTATGAAGACCAGCGAAAACGCTCCAATGCTTTTTTACTTTTTCTTCTTACTCCGCAATTCTTCCTTCTACTCTTTCTCTACTTGCGTTACACCATGCGCTATGCTACAATTTCATGACACTGGCGCTAATATTGCATGCAAGCAAAGCGCAAAACTAGTTGCTTAATTGTTACTTCCTTAATGCTTCCTTTCTAATGACACAGCTCTTCGTTAGCATACAGCTCAACGGCAACTCATACACTAATACAATTTCACTCGAATGTAGCAACCTTGCTCGGTAGCCTATCGATTGCGTGCTCGTCTCGCACTGAAGGGCCGGAGTTGGATTTCTGGTACGCTGAGAACAATTTTTATTTATTTGCTTCCTCGCAGATATTCGAGTTACAAAAGAGAGCAACACTATCACCGGCTTTTCTGTGTCACGGGGCCCATGACGCCATCGCATTAATATTTGTTGCATATGTTCCTGTGGTTAGCGCAAACGCCTCGCGCACTTGACGGTGGTCAGTTCACGTTCGGGCATATCGGTAACGCGGTGCTTTGAACAGGAATCGTCTTCGAAATGTGTAATGTTTTTATGATACGCTACATTGCTTTCACGATTGTTAACAACGCGACAATCTCCCAGGCGAACAGGGAAATCAAACTGCCGCTTTGAACATTTTTGTTTACTTGTATACTAATGACGAAAACGCGATTTCGCACCCAGAGCTGATTACTGCAGTTCGCGAAAGCAGCGCTCATTACGTTTAGATAACTACCGACATTGCTGTTGGTTTATTAGCGACTGGACAACTACTCCATCGTCGCCATGACATAGCCTGTCGGTGTACCGCGATTGCTGTTGGTTTATTAGCGACTGGACAACTACTCCATCGTCGCCATGACATAGCCTGTCGGTGACAACTATCCTACTGACTAGAGGGATGCATATTCATAACCACGGGCAGGTGGCTTTGGCAATCCAGGTTGGCCGAAGGTGTCTCCAACCCTTGTATATGCAATAGCATCCTCCCACAGGAGCACGCCCATTATGCGGCGTGTCGGTGAGTGGCGACACTGTGGGTTTCCGAGCCAAGTGCTTTCCATATTCCGTCGAAACAGGACCCCGCAGGAGCACCTTAGCAGGCCCTTGGGTGTCGGTGTGTGGCGACACCGCGGACTCCGAAGCGGCGCCAGAGCTTCGTTGGCTAGCAAACGTTGGCCAGTGCGCCTGCGCGTCTCCAACCTGAGCCCCGGGGGGCCCACTCCACAGGACATCGTAGCTGTATGTAGCGGATGTCGGTGAGTGGCTTCACCGTGGGGAAACCGAGCCAAGCGGGGGGTGCTGCGATCGTCAGGCAGCGGTCTAACAGTGCCCCCTTCCGCGTCGGTTCTCTGCCGCCAGGGAGCCGCCGCGGGAAAGCAAGCACTTGGGCCTTTCGGGGCTCAGGCTGTGGACACGCCCCCACAGGAGCAGCAGAGTGGCACGCCCCCGCTGTTCGGTGATTTGCGCCACCGTGGGTATCCGAGCTGAGCATAGTCCGTTTCGATGTTGAAAGGAAAGGCACATCGCAGGAGCACTTCGGTTAGCCGCCGTTGGTGTCGGTGTGTTGGCGCCACCGCGAACTCCCAGCCAAAACAAAAAGAAGATCGCTTCTTTTTTATTATGCGTACGATGGCTTGGAAGTAGTCACCGCCATTTTCTTGAGATTTCTGGAAGCAACAGTACTATGCACTTTAAAGACGTATATGTACGTCTTGCCATGTAAGAGCGATCGCGTGGAATTTGTTGCTTTAACATTCAGCTTCCACTTCCACTGCGTAATCTACGATGGAAAGAAATATCAAAGCACGCAGTTAATCATGGTACGCGCAAGAAGCTGAAGATCTTATAAAGAACATTGATTGTAATATTTGCAATTCAACCCCGTACGAAATTGAGTTCGCTGTCTTGGAGCCGTTCATGTTTCTATCTGCCTGTGAATATGTAGTAGGCCCTGCTACAGTAGGTGCTCTGTATGGAGCTGGCTACTAAGCCGCATCTACGTATAATGACAGCCGGTTGCAGCCTGTAATTTATTTCGAGAGCCAAAGCCCTGCCGTTCTCCTACCCTCGTGGTGTATACAGGATGCATATTCTTGGGAAGAAGCTTAATGGTGAGCTGTTTCCTGACTGGCTCGCGTGGGTCTTTTGGTTCATTTACTTCTAACCATGCATTTGTGCATATGCTGCCGAGGATTCTTCTGTCTAACTAAGTTTTCATATACCGCACCATCTGCGAATTGATGTTTTCCACGCCGATTTATGCGAGTGCGTTGACAATGTCAAGTTGCAGACAGTATTCTGCAGCTGTGTAGTGATGAAGCCCTATAGTGTCACTCAAAATGCTTGTATAATGACGTACTCATAGCGGATCGTTCTGTGGCAAGATCTGTAGGTAAGGATGGGTATGCTATGTAGATAAAGCAACTCAATAAAATTATGCGCTAATCTGCACAGGTCCCTTTCAATCACGCCGCTTCTCATGAAGTGAACTCGTTCAAGTAGACAGATTGCCGACCGGTTGTCAACGAAAATTTTTTGGTTGTCTCTGTGTTGTTGTGATTGCTCTGTAAGCAGAAGACAGATGACCTCACTGGCTAGAATTGTATTATGGGTTGGTGTTTAACGTTAACAATAATAACGCCTTGATGTGCCCGCATGCTTTTCAGGCTACTTTACTTTCGGCATATGGTTATATAATACGTGAAATTTGATTCAGCTCGTCCTACTGCTCACAAGCATTGGCTTGTAGCACCGCAAACAACTATGCAAAATAAACCTTTTTTTTTCTACATAAAGTGCGGAAATATCATATATAATAGCAATTTGGCGTCTTCAGGTCGAGTATATACGTGCGAAATCGCCCATTTAGCCTCTTCAACTGCTGTTGTTGCTTTGCTGTGTCATCTGCACGTGTGGCAACGCCATAGAATAAGCTCTGATTAATTTTAAACTGATCCGATTTATTCGCGTCGCAGATAGAAGTTGAAGAAAACGACGATGTGCAATCCACAGCGCAATATTATGCTGCGGCTTACCACGTCGCGTGATATCATACAGCTGATAAGCGATCTTTGTAATCGGCTGAATGATGTCTCCGCAGCCGACAAAACCTCGTAGGGACGCTATATTCCGACATTTTCCCCACATAGTTTTTCATTATTCGGCAGGGCTACTGCGTGTAGCTTCTTTAAAGGAAAAAATGTATTATGTTTTGAAAAACTTTTCGCGATATTTGTTTGGTGTTGAATTCGCCAATCGGTCCCTTGTATGTTATCGTGTCGCGTTGCCTGTTGACATTATATTCAAATTGATTCTGAGCGCCGTGAGTCTAGCTTGAGGCCACCGAGCTAGATATGCAGACATATGAACAAGCTTCTAAATCTGACTAAATAAAATGGTGCTCTTCAATGCGTCATTTGTCGTACAGTAGTTGCATTCAGCGCTGATGACAACGCCCCTAAGACTGAATTTGACACCCGCTCTGTGTGAATCAAACCTGGCTCGAGATAATCTGGCGAAGCTCAGCGCCAGCCTGTATCTTTGTCGAAGGATCCGCGCTACCGTTACTTCGATTGGGCCTGATGGCCGACCTTGGACGCCATCAGAGCGTCAGCCGTGTAGGCAGTGGCTGCGCCGCGCCTACCTTGAGGTCGTCACCAGGGGCCGCAGTCTGTGCCTCGGCTGGCGACGCTACAGTCAACGAGTGCGGTTTTTTCGTCGTGCGCCATAACGGCGAGGTCCGCGTCTAGAAAAGGCGCTCCTGCGCATCGTCTCCAGTGAGCCTGCAGAGTTGATGCAGAAAGACCCGAAGCTTTTTCATGCGCTTTGCTGGCTCAGAAGTTTTGACGTTTGCTGTAAAGCCCAGGACTGATAGATTTAAACGCTGTCATTGGGCGGCACTATTTTGACAAAGGCGACATGCTAAAACATGTCCCGACTCCAAGATATCAGTTGTGAAACTTCCCGATTGCTGAAAATTAGTCTGATGGCCACCACCGCACCTTTACGTAGAAATGACACACTTTTTAGAAGATAAAAGAAGTACACCTATGCAATATTGTCGGGTTGGTAACTAAAAGGTTTTAATGGGCGCTGACCCAGAAGTCCCAGAAGAGCACGTCAAGAGCACCGAGAGACGATCGGCGCCCAAATTCAGCCTCTTCCCATCGAACGTCATGAGGCCAGTTCCACTTCTTCAAGTAAGCGCACGAGACTCGCGGTGAGATGCCGCCCTGCGGCTGCTGTTGCATAATAAATTAACAGCGCTACAGACTAGGACGAAGATCAAGAAGCAAACAGGACGGGGGCTTGTCCTGTTTGCTTCTTGATGGTCGTCCTAGTCTGTAGCGCTCTTTATTCATCATATCACTGTACCAACTCGCCCAGATGTCTCTTCTGTTACGGCTGTTGTTGCTCACGCTGCATTACCCCCCTAAAAAAATCATCGACCCGATAAATCGAAAGAAATGAATAGATTAAGAAAAAAAGAGTGCTCACTAGAAGAATGCAGTAAGGCGGAGTGCTAAGTTTCTATGTTTTAAGGCAGATCTCTCGAAAAGTACGGCTTCATATGCGCACCAAGTGAACCACTTCGGGTTTCATGCTGGGGACGAGTAATGGAAATGCTGTCAGGAAGCACTTCGTATGCGATGTGACTTAGTTGACAGAGCACTTTCTAGGGGCAAAATGACAGCTTTAGAAATTTATCGGATAGACCACGACGTCGAATTCGAGTCCAGAACCAAACACCTCTCGCCTAGTTCGAAAGTCACTACACGGTGATGGTGATTGCAACGCTGGGCATCTCGGCCTTGCTGGTTCCGGATGAGTGCCCTCGCCAGCTCTCGTACTTCTTTTGCGAGCTGCAACTTCCTCAGCACAAACTTCGCAGCCACGGTTGTCATGGGGCAACATGGCTTCCAGCATTGCTGAAACTTCGCGGCAGTACAATAGAGAGATGGGTGATATTTTTTGATGTCTTAGTACGCCGTGTTGCACGCGAATGTGACGCACGGCAGGAGGTCATCCCAAGACCGATGTTCAACATCCAGGTACATGGACATCATGTAGATGGGAGTTTTGTTGAAACGTTAGTCTGTGGATGGTAGGTGATTGACCTGCGATGGGTAGGGCCGCTCGGCTGCATGAAAGATTCCGGCCGTTTGGCAGTGAAAGCAGTGCCTCGGTCCGTTATTATAACTTTCAGGGTGTCGTGCCTCAAGACGATGCACTTGATGAAAAATTTCGCTGTCTCGTTTGCCGTGCCACGCTGGAGGGCCTTTGTTTCAGCGTAACGCGTGAGGTAATCTTTAGCGACTATTACCCACCTTTTACCCGAGGCCGTACTTAAAAATGACCCTACAGATTCATGCCTAGAATAGCAGCTTGGGCATGTTGGTTATGCATCTTGAGGTAACAGCGCGGAACACAGGACGGGAGCACAAGATTACAGGACGACACAACGAGCGCTGTTGTGTCGTCCTGTAATCTTGTGCTCCAGTCCTGTGTTCCGGGCTGTTACCTCAAGATGCATGCCAATGCCAACCTCATCAAGTGGGTGTTTTGGCACATTTACATCATCATCATCAGGCTAATTATACGCACTGCAGGGCGAAGGCCTCTCCCATATTTCTCCATTTAACCCGGCTGTGTGCTAGTTGCATCCACTTGACCCCTGCGAACTTCTTAATCTCATCCGCCCACCTAACTTTCTGCCGCCCCCTGCTCCGCTTTCCTTCTTTTGGAATCCAGTTTGTTACCCTCAGCGACCATCGGTTATCCTCTCTTCGCACTACATGTCCTGCCCATGTCCATTTCTTCTTCTTAATTTCTACTAGAATGTCGGTAACTTGAGTTATTTCTCTGACCCACTCTGCACGCTTTCTATCTCTTAATGTTGCCCCTGCCATTTTTCGTTCCATAGCCCTCTGGGTTGTCCTCAACTTAAGTAGAACTCTCTTGGTTAGCCTCCACGTTTCAGCCCCATAGGTGAGTACAGGCAAGATGCAACTGTTGTATACTTTCCTCTTGAGCGATACCGGTAAGCTGCTAGTCATAATCTTCGAGTGCTTGCCAAATGCGCTCCATCCCAGTCTTATTTTTCTTGTTATTTCCTTTTTATTGTCCGGATCTGCGGTTACTACCTGTCCTAAGTAGACATATTCGCCTACTACTTCCAGTATTTCGCTACCTAATGTAAACTGCTGTTCCTTCCCGAGGCTGTTGAACATTACCTTAGTCTTCTGCATATTGATTTTCAAGCCTACCTTTCTACTTTTCCTGTCTAGGTCATCAATCATTATTTGCAGTTCACCCCCCGAGTTGCTTAGCAAGGCAATGTCATCAGCAAATCGCAGATTACTGAGGTATTCTCCATCTACCCTTATCCCTAACTGCTCCCATTCCAAGTCTCTGAATACTTCCTCTAAGCAAGCTGTGAATATTTCTGGGGAGATTGTGTCTCCTTGCCTAACACCTTTCTTTATGGGAATTTTGTTACTTTCTTTATGCAGAACTATGGTTGCTGTGCAGCCACTATATATTATCGTCCAGCACTTTCATGTACGGCTCGCCTACCCCCTGATTTCGCAATGCCTGCATCACCGCCGAGGTTTCAACTGAGTCAAATGCTTTTTCGTAATCAATGAATGCTATGTATAAGCGCTGGTTATATTCCGAGCATTTTTCTATCACCTGATTGATGGTATGGATATGATCGATAGTAGAGTACCGTTTCCGAAACCCTGCTTTATCCTTTGCTTGATTGCAGTCTAAGGTTGTCCTGGTTCTATTAGTGATTACCTTAGTAAATACCTTATATGTAACGGACAGTAAGCTGATTGGTCTGTAATTTTTAAGGTCCCTAAAGTCCCCTTTCTTGTGAATGAGGATAATGTTTGCATTCCTCCATGGTTCCGGTACCGTCGATGACACCAGGCACTGCGTATACAGGGTGGTCAGTTTTTCTAGCACAATATCCCCCCCGTCCTTCAGCAAATCTGTAGTTATCTGATCCTCTCCAACTGATTTCCCCCTTTTCATAGTTTCTAGTGCTGTCTTGACCTCGTCCTTCGTCACTGGTGGAACGTCTGACTGTTTTTCCCTACCGCCAATCTCATTACGGTCCTGACTATGGCTACTGTAGAGGTCTGTATAGAACTCCTCGGCTACTTTGACTATCTTTTCCATATTAGTGATGACGTTGCCCGCCTTGTCCCTTATCGCACACATCTGGTTTTTGCCTATGCCCAATTTCTTCTTTACCGCTTTAAGGCTTCCCCCTTTCTTTACAGCAGGCTCAATTTTCTTCATGTTATACTTCCTTATATCGGCCACCTTGCGCTTATTGATTAGCCTTGATATCTCGGCCAATTCGATCTGGTCTGTTGGATTGGAAGCTTTCATACTCTGGCGTTTCTTAATCAAATCTTTCGCCTCCTTAGACAGCTTACCGGTATCCTCTCTAACTATCCTACCGCCTACTTCTACCGCACATTCAGTAATGATATCTCTGAAATTATTGTTCCTTGCCTCTAGGTTAATGTCGCCATCCTCAGTTAGAACTAAATACCTATTCTGTAGCGAGATCCTGAACTCTTCTGCCCTCCCCTCACAGCTAATTCGTTGATGGGTGAGAAGGGGTGATCCTGCTTCGGGGTTACCAAGACGGTGGCAACATATGCCACGGCGTGATCGTGGTCCGTAACTCGGACACCACAAAAACTCTTCAAGACCGAGTGTGCTGGCGCGCCAGCACAATCGGTCTTGAAGAGTTTTTGTGGTGTCCGAGTTACGGACCACGATCACGCCGTGGCATATGTTGCCGCCGCCTTGGTAACCCGAAGCGGAATCACCCCTTCTCGGTGTTTACTGTGAAGTCCCCGATGAGCTGGTTAGCCGCCTCGATGCCCGGGGTATGCACAATGATGATGTTTTGTTCTCGTGATGGTAGAAAGGCCGCGGGTAAAGAGAAGCCCCGTTACGTGCATTATGACAACATGGTCGTCTCTGTGCGCAACTATTACAAAACTATCCCTGCGTGCGGCCTGTATGGGGCCGTCGGGCATCGCACGGATGCCTGTCCAAACCTGCAGTCGAACACCTGTGGACTGTGCGGATTCCAAGCTCCGCTAGTGGGGTGCGGGCTCCTAACAACTGTGTTCCGCGGTGTTCTGTGTGCGGTGGCTCCCATGCCACCACATCTCGCGAGTGTGCGGCAAAGTTCCGCACACCCAAGATAAAAAAGAAAAAAATGGCGCCCAAGAAAAAACGCCGCCATGTTGGGCCTCCCGGCGATCAGCCTCGCCAAGATATCTCCAACACCGAGAGCCCACCTACAGGAGGTGCTGAAAAACGTGGTGATACCAGGGCCTGGGTCAACGTAGTCACAAACGGACACCAGGTGAGCGGTTAGGGTGGGACTGCTTCTCTCTCCCCCCTTTCCACTCCCTTCCCAGGGGTGCGTAGCGCCGAGCAAGATCAAATAGCAGCACTCAGGGCCCAAAACGAGCTGCTGCTTAAGAAAACGAATTGGAATCCAAAATTACCCACTCTTCTCCGCCCTCGCCTCCCGTGGCTGAGGTAATGAAGAGTAAGCTCGTGGTGCCGAAGGCGGTAACAAGCCTAGAGGCCGCATTCGAGGCCCGCTTCGGGGCCACAGAGGCACAATTCATTGCCATATAATATCAAATTTCAATGATGGTCAACGCCATCTCCGAATTGCAAGAGACAATCCCTGCGATGATTGCCCAACAAATTGCGCATTCCTTGCGCTCCTCGCGCAGGCCCGGCGGTCCCTTACCCGGCCGTCCTATCAAAACTTCTAGACGCACCCTTGAGGTAGACGATGACAACTGCTAGCTCTCCGGTATGAGGGATGCCCCCTTTCCGCGAGTGTTGGCTCCGGAGCAGCGTCACTACATCCCCTCTTCAGCCTAAATGACCCTGGCGAGCAGCCCTAAGATCAGGCTCTCCCCACGAACCAATCCGGCCACCCCCGTCCAAATTGTCCAATGGAACTGTCGGGGCTTCCGTTCCCGCGCAAAGAAGGCGGATCTCCGACTTAACCTTTCAACTTTCGACTCTCTTCCCGCTGTGGTCGCCCTCCAGGAGCCAGGGAGTGGTGTCACCCTTACACATTACATCACCTTTCAGCAGGACCCCTCCTCCTGCGTCTGCGTGCATAAAAATTATACGGCTACTCTAGTTGACTTGGAACTTCACACTGAATATTCATTCCTACGTGATGGTGACACTTCTTCCGCTCAAGAAACAAGATGCACCACTCCACGTACTCAACATCTACTGTTCCCTCAGACTCAAAAATGTAACATTCGCAGCACTCGTTAGCCGCGCTCTAAAGGCTGCGGGCAGGGACTCCCTGGTGCTTGTGGGTGATTTCAACGCCCACAGTACACTCTGGGGATACGTGCGTGAAGAGAAGCGGGGACGCAAGCTAGCGGAACTCGCGTCCACGCTGGGCCTGACTCTTCACACTGACCCTGCATATCCAACGCGGATGGGTAATTCAGTTACCCGGGATACATGTCCGGATCTCACCTTTACCAAAAGCATTGTACACGCAGAGTGGATCAACACCGAGGAAACCCTCGGTAGTGACCACTGCCTTATCAATACCACCGTAAGAACTAAACCATTGGCAAGACCCTACGCATAAGCTCAGTTCCCCGACTGGAATAAGTTCCGGCATAACTACATCAATTCGGCCTCTATCCACGAACAAGGATACTACGCGTGGGCACAAGGATTGGTTACACATCTTCGTTCGGTGGAAACACAAATTCAGCTCTTGGAGGCCACTCCAGAGGTGGACAACCACCTTCTGCCCCTCTGAGAAGTGCGGGACAGCCTCGTCCGCAGATGGCGCCGCCAACAACATAACAGAAAGCTCAAAATTCGTATCGCCGAACTCACTCAGCGAGCGGCAGAGTACGCGGCCCATCTCGCCGACTCGAACTGGTAGACCGCTGCAACACGGCGGCCAGACAAACGTCGAGCCGGAGCACGTGGCGCCTTTTCCGTGCCATAATTGACCCGACTCAAAACCACGCCGAGGCACAAAAACTTTTTCAACGAGCTATTCATAGCTTCGATGGAAATACATCAAAATTAGAATGCAAACTGCGCGACCAGTATCTATGCACTAAGCAGGACCCCGGAGGACCCGCGTACTCATATGCAGGTTCAGATAACGCGGATCTAGATCAACCGTTCCAGTTGCACGACCTCAAGGCGGCCCTGGCTAAAATGAAACGAGGAACGGCACCGGGCCGGGACAAGATAACTGTGAAACTGCTTTTCAGTCTTCCCGACCCCACCTACGAAACCCTGCTCGCTTTCATCAACTCGATCTGGCTTGGTAAGGCACCTCTACCAATTGAATGGAAAACCGCCGTGGTAACTTTCATTCCGAAAGCCGGCAAAGCCATAAACACAGACAACCTCCGTGCCATCTCCCTCACGTCTTGTGCGGGAGAGCTGATGGAGACCATGGTGCGGGACCGGCTGTCTGGGTTTCTGGTAAATTAACATACATTCGCAGACACCGTGTTCGGTTTCCACCCGCAAAGGTCCGCTCAGGATGTTCTGCTTCCACTCGACCGAGAAATTCTCAACCCTGTTGAATATCCCTTCAACTATAAGGCAATACTCACCCTTGACTCTAAGGGGGCTTTCGACAACGTCACACACGAAATCATCCTGCAACATCTCTCCCAGACGAACTTTGGACATAACACAATTCAGTACATCAAGCAATTTCTCTCGGATCGACAATCTCTCAATCCGAATACAAGACGAAGAACACGGCCCGTATAAACTGGGAACAGAGGAGCCCCACAGGGCGCGGTCCTCTCGCCATTACTTTTCAATCTGGCCATGATGAAACTCCCGGCTCAGCTGGCGAAAGTCGAAGGCATCCAGCGCGCGCTGTACGGCGACGACATAACCATCTGGGCAAAACACGGATCGGTTGGAGACATTGAGGCCAACCTGCAGCAAGCGGCGCTGATCGTATACGCTTACGCCCGCCGCTGCGGCCTTTGAATGCTCACCGTCCAAATCCGAATTTGTGCACATTCGCCCGTCGCCTAAGTGCATCACCAAAATGGAACTATCCCTAACCAGCGGTCCAATACCCGAACACGATGAGATTAGAGTAGTTGGTCTCCTTATCCCCAAACATCGACGGGCTGATACAAACGATGCTTACACTAGCTTACGATGCTTACCAAGCCACTTTTCTACCTTATGCAGGGTCTTGCACTCTGCATCACCAGCTTCCCGTCTCTGTATGGTGCACTCTCTAGTGATGGCTTCCTGCACGTGTGCCAGCCCGTCGCAATCAACTCAACAGCATCGCAATCAGAACTGGAGCATGGCATCCCCCATCTGCTGTTGCCGCCTACATTCCCAGCAACTGTGACGTCATCAACACCTTCGCGTGTAAAAGAATCGGTGCACAGCTTCCAGTTCAGTGGGCACGGCGGACCTGCCGCGAGCACGATGCTTACCAAGCCACTTTCCTACCTTATGCAGGGTCTTGCACTCTGCATCACCAGCTTCCCGTCGCTGTATAGCGCACTCTCTATTGACGGCTTCCTGCACGGTGTGCCAGCCCGTCGCTATCAACTCAACAGTATCGCAATCAGAACAGGAGCATGACATCCCCCATCTGCTGCTGCCGCCGACATTCCCAGCAACTATAACGTCATCAACACCTTCGCGTATAAAAGAATCGCTGCACTGCTTTCAGTTCAGTGGGCACGGCGGACCTGCTGCGAGCACGATGCTTACCAAGCCATGTTTCTACCTTATGCAGGTTAGCCGTTATTCCTACTGTAAAAGCGACTTTCGTGCTTTGGTGGTTCTGCCGTGCCCAGGCCAGTGCTGCAAAATTGCATACGATTGTTATCTTGTCCTTAAGCTTCTTGTCTGTGGAGACGTTGAACTAATCCCGAGACCGACCAATGCTGAATTACTGCAGAATATTCTTGACGGACAACTGAAATTGCATGCAGAAGTTAAGGAATTCAGGGCAAAAACTGAGACCATGATTGAAGACATTAAAGTTCGGTTTCAAAAAATTGAGAGCCACATATCTGACTTTAAAGCTAAAACAGAAAAACTCGATGAGCTTGACAATCCTCTTAGAATGTACGAAAGTAAATTTACTTTCCAAACGCGTAAGCTCACAGATCTTGAAGACAGGGGCAGGCGTTCTAATGTAGTTGTCCATGGTGTTAAAGAAGAACCGGATGAATCAGAAGAAGTCCTAAAACTCAGTCATCGGCGAAGTATTTAGCGATAAACTAGGTGTGAAATGTGAATCCGTTGGTAGAATTCACAGACTTGGCAAGGGCAGCGACAAAAGACCCGTAATAGTTTTCTTCCAGGACTACAGTGAAAAAATGGCAGTCTTCAAAAACGTCAGCAAACTCAAAGGAACAGACATTTGTGTTCAGAATGATTACAGTCATAAGACGCTGAAAACGCGAAAACTGTTATGGGAGATATCGAAATTTGATAGGGACAATGGAAAAAAAGTTACTCTCATTCATGACAAACTGCGCATTGACGGTGATCTGTTTGTATGGGATGACGTGCAGAACGACCGCTAGCTAATTAAGAAAAAGCAAAAAAACTTACCCCTACTTGCTCCATGACTTTCCCATGAAACATGCATCAGACTACTTAATTTTAACGCCCGCAGCATCGTGAACAAGACTAGTCAGCTTGAATTTGTGCTTCTTAAAACCCGCATGTAGTTGTCATTTCCGAGACATGGCGTAACAGTAAAATAAACGGTGACCTTCTAATCCCACCCAACTATAAGATATACCGCATGAATAGGGAGACTATGGGAGGTGGCGTAGGTGTTATTGTGAAAACCGACATTGAAGTCACTATTTTGCAGAAAATTTCATGCATTGAAACTCTGTGCCTAAGAATCAGCCTATTCGAACATGTTTTTGTACTGTTTGCAGTATACAGACCGTCAGATTCGATGCCCGATTTTTTGTTTCAACCTTAAACGCATATGGAAAAATTCAGCAACCAGAAACTTATCGTGGCCGGAGATTTTAATCTTCCTGATATTGATTGCAGTCGCTTACAATTGGCCTTTGTTTCTGATGCCTCTTCTGGTATAATCTTTGATATTGTTACGTGGTGGCATGACAAGCGATGGAACACGGCGACATAACAGGAACAGAACGACGTGATGACATGACGATGAAATATGCTTTAATGGCCAGCGGGCCTGGCGCGAGCGCTCCGCCCCTCGCCACTTCCCCGTTTCGTCATCTTCGTAGCATTACCCGGGGCCACCGAGCGATCGTCCCGATCGATTGCTAGAAATCCAATGCATGACGTGACGATGAGCACAGACAGGATTGGGACATGAAACGCTGGCACCACAATGAATGCGAAGATGGGCAGAATGCTTGCACCAGAGCATCAAGTCCAATCTTCACCATTTGCTGAAGGCCAAGGCTTATGGACACGCCGAACGTCTTGGCCGGGAGTGCTGTCTTCGCTCGAGTGGTAGTGAGGTCGCTTCGTCGTGGGGTCGGTAGGGTCGGCTTTCGGCTTTTCCTGGTCGTCGTGTGTTGTGGTCAGGGCTGGGGCGAGGCTGGGGACAGCGGCTAATCGGATCTGAGCAAAAAGGGCTGGGGTAGAGCTGGGCGGCGATCTCCACGGGCTTTAGGCAGATGGACCCGGCGTACGGTTGGCTTCGACGGTGCAAGGCGAGGATGGGGATGAACCGCACCTCCAACCAAATGTTAAGGAAAAGTACACAGTTGTAAACGCTAGTTCACTGTTAGACGCACACCACACACCACAGAACAAAGTCAGCTAGGCCTGAGCGTCGTCTTCCTCCCTACTTTACATCAGCACGTCGTCGTCTTCTCCATAGTGTGCTCCGTAACAATATCATGTTTTAACGTGGTAGCGTTAAGGAGCTCGTGTCGCAGAAAAGCCGGTGTCGTCGGCGTTAAGTGAGCGATAAATCCCGGCACGCACTTCATAAATAAACATGAACTTCATAAATAAAAAGCAAGTTCCAAGATGGGCTGGGTGGTAATCGAACCAGGGTCTCCGGAGTGTGAGACAAAGACGCTACCACTCAGCCACGAGTTCTTTTTTTTCTTTATTGCATGGAAAAACTTCCGTAAAAAGGAACAACTCCACTTACTTAAACATGTCCATGTCTAAAGTTACCGGGCTGCTTAATACGAGCCCGTCATATCCCCAGCCCGACAATGGCCAATCATCAGAACATCAAAAGTCTGGGAGACATACACATGCGTCTAGATACGGCATCCAGTTTGGAGGTTCTTCACGTGCAGCATATACACTTCTCACCAAAGCACACTGCTCCCGAAACACGGATTTTGACGATCTTGGTGGCTCTGCATGCCTGTCGATCATGCGGCTTTTCCAAAGGCTGAACAGTCCCATCAACACAAATAGATCGTAAGGCACGACAGAGTTTTTGTCAGGAGGCAAAAATCTAATTGTATAAGGCGTAATTTCAATGTCCTTTTAAGAGTTCTTTGTAGTATGTCCCAAAAGAACATAGCATCACGGCACAGAATAAAACAATGATCAATTGTCTCAGGCACGTTACAGAGACGACAATTTACCGACCAGGGCACGAACATCTCCTTATTGTGAAGAAATGTCTTGACAGGCAACGTCGCTGTATGTAATTTGCAAAAGAACGTTTTTGCAGCTGCCTGAATGCACATTTGCCTAACACACTTTAGAACAGTGGTGTCCAAAAACCCCAGATAAGGCTGCCGATACAAGGGTGTAGGGAACAAAGACTCAGTGAGAGCCTGGGTCATCTGCTTTCTCGAGAGGCTATACAGGTAATCTACAGAGAAACGCACAGTGAGAAAATTGAAAGTGTCAGCAACCTCCTTAAGGAATCCCCATAAACGCCCCTCACGAGCCTGCCCAGTTGGTGCGAATAAGTAAGGCAAATGTGGACTAAGACGCCTAATGAGCACAGTTACAAGAAACGGATGGTTTGCCGATTTGAAAAAGAAAAAACGGGAAACAAGTTGATGCACAAACAAGTGAACAAGGCCCACTCCACCAGACTCTAAGGGAAGAAACAAGTTGTCACGCCGCATGGGCTCCCATTGAGAGCGCCACACAAATGTTGCAAATATTCTATGTATAACTTGTACTTTGCTCCTCGCACAATGCAGGACTTGAAGGACATACGCAAGCTTTGCAAACAAAAATATGTTACAGACCTGTGCCCTAGCAAACACTGAGAGTTCCATACCCATCCAAGCCTGCGTTTGTCGCCGCATAGGTACGATTTGTGAATCCCAGTAGGCTGCGCTGTTACGAACTTGGTGCAGCGGAACCCCTAGGTACTGACGAGGACTACAGTCCCAGCATATGCCTCCAAACTGACTTGGTCTAGTGCCCCAGTGTCCCAACCAAAAACCTTTGGATTTATCTAAATTAAGGGCCGCGCCTGATACATCGCAGAACTGTTCAATCAAGTGTAAAGCCTCAAGTACACTCTTTTTGTCAGAACAAAAGAGGGCGATATCGTCCGCGTAAGCTAAAATCTTAACTTCACATTGAGCCAGAGAGAAACCACGGATGGCAGCACTGTTAATTATACTGAGACAGAGGGGTTCCAGATATAAGCCAAACAACAGTGGAGACAGTGGACATCCTTGACGAACAGATGATTCCAGTGGTATTGGTTTCGTTAGCTCCTGATTGACAATTAGTCTTGTATACGAGTTCATATAGCACAGCCTTATGCCTTTGAGCAAAACGTCACCAATGTTTGCATTCTCCAAGACCGCGAACAAGAAATTGTGCCGAACTTTATCAAACGCCTTCGCCAGGTCAACTTGAATCGGAGCTACTTGGCCTGTCTCATCTGATACTGTCTCGATTACTGAACGTGCAATATGGATGTGTGTTTGAATACTGCGCCCTCTGATACCACACACCTGATGCGAACCTATCAAGTCCATGATAACCAGCTGCAAACGAGAACAAAGGACCTTGGCAAAAATTTTGTAATCAACATTACAGAGGGAAATTGGACGATATCCTTCAACAGTTTTCAACCGATTAGCATCTTTGCTTTTGGGTATTAATATTGTGTGGCCTGAATAGAAAGTGGGAGGCAGGAAACCCACATCATAAGATGCTTGGAATACTTCCATCAAAACAGGCGTTAGGCAAGGCGAAAATGTTTTATAAAATTCACTAGTAATACCATCTGGGCCAGGAGATTTCTGGTTCTGAAGGTCTGAAATGGCTGATTTAATTTCTTCCAAAGTGATGGGTCCCTCTACTACAGCACACTTCTCATCGTCTAGTCGAGGAAAGTTCTCAAGTAAGGAATCATAATCGAAACCCTGATTTGGATCTTTACAACTGCCGAACAGCTTTCGATAATAATCAAAGAAAGCAGCAAGAATACTAGGAGCATCACTATATGTGCAACCACCATACTGAATTTCCAATATTTCCTTCGTAAGAGCATTCTCTCTTTCATCACTGAGGGCCCGACGTGAAGGTTGCTCGTCAAGAAACCTTCGAGTCCTAGATCTTATTAGGGCCCCCTTGTATCTTTCCGTCGCAATTTGTTGAAGCTCTGCCTTTACGTTATTAATTTCTTCAACATAGGCACCCGGGCCAACCCTCTCTAGCTCATGTAGCTCAGTTAGAGTGCGCCCAAGCTCACGAAGGTGGTGTCTCTTTAGGAACGCGATTCTTGCAGAGGCTTCAATTGCTAAGTTTTTGGTTTCCTGTTTGAACAAGTCCCATTTTTGAAAAACTGACAGATCATGGCGTGACCATATGTCTTTCAAACAAGTAGGTACAGCACGCTTAAAGATTTCATCTGAGAGCAGACAGTTATTCATTTTCCACAGTTCCCACCGAGGGTGAAGTATCTGCCGACTGTACCTCCCTACCTGAAGAGACACCATACAATGGTCACTGAAGAAGATTGGCCGCACCCCGTAACCAAACAAATTTGCTAACATGTCTGCAGAAACATAAATTCTGTCAAGGCGGGCATTAGAGGAGAACTGAAAATGAGTGAAATGAATACTGTCCCCTTTTTCCTGCCCCACATCCACAAGGTTATATTCACAAGCCAAATCGTTAAATAATGCAGCACTAGGGTCATATCTCTTACATAATGCTGATCGGTCCTCATCCCTACAAACACAATTGAAATCTCCCAACATAATTTTGCGATCTGTGCACAAATGATTAACTAATGAAAGAAAAAAAATGCCTTCTGTCTCGCTGTTTTACAGGGGCGTAAACACAAATAATTCGCCACTGCACACCTGAGATTGTGAGGTCAAAGCATATAAGTCGTCCCTCGCCATCTATGCAATAAGACATGGCTGTCATCTCTAGTGTATTGGCCAGGAATAGCATACACCCTCCGGACAAGCCTCTAGCGTGGCTAACAATAATGTTATATTCCGGCAAAAACGGCTCAAGAGCAGCTTCCGTCTCTTCATCGGAGGACAACTTTGTTTCCTGAATTGCTGCTACAGACACACTCCATTTCTTTAACAGATGTCTTAACTGCTGCTGTCTCCGACAATTACGCATACCCCTGACGTTAAGGGTAGCGACTTGATATGCTGCGACTCTAGCCATTTTTGGTACTAGTCCTTTTAAACATCATCCCCTGGAATGGGGTGGCCCGCCTGCAAATTGGCGGCCTTTCGGGCAGACATCGCCCTCCTCTTTAAAGTCACCCTTCTTGTGGCCTCTACACAGTGTGCCTTCTGGCCAGCACCATCGATACACACCTCATCATCTGCGGGACGCTTCAAAGGCACTGCGTTGTCCATGTCCTCCTCTGAGACACTCAAGGCTGAGACACTGACAGCCGGCAGAGAACCGGACGCACCAGAGATCGGCGCCACAGACGGCTCACTGCTACCCTCCAACGACGAAGGAGAATTAATGACGAAGGAGGATAGGCGAGCATCCACTGGCAGTATCTTCTCCATTGATTCCACAGGAGGCATATCCAGACGTCCTTCAATGACAGGTGGTTCTTGGGCAGCAAGCGCAGCACTCTGAGTGGAACTCACAGGCGGGCCCGGGTCCGGCGGTTTTGGCTCTGGAGACGGTGGTTCTTGATGGCCAGTCACTGCAGATTCTTCTGAGTTGGTGTGAAGTGCAGAAGGCTTCTGGTCCCCATCAATTTGAGGTTCACGACCTAACTCACCAGTTACATCGACAACCTCTGACACATGCATGATATGTTCGGACGCCACGTCATCTTCTCGTGACCACTGGCCTTGACGCAGTCTATCGGTATAACTTAATACACAGTTCTCCACAATATGGCCAAAGCGCCGGCACTGGGTGCATCGCGGCGTTCGGCACTGACGCCGTACATGGCCTACCCGGCTGCATCGAAGACACAGTGGAGGTCTCCCTGAGATAAGCACTAATGCTTGCACCCCATACACATTAAGAGTGCGAGGAATTGTACTTGTTGACACTCCGTCCTTGAGCGGGAGGGAGATTTCACGGTTCGCCGTTTCCATGTGCTCCATCCCTGGGCACCGCCACTTTTCACGCTCCACAGATTGAATCGTTCCGTAAGGCTCGAAAGCTTCCACAATCCTCCGGTGCTCCATATAGCGTGGAAGCCAAAGTAGCTTAACCTTGACATTCTTTGTATCCGGGTCGAACACCATGCACCGAAGTCCTTTCACAGGGAACTCTGCTTTGTTAATTAGCTTCTGCTTTGAAGAACTACTCTCGCAGGTAACCATCCACACGTGGCTCATTTGGTATTGACCAATGCACAAAATTTCCTGGAGGTCCAAAATCTGTGCAAGTGCGTCTCGAAAGTCAGGTGCTCGGTACGGGCGACCCTTAAGGTCGGCATGCAGGAAAACGGTATTAAGGACAACATTACCGGGGGGCAGGCGTGGAAGGACAACTTTGTACGTTTCGGTAGTGTCCTGAGGAGTCGAAAGACCTCGGCCAACGGCCGATGCGCTGTTTCCAGCAAGCAACATTTTCAGGCTCAGCCGCCCAGAACGCCCTTCTTCTTCTTCGGCACTGAGGCAACGAGAACAGAGAACAAAGAACAGCCACGAGTTAGATGCTTGAAAGCGGTACAAAAGCGCTTCTAGTGAATGCGGTGTTGTCTTAGAAACATGCCGTAGAACGGTATACTGCAGTGTATATCGGTAATTATGAGCATGTTACTTACAGAAGTCGCAGTTACACGAGTAGCGAAGTACGTTTCCGCTACATTTCTTCTGCGCTCTGCGCACATGCAGAGCCATCTTGCGGCAAACACAGAAGAACAACTCCTCACAATGTGCAGCGCTGCCCCGACACGTGGCGCGCCACTCGCCCCTGACGTTTCGCCGTGCACCCTCACAGGTTGCAGAATCAAGCGTCTTTCCTTTCTTTAGATCACTATCTTCGCTCACCCGCTTCTCCCCTTCGGGCCGCGCGGGTACCGGTGCGAGGATTCCCCAATACCCTTGCGTTTAGTAAGTTTTCTCGACGAGGTGCAATAACGCTATCGCGTTCCACTCTTGAAGGCGAAGCTTAAGCGTCCTCCAAATTTTTACCACAATCTACTCCAAGTTGTGCAAGAACCAACACGTGTTACTGCTTCTTCATACTCGGTTCTTGATCTTGTTTTTATTCCCCGTCTTATAAATAACTACAATGTTTTAGTTGATCCGGGGATTTCTGATCACCAGATTGTTTCAGTCAATTTTTCCTTACATGGTACTTGACCCAATCACGCTTCTATGCTAAAAACTGTGAAAGATTACGCTCATGCCGATGACGTAAGCATAATAGATTACCTAGATTCTAACCTCAAAAACTTCTCTCGTAATGACTATAATGCGTTATGGAACAAGTTTTAAAATGTATGCTTCTTTTGTCTTGACAGCTTCGTTCCTAACAAAGTAAAAAAGGCTGCTAAACGTAATGGATGACTAGGGACATAATACATTTAAAAATTTGGAGGACGCTTAAGCTTCGCCTTCAAGAGTGGAACGCGATAGCGTTATTGCACCTCGTTCGCACCGCCCACTCATTCACCCGTCGACCTGCCAAGGAGTGTAAGACAATGCGCTACGGCGCAGCAATCACTGATGAGGCGCCCCGCGTCGGACTTTGCACTCACGAATCACGCGGTGAGCGCCGAGCAACGCAGCGTTCGGCGCGGCAACGAAACGTGCGCCTGAGCAAGCGGAACGAACCAAAGAACTCGGTGTCTCGGAGGGAGAAAGCCGGGCAGCGACGCGCCATGAAGGCGGACGCGATCATGGGGCTGAGGCCTTGATGGGATCGTCCTCTATCTCGCTTGGGAGCACCACGCAGAAGCATGATTCCTCGGAAGCAGCTCGGCACACATCGCAGGGGACACTTTCCCAGCAGAAGCGCTACGGTGCAGCGATTACGTCAGAGGCGTCCGGCATCAGACGCTGCACCTAGCAATCGCGTTGTGAGCGGAAAGAGGAGCCGCGTCACCTAAACACCACTGTTCGAGTGACGCACGCTGGATGTTGGAAGGGGAGAGAGCGAGAAAACTTATTAAACGCAAGGGTATTGGGGCATCCTCGCACCGGTACCTGCTCAGCCCGATGGGGAGAAGCGGGTGAGCGAAGACAGTGATCTAAAGAAAGGAAAGACGCTTGATTCTACAACCCGTGAGGGTGCACGGCGAAACGTCAGGGGCGAGTGGCGCGCCACGTGTCGGGTCAGCGCCGCACATTGCGAGGAGGGGTTCTTCTGTGTATGCCGCAAGATGGCTCTGCATGTGCGCAGAGCGCAGAAGAAATGTAGCGGAAACGTAATTCGCTACTCGTGTAACTGCGACTTCTGTAAGTAACATGCTCATAATTACCGATATACACCGCAGTATAACGTTCTACGGCACGTTTCTAAGGCAACACCGCATTCACTAGAAGCGCTTTTGTACCGCTTTCAAGCATCGAATTCGTGCGCCAGGTTGTATCGCACTTTATTTATCTACGCGACCAAAACAATCCATTTCTCCGGACAGTCATTCAAGTCAGGCTCAGCAGACTCCTTCCAGGGTTCGTGGTGTCGTCATGTAAAAATATGTGCGGTGCCCTGACTGGATATGTGCGTGAAGTTATGCTTGCTTATAGGTTATTAAATGTGCGTTTCTCTCATGAATATCTGCGCAATGTCACCAAGAAGAAACTCTATAGAGACCTCACTGACATCATGCTTCCCCAGCCATTGTACCGTTTGCCATACCGTGGAGGCCCCGGACAAGACGTCCTTAAAAGAGTTAAAAGAATGCCGGTAATATCTTCAGTCAAAACTTTTTTCTTTAAATTGCACACTAACACTCTACCCGTTAAGACATGGCTTCATAGCAAAGGCATCTTCGTACCCTGGACTACCACTTGTTTTTTATGCAAAAAACCTGAAACAATAGAGCATGTTTTTCTTGACTGCTGGGACCCAATATTTCACTGGGATGTTTTACAGCGCACGCTTAAGAAACAGTTACCACTCGATCCATATGGAATAAGGTTCTTGCCGATAGAAACATCACTGGATATTCCATATTATTTGATTATGCTTCTGGGCCTGCACTCAATATCGAAAACGAGTATGCAATTTGAACATGCTGATCTTGTCGTGCGTCCTGTTCGCGAGCATTTTGTTGAAAGTGTCGTTTCACTAAGAGAGTGTTACCGAGCACTCCCTGATCCACCAGAATGGATTACCTTGCTTGATGTTTTGGTGTCACTGAGAGAATTTTAATCCGTGTTTGCCGAAGCCTGGCTTATGCGTTTTATGCACTGTATTTCTGATTTCACTTTCAAATGTCAAAGTCGGCAATAAAGAAAAAAAAACTCGTGCCTGAGTGGTAGAGCCTCCGTCTCACACTCCGGAGACCCTGGTTCGATTCCCACCCAGCCCATCTTGGAAGTTGCTTTTTATTTATGAAGTGCATGCCGGGATTTATCGCTCACGGCCAACGCCGCCGACACCGACGACAACGGCTTTTCTGCGACACGAGCTCCTTAACGCTATCGCGTTAAAAGGAAAGCGAAGCGGGCAAGAAAAAACCATGCAGCTTCACATGACTTTATCCAAATTCGTCGAGCCCTTTCAAATGCCATTCAGTCAGCCAAACATTTTTATTTTAACACTACCTTGCCTAATTTTATCAAATCAGATCCTGATAAATTTTGGAACTTTGTTAGTGAGCGTAAGAAATCTATTGAGCACATTTCACATGAAGATACCTTAATAACAGATCCTGAGGCTATTACATCACATTTCAACCGCCACTTTAGCAGTGTCTTTTCCATCTCTGAACCCTTTGTAAACACACCTTGTGATACTCTTGATACTAACATTACTTCATATGAGGGCATTGTTAATATGATGTTAAGGTCAAAAGTAAAATCATCCCCAGGACCAGATGGTATTCCAAATGCATTTCTTCGGCGCTATGCAGAGCAATTAGCAAGGTACATTGTATTAATCTTTCAGCTTTCAATCAGATCATTCTCTCTTCCATGCGTCTGCAGATAGCGCGCGTAGTGCCTGTGTTTAAAAAAGGCAACCCATTATCAGAATCTTGGTATCATAAACATGCAAAAGTCTTGAACACATAGTGAGTACTCACATGTCTGACTTCCTAAATATCCACAATATTCTATCTCCATTCCAGCATCAGAAAGGGGTTTTCAACCACAAAACAGCTAACAAGTTATTCATTTTTTCGCTTCTGTCCTCGACAGAGGTGGACAAATAGACACTATATTTTTGGACTTCAGCAAAGCTTTTGGTCGTATTCCGCATGATAAACTTATTTTCAAATTAAAGGAGCTTGAACTTCCCAGTTTCCTCATTACCTGGATCTCCCCCTACTTAACCAATCGTTCTCAGTACGTACATATAAATGGTTCAGACTCTGACTGTCTTCCAGCCTGTGCCGGTGTTCCGCAAGGTGATATTCACTCCTCTTCGTGATATTTTGCAACGGTATAGTTAATGTGATCCACTATCTCTTGAAAATTCGTCTCTTCGCCGATGACTGCGTTATCTTTAATGAAATTGTGGTACCCGAAGACCAGCACGCACTTAATGTCGAACTAACTAATATACTAGAATGGTGCCAGGAGTGGGGCATGCTCCTAAACTCAGAAAAACCTGTCTCGCTTCGCATAACCAGGAAAAAATACCCGCTTCAGTACACTTACTCTGTCCGGGACCGCAGTTTAACCGAAGTGAAAGAATATAAATATCTCGGCGTTACACTAAATAACCGCCTCAGCTGGAATACACATATTATTAACATCTCCTCTTCAGCTTTTCGCAAACTTTGCCTGCTCAGACATAAGCTAAAGGATGCTCCCGCTCATGTTAAACTTCTCGCATACACAACACTTATAAGGCCTAGGCCTGAATATGCTTGCGCAGTGTGGGACCCCCATACGATGTGCAATATAAATGCTCTTGAAAACATTCAGAGACGGGCAGTGCGTTTTATTTATTCCAAATATGGTCGAACCGATTCGATATCTGAATTAATGGCAAAAAGTGGTATTGTCACTCTCCGAGCTAGAGGAAAATTCCTCCGTCTTAAATTTTTATTTCTTTTACTTAATAACAAACTTGCCCTTGATCCTAGCCCTTACGTTTGCCCTCTTACCACTAGGCAGACACGCCACTCTCATGCCCTATCTTTAGCACCTAACTTTGCAAGGACTAACTTACACAAATTCTTCTTTTTCCCTAATGCAATTGCATATTGGAATAGTTTGCCTGCTGCTTCCCTCCAGTCTTTAGATATGCTCGAATTAAGTATGTGATGACTTATGAAATATTGCCTCCTGTCAGTTCTTGAGTGTCGGTTTTGATTGTGTCAGTTTTTTTTTTTACTGTTGTGGTTATATTTTATGTGCAGTAATAACAGCTTCAACTGGTCTATAATCGATGTGTTGGTGTGTTTTGTACCTTGTGCTTTCATGCTTTCTTGAATTTATGTAAATGCATGCCACTCCTGCTTGGGCGCTCAGCCTGCAGTATGTTCAAAATAAATAAATAAATAAAACTGCGCTAAGTGGGGGACCAGGTGGGCCGGATGATGCACCGGGTTTCCAACAAACGCGGAGGGTTACGGTGCACAGACGCTTTGCGACTGGCGCATGCATTCGTGACCGGTCGAGTACCCTACTCGACTCCTTACCTCCACCTGCGCAGGTTTGATGAGAACGCCCTCGAAGTGATTCTCAGAAAGAGGTACAAGCGTGCCTTCGATCTCCCGATCAACACATCCAACCAGCGTCTTATGGGCCTGGGGACGATAAACACATTCGCGGAGCTCCGGGATGCGCACTTGAGCAATCAATACAGAAGGCTTTCAAAAACGCCGTCGGGACGCAGCCTATTAGCCCGACTACACACCCACCACCCAACATTTACGGAAGAGCGCGTACGCATTCCTGAAATTTGGAGATACGCCCTGCACGTACGCCCTCTTCCGGTCAACATGACACGTGACCACAGTGGCAGGCGCCTTGCGCGGGCGTAGGCACTGGCCCGTCACTATGGGAACAAACACTGAATATTCTACGTGGACGCCTCCGGGCCTCACCATGGGGGGGTGGTACATAGCCGCAGTCGTCCATCAAAAAATCACGGTGAATGGCCTAACGTTCCGAGCTGAAGACATAACACATGCGGAAGAAGTTGCCATCGCGTTAGCCGCCGCAGACAAGGACTCGCGAGTCATTATCACCGACTCGAGAGGGGCCTGCAGGAATATTAAACAGGGGTACATTCCTCTCTTTGCGCTAGCATCCTTCAAAACAGTGACTACCTCGGGGCCCCCGCTTCTCGAACGATTGTATGGGCTCCAGCTCACATGGGCCTCGAAGGCAATGAAACGGCAGACGCCGCCGCCCGCGCGCTCACTCTCCGGGCACCGCCTTCAGAGCCTTGTGATACGGATCCCGAACCCAATCCGGCTCTCACTTTTCGAGAAATGACTGAATTATTTCAATTCGGCCATGAAATTTATCCTAAGCCTTGTAAGGGCCTTACAAAGATGGAGGAATGCACACTCCTCCGCCTTTATACCAAAACGCTACTGGCCCCGGAAGTTTTAAAACACTTTGATCCTGCCTGCACAGGAAAATGCCCGCACTGTGCTAAGAAGTCTTCGGACATCTTCCACGTGGTGTGGACATGCCAGTCAACTCCGAACCTCGCCCTCAAACCCAACCCCACCAGGGAGGACTGGGAGGCAGCCCTGCTCGGCTGCTCCGATCTGGCAAACCAGAAGGCCCTGGTTCACCGAGCCCGAGCCGCGGCGTTCGCCAATGGTTACGAGGCTGTTATGAAGAGCCCACCTAGTGTTTGTGTGAGGTTGCCCCGGCTACCTCAAGCTTCCTCCAAATAAAATTTTTCACACATACACACACGCGCACACACACACACACACACACACACACACACACACACACACACACACACACACACACACACACACACACACACACACACACACACACACACACACACACACACACACACACACACACACACACACACACACCGATTGGTGTCATAAGGTGACCGCCAGCAGTACGAATTTGCGCCCCAGCCATTAAGTTTTGAGCTTGGAGAGCTGACCCACGAAATTCTTGCTAATTATTAAGAAGTCTGCTCCTGTGTTTGCTAAAGCGGTCACTGCTGTGAACGCTTTATATGAGTGCCTGTGGACGAGAACGTGAAGGTCGGTGCTAACAACACGATCGGCATGAGGTGCATGGCCTCCGAGATTACCCTCGCGCGCGTGTTTCTCTCCGGCCATTCCAATCGGCGCGCGCCCCAGTCAAATGTTGTAAGTTTGTTAGTTCCTCCAGGCGCCACCAGGCGGCACTGCCCGCCTATGCGTGGGAGGCTAAAGTAGCAAACCGCTCGAATGGAAAGAGGAAGCCACGGAGCTGGTGGAATAAGGAAATCAGGGAAGCTATTGAACAACGACGGGCTGCTTCAAGGGAACACCGAATGGCAAAGAAAGCAAAGGCTTCTCAGGAGGAAATCGACAAAAAATGGGAATCATATCGACAAAAGAAACTTCAAGTGCAGGCCCTCGTCCAAAGTAAAATAAGACAGTCCACCGATCGCTGGATGGCTGATATACACGATGCCTCTAGAGGCGGAGCAAAAAAATTCTGGAACCATATAAGCTGGCTAGGGAAGAAGAATCAAAGAAAGCAAGATCGGATTCAAGATAACGAGGGAAATTGTTTAAAGGGAGACAACGCAGTGAACTAATTACATCAGTTATAGCCGAGTCATTTAAGAACGACGATAGGGTAATCTCCGCAAATCAGGAAGCAACGCAAGGTAGCAGAATACAAAGCACCTTAGAACTGACCAATCTAAACTGGAAAAAGGCAGAAAAAATATTCCTAAAAACACATCTACAGGAATAGATGGAATTCCGATCAAGCTGATTAATGAACTCGGTCCAAAAAGTAAGGAAACGTTGTTAAAAGCTTTGGAAACAGTCATAGCGAATAAGCAAATTCCGGACAGCTGGCGGCAGAGTAAAATGAATATGATTTATAAAGGGAAAGGGGAAAGGGCCGATTACCATAACATCTGTAATGTACAGGTTAGCCAAGCAGGCGATGAAATTAAAGGTGCAAGCATGGGTTGAAAGTAACAAGATACTCGGAGAACTTCAGAATGGCTTTAGAAATGGTAGGCGCTTAGATGATAGCCTGTTGGATGGATGGACTAAACTTTAATGTCCAACAGATAAGGTGATCTACCCACCCCCCGACACGCAGGTCAAGGGGCGGGTGCCGCCGCCTCAGAGGCAGGCCGGGAGGTCTTGGGTCCCAGCAGCCTCTTCAGCCAGTTGGACGAGTAGGAGCTGGAGCTCAGGGTCCGAGCTGCACAGCAGAGTCTCCCAGGTGTCTCTACAGCCTATATTGTTCGTCCTCCTGGGAGAATACGGGCATTCCCATATTATGTGGTCGAGGGTCCCTCTCGCCCCACAAAGATTGCACTTGTCACTCCTAGCCTCAGGGAACATGTGGTTCGCCATAACCGGGTGCGGATATGTATAAGTTTGCAGTCGCCTCCACGCAACTGCTTGTCTGCTGTTTAATTTCGGGTCTGGTGGGGGTACCAGTCTACGATCCAATCTGTAGTGCTGCGTGATCTCCCCATATTTTAGCAAGCGCTCTCCGCTTCCTCGGTCATCAAGTGGCCCTGTAGCGGCTCGGCGGTAGAGATCTCGAGCCAGCTTGTGGGCCGCCTCGTTGCCGGGGACGGCTTCGTGCGCAGGAGTCCAAATTATTTGAATTTTCCTATCCAACTTTTTCTGGCCTAGGATTCTGGCTGCTAAGGGCGAGATCCTGCCCTTGCTAAAATTTTGTATGGCAGTTTTGCTGTCACTTATGACAAACTTCGCTTCCGTTCCGACGCAAGCTAACGCGATCGCAGTTTCCTCGGCTATTTCTATGCTCCGCCCGCGCAAAGTGGCAGCTGTCACGGGATTGCCCCGGCCGCTGACGACCGTTGCTACCGTGAAACTGCCACCACCTCCCGCCGCGTCTACATAGGCCACTTCATGTTCCGAAATTTCGCCGAATCTAATTTCTAATGCTCCGGCTCGTTTTTTCCTCCTGTCTTTGTTATATTCCGGGTGCATGTTTTTTGGCAGCGGGGGAATCACCAAATTTTGTCTGACTTCTCCAGCTACCTCCACCTTGACCGTGGGACCCCTATCCGGATTTATTCCAACTTTCGTCAAAATGACTCTTCCTGTCTTCGTGGTGCTAAGTCCGTGCTTACCCAATGCATCGAAATATCTAGAGTGGAAAATTTTGGCCTTCCTGGACATAAACGGGGTGTACGACAACGTAAGCAGGGAACTCTTGTGGAACATATGAAAAGAAGAAGGTATCGGTTATGAGATAATAGAGTTCCTACAGGAAATATACCGGAATAACAAAGTAGAAATTACGTGGGAAGGGATAAGAAGTACGGAGGATGTCAAAGTATGCAAAGGATTAAGACAAGGCTGTCCTCTATCACCAGTGCTGTTCATGCTTTATATGATAAATCTGGAACGGAGGATACAAGACAGTAACCTAGGTTTTAACCTGTCATACAGATTAGGTGGAAAGGCGGTAGAGCAGCGCCTCCCTGGTTTGATGTATGCAGACGATATTGTGCTGCTAGCTGAGAGTCTGGAAGAATTGCAAACTCTAGTTAAGTATTGCGGAGACGAAGGGGACGCTCCAGGCTTCAGTTTCAGCGCAGTGTAGTCCGGTCTGATGATTTTCAACGGCTCAACTGATCAGGGTCATAAAATTCAAGGCCTTGAAATACCTAGACTAGCAGAATATAAATATCTGGGGGTATGGGTAAGCGAAGGATTGGCATACATTGGAAAGCATGAGCAATCACTTAAGGCCAAAGGGCGAAGGAATGCCGGGATATTGAATCTTAAGGCATTGTGGGGATACAATAGGTATGAGGTATTGAGGGGTATTTGGAAAGGAATTATGGTGCCCGGACTTACTTTCGGAAATGCGGTTTTGTGCCTAAAATCAGAGGTACAATCGGCATTAGAAATAAATCAGAGATCCGTTGGACGATTAGCACTAGGTGCCCACGGCAAAACTACAAATGAGCGGGTACAGGGAGATATGGGCTGGGCATCTTTCGAAGTACGGGAAGCTCAGAGTAAAATATTATATGAGGAACGCCTGAGGAAATTGGACAGTAACAGATGGGCAGCTAAGGTATTTAAATACCTGTACCTAAAAAGCGTTGACTCACAATGGAGGAAAATAACTAGGAAACTAACTAGTCAGTATGCTAGTAACAAGGACGGAGAAATAAAGAGCATTAAGCAACAGGTGAAAAACACAAGGTAAAAATTGGGTAAATTCGATGGAAAAAAAAAAACAGAGTGTGGAATTATACCGAAAGTGGAAAATGCAGATCAGGGAGGAAGATTTCTTTGATAACTCAAGAGGCAGTGCCCTACTTTTTGAAGCTAGATCAGGGTGCCTTAGAACACGCAGCTACAAAAAGAAGTTTAACAATGGAGATGACGCATGTGCCGTATGTGGAAACTCCAGTGAAACAATTGACCATATTATACTCGAATGCAATGGTATCCATCCGGAAGTTGATGCAGGCGCAATCACTGTTCCTGAAGCTCTGGGGTTTAGAGATAACAGTGGCTGGGTGAATAAACCTGCGGTGGAAACTAGCAAAAAACGGCTGGAAGATTGGTGGCGTAAAAGCAGAGAAGTGACATAATGTTAGTAATGTAGGAGCAAAATTTAATAAATATTATGATGGTTTAGTTAACCGTTCTAAATCAATAATAAAGATATAGGAAGAAAAATGAGCATGATAGCTATTGCAACCACCCCGTTTCAAAGGGGACGCTACTATATTCCATCCATCCATCCATCCATCCATCCATCCGAATTAAGATATAGGGGGAAAAATGAGCATGATAGCTACTGCTACCACCCCGTTTCAAAGGGGACGCCCCTATATTACATCCATCCATCCATCCAGTTGACAGTTGACAGCCGTGTGGTGCGGACGCGTGTTCCATCGCTCCTCCGATTGCACGTGGCTACCGGAAACGGACGGACTGGCGACAGCGGGAGCTTCTGAAGCGTCAAATAGATGAGTTCTTTCTTTTATTAACTTTATTTCGTTTTCAGCTAGTTAGGTTAGGTGCAGCCAAAAGAATAGATTTTAGCTCTTGGTCCTAGCGGCCAGGTATTTCGTGCCGGCAGCTAGGTTTTCTTGGCGTTCATTATTTAGCTATCTTGTTTAGATAATTTTTTTTTCTAGGCTATTGGCATTAGCAGAATTGGTTTTTAACGCGTGTTTGCTAGTCGTTTCTTGTGTCTTCTTTTGGAAATCTGTATATTCTGTGAATTCGTAATATAGTTCAGTCGAAGAGCGCTTAAGATGTGCAGTCAAAAGAAGGTAAAGTGTACTCAGTGTGAGGCGCAGGTTAATCTCAAGGAAACGCGTTTTGACTCTGTAGGTGAAGCGGAAGGCAGCGACTTTTTGTGCCGGTGTTGCGTACTGAGTGCGCGTCTAGATAGATTTGATCAAGAAAGGGGCAGTTTAGTGTCTCGTGTGGATGATTTAGAAAATGAAGTAAGTTTGTTAAGAGCGGAAAATCAGAAACTGCTTGGACAGCTTTCTCAAATGGAAAAGAAAAAGGCCGACTTTATCCTTGGAACCAACGAGGATGAACATTCCAATGCGGGCCACGTGGCAGGAGCCAGCACTGGCATGGAAGGCATAAGTAAAGTAGGTCAGGCGGATCCGAACCGTCAGAGTTATTTAGAAGCAGCTAAGACGCCGGAAAAAAAGGAAGTAAGGAAGAATGAAAATCCCAGAGATAAGGACACAGATAACCGAAAGCAGGAGCCAACAGTTGGGAGAGGGAGAGAGAAGGCCCAGGTGCTTATCACCGGAGATTCTAACATGAACAGGTGCAAGCGAGATATCTTGGAACGTGTAAGGGGTGATAAGAGAGTGTTGGTTGAAGCCTTCCCAGGGAGAACAATGAGGGCAGTGCTAAAAGAGAGTAAAAATAGGCTGTTGAAGAATTTCGCAGAGTGCAGTATGGTAATAGTAGCCGCAGGGCTAAACGATGTCCTAAATGGTGACGCTGCAGGAGTGGTGGAAAGTTTAGCTAAGGGAGTTGACGAGATCAGGGAGATAGCACAGCAGACGCAGATAGTTTTATGCACAGTACCAGAGGTGCTAGGATTGAACGGAAAGATGGAAAAGGACGTGGTGACAGTTAACCAGGACATAAGAAAGTTAAGCCTGGAGAAGCGTTTCGAAGTGGTTGAGGTAAACAGGGATGTACATAAAGCAGGTTTTGGTAGGGCTTTTCAGCGAGATGGCATTCATTTTAACAGAAGGGTGGGAGCAGAGATCGGCTGGCGCCTGGCAGGCAGGGCTGTAGCTTTTTTAAGGGGTCCGCGAGGACTCCGTGCACAGAGGTAGTTAGAAGTGAAGCAGAAGAAAGTGTAATAATGAAGGCTGAGCCCCCAAAAATGGCAAAGAGTAGGTCGAGAAAGAAAAGTACAAAAAAGAAATTTAACACTAGGATCAGCTACATAAACTGCAAGGAGGTAGAAAAAGAGCGAAATGGCTAGAGATAGAACAGCAGTTGAAGAATGACAAAATAAGTGTGTACGCTCTTTGCGAGACTCATCTCAGGGATCTAGAAGATCCGCCGTTTATAGAAGGCTACGTCTGGGAAGGGTGCAACAGAACGAGAACGGAAAGAAAGGGTGGAGGGGTAGGTATGTTGATACACCAGGGAACAAATTGGCAAAGAATTAAATCATCTTGTAAAGAACATATCTGGGTTTCAGGAACCATTGCCGGCATAAGGACATGGCTAGGGGTAGTTTATTTAGGAACAGGACATCAATTCAGGCAAGAAAACAGGGATCTTGTTGAATGTCTCAGTGACGATATAAGCCAGTTTGGAAACGGGGCCACTATTATTCTACTGGGGGACATGAACGGCCACATCGACGATCTGGATGGATACACGGATTGTAACAGCAAGCTAATGCTAGATTTCTGTGAGCGACACGATCTAGTTATAGTAAATAGAGAAACAAAATGTGAAGGCCAAATCACGTGGGGATTCCGCAACAGGCAGACGACCATTGACTATTGTCTAATGTCGCAGGAAATTTATAGCAAGGTCACAAAAATGGAAATAGACGAAGAAGGGGAGTGTAGTCTGGGAAGTGATCATAAACGTATTAGTCTGCAGATGGGGCCCTTGATGAAAAGAGAAATGGAACTTAGACAAAACGTAAACGCAAAATTAAACGACGATCAAATAGCGCAGATAGCAGCAGACATAGAGGAAGCAATAGAGAAAAACCCCATGGAAGACTGGGATTATGAACAGGTAGAACAACTCATAAGGAGGAAAATTCAGGAGGGTAAAGTAGCAAAACCGCTGGAATGGAAAGCTGAAGCCACGGAGCTGGTGGAATAAGGAAATCAGGGAAGCTATTGAACAACGACGGGCTGCTTCAAGGGAACACCGAATGGCAAAGAAAGCACAGGTATCTCAGGAGTAAATCGACCAAAAATGGGAATCATATCGACAAAAGAAACTTCAGGTGCAGGCCCTCGTGCAAAGTAAAATAAGACAGTCCACCGATCGGTGGATGGCTGATATACACGATGCATCTAGAGGCGAAGCAAGAAAATTCTGGAACCATATAAGCTGGCTAGGGAAGAAGAATCAAACAAAGCAGGATCGGATTCAAGATAACGAGGGAAATTGTTTAAAGGGAGATAACGCAGTGAACTACATTACATCAGTTATAGCCGAGTCATTTAAGAGCGACGATAGGGTAATCTCCGCAAGTCAGGAAGCAACACAAGGTAGCAGAATACAAAGCACCTTAGAACTGACCAATCTAAACTGGAAAAAGGCAGAAAAAAATATTCCTAAAAACACATCTACAGGAATAGATGGAATTCCCATCAAGCTGATTAATGAACTCGGTCCAAAAAGTAAGGAAACGTTGTTAAAAGCTCTGGAAACAGTCATAACGAATAAGCAAATTCCGGACAGCTGGCGACAGAGTAAAATGAATTTGATTTATAAAGGGAAAGGAGGCAGGATGCACATAAAATCCTACAGGCCGATTACCATAACATCTGTTATGTACAGGTTAGCCATGCAGGCGGTGAAATTAAAAGTGCAAGCATGGGTTGAAAGCAACAAGATACTCGGAGAATTTCAGAACGGCTTTAGAAATGGTAGGCGCTTAGATGATAGCCTGTTCGTGCTTACCCAATGCATCGAAATATCTAGAGTGGAAAATAGACCTTTGTATTTGGCCTTCCTGTACATAAACGGGGCGTACGACAACGTAAGCAGGGAACTCCTGTGGAACATATTAAAAGAAGAAGGTATCGGTTATGAGATAATAGAGTTCCTACAGGAAATATACCGGGATAACAAAGTAGAAATTACGTGGGAAGGGATAAGAAGTGCGGAGGATATCAAAGTATGCAAAGGATTAAGACAAGGCTGTCCTCTATCACCGGTGCTGTTCATGCTTTATATGATAAACCTGGAACGGAGGATACAAGGCAGTAACCTAGGTTTTAACCTGTCATACAGATTAGGTGGAAAGGCGGTAGAGCAGCGCCTCCCCGGTTTGATGTATGCAGACGGTGTGCTGCTAGCTGAGAGTCTGGAAGAATTGCAAACTCTAGTTAAGTATTGCGGAGACGAAGGGGACGCTCTAGGCTTCAGTTTCAGCGTAGTTAAGTCGGGTCTGATGATTTTCAACGGCTGAACTGATCAGGGTCTTAAAATACAGGGCCTTGAAATACCTAGAGTAGCAGAATATAAATATCTGGGGGTACGGGTAAACGAAGGATTGGCATACATTGGAAAGCATGAGCAATCAGTTAAGGTCAAAGGGCGAAGGAATGCCGGGAGAATGAAGCATAAGGCATTGTGGGGATACAATAGGTATGAGGTTTTGAGGGGTATTTGGAAAGGAATTATGGTGCCCGGACTTACTTTCGGAAATGCGGTTTTGTGCCTAAAATCAGAGGTACAGTCGACATTAGAAACAAATCAGAGATCCGTTGGACGATTAGCACTAGGTGCCCACGGCAAAACTACAAATGAGGCGGTACAAGGAGATATGGGCTGGGCATCTTTCGAAGTACGGGAAGCTCAGAGTAAAATATTATATGAGGAACGCCTGAGGAAATTGGACAGTAACAGATGGGCAGCTAAAGTATTTAAATACCTGTACCTAAAAGGCGTTGACTCACAATGGAGGAAAAGAACTAGGAAACTAACTAGTAAGTATGTTAGTAACAAGGACAGAGAAATAAAGAGCATTAAGCAACAGGTGAAAAACACAGAAGGTAAAAATTGGATAAATTCGATGGAAAAGAAACAGAGTGTGGAATTATACCGAAAGTGGAAAATGCAAATCAGGAAGGAAGATTTCTTTGATAACTCAAGAGGCAGTGCCCTACTTTTTGAAGCTAGATCAGGGTGCCTTAGAACACGCAGCTACAAAAAGAAATTTAACAATGGAGATGACGTATGTACTGTATGTGGAAACTCCAGTGAAACAATTGTCCATATTATACTCGAATGTAATGGTATCCATCCGGAAGTCGGTGCAGGCGCAATCACTGTTCCTGAAGCTCTGGGGTTTAGAGATAACAGTGGCCGGGTGAATAAACCGGCGGTGGAAACTAGCAAAAAACGACTAGAAGATTGGTGGCTTAAAAGCAGAGAAGTGACATAATGTTAGTAATGTAGGAACAAAATTTAATAAATAGAATGATGGTTTAGTTAACCATTCTAAATCAATAATTAGGATATAGGGAAAAAAATGAGCATGATAGCTACTGCTACAACCCCGTTTCAAAGGGGACGCTCCTATATTCCATCCATCCATCCATCCACCCACCCACCCACCCACCCACCCACCCACCCACCCATCCACTTATCTATCCATCCATCCATCCATCCATCCACCCACCCACCCACCCACCCACTTACCCATCCATCCATCCATCCATCCATCCACTCATTCATTCATTCATTCATTCATTCATTCATTCATTCATTAATTCATTCATTCATTCATTCATTCATTCATTCATCCATCCATCCATGCATCGTCCAGCCCGCTCGCGGCGTATCTCCGCTGGTGGTTCTCTCATTTTTCGCGCGTGCACATTGACGAAAAATTTGTTACGAGCGTGTCACGTAGCCTTTAATTTTTAGCTGGTTTTCCAGCAAAGGCGGACCGCAAGGTGTGTCCGAAATGTTTCACAATTTAAGTATTGTGTTTACTACCGAAGCGGAGTGTTGATGTTCTTGCGGCGTTCACACAAATGCGTTCAGTTCTACTTACAATTTACGCATTGTGCTCGTGTAGATAGTTTTCTTTGCTTGTGAAACAGTTACTCGTCAAGACTACCTCGTGTAGGTGGTAGTCTTTGAGTGCTTAACGGTCACTCGTGAAGCCGGCAGTCAATCAACGTTACGAGCGTATGCTCGAGTGGTCAAAGGCATGCATGTTTCCCAGCTGCAAGGTCTTGTTGCAGTTTGGTGAACTGATGAGACATTCGTTTTCCTCCCCATTTTTAATCCTAAGGCTTCTGCACTTGCTTGCAAATATAACAAATTCCAGTGGAGCGTACATCGCTACATTCCATGTGTAGCGTACATGTCGCTAGCTTATGTTGCTTACTTCAAAAGGTGCTCTCTTCTAGCTTTGTGCAAGCACGAAAGGACCACGCCACTGAAACAACGAAGATAATCATAGAAAGGTTGCTTAGGCTTATCAACGCAGGAAAAACAGTAATTGATCAAGCAGCTTACCGGAAAAAAAAAAGAGCTGCTGAGAAAGAGAGGAGCTGCGTGTTTATTCTGGCAAGTTTTATCTTTGCGAATAGAAAACTACGCAAGTAGTCATCGTGTGGTGATTGAACTTTGTAAATAACGAAATCTTTGTGTGTACTTCTTTATTGTGCTCGCCCATATTGTTTTTCTCCTTGTCCACCTCATGAGTTTTGTAAATAAAAAAACACGTCTTTTGTTAAATTGCTCACAGTGTTTGCTCGTAATTTTGTTCAGAAAGTGGCTAGTATCATTACAACCGGCGGATGTTTAGTGCCAAAAATGTTCTGATAAGTTTCGCATATCATTGAAAGTTGATGAAAAATTGCTAACTAGAGTCGCAGGCGTGTATAATAGTGCCATTCTATAGTCTAATCATAATTCGTTTGAATTTACCCATTTGCTCGGCCTGGCCCTCTGCGTGTATAGGCATAGGAGTAAAAATTAAAAATAAAGGCACTGCACCCAGTCTATAGCATATGCAAAAAAGTGAACACAACAAATAAGCTGAAACTCCCGTGATAATTGCCCACATTTATGCTATGGCGGGCCGCGTAGTTTACAAAACGAGGTAATAGCTTTCCCTCACTTTCGATCGTATAAGCTGATTCGTTTTTAACGCGATCACTTCCGAAAACCTCGCATATATACTCATATGACGGCAGAGGTGCCTGAACGTGCCCCGATTACCCTTCACCTTTATCGAACGTTTTTTTATTATTCAAGCTTGCCATAAGGGATATTTTAAAAACCCATGTAAATTGTTTTCCGTAAAGACTCTATCGAACTTGCGCGCTTATGATCTTCCAAGGCTGCTTTAAAACCGTGCGAGGAAAACAAAATAGCTATCGTGACATGCATCTAAGTAAGCAATAATCATGTGAATGTGGCGGAACCATTTAGAGAATTGCATTCGTGCGATGGATATTTATGTAAGTCGCCGCACTCGAAAATACTGTATTTAGCGAGTTAATGAACTCGCAAATGTACGGCGTGTATATACATACAGACAAAAAAAAAAAAAAAAAGACGCGCAACCCCAGCAGAGAGCGCAGAGCACGCATGCATGCTTCGGGCAGGCATGCAGCTTCGGATAGTCGCTGCCTAACTTTGCGCACGTGGGCCTTATATTATTAGTACTTTAACGATAGCGAAATTCTTGGCTGCCGTCTTGCCCGTGGCATGTTAAAGCTGGCAGCTCGACTGTGGTACGAGCGCAAGCTGAGGAAACTCGTGTTTTATAGTTTGCGCCAAGCTGCGACGGAACACTTGATGCATTAAATCCACTCGAAAATTTCCAGGGGCTTTATGATGCATAGGTGGCGAGCGCCGCGGTTCGGCGAAAGACGCTGCCACGCCCCTTTTCCAACTTACGCTCTCCCGGCCGATTGGAACGGCCGGAGAGAAACGTGCGCGCGGAGGTGATCTCGGAGGCCATCTGAGGGGAATTGTATTTCCGGGTTCACGCGGCAGCGACATCGTAGTCACAGCATCGGGCTGAGTCGTCACGGGAGAGGGGTCATCGGGGCGTCGATTTCGTTCATCAGCAACCTGCCCCCCTGAGGTCACGGCTTTCAGTTTCTGCGGCGTGGGCTTGGCCACCGGCGCCTCGGTGCGTCAGTAAAATCACGGCAGCTGGATGACGAGTCGCGCACAGGACAAGATGACTGTGGACAGCCGGTCGGAAAGGTTGCGCAGGTTGCTAGGTATTCGATTTCTGGAGTGCATTCGCCGACACGGCGATGCAGGATTCACAAAATTTGCTGTGGTTTATCTTGCAGTTGAACTTGGAGTTGCGTGAGAGTATCTGCATGGCTACGCTTATGTTCGGCTGGAAAGCAGACATGGCTTTTGCACATAGCAGTTTACTCCATGGTTTCAGCTTTATTTATGCTATAGAGGGCACTTTAGACCACTAAAGATGAAACGAAAGCGTCTGTTGCGCGCTGGTCTGAAGCCCTCCACTGTGGTACCCCTTTCGGTCTATTTTCATTCCCACCTTCCTGCTTTTCCTTACGACTCGGTTAATGTGTCCGTGGAGAATTGTGACATACCTTTCCTGCAAAAAAAAATGAAATGCTGCTGATGCCTGCTGCAGAGTCTATTTCTCTAAGCTTTGTGGTGCGGCGTTCGAGGAACCGCCAAATGAATAGCGCCGCACGAAATGTCCGGCGAGGTCAACTTCGAATATGCGTTGGTTGGTCGGACGACTCTATTTCCCCCAGAATCACTTAGTCCTGGTTTAACTCTGGTTAACCCTAGTTGAATTGCGATAGCAACGGCAGAAACTTATTTTGCCTGCTACATTATTCCCTATCACTCCCTATCAGTGTAAGGTGCTACATTATTGGGGACACTTAAGCTCATCCTTTAAGAGTATGACGCGAGAGCTTAAGTTGCCAGTCTTCTTCTTATTCTTCTTCTGCTTCTTCTCCTGGGCTGTTCAAGGTCAAGCGTGGCTCCGCCGGGACCACGCGACGGCTCGAAACTTGGCGCAGAATTGCTATCGCCATAAAGAGCGTCCTCTTTCCCGCCCCCGGCACGCAGGCCGGGAAATACAAGGAGTCGTGCGCCCGCGGATTAGAAGCTGACAGGTAGCCCCTGGCTTGTTGCGGCCTGTTCCCCCAGATAGACGATACGTCGCTGGATCGGAGGGTCCGTGTTTCGCAGCAGGGTATCCCAGACTTCTCTACTTGTTATATTTTGTTTCATCGCTGGAGACTGTGGACACTCCAGAATTATGTGATTGAAGGTCCCTCTCGCCCCACTGTGCTTCCGCTGATAATCCTCCCTTAGGTCTGGTAAATTGCCTGGTGACGTCATAACCAGTCGTGACGTCATGACCGGTTGTGACCTCTGGTTATTAAACATTGCTGAATGAGACGTCATGATGACGTCATAGTAGGTCGTGACGTTACAGCCAATGACGTCATTATGTGGTAACGTCATATCATTACTCATGAATATTTAGTCATGCCTCATGGATAATTAGTACTAGTTAGTCATGATGAGGGCTATGGTTAAATCTGGCAGCGCAGAGAGAGTAGCGATAGAGTAAAGTAAGGCTCAAGGTAAGTGCGACCACGGCCAAGGTACGACCACGACGAAAGTGCGATCACGGCGAAGAGGCGAAACGGCTGGCGTAGTGCAGCTCTCGCTACAACTCGACTCACGACCCACAGATTATGAGACTGAAACCCCGAAAAGGGCAACGGCTGTAAACATGGCCGGGTTCTCAGCAGTGGTATTACAGCGACCGCTGGAAAAGAGTGTGCCAGATGTCTGCCTTCCGAACAGGTGGCTGCATGATGGGGCCCTGATGGGGTGACGGATAGTAGGATGCTCGTAGGAAGGTGGCTGAGAAGCGGGTGGCGGCTGTGATTCAAAATGAAGATACTGCGCGGGAGACACCGCTGGCCGACGGAGAGCTGCTGCGTCGCTTATGGAACGTGGCTCCGAGGTGGAATTTGAGGCGCTTCTCGCGAACTACGTCACGGGTCAGCTCACGCAGCGAGATATCTTGAGTGGGGCCTTGCAAAGTGACCACGTTCTTGAAGGGCTGACCGCCGGCATACTCAATGCGCCGGCCTCATTACAGCAGGGCTCGTTCGATGAGGGTAGGCTCTGATAAAGTTTATAACGGCTTGAGGAGTACCGCTAACCAAAACCAGTGAAGAGGGGTTCTTTTACGCCCTGCATCAGGTGGTGCCTTCGATGATTCCGTCATGTTGGTATCAGCCTACCGATAAAGACGGGTCACCACCTCAGCGAACATGGCCATGCTCTCGTTAAGCTGTTCCACACGAGATTCTAGGAGGCGGCGTGCACGATCCCGGTGCTCATGGCTGGCAAAAACATCGCGTAACACATGCAGGAAGAAATTCCAGTGTTGAAGACTGGCCTTCCTATTCTCATACCACGTTTTAGCGCAGGCTTCAAGCTCGAAATGTACGTTGCCCAGCTTCTGAGCAGGGCTCCACTGAATGATTGAAGTGAGCCCCTGGCTCGAACTGGTATATCCAGTGTTCGATGTCTTCACCGGCACATTCATGGAAATTGGAGGGCACGAGAGGCTGCTGAAGGCGCAAATGATGTTGACTTGCCTGAGCCATTGCAGAAACTTCAAATGCTCGATCGGTTGTTGCCGCTTCAGGTAGTGGAGCAAATTCCAGCGATACAGACTTTTTGTGGCTATGAGCCTGGTGTGCTGCAGTTTACACTGCACATGTGGCGCCATCCGGAAGCCGCTGAGTCAAACTGCAGAGGTTTAACCATGGCCACCACGATCAGCCCCGGTGCAATGGCGCACATGATCACGAAGGCCATGAGCTCAAACCTACTTATAACCTCATCAGGGAGGCGGCGCATCAAAATAGCGAATCTTTGACCCCACTTTAACCTTGTTACTTCTCAATCTCAAGGGGTCAAGTGAATGCAGCTAGCACAGGACCTGGTCAATTGGAGGAATATGGAAGAGGCATTCGCCCTGCAGTGGGTATAGTCAGGCTGAGGATGATGATGATGAAACCTGGTTACACGACTGAAAGCACCCAGGTTCGAGCACTACCGGTTGGAATCCGCTGCGATTGTTTTCTCTCAGTGCGAAATAACTGCAATAGCCTCGTCACCAGTCATTGATCACTCCATAGACACCACCAATTTCTACCTCTCTCTTGGCTGGCTAACTTGGAAAGACCCCGCTATACCGGACTTGGTTTGAATTACCCACGTTATGCCAAGTGGGTGTGATATCACGATCCAGCTTAACCGATCAATGCGACAGCGCAAACAACATAGCAGAAGATTCTTGGTCTGTTTCCGTGGTGGTGGTGATAAAAACTTGATTTAGTGAAGGCCAAAAAAATAAATAAAATTATGTTGCCGCCGTTCCATGGGTGGCCTTCCCGCTGCTAATCGTGGCTTCCAGGTCACGCCTGGTGGCGACTTCCGCTGCCCAGGTCGTAAGCCCCTGATGAATATGCGGCTCCAAGCTGGCCAAAGCAGCCTCGCACAGCTGCGGGCTGTTTATTTGCCAGAAGACGTGGGGGGGGGGGGGGGGGGGGGGGGGGGGGGGGGGGGGGGGGGGAGGGCAAGTGCGCCGGACAAGAGTGCAGAGTGTGAGCATAGTCTGCTCGGGGAGAGCTGCAAAACGTGCATATGGGCGAGAAGGCACCGGGATGAATCAGGGCAAGGCGTGCAGGGGAAAGGAAAGTGTGGGCCTGTTAATGGCGCCACGTATTCTGTTCGATTTTAGATAGGAACTTGTGAGGGGGAGGGAGGGATAAGCGGGAGTTGCAGTAGTGGAGGGTGATGTCGTGAAGGTGAGGCGGGGTCACGCGTGTCCATCCTGGGGTGGAGGGGGCCAGCTCGGTCGGACATCTCGCGAGCGATGGAATTTGCCGCTCATTTACAGGGTGCCCTGCGCAAGCCGGAACCCAGAAGAGTTGAATAGGGCGTGTTGCCAGTCCCTGAAAACTGCAGCAACGGAAGTGCCAGGTGACGTCACTAAAAATAAAACACAATATAAAGGAAATCAATAAAGCTATATGTTTTCTGAGTATACATTGAAGTGCATAAATTAAAATGCGTACGCAATAAAATAATTTGCTGGATTAAAATCGCTTCCAGAAAACCTTTGATCGTGCTAGTTGCGTCCGTCGCGCCATCTTTAGTACGTTGAATCAAACGCATAAGAGCGCATTTAAAGACCGCATTACCCGTCGTTTTTGTGGCGCTGTTGATTCACACCACGTACCTTATCGAAAGACATGTGTTCGATCCCCGTACGGATAATATTTAATTTTTTCTTAAATTCACAACATTCAAATAAAGTATGACCTTATTTCCTGAGGTATGTTCCCCTTTAGGTTGCACAATACCATGTTTTTTGTTGTTAACAGCAACAAAATCAGCCGCGAACGCAGCCAGGGAATGGCGGTATAGCAACGGTTACACAATTACCTTCACTGTAATCAACTCCTGTATCCAGTGAGTGCATGTTACCTTTAGGTTGCGTTCAGACACAGCTCTCAGCAACAATCGCCTTTTAACAGGCTTTAAACTATTTTTAACGGATTTACACCTCACCGATATTTCAAAATAACTATTTCAATGTCGCAAAGATGGCGCGACGGACGCCACTGATGTATTACGCTCCTTACAGTAAGTAATTTTAAGCCATAAAACTATTTTATTAATATTTCATTTCAGTTTCCGTACTGCGCTTCATTCTTAAATAAAACGTAAGACTGTGTTTTATTTTTCAGTTACGCACCCGGCACTTATACCGAAGCGGTGGCCTTGTGGTAGAGCATCCGCCTCGCATTCGGGATGTACCGGGTTCGATACCTGGTGCCGCCGGTTACCCACCGGTTTTTAAATGGGTACAAGCTTTCCCCCGGCCTGGTGCTCGGCTCTTCTGGGGTGAAATGCTTGGGAAAAAGGGTCACGGCCCAAATAGTTGCGCCGATGTGGCAGTGATTCGTTCCGCCATCGGAGAACAATAAGTCCGCCTTGCGCGGCAACAGCCCATTATGTGGCCCTTTTTTATTCAACAATATTAAGGCACAACGACATAGTATACAAGGTAGGGATGAGCTTTGGTTGACAAAGGGACAGAAGTTTTCTTGCCAAAATTAGCATGAACTTGTCTGGTATATGATCAAGACCACAACACACTGGTGTGCGACTTATAGCAGCTGCCACAAAAATCAGATGAGCAGACCAACAGCCAAATTACACTCTCGAGAAAGAAAAGTACAAAAAAGAAATTTAACACTAGGATCAGCTACATAAACTGCAAGGAGGTAGAAAAAGAGCGAAATGGCTAGAGATAGAACAGCAGTTGAAGAATGGCAAAATAAGTGTGTACGCTCTTTGCGAGACTCATCTCAGGGATCTAGAAGATCCGCCGTTTATGGAAGGCTACGTCTGGGAAGGGTGCAACAGAACGAGAACGGAAAGAAAGGGTGGAGGGGTAGGTATGTTGATACACCAGGGAACAAATTGGCAAAGAATTAAATCATCATGTAAAGTCCATATCTGGGTTTCAGGAACAATTGCCGGCATAAGGACATGGCTAGGGGTAGTTTATTTAGGAACAGGACATCAATGCAGGCAAGAAAACAGGGATCTTGTTGAATGTCTCAGTGACGATATAAGCCAGTTTGGAAACGGGGCCACTATTATTCTACTGGGGGACATGAACGGCCACATCGACGATCTGGATGGATACACGGATTGTAACAGCAAGCTAATGCTAGATTTCTGTGAGCGACACGATCTAGTTATAGTAAATAGAGAAACAAAATGTGAAGGCCAAATCACGTGGGAATTCCGCAACAGGCAGACGACCATTGACTATTGTCTAATGTCGCAGGAAATTTATAGCAAGGTCACAAAAATGGAAATAGACGAAGAAGGGGAGTGTAGTCTGGGAAGTGATCATAAACGTATTAGTCTGCAGATGGGGCCCTTGATGAAAAGAGAAATGGAACTTAGACAAAACGTAAACGCAAAATTAAACGACGATCAAATAGCGCAGATAGCAGCAGACATAGAGGAAGCAATAGAGAAAAACCCCATGGAAGACTGGGATTATGAACAGGTAGAACAACTCATAAGGAGGAAAATTCAGGAGGGTAAAGTAGCAAAACCGCTGGAATGGAAAGCTGAAGCCACGGAGCTGGTTGGTTGGTTGGTTGGTTCATAGGAAGGGAAAGGCGCAGTATCTGTCACACTTGCTCTGTGGACACCTGAATCGCGCCGTAAGGGAAGGGATGAAGGTGGGAGTGAAAGTGGATAGAGAGAAAGGGGGGCCGTAGTGGAGGGCTACGGAGTAATTTCGACCACCTGGGGATCTTTAACGTGCGCTGACATCGCACAGCACACGGACGCCACTTCGTTTCGCCTCCGGAGCTGGTGGAATAAGGAAGGAATAAGGAAATCAGGTAAGCTATTGAACAACGACGGGCTGCTTCAAGGGAACACCGAATGGCAAAGAAAGCACAGGTATCTCAGGAGTAAATCGACCAAAAATGGGAATCATATCGACAAGAGAAACTTCAGGTGCAGGCCCTCGTGCAAAGTAAAATAAGACAGTCCACCGATCGGTGGATGGCTGATATACACGATGCATCTAGAGGCGAAGCAAGAAAATTCTGGAACCATATAAGCTGGCTAGGGAAGAAGAATCAAACAAAGCAGGATCGGATTCAAGATAACGAGGGAAATTGTTTAAAGGGAGATAACGCAGTGAACTACATTACATCAGTTATAGCCGAGTCATTTAAGAGCGACGATAGGGTAATCTCCGCAAGTCAGGAAGCAACACAAGGTAGCAGAATACAAAGCACCTTAGAACTGACCAATCTAAACTGGAAAAAGGCAGAAAAAAATATTCCTAAAAACACATCTACAGGAATAGATGGAATTCCCATCAAGCTGATTAATGAACTCGGTCCAAAAAGTAAGGAAACGTTGTTAAAAGCTCTGGAAACAGTCATAACGAATAAGCAAATTCCGGACAGCTGGCGACAGAGTAAAATGAATTTGATTTATAAAGGGAAAGGAGGCAGGATGCACATAAAATCCTACAGGCCGATTACCATAACATCTGTTATGTACAGGTTAGCCATGCAGGCGGTGAAATTAAAAGTGCAAGCATGGGTTGAAAGCAACAAGATACTCGGAGAACTTCAGAACGGCTTTAGAAATGGTAGGCGCTTAGATGATAGCCTGTTCGTGCTTACCCAATGCATCGAAATATCTAGAGTGGAAAATAGACCTTTGTATTTGACCTTCCTGTACATAAACGGGGCGTACGACAACGTAAGCAGGGAACTCCTGTGGAACATATTAAAAGAAGAAGGTATCGGTTATGAGATAATAGAGTTCCTACAGGAAATATACCGGGATAACAAAGTAGAAATTACGTGGGAAGGGATAAATTACGTGGGAAGGGATAAGAAGTACGGAGGATATCAAAGTATGCAAAGGATTAAGACAAGGCTGTCCTCTATCACCGGTGCTGTTCATGCTTTATATGATAAACCTGGAACGGAGGATACAAGGCAGTAACCTAGGTTTTAACCTGTCATACAGATTAGGTGGAAAGGCGGTAGAGCAGCGCCTCCCCGGTTTGATGTATGCAGACGGTGTCCTGCTAGCTGAGAGTCTGGAAGAATTGCAAACTCTAGTTAAGTATTGCGGAGACGAAGGGGACGCTCTAGGCTTCAGTTTCAGCGTAGTTAAGTCGGGTCTGATGATTTTCAACGGCTGAACTGATCAGGGTCTTAAAATACAGGGCCTTGAAATACCTAGAGTAGCAGAATATAAATATCTGGGGGTACGGGTAAACGAAGGATTGGCATACATTGGAAAGCATGAGCAATCAGTTAAGGTCAAAGGGCGAAGGAATGCCGGGAGAATGAAGCATAAGGCATTGTGGGGATACAATAGGTATGAGGTTTTGAGGGGTATTTGGAAAGGAATTATGGTGCCCGGACTTACTTTGACTTACTTTCGGAAATGCGGTTTTGTGCCTAAAATCAGAGGTACAGTCGACATTAGAAACAAATCAGAGATCCGTTGGACGATTAGCACTAGGTGCCCACGGCAAAACTACAAATGAGGCGGTACAGGGAGATATGGGCTGGGCATCTTTCGAAGTACGGGAAGCTCAGAGTAAAATATTATATGAGGAACGCCTGAGGAAATTGGACAGTAACAGATGGGCAGCTAAAGTATTTAAATACCTGTACCTAAAAGGCGTTGACTCACAATGGAGGAAAAAAACTAGGAAACTAACTAGTAAGTATGTTAGTAACAAGGACAGAGAAATAAAGAGCATTAAGCAACAGGTGAAAAACACAGAAGGTAAAAATTGGATAAATTCGATGGAAAAGAAACAGAGTGTGGAATTATACCGAAAGTGGAAAATGCAAATCAGGAAGGAAGATTTCTTTGATAACTCAAGAGGCAGTGCCCTACTTTTTGAAGCTAGATCAGGGTGCCTTAGAACACGCAGCTACAAAAAGAAATTTAACAATGGAGATGACGTATGTACTGTATGTGGAAACTCCAGTGAAACAATTGTCCATATTATACTCGAATGTAATGGTATCCATCCGGAAGTCGGTGCAGGCGCAGTCATTGTTCCTGAAGCTCTGGGGTTTAGAGATAACAGTGGCCGGGTGAATAAACCGGCGGTGGAAACTAGCAAAAAACGACTAGAAGATTGGTGGCTTAAAAGCAGAGAAGTGACATAATGTTAGTAATGTAGGAACAAAATTTAATAAATAGAATGATGGTTTAGTTAACCATTCTAAATCAATAATTAGGATATAGGGAAAAAAATGAGCATGATAGCTACTGCTACAACCCCGTTTCAAAGGGGACGCTCCTATATTCCATCCATCCATCCATCCACCCACCCACCCACCCACCCATCCATCCATCCATCCACCCACCCACCCACCCACCCATCCACTTATCTATCCATCCATCCATCCATCCATCCACCCACCCACCCACCCACCCACCCACCCACCCACCCACCCACTTACCCATCCATCCATCCATCCATCCATCCATCCATCCATCCATCCATCCATCCATCCATCCATCTATCCATCCATCCATCCATCCATTCATTCATTCATTCATTCATTCATTCATTCATTCATTCATTCATTCATTCATTCATTCATTCATTCATTCATCCATCCATCCATGCATCGTCCAGCCCGCTCGCGGCGTATCTCCGCTGGTGGTTCTCTCATTTTTCGCGCGTGCACATTGACGAAAAATTTGTTACGAGCGTGTCACGTAGCCTTTAATTTTTAGCTGGTTTTCCAGCAAAGGCGGACCGCAAGGTGTGTCCGAAATGTTTCACAATTTAAGTATTGTGTTTACTACCGAAGCGGAGTGTTGATGTTCTTGCGGCGTTCACACAAATGCGTTCAGTTCTACTTAGAATTTACGCATTGTGCTCGTGTAGATAGTTTTCTTTGCTTGTGAAACAGTTACTCGTCAAGACTACCTCGTGTAGGTGGTAGTCTTTGAGTGCTTAACGTTCACTCGTGAAGCCGGCAGTCAATCAACGTTACGAGCGTATGCTCGAGTGGTCAAAGGCATGCATGTTTCTCAGCTGCAAGGTCTTGTTGCAGTTTGGTGAACTGATGAGACATTCGTTTTCCTCACCATTTTTAATCCTAAGGCTTCTGCACTTGCTTGCAAATATAACAAATTCCAGTGGAGCGTACATCGCTACATTCCATGTGTAGCGTACATGTCGCTAGCTTATGTTGCTTACTTCAAAAGGTGCTCTCTTCTAGCTTTGTGCAAGCACGAAAGGACCACGCCACTGAAACAACGAAGATAATCATAGAAAGGTTGCTTAGGCTTATCAACGCAGGAAAAACAGTAATTGATCAAGCAGCTTACCGGAAAAAAAAAAAGAGCTGCTGAGAAAGAGAGGAGCTGCGTGTTTAGTCTGGCAAGTTTTATCTTTGCGAATAGAAAACTACGCAAGTAGTCATCGTGTGGTGATTGAACTTTGTAAATAACGAAATCTTTGTGTGTACTTCTTTATTGTGCTCGCCCATATTGTTTTTCTCCTTGTCCACCTCATGAGTTTTGTAAATAAAGAAACACGTCTTTTGTTAAATTGCTCACAGTGTTTGCTCGTAATTTTGTTCAGAAAGTGGCTAGTATCATTACAACCGGCGGATGTTTAGTGCCAAAAATGTTCTGATAAGTTTCGCATATCATTGAAAGTTGATGAAAAATTGCTAACTAGAGTCGCAGGCGTGTATAATAGTGCCATTCTATAGTCTAATCATAATTCGTTTGAATTTACCCATTTGCTCGGCCTGGCCCTCTGCGTGTATAGGCATAGGAGTAAAAATTAAAAATAAAGGCACTGCACCCAGTCTATAGCATATGCAAAAAAGTGAACACAACAAATAAGCTGAAACTCCCGTGATAATTGCCCACATTTATGCTATGGCGGGCCGCGTAGTTTACAAAACGAGGTAATAGCTTTCCCTCACTTTCAATCGTATAAGCTGATTCGTTTTTAACGCGATCACTTCCGAAAACCTCGCATATATACTCATATGACGGCAGAGGTGCCTGAACGTGCCCCGATTACCCTTCACCTTTATCGAACGTTTTTTTATTATTCAAGCTTGCCATAAGGGATATTTTAAAAACCCATGTAAATTGTTTTCCGTAAAGACTCTATCGAACTTGCGCGCTTATGATCTTCCAAGGCTGCTTTAAAACCGTGCGAGGAAAACAAAATAGCTATCGTGACATGCATCTAAGTAAGCAATAATCATGTGAATGTGGCGGAACCATTTAGAGAATTGCATTCGTGCGATGGATATTTATGTAAGTCGCCGCACTCGGAAATACTGTATTTAGCGAGTTAATGAACTCGCAAATGTACGGCGTGTATATACATACAGACAAAAAAAAAAAAGACGCGCAACCCCAGCAGAGAGCGCAGAGCACGCATGCATGCTTCGGGCAGGCATGCAGCTTCGGATAGTCGCTGCCTAACTTTGCGCACGTGGGCCTTATATTATTAGTACTTTAACGATAGCGAAATTGTTGGCTGCCGTCTTGCCCGTGGCATGTTAAATCTGGCAGCTCGACTGTGGTACGAGCGCAAGCTGAGGAAACTCGTGTTTTATAGTTTGCGCCAAGCTGCGACGGAACACTTGATGCATTAAAGCCACTCGAAAATTTCCAGGGGCTTTATGATGCATAGGTGGCGAGCGCCGCGGTTCGGCGAAAGACGCTGCCACGCCCCTTTTCCAACTTACGCTCTCCCGGCCGATTGGAACGGCCGGAGAGAAACGTGCGCGCGGAGGTGATCTCGGAGGCCATGTGAGGTGAATTGTATTTCCGGGTTCACGCAGCAGCGACATCGTAGTCACAGCATCGGGCTGAGTCGTCACGGGAGAGGGGTCATCGGGGCGTCGATTTCGTTCATCAGCAACCTGCCCCCCTGAGGTCACGGCTTTCAGTTTCTGCGGCGTGGGCTTGGCCACCGGCGCCTCGGTGCGTCAGTAAAATCACGGCAGCTGGATGACGAGTCGCGCACAGGACAAGATGACTGTGGACAGCCGGTCGGAAAGGTTGCGCAGGTTGCTAGGTATTCGATTTCTGGAGTGCATTCGCCGACACGGCGATGCAGGATTCACAAAATTTGCTGTGGTTTATCTTGTAGTTAAACTTGGAGTTGCGTGAGAGTATCTGCATGGCTAAATTTGTTCGGCTGGAAAGCAGACATGGCTTTTGCACATAGCAGTTTACTCCATGGTTTCGGCTTTATTTATGCTATAGAGGGCACTTTAGACCACTAAAGATGAAACGAAAGCGTCTGTTGCGCGCTGGTCTGAAGCCCTCCACTGTGGTACCTCTTTCTGTCTATTTTCATTCCCACCTTCCTGCTTTTCCTTACGCCTCGGTTAATGTGTCCGTGGAGAATTGTGACATACCTTTCCTGCAAAAAAAAATGAAATGCCGCTGATGCCTGCTGCAGAGTCTATTTCTCTAAGCTTTGTGGTGCGGCGTTCGAGGAACCGCCAAATGAATAGCGCCGCACGAAATGTCCGGCGAGGTCAACTTCGAATATGCGTTGGTTGGTCGGACGACTCTATTTCCCCCAGAATCACTTAGTCCTGGTTTAACTCTGGTTAACCCTAGTTGAATTGCGATAGCAACGGCAGAAACTTATTTTGCCTGCTACATTATTCCCTATCACTCCCTATCAGTGTAAGGTGCTACATTATTGGGGACACTTAAACTCATCCTTTAAGAGTATGACGCGAGAGCTTAAGTTGCCAGTCTTCTTCTTATTCTTCTTCTGCTTCTTCTCCTGGGCTGTTCAAGGTCAAGCGTGGCTCCGCCGGGACCACGCGACGGCTCGACACCTGGCGCAGTATTGCTATCGCCATAAAAAGCGTCCTCTTTCCCGCCCCCGGCACGCAGGCCGGGAAATAAAAGGAGTCGTGCGCCCGCGGATTAGAAGCTGACAGGTAGCCCCTGGTTTGTTGCGGCCTGTTCCCCCAGATAGACGATACGTCGCTGGATCGGAGGGTCCGTGCTTCGCAGCAGGGTATCCCAGACTTCTCTACTTGTTATATTTTGTTTCATCGCTGGAGACTGTGGACACTCCAGAATTATGTGATTGAAGGTCCCTCTCGCCCCACTGTGCTTCCGCTGATAATCCTCCCTTAGGTCTGGTAAATTGCCTGGTGACGTCATAACCAGTCGTGACGTCATGACCGGTTGTGACCTCTGGTTATTAAACATTGCTGAATGAGACGTCATGATGACGTCGTAGTAGGTCGTGACGTTACAGCCAATGACGTCATTATGTGGTAACGTCATATCATTACTCATGAATATTTAGTCATGCCTCATGGATAATTAGTACTAGTTGGTCATGATGAGGGCTATGGTTAAATCTGGCAGCGCAGAGAGAGTAGCGATAGAGTAAAGTAAGGCTCAAGGTAAGTGCGACCACGGCCAAGGTACGACCACGACGAAAGTGCGATCACGGCGAAGAGGCGAAACGGCTGGCGTAGTGCAGCTCTCGCTACAACTCGAGTCACGACCCACAGATTATGAGACTGAAACCCCGAAAAGGGCAACGGCTGTAAACATGGCCGGGTTCTCAGCAGTGGTATTACAGCGACCGCTGGAAAAGAGTGTGCCAGATGTCTGCCTTCCGAACAGGTGGCTGCATGATGGGGCCCTGATGGGGTGACGGATAGTAGGATGCTCGTAGGAAGGTGGCTGAGAAGCGGGTGGCGGCTGTGATTCAAAATGAAGATGCTGCGCGGGAGACACCGCTGGCCGACGGAGAGCTGCTGCGTCGCTTATGGAACGTGGCTCCGAGGTGGAATTTGAGGCGCTTCTCGCGAACTACGTCACGGGTCAGCTCACGCAGCGAGATATCTTGAGTGGGGCCTTGCAAAGTGACCACGTTCTTGAAGGGCTGACCGCCGGCATACTCAATGCGCCGGCCTCATTACAGCAGGGCTCGTTCGATGAGGGTAGGCTCTGATAAAGTTTATAACGGCTTGAGGAGTACCGCTAACCAAAACCAGTGAAGAGGGGTTCTTTTACGCCCTGCATCAGGTGGTGCCTTCGATGATTCCGTCATGTTGGTATCAGCCTACCGATAAAGACGGGTCACCACCTCAGCGAACATGGCCATGCTCTCGTTACGCTGTTCCACACGAGATTCTAGGAGGCGGCGTGCACGATCCCGGTGCTCATGGCTGGCAAAAACATCGCGCAACACATGCAGGAAGAAATTCCAGTGTTGAAGACTGGCCTTCCTATTCTCATACCACGTTTTAGCGCAGGCTTCAAGCTCGAAATGTACGTTGCCCAGCTTCTGAGCAGGGCTCCACTGAATGATTGAAGTGAGCCCCTGGCTCGAACTGGTATATCCAGTGTTCGATGTCTTCACCGGCACATTCATGGAAATTGGAGGGCACGAGAGGCTGCTGAAGGCGCAAATGATGTTGACTTGCCTGAGCCATTGCAGAAACTTCAAATGCTCGATCGGTTGTTGCCGCTTCAGGTAGTGGAGCAAATTCCAGCGATACAGACTTTTTGTAGCTATGAGCCTGGTGTGCTGCAGTTTACACTGCACATGTGGCGCCATCCGGAAGCCGCTGAGTCAAACTGCAGAGGTTTAACCATGGCCACCACGATCAGCCCCGGTGCAATGGCGCACATGATCACGAAGGCCATGAGCTCAAACCTACTTATAACCTCATCAGGGAGGCGGCGCATCAAAATAGCGAATCTTTGACCCCACTTTAACATTGTTACTTCTCAATCTCAAGGGGTCAAGTGAATGCAGCTAGCACAGGACCTGGTCAATTGGAGGAATATGGAAGAGGCATTCGCCCTGCAGTGGGTATAGTCAGGCTGAGGATGATGATGATGAAACCTGGTTACACGACTGAAAGCACCCAGGTTCGAGCACTACCGGTTGGAATCCGCTGCGATTGTTTTCTCCCAGTGCGAAATAACTGCAATAGCCTCGTCACCAGTCATTGATCACTCCATAGACTCCACCAATTTCTACCTCTCTCTTGGCTGGCTAACTTGGAAAGACCCCGCTATACCGGACTTGGTTTGAATTACCCACGTTATGCCAAGTGGGTGTGATATCACGATCCAGCTTAACCGATCAATGCGACAGCGCAAACAACATAGCAGAAGATTCTTGGTCTGTTTCCGTGGTGGTGGTGATAAAAACTTGATTTAGTGAATGCCAAAAAAATAAATAAAATTATGTTGCCGCCGTTCCATGGGTGGCCTTCCCGCTGCTAATCGTGGCTTCCAGGTCACGCCTGGTGGCGACTTCCGCTGCCCAGGTCGTAAGCCCCTGATGAATATGCGGCTCCAAGCTGGCCAAAGCAGCCTCGCACAGCTGCGGGCTGTTTATTTGCCAGAAGACGCGGGGGGGGGGGGGGCGGGGGGGGGAGGGCAAGTGCGCCGGACAAGAGTGCAGAGTGTGAGCATAGTCTGCTCGGGGAGAGCTGCAAAACGTGCATATGGGCGAGAAGGCACCGGGATGAATCAGGGCAAGGCGTGCAGGGGAAAGGAAAGTGTGGGCCTGTTAATGGCGCCACGTATTCTGTTCGATTTTAGATAGGAACTTGTGAGGGGGAGGGAGGGATAAGCGGGAGTTGCAGTAGTGGAGGGTGATGTCGTGAAGGTGAGGCGGGGTCACGCGTGTCCATCCTGGGGTGGAGGGGGCCAGCTCGGTCGGACATCTCGCGAGCGATGGAATTTGCCGCTCATTTACAGGGTGCCCTGCGCAAGCCGGAACCCAGAAGAGTTGAATAGGGCGTGTTGCCAGTCCCTGAAAACTGCAGCAACGGAAGTGCCAGGTGACGTCACTAAAAATAAAACACAATATAAAGGAAATCAATAAAGCTATATGTTTTCTGAGTATACATTGAAGTGCATAAATTAAAATGCGTACGCAATAAAATAATTTGCTGGATTAAAATCGCTTCCAGAAATCCTTTGATCGTGCTAGTTGCGTCCGTCGCGCCATCTTTAGTACGTTGAATCAAACGCATAAGAGCGCATTTAAAGACCGCATTACCCGTCGTTTTTGTGGCGCTGTTGATTCACACCACGTACCTTATCGAAAGACATGTGTTCGATCCCCGTACGGATAATTTTTAATTTTTTCTTAAATTCACAACATTCAAATAAAGTATGACCTTATTTCCTGAGGTATGTTCCCCTTTAGGTTGCACAATACCATGTTTTTTGTTGTTAACAGCAACAAAATCAGCCGCGAACGCAGCCAGGGAATGGCGGTATAGCAACGGTTAGACAATTACCTTCACTGTAATCAACTCCTGTATCCAGTGAGTGCATGTTACCTTTAGGTTGCGTTCAGACACAGCTCTCAGCAACAATCGCCTTTAACAGGCTTTAAACTATTTTTAACGGATTTACACCTCACCGATATTTCAAAATAACTATTTCAATGTCGCAAAGATGGCGCGACGGACGCCACTGATGTATTACGCTCCTTACAGTAAGTAATTTTAAGCCATAAAACTATTTTATTAATATTTCATTTCAGTTTCCGTACTGCGCTTCATTCTTAAATAAAACGTAAGACTGTGTTTTATTTTTCAGTTACGCACCCGGCACTTCCGTTGCTGCAGTTTTAGGGGAACGGCAATACTCGTTGGATCGGACGGGATGGGGGGAAGAGTGTTTAAAAATATTGAGCAAAGAGGAAGAGATTCTACCCTTTGCAAAGTTGCGGACTGCGGTCTTAGAGTCGCTAAATATGAAAAGGGCTGGTGTGTTGGCAATGGCGAGGACGATGACTGCTTCCTCTGCGGCAGTGGAAGTGAGAGTAGGGACAGTGGCGACGTAGATGGGGTTCGTGTATTGGAAACAGTGGCCAGGGCATAGGCGGGATGCGAGAGTTAGGGTGTTACATAAACATACACGGCGTCAGACCGTGTACCGTACTGGCACCAGAGGGTGGAGGCGCGGGAAGATCGGCGAGCGGCATGATGATCAGGGTGCATGTTCTTGGGAAGGGGCTTGACAGTGAGCATGGAGGCGAGGGAGCTAGGCAAGGAATGGATGACGCAGACAGGGGAGAGAGGGGTCAAGCGAAGGGAAGTAAGAAGGGCTCTGCCCTTCTCTCCCCTTCTTACTTACTTGCCCTTCTTACGTGCCACGTGATGGGCCTCCACAAGTTCTGAAACAGTATTGTGGACGCCCATCGCCAGTAGACGAGAAGTGGGGGTGGAAGTGGGAAGCCCGAGAGCCGACTTATAGGTTTCGCGGATGAGACAGTTGATCTTGTCTTCCTCGGTACGAGATAGAAAGAGGTAGGGAAGGGCGTCGACGAGGCGGCTTAGCACAAAGGCAATGGTCGTATCGGATCTTACATAGTAGAAACAGTACTACGTGGTCTGAACCTCTACGTTTGCAGACTGTAAAGCCATCTTGCGGCATAGAAACGAACTGTTCATCTATAAAAGCTGTGTACGTGGCAACGAATGAAACTAGAGTTCCTCACCAGCAGCTGGATACCTGTCTCGTTTGCTGTACCAGAGGCTGATAACGAGAGAGGACTAGCCACAGATGACACCATAATTTCGATTCGGTGCAAGTGTCTCTCTTTTATTCTGATGAACCTCATAAGCAGAGAGAGATAGAAATAACATTTATTTGTACCCGTCAAAAGGTTGGTGAGGATCCGAGGCGCAGCTTTCTCCCAGCCATGTCCTCCCCCTTCAGCCGTCGACCTGGATCTCCTGGATCTGAGCAGCGGCCAGGGCGAGACGAATGACTACACGTTGCCCTTTTTCGTCCTGTTCGAGAAGTAGTGCTTCCCAAGACTCATCTGTTCTGCCAGGTTCTCCAAGACAAGGACATTTCCATATCATGCGGATCATGTCCACTATGCCATCGCAAAGTTTGCACCTGGGGCGAAACATTTCCGGATGTCACTTGCTCTAAAGCTGGGGGTTCGGGAATACTCCAGTTTGTAGCTTACGCCCAATAACCTCTACGCTTTTGGTGAGTTGCTTACACGCATTTGGAAATACTGATCTGCCTAATTTGTAATAAGTTGGGATATCTCGATAGGTATTAAGGTCAGCGTCGAACGGCAATATTAATCGCGATTAATATTGCTCCGCTTTATTTGGATAACCACATAATTCCACTGTCTAAATGTACTACATTTCTTGGCATCCTACTAGACGAACATTTAAAATTTAACATGCACACTGAATCATTATGCAAAAAAGTTGCCTTTGGCATTAGGGTGCTTCTTCGCACACGTCATTACTTTCAGCCCCATATTCTTCGGACGCTTTATTTGGCATTTGTTCACAGTCACTTAACCTACTGCATATCATCCTGGGGAACTACATATCTCACTCATATGTCAGGCATCCGTCATTTACAAAACTCGCAAATTCGGATACTTACCTTTTCACCGTCCCCTGCCTCAGCTGCCCCTATATATCGAAATCTTAATATCCTCCCTTTACTGAGTCTGCTCCACCTAAGATTAGCCACACTTATATACAGCGCTCACAATGGTGACATTGTCATTACTGCGCTTCCGTCATCTTCCCTCATAAACAGTAATCTGACTAAATTTTCCCAAAACGACAATTTGTTACTTCCCAGAGTTAACACTAATTATGGCAAACAAACCCTTTTGTTTTCAGCTATAACTCTATAGAATTCACTACCCTCATATGTTAAAACGGTTCGATCGTATAGGCTCTTCACTAATAACATCAAAACATTTTTTTATTAACGAAGTAATTATAACCACAGTTATTTTTTTCTTTTTTTATGTATTGTTGTTCTTGTTGTTCATGGATTTAAACATATTTTAATGTTCAATTTCTGCCATATTTGTGAATTTGTTTTAAACATTTTGTTATAGGAGGTCCCCCTGACAGCTTCGCTTTGGGACCTCCTTCTGTACCAAATAAATCATACCAATTTGTGTAATACATTTCTGAAAATAAAAAACCTGAAACCTGAAAGGGCACGGGGTTGCATACAAGACGTTACTGGAATCCCGGAAGGTAGCTAATCCTCGGGCCAGTACGCGCGCTTTCTCAACCCCTGGTGCGCCGGTGTCCAAAGAGCGCGACCTGCTCTGCCGGTGAGAGACCACTGGACAACACTTTTGATGCTATGGCTGAAATGCGGCCCGTGTCAAAGTTTCTAATCGCTGATTTTGAGTCTGTAACCATAGTTTTGACCTGTTGTTGAATTAGAGCTAGCGCAATGGCCACCTCTTCCGCCTCCGTTGCGGTCGAGTGTCGAGTGCTGCAGCAAACTACCAAGCCCCCGTTTTCTCTAGTTGCTACTGAAACGCGTCCCATACCATCCACGCTTTGTGCGGCATCTGTATATAAGACGTCTTGTCTGCCCTCAAAACGGGCTAGTAGGGCTGCTGCTCTATCAGTCCTCCGGCTTTCATGGTAGACGGAGTGCACGTTTGTGGGGAGCGGAGGTATTTTTAATTTCTCCATAACCTGTCTAGGAACCTAGTTTGTTCGTCTGGAGCATGCTTGCGGCTCATAGCCTAGTTTCTCCCAAATGCTCCGACCAGTATGACTGCGCAACAGTCTCTGGTATTGCGAGTTCGTTGCAGTCTCAATGAGCTCTTCGAGGTTATTGGAAACTCCTAGTCTCAAAATCTAGTTTTTCGATGTATTGGGTAGTAAACCTAGTGTCGAAATTCAACAAGGTTGACGACTGGGCACGTTGGTAAGGGTTCATACTTAACCAGCCAAAGGACGAGACACAGGAAGAAGAGGACAGGACAAGGCTGGACTATCAACTAGAAGAAGGAGGTGTCGGACAAGTGATGCTTTAGCTTGCACAGGAAGAAGACCGCCGCGTCAGCTGCCATTGAGTTCACTGGCTCCTGGAGCTTGCGAGTTGTTCCGTGATCGTCGTGGTAATCCGGTGCTAGCTACAGCCAGAAGAAGGCTACTCAAAAGCTGCCCTGGAAGTCCTCAAGGTGTTCGGTGCCTGGTGCTTCTTCGTGGTGAGGCCTTTCCACGTTCAGGGGGGTTTTGGTCAGGGTTCAGGCTAGCTTTATAGGATTTGGTAATGTAAATGTGTCATTATCTTGCGCACAGGCATGTCGTTCACCTCCCCGGGAGGGGGCTCGGCAGATTGGTTCGCCAGCCTGCCGAATGAAAGCTTGCCTCTGGAATCATTTGCTAAAAATGGTGTCGATGTGGTTCCTGTCGCACTCATACCGATAGGCGATGGAATGCTGAAAATGACAAATCCGAAAACTATTCAGCAGCAACTCAAAAGTCTGACGGATCACTACCTTGATATCTCTGAGGTGCGACCTTTTGGGAGACGAGGTATAGTTTGCAAATCTGCAAACATTAATTGTGTGTCAGATCTGCTACGCTGCAGTTCTTTTACATCGATTCCTGTCAAAACCTTTATTCCTGAACAGCTGGCTTGCACTAAGGGTATTGTGCTATTGTGCGTGGAGTGGATCCTGCATCTACTGCTCAAGAAATTTTGGAGGATTTTCAGGACGCAGGAGCTGGTGTTCTTTCAGTGTATCGCTGCTCTCGCATAGTGGCCGGGGTGCGTTTTGCTACATAGTCAGTTATAACAACATTTGCCGGTCTCATGTGTCCATCTGAGTTAAAAATTTGGTCAATTATTTATCGCATTGACCCGCTACGTCCTCGCCTCCTTCAATCTACCAACTGTTGGCAATTTGGACACAGTGGAAGAGCGTGTAAGTCTACGACAAGATGCAGGGTGTGTGGGGAAGGACACTCTTCTAATAGCTGTACCGCTGCAAGACCTAGCTGTTGTCTGTGCTGTAATGAGCACTCGGCTGATGACGCCAGTTGTGATAAACGATCTCAGGAGCAGGCGTTACTAGAATTAATTCAAGAGAATCGTTGCTCTCGAGCAGATGCGTATGCCCTTCGTGATCGGAAAAGGCACACTTATGCCAACTGTGTGCGTCCTTCTACTCCAGACTTTGAGACCACGTTGTCTACCGCAATTGTGAAAACGGTTGAAAAAGCCCTTTCTGTCGTGGTTGACCGTATGCTTACCAGCTTTACTGAAGCTTTGTCTAGTATTGTTGGTAGCCAGTATCTTGCCCACCTCAACCTGTGCTGACTCCAGCATCTATTTCATCTCAAACCTGTGCTGAAAGTTTAAATGCAGATTCTCCGCTAGTGCTGGCTCAAGTGCACCCAATCGACAGTGTCCCTGTAGGCATTTCTCGCAAAGGTATTTGCTCTAATGATGTTGAAATGGCATGCCCTACTCAAAAGCGCCGTGCTTCTAGCTCACCTCTAAGTCCTCCATTTCCCAGACCAAAGCTAAAAAAGGGCCTTCCAAAATTTTACATCAAACCGATGTGTTAAAAGAGGCTGTTGCGGCCTCCATTTTAGGTAAGTAATCATGGCAGGTGTACAAGTTCTGCAGTGGAATTGTCGCTCTATTTTATCTTCACTTCCAGAATTATATCTTCCCCTTTCAACACATAAGCCACACAGTGCTTTTTCAAGAAACTTGGCTCTCCCCCGCAAAGTCATTTACCTTAAAGAAATTTCATGTTTTCCGCGCCGATCGTGTAAACGGTAGGGCCGATGGTTTATTAAGTTTGATATCATCAAAATTATGTCACCGGCCAAAAATAAGCAAAACAATAATGAATCCTGAGTGTGAGATTTTGGCTGTAGATATCACATTGCCGCATTGTAGCCCTGTCACAGTCACTAACGTCTACTGCCCCACAGGTGTACGTAGCACAGACTATTTTGACAGATTACTTACAAATTCTAATAGGGTAGTTATTGCAGGTGATTTTTACTCGCACCATACTCTTTGGGATAACTACTCCGACGCATGTGGACAGCTGTTATGGACGTGGATGTCGGCAAATGCTGTGCGCTGCTGCAATTCTCGAGCTATAACCTTCATGCGCCGAAATTCGCAATCTGTCATCGATTTATCCCTGGCAGCAGGTGGGATAGGTATAGGAGGATGGTCCACAGTAAACAGTGGTACATCTAGTGACCACTTTCCAATAACATTTACCATCATGATGAGCACAACACGAGATAGAACTTTGGACCGTAAACTAGTAAACAACGCCAAATATGCAGCTTCGCTACGCTCCTCCCTCAAATCAAACCTTTGTTCATGTAGGACCGACAAAGCACAAAAGGTATTTTCCTCAATTGCGAATGCTACTGTAGATTCCCAGTTCACTGTGCGGTCTACAGTAAACAATAAGTCGCCATCCCCATGGTGGAATGACGCGTGTGAGAAAGCCTTCCGCCGTAGGAAAGCAGCATGGAAAAGCCTTTCTTATAACCAGAGCCCAGTAAACTGGTTAAACAAACTTTGTTCGGCGTCATTTAAAAGAGCCATAGCGCAGACAAAGGACGAGTACAACGAAAATTTATATACTTATTTGTCAAACCCTAAGCACAGGAAGGCTTTTATCGTTTCATGGAACGAAATAGAAACTCGCACCTTTCTCAGTCATTAAGTTCAGGAGTGTTGTCTCCACAGGAGGCAAGGGATGAGTTGGAACACATTTCACAAGGGCTAGCATTACGTTTCCAGGAGCAGTGCAGAGTTCCCTTGCACGCTCCCATTTCCTACTCAGACTATGTTGAGATTGATAGGTCAGAACTCCTATCTGTGATTTCTTCCATGAAAAACTCGGCTCCAGGTTGGGACTGGGCTACGGTAGGTATGCTCAAAATTTTAGCATATGATTTCACTCAGGATCTCCTGGATCTGGTTAATGAATCATTAGAATCTGCATAGCTGCCGTACGTCTGGAAAGTGGCGAAAATTATATTGCTCTTGAAAGACCCTGGTAAAGGATTTCATGTTGAAAACATTCGGTCGATAGCTTTGACTTCGAATCTAGTAAAATTAATAGAAAGAATTGTGCATGGCCGCCTCCCAAAGCATATCTCACAGGTTAATGCTTTTAGTTCTTCCCAGATTGGTTTCCGCAATGGATGCTCAATATGGTCTGCACATGTAGATTTAGAAAGCAGGATTCGCCTTGCAATGTACAACAAGGAGGTATCAGCGTTAGTGACGCTCGATATTGCTAAGGCCTATGACAGCATTGAACATTGCATTCTACTTAACAAGTTGTCATTCTTACGTCCTCAGTTGTACATTTATGCGTGGATCAGGGAATTTTTGAAAGGACGAGAATTCTTTTGCACTGATGGCTCATTAATCTCAGACACCTATGCACAGACAAGAGACCTTTTTAATATATTAATGTGCGATATTCCGGTTCATCCTGATGTCACTGTATATGTATATGCAGATGACATAGCATTCTTCGCCTCTGAAAAATATATTCGTGACCTATATCGTTCACTACAGGCTTACCTAAATGCACTTGAGGTCTGGTTGGACAAAATTAAATTGGTTTTAAATGCGTCCAAATGTAGTGTGCTAGTTTTTAAAACCATAACCCCCTTACATGTTTCGTTAAACTACCTCTCAGATGTAATACCTCAAGTGGAATCTGTGCGGTATTTAGGCATTACGTATGATGCTAGTATGGATTGGAGGCTTCACATCAAGTCTAATGTTCGGAAAGGTGAACGTGCCCTTGTTAGACTGACACGGATAAGTAACAGGAAATTTGGTATGCGTCGAGATACTCTTCTACTTTTGTACAAAGCCTATGTGAGACCGATTCTAGAATTTGGCTGCATTCTTTTTTCTGGGTGTCCAAAATATAAGCTGCATCCTTTGCTGCTTTTAGAAAGACGGGCGCTGCACCTCTGCCTAGGGCTTCCACAGTCAGTCTCTACCACTGTTCTGTACTTGGAGGCCCGCATTCCGCACCTTAACTCCCTTTTCCGCCTTCTAACTGTCAGATCATTCTTGCGATCATTTAAGACTACTCCCGGTGTGGCTATACCTATTTTTGTGTCAAACCCCGCCCTCTTTCTCACTCACCAGTGGCCAAGGGTCTGCAAGCCCCAGGTTGTTTTTACGCAGAGCATTTTAACAAACATTGGTGTGGACCTTGCTTCTATATGTCCTATTGGTTGCTCAACGTCCTTTGTGGATATAAATTATGATTCTATATTTCCATCTATGTGAAGCACTTACCCTCAAGTCTAATATCCAGTCTCCTATGTGAACACCTTGAAAAGTTCCCTGATCACACTGTAATTGCCACTGATGCGTCTGTGATTGCGCACAAAGCTGCGATTGGAATTTTTTTGCGGAGTCTCTTTCCTGGAGTTTTTCGGTGCGTGTCCTGGATTGCACACCGATATTTTTAGCAGAGTTTATGGCAATTGGGCTAGCGCTTCTAAAAGTTCCCTGCAGTCAATCAATAATAATTTTTCTATCAGTCTCTCTTTCTGTTTTGTTGTCACTGGAGTCAGCACGGGATGCTCTGTTGAGCCGCTCACTAAAGTATTTCATACCGGGGTGGGTGAAAGAAATACTCTTCATCTGGGTCCCCGGACACAGCGTTATTTTCCAGAACGAAGCGGCAGATTTCCTGGCTAAATCAGCTATTTATGCATCTATTTCATGTACCATCCCCAATATCACCATTTTTGGAATGTCCCGTTTCCAGCGATATCAATACCTAGCCGCTACATGCAATGATTCTTTGCTATCTACAGCCGAATACCAGCATCTCATATACTCATGGAAAGTTCGAGCATGTAAATCACGGCAGTGCGAGGTAACGATGACTCTCCCGAGATGCAAGATTCCTCGCTTATATCTTTATTTATGTAGATGCGGAATCAGCCCCACAAACCTTTGTGAGGCTTGCGGTGAAATTGAAAATATTGATCACTTCCTTCTCGCTTGCCGAATGTTTTCACATCAGAGGAGGGTGCATTTAGAAACTCCAATTGCACGCTTGGGACTTACGTTGTCGGTCCCGATTCTACTCTCCTTCGGTGCGAGTGCGAAAGGATTTGCGCTGCCTCAAATTTGTCATTACTTACATAACTACATCACAACTACGGACAGATTCCCTTGCTAATTGCATTTCAAATTTACAAAACTGCAAATTTTTGCTTCATATTTTTTCCTTCAATAACTTTTGTGATCTTAAATCTTATTTTTTGTTTAGTTGTCAATTACTTTAATACACTAATTCAGTTTGTGTAGGACATTTGGCAGTCCACACTGAACCCTGGCCAATCCCCCTTCGTGGGTATGTGCCAAATATCAAGGAAGAAGAAGAAGAAGAATTGAATGTTTATTGATCAGAAGAATACAACGAAGACTCCTTCCGAAAAGATCGCGCACAACCCAACCGATGGAATGGCAGAAAATTGGGAAGAAGATGAAGAAGAAAATTCAAAGCCAATTCAAAGTCAAGGCCTACCTAACAACTTTTCTAATAGATCAAATTCCTTACAATGAAGGCTAACCGACACCTTAGCCACACACTTGTCCTCGGCTTTAACAATGTAAAATGCTTCAACCAACTCTCTGCTGTAAACTACACCCGTATTATTGAAATCAGGCGCACAAAGGGCGGGTCATGCTCTGACTTATACTCTCGGGATTGCACATGTAGCGCCAGATTAGAACTCGCCTTCCCTCCCAGAGAATTAGAGTGCTCCGTCAGGCGCACATTTAGACATCTGCCTGTCTGCCCGTAGTAGCACCGGCCACAATTGAGCGGAACGCGATAGAACACATTCTTTCTGCAAGTGGTGAACTGTTTCTTATGTGACACTGCACAAAGAAACCTATCACGAGCTACACTGTCGAGCCCCTTTCTAACTCTGGCGCACAAGCCTCCTATCTTGTTTTTCGCTGTAAATACAACGTCAACGTCGTACCTTGCCGCCAGTTTCTTAAGTCGGTGCGAAACGCCATGGAGGTAAGGTATGGCAGCCACCTTCTTTCGCCGCGTCGCCCCTCCAACATCACCCTGCCCCGTTTTGCTCTTCCTTGACCGTGTTAAAACACGTTCTGACAGACGAGCGAGATGGACAGTTGGAAAGCCTGCCACCAAAAACTTCGAAATTTGTTGTGAAAATGCATCTTCAACACGGTGATGGCAAGATTTACGTAATGCGGACTTGATGCATGCGACCGCCAACCCATCCTTTACCAACTTCGAGTGGTCCGATTCAAAGCTAAGCAGTGGCTTCCCTGACCTGCGGCTGTAGCTCCAATACATGTGATTGTCTTCAAAGCATAGGTCCAAATCCAGAAACTGTATATGGTGATCTTTAGGAAACTCATACGTAAAAGACAGGCCCTGACCTTGCTCTTTGAACATTCGTAACACATCTTGCGCCAAACTATCGAAACCATCCTTATCCAAGAAAATAAGGTGGTCATCAACGTAGCGAAATGCTACTATATCGATGGCATCCAAACCTGGCTTCAATGCGGTGTCAACTTTAGAAAGAAAAATGTCGCTGAGCACAGGAGCGACCTGCGACCCACTGCATACCCCTGACTTCTGGATGTACGTGCTGCCTTGCCAACAGACGAAAGTGGAACTAAGGTAAAAGGATAACAGCTCTAAGAAACTAGCAACCGATATACCGCACGCATTATTAAATGCCAGTTCATCATTATCTGCAGTGATGCAGTCTTGCACACACCTTAGAAGTCCGTCCTGCGGCAAAGAATAATACAAGTCCTCCACATCAATGCTCATTGTATTTTGCATCTGAGCCTTGTATTTATTGTTGTATTTTGTGTTACAACTTGTATTTAACATTTTTCAATTCTGCTAATCCTGTTCTTTTTGCATATATTGTGTATTTGCCCCTCCTGCTTGGGCCTACTGTAGGCCTGCAGTGTGTTCTAAATAAAAAATAAATTGCAGAGCACCTACCCGGATTTCTGTCCATTAAAAATTCTAGCACCTTAGAAGAACTTGGAATCAAAAATGGGTCCTTAACTTTTAACATCTTTAGATGCTTCTTCAAAAATCCCGAAATCTCGTACTGCCATGTTCGACGTTCCGAAACAATGGTCCTCAAAGGAATGTCCGTCTTGTGCGTCTTCGCCGAGAAGAAAACATCCAAGTTGGCGTCTGTAGCTGCCTTTACCCTCGAACTTAAAGCCTTCAGGTTCTGATCGTCTAACCAAGCGATAGCTTGCTTCCTGTCCTTCTTGAAATTCTTGGCAATCGCGGCCGAGGCTTTTTCAGAGAAACAGCTGTCAGGTACAACGACAAAGAAGCCTTCCTTATCAGATACCATCAGACGCAATCGGTTGTCAACCAGGTAATCACATACTGGTTTCAGACTGTACCGTGGCTTCTGCTTACAATTCCGTGCCGCTAATACGTCCGTGGCTTCACTCAAAAACCGACTCTTCTCATCTTCCGAAACATGACGAGCAATATTTCGAGACACCGCCAGAAGATCAACTGGACTTACATCGGGTTGCAGGCAAAACTTTGGCCCACGCTCCGAGATCCGCCTGTGCCTTACATCCAACTCTTCGTCTCCCAGGATTAGCAGTTTACCTGTACATTTGCGCGCCCCTTCCGAGAAGGCAACGTGAGGCGAACAGTCTTCCACATGAACTTCATTAGTCCGTCAACATTCTTGCTCCACTCAGCTAGCTGACCTCCGCAACGAGTATCCCCGCTGCCAACACAGTGGACACGTAGCATTTCTCTGTAGAGACGGGTTTGTTTCCACCATTCCGACACCAAGATGCGACATATCCTGCTTGAATGGCCCGGAGAAGGCTGCAACCAACCACACAAGGACTGCACATCAGGAGGGCATCTTCGGTGCTTGGCATACCATGACGCTGTCCGGGCTCGACAGATGCAGAGTACTATCAAAGCCACTAACACTGACGGGTTGCGCACGTTGAAAGTACCACATGTAAACGAGCCCAACGAACTAGTAATGAAATTCAACAAGGTTGACGACTGGGCACGTTGGTAAGGGTTCATACTTAACCAGCCAAATAAAAGTCGTTAGGTAGGCCTTGACTTTGAATTGGCTTTGAATTTTCTTCTTCATCTTCTTCCCAATTTTCCGCCATTCCACCGGTTGGGTTGTGCGCGTGCTTTTCGGAAGGAGTCTTCGTTGTTTACTTCTGATCAATAAACATTCAGTTGCTAGTCCAGCCTTGTCCTGCCCTCTTCTTTCCTGTCTCGTCCTTTGGCTGGTTAAGTAAGAAACCTAGTGCCGTTTTGACCCCGTTTACGAATTAGAATGTCAAGTTTCTCCTTTTCCACCTTTTGAAGCCGTAAATACGGCGCCACATAGAATATCTTGCTGATTATGAAAGACTGGAGTAGCCTAAGGAGGTTAGCTTCTTTCATGTCCGCAAATTTGTTTGCGATACGTTTCAGGAGTTCACAAGTTTGACTGGTGCTAGCGTCCAGAGTTCCCGCCGTTAGTCTGTATTCGTAATCCCCAAACCTCTAATGCTTGCCACCGTTGGTATAACATTACCGTTGACCCTGAGAGTTATTTTCGGGTTATCCTGCTTTATACGCCTAAGATGGTGTGATCGCATCGGATTGAGAACGAGCGCTTCCGATTTCTCGGCCGAACATCTGAGCCCGATTGCTTCTAAGTATATTTCTATAACATCGGTTTTTCGCTGGAGTGTCTGTTCAATTTCACCCTCACTGCCCCTGCACATCCAGAGTAAGGTCATCTGCGTATAATGTATGGCTTAGCCCCGGGACTTCCTCTATCTTTGCTGGGAGGCCAAGCATGGCGATATTAAGCAGGATCGGGGACAACGACGATCCTTGCGGTGTGGCCTTGTTTCCCAGTCGAATGCCTTCCACTGTGTCCCCCCGTACTGATGGTTGCCGCTCTATCGCCGAGGAAATCGCGTATGTAGTTGTATGTGCGAACTCGATCCTACGTCTAATGCACTGAGATTCAGCAAAATAGCCGATTGCTTCGCGTTATCGAAAGCTTTTGACACGTCTAGACCACGGTGTAAGAATTTAACCGTGGTCTAGACCAACGATCACCCTGGTGTCTACTGTTGGATTGTATATAATCTGTTCTTTTAGCTGCAACATGACATCGCACGCGGTCAAATGCGGTCTAAATACGATATGGTGTTCGGATAGATATTATCCTCCAAAAACCGGTTCAGCCGGGCTTGTACAACATGTTCCATCAGTTGCTCCATCCGCTTCCTCACGCATCACGTGAGCGAGATGGGACGCAAGTGTTCGAAATCCGGCCGTTTCACCGGTTTCAGGAGGAACACGAGGTTTCCGGCCTTCCATGTCGCCAGCAGCCGACCTGCCTCCCAACACTCCTGCATGAATCATCATCATCAGCCTGACTATACTAACTGCAGGGCGAAGGCCTCTCCCATATTTCTTCAATTAACCCGGTTCTGTGCTAGCTGCATCCACGTGACCCCTGCGAACTTCTTCACCTCATCCGCCCACCTAGCTTTCTGCCACCCCCTGCTACGCTTTCCTTCCCTTGGAATCCAGTTTGTTACCCTAAACGACCATCGGTTATCCTCTCTTCGCACTACATGTCCTGCCCATGCCCACTACTTCTTCTTAATTTCCACTAGAATGTCGGTAACTTGAGTTATTTCTCTCGCCCACTCTGCACGCTTCCTATCTCTTAATGTATTCCTACCATTTTTAGTTCCATAGCCCTCTGGGTTGTCCTCAACTTAAGTAGAACTCTCTTGGTTAGCCTCCACGTTTCAGCCCCATAGGTGAGTGCAGGCAAGATGCAACTGTTGTATACTTTCCTCTTGAGCGATACCGGTAAGCTGCTAGTCATAATCTGCGAGTGCTTGCCAAATGCACTCGACCCCAATTTTATTCTTCTTGTTATTTTCTTTTCATGGTCCGGATCTGTGGTTACTACCTGTGCCAAGTAGTCATATTTGCCCACTACTTCCAGTCTTTCGCTACCTAACGTAAACTGCTGTTCCTTCCCGAGGGTGTTAAACATTATCTTAGTCTGCTGCATATTGATTTTCAAGCCTACCTTTCTACTTTTCCTATCTAGGTCATCAATCTTTATTTGCAGTTAATCCACCGAGTTACTTAGCAAGGCAATGTCATCAGCAAATCGCAGATTACTGAGGTATTCTCCATCTACCCTTATCACAAACTTTTCCCATTCCAAATCTTTGAATACTTCCTCTAAGCAAGCTGTGAATAGTACTGAGGAGACCGTGTCTCCTTGCCTAACACTTTACTTTATGGGAATTTTGTTACTTTCTTTATGCAGAACTATGGTTGCTGTCTATATATATCTACTTAGGACAGGTAGTAACAGCAGATCCGGACCATGAAAAAGAAATAACAAGAAGAATAAGATTGGGATGGAGCGCATTTGGCAAGCACTCGCAGATTATGACTAGCAGCTTACCGGTATCGCTCAAGAGGAAAGTATACAACAGTTGCATCTTGCCTGTACTCACCTATGGGGCTGAAACGTGGAGGCTAACCAAGAGAGTTCTACTTAAGTTGAGGACAACCCAGAGGGCTATGGAACGAAAAATGGTAGGGGTAACATTAAGAGATAGAAAGCGTGCAGAGTGGGTCAGAGAAGTAACTCAAGTTACCGACATTCTAGTGGAAATTAAGAAGAAGAAATGGACATGGGCAGGACATGTAGTGCGAAGAGAGGATAACCGATGGTCGCTGAGGGTAACAAACTGGATTCCAAGGGAAGGAAAGCGTAGCAGGGGGCGGCAGAAAGTTAGGTGGGCGGATGAGATTAAGAAGTTCGCAGGGGTCAAGTGGATGCAGGTAGCACAGAACCGGGTTAAGTGGAGAAATATGGGAGAGGCCTTCGCCCTGCAGTGGGTATAATCAGGCTGATGATGATGATGATGATGGTTGCTGTGCAGCCACTATATATATCTTCCAGCACTTTCACGTACGGCTCGTATACCCCCTGATTTCGCAATGCCTGCATCACCGCCGAGGTTTCAACTGAGTCAAACGCTTTTTCGTAATCAAGGAATGCTATGCATAAGGGCTGGGTATATTCCGAGGATTTTTCTATCACCTAGTTGATGGTATGGATATGATCGATAGTAGAGTACCGTTTCCGAAAACCTGCTTGATCCTTTGCTTGATTGCAGTCTAAGGTTGTCCTGATTCTATTAGCGATTACCTTAGTAAATACCTCATATGTAACAGACAGTAAGCTGATTTGTCTATAATTTTGAAGGTCTTCAGAGTCCCCTTTCTTATGAATGAGGATAATGTTTGCATTGTTCCATGGTTCCGGTACCGTCGATGACACCAGGCACTGCGTATACAGGGTGGCCAGTTTCTCTAGCACGATATACCCCCCCCCCCCCCCCCCCGTCCTTTAACAAATCTGTAGTTATCTGAACCTCTCGTGCTGCTTTCCTCCTTTTCATAGTTTCTATTGCTTTATTAACCTCGTCCTTCGTCACTGGTGGAACGTCTGACGGTTTTTCCCTACCGCCAATCTCATTACAGTCCTGACTGCTTTGGCTACTGTAGAGATCTGTATAGAACTCCTCGGCTACTTTGACTGTCTTGTCCATATTCGTGATGACGTCGCCCACCTTGTCCCTTATCGCATACATATGATTTTTGTCTATGCCCAATTTCTTCTTTACCGCTTTAAGGCTTCCCCCGTTCTTTACAGCATGCTCAATTTTCTCCATGTTATACTTCCTGATATCGGCTACCTTGCGCTTATTGATTAGCTTTGATATCTCGGCCAATTCTATCTGGTCGGTTTGATTAGAAGCTTTCATACTCTGGCATTTCTTAATCAAATATTTCGTCTCCTTAGACAGCTTACCGGTATCCTCTCTGACTGTCCTACCGCCTACTTGTACAGCGCACTCAGTAATGATATCTCTGAAATTATTGTTCATTGCTTCTAGAGTAATGTCGCCATCCTCGGTTAGAGCTGAATATCTATTCTGTAGCGAGATCCTGAACTTTTCTGCCCTCCCCCTTGCCGTTAATTTTTTTATGCGTTTATTTCTTACTAATCTGTTAAGTTCCTTCTTTAGATTTAGGTTAATTCGGGATCTCACCATCCTGTGGTCACTGCATCGGCCTTTCCCGATTACATCTTTCATAATGGCGGGGGTTAATCACAGTATGAAGTCAATTTCGTGTATAGTCTCCCCGTTAGGACTTTTCCATGTCAATTTCCGGTTCTTTCGTTTTTTGAAGGTAATTGTGATTCTTAGGTTATTGAGCTCTACAAACTCAACTAATAACTCTCCCCTGCTATTCCTAGAACCAATCCCATAGTCACCTACTGCCTGCTTTTTCCCTACCTTGGCATTGAAGTCGCCCATTATAGTACAGTATACTGCGCCATTACTTTTCGCATTGCCGATTCTACATCGTCGTAGAAGCTTTCAACTGCCTGCTCATCATAACTACATGTGGGTGCCTAGGCCTGTACAACCTTCAGTTTATAGCGCTTATTAGGCCTAATTACGATGCCTCCCACGCTCTCATTAATAGTATAGAATTCATCTATATTACTCGCTGTATACTTATTGACAACGAAACCTACTCCTAGTTCTCGCTTCTCCGGTAAACCTCGATAACACAGTACATGCCCATCCTTCAGTACACTATCTGCCTCATTCGGCCTCCTAACCTCACTAAGCCCTATGACATCCCATTTCATACCCTCTGGTTCCTCTAACAGCGCTCTTAAACTGGCTTAAGTAGCTAAGGTTCTAGCGTTAAACGTTGCCTTGGTCAGTTTCCAATGGCGGCCTATCCAGCAGAGCCAGGAATTCATAGCACCCCCTGCTGCGTCAGAGGTCTGATCGCCGCCGTGGTCAGTTGTTTCGCAGCCGCTTTTGACTGAGGGCCAGGGTTTTATGGAACTAATCATGAGAGGTTGCGGCCAATTACTGCACCAGGGTGGCCAACTCCTGTTCTGGTGAGGGAGTGCGTTGCCGGAGGTGTTCACCGGCATTAGGTCGCACCCCAAACCTGTTTATGATATTCCATCAACAAGCGGATTTTATTTAATCCGGTGGAGAATTGCGCGGCACCGGGATTTGAACAGCTTTCCTCTTGCATGCCAGGTGGATGTTCTACCGCTACGCCACCTCCTGCATGAATGCAACGAGGTACTATCTGATCGACGCGTCGTCCAAGATTCTTAGCATTCAATTGCTGACCGTGTCCGGACCTGCAGTAGTCTGTTCTCAGTCTATTTATTTAAGCCTGGACTTCGGCGACCGTTATTTGGCTATCTAGCTCCGGGGTTTACTGGCCCTTGTAATTGGGCATTTGTTGGCCTGTACCATTTGCGCAGTTCAAATACCGGTATCGGACTTGAGATATTGGAGTAGCTGCGGTCCCGTCAAAGGTATGTATTAGCCTGTGAAGTTGCTACCTGGCCTCGCGAACTATGGAGCAGCATTCAGCAGAATGCCTTATTGCTTCTGACATATCCCCTAAAACCGACCCATCTGCCGACTTAACTCAAACCGGAGGCTGCGTTTTCGCCACGTGGTGTAACACGGGTGAAAATTTAGGCAGCGACCATAACAGTATAAACATTGTTGTAGAAAACGGCCCACTGGTTGTCCGCATCAAGGCAATGTTGGTGAACTGGGAGGCCTTCCCAAATGGTGGCACAGGTGACGAGGATGGCATAAGTAATATTGACGATTGGAATAAAAGGGTCCTTCACTCGGTGAACGAAGCAACGGAGCAGGTTGAGGTTGACGAGGACGTTGAAGGAGTAGATCTTCACATGGTCAGTCTCTGGCGTAAGAAGAAGGATCTAAAATTGCGACTAACACAGAAAAGAGGAAATAGGAACTTGCACAGACAATTGGCAGTGCTGAACAAGGAAATTGAAGAATATGTTAGCAGGGTAGAAGTGTAGGCCAGTTGGTGAGACATAAGGAAAATAAAACCGCAGCAGACACAGGACGGAGGCTAGAGACAACACCACCCTGTACCATTTGCGCAGTTCAAATACCGGTATCGGACTTGAGATATTGGAGTAGCTGCGGTCCCGTCAAAGGTATGTATTAGCCTGTGAAGTTGCTACCTGGCCTCGCGAACTATGGAGCAGCATTCAGCAGAATGCCTTATTGCTTCTGACATATCCCCTAAAACCGACCCATCTGCCGACTTAACTCAAACCGGAGGCTGCGTTTTCGCCACGTGGTGTAACACGGGTGAAAATTTAGGCAGCGACCATAACAGTATAAACATTGTTGTAGAAAACGGCCCACTGGTTGTCCGCATCAAGGCAATGTTGGTGAACTGGGAGGCCTTCCCAAATGGTGGCACAGGTGACGAGGATGGCATAAGTAATATTGACGATTGGAATAAAAGGGTCCTTCACTCGGTGAACGAAGCAACGGAGCAGGTTGAGGTTGACGAGGACGTTGAAGGAGTAGATCTTCACATGGTCAGTCTCTGGCGTAAGAAGAAGGATCTTGGGAAAAGGGGTCACGGCCCAAATAGTTGCGCCGATGTGGCAGTGATTCGTTCCGCCATCGGACAACAATAAGTCCGCCTTGCGCGGCAACAGCCCATTATGTGGCCCTTTTTTTTTTTTTTCAGCACGGCCTTTGCAGGCCATGGTTGTTCGAAACTAAGCCCCCGAGGGGGCACAGCAGGGTTAGCAGAGCCTCTTCCAAACGCACACCAGAGCGTTTGGAAGAGGCCTAGTTTGGAAGAGGCCTAGAGAGCAGTCGTGGCCGAGTGGTTTGGGCGCCCGTCTCGGCTACGGGAGGTGGTCAGTTCGAAACCCGCCGCCGGACACCCACCGGTAAAATTGGGTACAAGCGTCCCCCGGCCCGGCGCCCGGCTCTTTTAGGGGTGTGCGTTTGGAAGAGGCTCTGCTAACCCTGCTGTGCCCCCTCGGGGGCTTAGTTTCGAACAACCATGGCCTGCAAAGGCCGTGCTGAGAAAAAAAAGTGGGTTTCGAACTGACCAAGCGGTGGCTCTTCTGGAGTGAAATGCTTGGGAAAAGGGGTCACGGCCCAAATAGTTGCGCCGATGTGGCAGTGATTCGTTCCGCCATCGGACAACAATAAGTCCGCCTTGCGCGGCAACAGCCCATTATGTGGCCCTTTTTTTTTATCACGCAGCCAGGTGGTTTTTTTTTTTTTTTCAGCACGGCCTTTACCGGCCATGGTTGTTCGAAACTAAGCCCCCGAGGGGGCACAGCAGGGTTAGCAGAGCCTCTTCCAAACGCACACCCCTAAAAGAGCCGGGCGCCGGGCCGGGGGACGCTTGTACCCAATTTTTCAGGTGGGAGGCTAGAGACAACACCACCCTGTGTTGTCTCTAGCCTCCGTCCTGTGTCTGCTGCGGTTTTATTTTCCTTATGAAGAATATGCTCTCGTTTTAACAAGGCAAAACTGGGGCAACATTTGTGGCAAATTGGACAGGAACATCGGTAAGGAAAGCACGTTGAACTTACTTCGGCATCCTCTAAACCTCGTGAGCAAAATTTATTTTTATGTCGTAATCTTGAAGGAGCTGCAGAGTTGTCAAATTTGCTATCCATTCTCGACCTTGGATGCATCTGTGATGTCACTTCTACTCTATTATCAATGCAGCTGGTAATTGGCCATTAGGCAAACAGCTTGGACAGTTCAAAACCAGTTTTAGTGCTTCTTTCCTAAAATCCTCGAGTTGCTTTGGTGTTTTCCTGTTTGAAAGAAGCCAAACCCATCTCGCTGAATCTTATCCATGCAGCTTTATTTCACAAGCCCTTTCGTTTTCAAATCCTTGGTAATCGGTGCTTACTGTGGGAAGCAAGATACCGCCAGTGAGCTGTGAAATGCAAATCAAAGCCTTTCATGCTGCTATTCAGGCTGTAATATTGTCACAGAGAACAGGGCTAGACGTGACTAAATGACAGGGCGAAGCTGTACCAGCAGGCAGAGTTCCGCACACAGCGCGCAAGCCGACTTCAGTGTCCTTTTCTTCCAGGCTCCCCCTAAGAACCTCAGGAAGATCAGGGAGCATTACTCCCCCTTCCTAAAAAACGAAAGCAGAGACTGAGCGCGAGAGATGGACGAAGCAAGCGGAAACAAAAGTATCAGAACACGAACAGAATAGATAACAGAAGCGGGGTAAGGTGTCCTACAAGACAATGAAACAAGAGCATAGCACACTGCACATTACCGCGTGAAATGCGCACGGCTTCATGCGGACATCGTGCACCACCTCGCGAATGGTTGCCGACGCGAGGGCTGCTCAGTACCCGATGGAAGGACTTCGTATGTCACTTCTATGACACGGCGCAGAACTTCGTAAGGTCCAAAGTAACGCAACATCAGTTTTTCAGACAAGCCGGGCCTGCGAACCGGTGTCCATAGCCAAACTTGCTCTCCAGGTTTGTACCTGACGTGTCGATGACGGAGGTTGTATTGGCGCATATCCTTGCCCTGCTGTTGCTGAATGTGAATGCGGGCACGTTGACGTGCTTCCTCGGCGCGCTGAGCAAGCTGTTCGGCGTTTGGCGTGAGCCGATGATCATCAGTGCAGCACTCTGCCCCCGATGTGGAGACAATCACGACAGGCAAGAAGACACTTGCACGCCGAAATGCATTCTTTGTGGTGGGAACCACCTTACCGGTACAGGCTCATGCAAAGCCAGGACCCCCCAGCCTCGATGACGGACAGCGCCGAAACTCAAAACAGCAGTGCCCACGGCAAAGGACTTTCCACCCCTAGTGCCTCGTCAGGATCGCCAGCCAGCCTGGACCAAAGCCAGCAGTACACCCCAAACATCACTGCGGGAGGAAGAGATAGCACTCCTGCGGGAAGAGGTAAGGCATTTAAGGGCAGCCGTTAGCTCTATTCCTTCCACATCCAACCAACCCCCTCAATCGCCAACACCCCAATCGTTCACACCCCCCTCCCCCCCAAAAAAACGGCGACCAGAAGACGTTCCAGACATTGACTCCAAATTCAAAGACTTTGCCCATAGCCTAGAAGCCAAGATTCTGGCTCAGACTCAAACGTACATTGAAACCGCCATGGCTAGGCTTACAGAAACAATTATCAGACAAGTAACCACAGCCATTATGCAACAGATTTCAAAAATGATTGCTGGAATGTCTTCGCACACCCCAGCTGACAACCCCACACCAACTTCCATCCTTCGCCCTCCTGCCCTCCAGCATGGCCCTGTCGACAGGAGGGAGTCCCCCACTACGCATTCTGCAATGGAACTGCAGGGGGTTTCGCCGCAATCGAGACCCCCTGCAGCAACTACTCTCTGCTTCCTCCACACACCCCGTTATATTAGCGTTCCAGGATGCTGGAACAAATGTATCACTGCCAAGATACGCTCTGGTACCCTCTGACATGACTCCCAACCCTTGGGTTACCACGTATGTTCAACACTTAATTCCATACACTTGTCACGAACTACACTCCCCGGTGGCTCACACATATTTAGAATTAATCCCGTCTGCTCAGAAATCCTATCCCCTATTCATCCTTAACTTTTACCTCCTTCCGAGACAGCCGGTCGCCGAAATAATTGCTCTCATTAACGCTGCATCCACAGTGGCAATAAAGCACCCCCTCATTATTATAGGCGACTTTAACTGCGCACATGTAGACTGGGGCTACATGCAAACCAACAAGAGAGGAGCGGAATTACACAACACCCTTCAGATGCAGGGTCTCTCTATATATAATGATCTCAATTCACCTACAAGAATCGGCAATAGTGTCACCACCGATACTAGCCCAGACCTTACATTCGGCCGAAACCTTCCAACACTGGTATGGAGCAACTCGAATGAGACCCTGGGCAGTGACCATTATATAATAACTATAGAGCTTGACTTTGCCAAAAAAGCTAAAATCTACAGTGTCCGGCAAACTAGCTGGGATAATCTGCGTAAGCACAGAGAGGCCAGAACATTAAAGACCCACTTTAACCTCCACACATGGATGACATAGCTCAAGGAGGATGTCCAAGCTTTCACGCGAACTTTAGACACCACCCCCGAGACTCCCATTGCAGATAGTAGGTTAATGCACCTTCTCGAAGCACAGAAGAGTATCCTTGCGCGCTGGAAAAAACATAAGCATAATCGAAAGCTTAAACGTAAACTGGCGCAAATTCAAAATCAAGTAGAAGAGCACAGCGCCGCCCTCAGTAAACATAACTGGCACCAAATATGCGATGGGTTGCGAGGTAATCTCTCCTCCTCCAGGGCCTGGCATCTTCGACACATGATAGACCCCACACAAACTAAAAAGGAAACTCGGCTTACCTTCAAAAGGCTTAATCATAAACATCGATGTAGTCAGCAATCGCTCTTAGCCCAACTGCAATCAACGTATACTACTGTGGGCCAAGCAATATCCTATCCAGACTACATAAGCCCTGATCAACCCTCCCTAGATGCCGCCATTATGGAGATCGAAGTTAGATCAGCCCTCCTTAAGCTACGCAACTCAACCCCTGGAGAGGACAAAATCACCAATGTCATGCTCAGAAACCTAGATGACCGTTCTCTTTCCCTGCTCACTGAATGCTTTAACGAGTGCTGGGAAGCGGGGCAGCTACCGGATGAATGGAAGCACGGTAAAATAATATTTATTCCTAAACCAAACAAGCCCATAAATGCCCAAAATCTCCGTCCCTGCTCCCTGACAGCATGTCTGGGGAAACTCTTTGAGCATGTCATCCTCACTCGTCTTACGCAACACATGGAATCCCATGGACTGTATCCCTATAGTATGCTAGGTTTTCGAGCTCATTTATCGGCGCAGGACGCCCTACTACAGATTTCAAATGCTATCTTCAATGATATGCCACACCACACCAGAGCAATACTGGCAGTAGACCTCACCAAAGCATTTGATAAGGTCACGCACAGTGCTATCCTGCAAGGCATTCAAGAGCTGCAGCTAGGGCCTAAGGCCTATAACTATATCAGGGCATTCCTGAACGGACGCACCGCCTCCCTGCATATAGATGATATACAGACCCCTCTTTCACACTCAGTAACATTGGCACCCCGCAAGGCGCAGTGTTGTCGCCATTCCTTTTTAATATTACCATGATCCCGCTGGCAAAGGCTTTAAGGGACACACCATTTACGCGGATGATATCACGGTTTGGACCACATACGGCTCGGATGTCGACATAGAATCTACACTTCAAGAAGCGGCCACAACTATATCTACCCACACGGAAAAAATTGGCCTTGAATGCTCCCCGACAAAGTCAGCACTCTTTCTACTCCGGCCGCGGCGTGTGCCTACCGCCCCCATAACAATTTATTTATTTATTTATTTGAATACCCTAAAAACCCAAGTGGGCATTACATAGGGGGAGGGGGAGCGGCATAAAAACAGCACAACACATATCCTTCACGCGTATTAATTAACAAAAAATGCACTTAAGAATTATACATAACGTACAGATCGAAGTACACAGCACTGCATTCACTAGCGGATACATAGATGTTCTGTAAATTAACAAAAATGCACTTAAGAACTATACACAACATACAGATTGACGTACACAACACTACATTTACTAGTGGATACATAGGTGTGCAGGGAACAACACGTAACGCTTAAGAAGACGATAGTGGGAACAATACAACGGTGATTACAGACAACCAAGGTGCCCTGAAAGTTTTATTTGAAATTGTGATCAAGAATTTTCAGTAGCTATATCACTCGGTATTGAATTCCAGTTTTCTATAGATAACAGTAAGGGTGAAGTTTGGTATTTTAACGTTCTTGCGAATATTGGCTGTACTTTGTAGAGATGATCAGTCCGGGATGAAATATGATGGGCAGGAGCGATGCGATTAGCTGCAAATGGGCAGTCACCATGATATAAGGAATGAAAGAACGATAAACGAGAGAACTTGCGTCGAATGACAAGGTCGGGCATATTGAGAGATTTTTTTAAGATTAGACACACTGTGATACGTTGAGTACGATGAAAGGATGAACCTGGCAGCTTTATTTTGGACAGACTCAAGACGGTTAATTAATCTGCACGATACTCCCATACCACAAACCCCCAACCTCCGCATTCTTGGTCTGAACTTACAGGACACGGGGAAAAACGACCTTACCCTGAAGGCTTTAAAACAGTCTACTTACTCCGTCATCCATCTTTTGAGAAGGGTTTCACACTCACGAGCCGGCCTAGATGAAGCTGACAATTTAAAGGTACTACATGCCTTTGTGCTCAGTCGCATTCTTTACACCCCTCCTTACCTGAACCTCTCCTGTGCAGACAAAGATAAAATCAACGCCTTAATCCGCATGGCTACCAAAGCAGCGCTCAACCTACCAGGACAGGCTCTTAAAACTAGGAATGCACAACAATATACAAGAACTTATAGAGGCACATCGGTACACACAGTACCTTCGGTTGGCTGGCACGCAAACAGGACGACATATACTGGACACTCTCGGCATTCGCATACCCGCACATGCTGAACAGTTAAACCCTCTCCCTCAGGCCGTGCATTCAGCGCTTATCCTCAAACCTCTTCCTAAGAACGTCCACCCAGAACACCATCAATCCCGCCGCATCGCGCGAGCCAAAGCACTCCATAAACACTATGGGACTGCAGAGTATGTCCGCTGGGTGGACGCCGCATGTGGTTCACACCGTTCGGCAGCTGTGGCCACAATCCAGCAGCCCCTCCACTCACTCACTTCATAGACCTTCCCTGTAACTCGGAAGAAGCAGAGGAAGTGGATATAGCCTTAGCAATCGGCCAAACAGATTCGGCTTACATACTTAGCGACTCCAAAACAGCCATACTTAACTTTGCCCGCGGACGCGTCCATCCTCCCGCATGGCAAATATTGAGAATGTGCACCCTGAATTCTGACAGGCGTATTGAGCTTATATGGGTGCCGGCTCACTCTGGCAATACCGGAAATGGGGCCGCCGATAACATAGCCCGAGGACTTAATAGCCGGGCAAATGGCAAACCATGCCGGGATTTCTCGGGGGAGCAGGCACATACATTTTCTGAGCTCACACAGCAAGCACGCCTTGCCCGTCGACTCTACCCCCCTCCCCACTCCCAGCTGTCTCACTCCCAACAAATCATCTGGAGGCGTCTTCAAACCCGAACGCTTCTCACCCCTCAACGCCTATCCTACTACCGACCCGTTTCCCCTGAGTGCACTCTCTGTGGAGAGTTGCACGCCACCTTGGACCACATTCTTTTCGGCCGCCCTGGCGATCCTCCCCCGCAGGGACAGCCCGCCATCGGATCATGGGAGGAATGGGAGGCCCTCTTTACGTCGCAGGACCTGGACATCCAACTTCCCTGTGTATACCGGGGTGCCAGTGTCATGGCCCTACGTGACTTGGACACATGCGCGTAATGTGAGGGCCGTGCGGTGGCCCTTGGCCCTTGAAGGGTCCAAACTCGCTCGTGAAATAAAGTTTTTCCCTCCTCCTCTTGCAGCACGGAATCATGGCATCCAACATCGTCTGAACGTCGCGTCCTTAGAGCAGGCGAAAAGGCTTAAAACGCGTCGTCTCTTGGGTGGCAGTGTTGTATAGCACATGTGACGTATGGAAGAATCTCGTCCCAGGTTTTGTGCTACGAGTTTTTATACATTGCAATCATGTCGGCGATCGTTTTATTCAGTCTCTCCGTGAAGCCATTTGTGGATGATAGGCAGTGGTTTTGCGATGGCTCGAGTGACTGAGCTCAAATACGTTGTGCATTAGTTCCGTAAACGCTGTGCCTCGATCGGTGATGACATGGGACGGTGCGCCATGAAGCAACACGATTTGCTGCATAAAAGCTGGGCGATCTCAGATGACGTGCCACGCTGCATCGCCTTGGTTTCCGCATACCGTGCGAGATAGTCGATCGCGAATATAATCGATTTGTTACCGACCGCTATAAGCGCAAATGGGCCCAGAATGTCGATGCCGATTTAGTCAAACAGTATCCGTGGAGGTGCAATAGGTTGGAACAAACTCGTTGGCTTACGAGGCGGTGCCTTTCGACGCTGGCATTCACGAAAGCCTCTGACGTAGCGATGAACGGCGTCAGCAAGTTTATACCGATAATAGGTTTGATGAACTCGGCCGAGTATGCGTGCAAAGCCCAAGTGGTCAGTGGTGGGCTCATCATGGCAAGCAAAAAGGATATCGGCATGGAGGTCGGCCGATATTACGAGGAGGTACGCTCGGTCAACTGTGCTGGAGGTTTGCTTGAATAGAACGCCATTCCAGAGGCAGCAAGCAGACAGGTCACCAGCAAATTGGCGAGGTCGAAGCTCTGGGTCAGCTCGCTGTCGGGTCATTACGTCTGAGGCACTCACCCGTACAAGAAAACCGCTCCCGTCGACCGCGCTCTTATCGACTAAACCGACGGGCAGCTTAGTAATTCTGGCCAGATTTATACACAATGGTGTACTCAAATTATTGGAGGCGAAAGCTCCATCATGCTAGGCGTGCCGATGGGTCGCGGAGGTTAGCCAGCCAGCACAAAGAATGATGATCGGTGACCACTTTAAACAGGCGGCCATAAAGGAAAGACCTATATTTCATGGTTGCTCACACAACCGCAAGGCATTCCTTTTCTGTAGTGAAATAATTTACCTCAGCGTGGGAGACCGTGCAGCTGGCATACGCGATGACCTTCTCGACGCCAGCTTGTTTTGAACGAGTACAGCGCCGAGGCCGATATTGCTGGCATCGGTGTGGACTTCAGTGTCAGCGTCTTCATGAAAGTGCGCAAGAGCAGGGGTTGTTTGCAGTCGTCAGCGCAGCTCCGCAAAAGCCTGTTGTTGCTCGGCGCCCCACACAAACTGTGTATGATCGCACGTGAGGCGAGTGAGGGGGGCGGCAACCTTGAAAAAGTCGGCGATGAAGCGGCGGTAGAACGCGCAGAGACGCAGGGAGCGTTTCAATCTTCACTTGGTTGCACGAACGGGAAATTTGGCGACAGCAGAAGTCTTGTCGGGGTCGGGCCTCATGCCAGCGGCGCTCACAAGATGACCACGAACCTTCAACGTTTTGTATCCAAAGTGGCATTTCTCTGGCTTGAGTGTTAAGCCAGCTGACCGAAGGGCGTCTAACACTATGCGCAGGTGTTGAAGGTGTTCGACAAAGGTTTCAGAGAACACGACGACGTCATCGAGGTAAACTAAACAAATTTGCCATTTCAGGCCAGCGAGAACTGTATCCATCATGCGCTGAAATGTTGCTGGCGCTGAACATAGGACGAAACGCAACACTTTAAACTCAAGCGGTCCGTCTGGAGTGACAAAAGCCGTTTTTTCGCGGTCCCGCGGTCCCGGAGTTTGCATGGGGCAGAAAAGTGGGGAAGGTACGATGTGCGGGTCGTTTTTCCCGCCCCATGCAAGCTCTCGAAGATATGTGCATTGATTAACCAATCTAGACGTGCGGCATGCACTACTAAGCATGCAGAACGATACACCAACTGCCGGACCGGGGTGGTTTATCAGGTAAACCTCACATACGGTGGAGTGTACATAGGGCAGACGGGACGGTGTTTTAATGTTAAGGCCAGGGAGCACTTCCTCAATGTAAAAAACAGATGCGGGGGAAACCTTTCAGATCACTGTAACCAGTGTGGCCACAAATGCGGACCGATATTAGCGAGCACGAGGTTCTTGGGGGTGGCTAAAAGCAAAGCTGAAAGGGAGGTGATCGAGGCTTATTTCATTGCTAAGGCGGGCGACTCTTGTGTCAGCACTCCATCGATTTCATTGCACGGAAAAGAAATGCGTTGCCTGGATCATGTTTTCTCCTCCTCCTGGATCATAGCTAAACCCCTTTGTTTTAAGTTTCTTTGAATGTGCGCGTTGTAAATCTCTGCCTGTCCATCCTCTTAATTATAGAGATGTAACCTGGTTTGTCTTAGTGCTTTTGATCTCCCTTTTTTCGCCTTGTTATCGTTGGCTTCTTTTTAGGTTGTGACTCTGCCTTTGCTCAGCTGTTGTTTGCGCGTTAATCTGCTCATTAGTCATTTTTTCGTTTTTTTCGTCTTTATCGTTTGTTTCTTGAAAACGGCCTTAGGCCACGCCCTTGTTAGCTTTTTCATCTTGGTTATCCTTCGTGTGTCTTGCAGTGATTATATGTTATCTTCATCTCGGTTTTTGCCTTATGGCGCTCGTGCCACAAAGATCGGTGTGGAGGGTGTCTTGATGCGGTTTATAAAAAGATAGCGCTGTACACACATGACATGATTTACTGTGTTTTCTTTTCGCTCCTCCCAGTGGTCACATGGTCTGCGTTTTGGCTTATATATTTTTCTGGTTTTTCGCGAGAATAAACAGTGTGTAGTAAGCGGCCGTCCTGACGTCATCGTTTTTTCTGTCCCTTTGTCCCTGTGTTTTGAGCTGGTCTTATTATATGAGGACTCTTGAGACTAGCATCGTCAGTCAAGGCATCGAAAGGTTACCAGCCTGTCAGTGTTCTTCAGCGTAAATACACACAAAGATCTGTGCCCATTTCGCGAACTTGTGTCCGAAAGAGGAACGTGGCAGCGTGAAGTTGCCGTGTTCTTGGAAACGTGCCTTTCTCATCTGGAAGTTGACGGCCCATTTCTCATCAGGAGACCCGAGGCTGTTTCGGACTTTCTTCACAATGAATGCCCACCTCATGTGAATGCCTTTTCTGTGGATGTGAAGGACTTGTACTATTTATTGCCGCAGAGTTCCGTGACTGCTGAAATCCGCCATTGCATGGCCCGCTTTGCGGTAACCAAGTTTGAGAACGCATGTGGAATAGAGGACAGTAGATTTTTCGAATTGGTCCAGTTTTATTTACGATCGACCTTTGTCACTCTGGACAATAAATATTCATCCAAAAACAAGGAGTCTGTATCGGATCAACATTGTAAAGAGACCTACTTCTGGCTTTTTATGACAGGTTACGTGAACAGGCAAACTTTACAGAGTCACTCAAAAACCATTTGGCCATGCATTGTGGAGAATGTGAGTATTGTGAAGCTGACCTCATATGGACCGTTATCATAGCCATGTATAAAAACAGACCACGAGGCTCATTGCCGAGGCCCAAGGCATAAAAAATCTAGGTCACCTGTGCATCAGCTGCCCGTCGATTGCTGCGCGTATCTTGACCAGTGTTGATGGTTGATTTCTTTTTTTTTTTCATTCGCGTGTGTAGCGGTGAGATTCGCTATTTTTTTTGTTTTTTCCCCTGTCCTGCTTTTGCTGATATGCTGCCTCACTTGAAGCAATAAATTATTTGGTTGCTAGTCAGCGCATGTGTTTGTCTGCTCTCCTGTCCCATCTAGTAGCACAAGAATAATATAACGCATCTTCGAATGGCAGTATGTTAACCACAATCGAATGGCTTGGAGCAGTCAGAACGATAAAGGATAGCCTCAAGGAGAAGGAGCCCAGAAGATTACATTTCTATGCTTCTTTTTAATTACACACGGACACCAAACGGTTCGGGCAAATCTCTTTCAGGGGCTCTTCTTGGTTATCTCCAGTCTCGTTTAAACACATGCTTCCCACCCATTGTTACCGATTCAGTCTCAGCGCCAGATGAATAGTCACTACCTCCACCTGGAGCTGCAGTGTATGCACAAAACTTTGGGTAGGAGGCGACTCTACCTTCAATGACACGCTTCCTCACTATGGATGATGCCACTCTGCTTCTCATAAGAAAGGAGCACCTCCGACGCCGCACACGTGCTCTTGTCCCACCGTGTGCGGTAACCCTCCCCAGCGGTCTTACTCGCGCAGAGGAGGTTGCGCTGCGGATGATCTGGGCCGGGGCCGCCCTCACACCTGCTGTGACACAAGCATGGCCTCAATATCAATATTTATATCAACATCCAGGATGTTCTGTCTGCAAGTCAGAACATCATGAGGCAGATATTCACCACTTGTTGTGGGTTTGCCCGGCACTGAAGCCGACGAGAATTCGACACCTGACGGCAGTGGGCCTTTCGCTGAACAACTCATCTTCATGCATTGCGTGGACGCAAGGGCCTTATCATCGCTCTCTCGCGAACTTTACTAGAACCAACCGTTTTTCTTTCATTTAATACGCCTTTTCATTTTTTTACATATTCCATTATGCCCTGATGCAAAAAACAACATTATTTAAAAAATGGCTGCCTCGGACAGTCACGTCTACTGGAGGGTCACGAATGAGGACCATACAAACAGCCAGACCGCGGTCAGGCGTCGCCTAGACCAGGTGCGTGTTCGACACACAACTCCTCCATGTGCGCAGGATCACAACCTAGCGGTAGACAACGCTATATAAGCAGAGATGTCATCACCGGTCTCGCGCGACAAAGGAGTAGAGCGCATGGTCCCCCTAGTAGAAACCCCGCCTCCAGCGGCTGCATCACAGGCGAATTTACGCGACGGGGCTGGGGCACGTAGGTCACCGCCGCTTTCGGCGGGGGCTAGCCTGCCACCGAATTTTTATCTGTTGTAGGCCGTCATTGCACCCGCCACCGCTTCGGTGGTGAACGACGGCTGTTGTTGCGGCGCGCGTCTTTCTTTCCCTCTTCGTTTTCTTTCTTCTCTATTTTCTGTCTGCACGAGGCAGCGGAGGTGTCTCAGCTACGGAGCCAGTAGCAGGCCCGTGCATTTCCTTTTCCTTCTTTCTACAGCCACGACAACAGCAGCGACCGCCCCGCCGGGGTGGTGCAGTGGTAAGACGCCCGGCTACTATGCCGGAATGAATGAATGAAAAACTTTATTTACACAAAGGGAATTCTCCCGGCGTTGGTGGGGCCCTCAGTCCACGGCCCCAGTGGCCTTTGCCTTCTTGCGCGCTCTGTCAATCAGCTTGAGCTGGTCGTCAGGCGTCGAGCAGGACAGCGCTGCCTCCCACTGCTCCGGTGTTGGTGTGGTGTTTATTGGTGCTACCTGTGTTTCTTGACAGGCCCATGTAACATGGTAGAGTGTAGGGGGTTCTCCGCATAGTGGGCATTTATTTTCATATGTAGTGGGGTGGATTTTACTGAGTAGACTCAGATTGGGGTATGTGTTAGTCTGTAGCTGTCTCCAGGTAACCGACTGCTCTCTATTGAGGTCTTCGTGGGGAGGTGGATAGATCCTCCTTAAGGCTCTTTGATGTTCAAGGATGGCTCCATAGCCTCTAGTGACTGCGTCCGGTTCCCCGTCGTTGTGCGCCCCCCGGTCGGCGTATGCTCGGGCATTGGCGTCGGCACGTTGGTTACCTTTGACAGTCTCATGGCCTGGTGTCCACGTTATGAAGCATCTCGAAAAGCTGATTTTTCTTGCCTTGAGTATGCGGATAGCCACAGTGGATATGCGTCCGCTGCTATACCTTCTGCATGCTTCTTGCGAGTCCGTAATTATTTTGTGGTAGCCTCCTCACCCTGGTGGGTGATAGCGAGAGCGATTGCCGCTTCCTCAGCCTCGAGAAGTTGTTGCTCTTGATCGAGGCGCAGTTGACTTCTTTAAGCTGGTGATCAACCACACTGGCTACCGCTCCGCGTTGTTCTTTGTATGTGGTCGCGTCGACGTACAATATGTTTTTTTTTCCCTGCGAGGCTTCTTTCGTGTGCCTCGGATCTTGCCTCTCTATTGGCCTTGTGTATTTTCGGACGCATGTTTTTCGCAATCGGGTTGACCTTAATGATCTCTCTTATTTCTTTCGGTATGCTGCCCATGCTGTTTATTTCTCTGCTAGCATCTCTCATGCCCAGTATATTTAGCGTGTTCCTTCCCGTTTGCGTCTGCATGAGTCTTATTTTCTGCGCGAGAAGGTGGGCCTCGATGTGCTCTTGCACTGTTGTTTATGCCCAGTTTATGGAATTTTTCTGTCGAGGTGTTGACCGGTAGTCCAAGAGCGCATTTGTAGGCTTTCCTCAGGATTGCCTCCAGTTGTTCTTTTTCCTGTTCGAGCAGAATTTGGTAGGGGACGCCATATACAATTCGGCTTACAACGAGGGCCTGTACTAGCCGACATGTGTGCTCCTCGGACATGCCTCGTCTTCTGTTTGAGATTCTTGCTATCATTCGCGTGATCTGCGCGGTGGTACTTGCTAGCTGCCTGATTGTTTGATCTAAACGGCAGTTGCTTTTTATCCGCATGCCTAGTATTTTTAATTGCGACACTTCCGGGATCTTCTTTTCCCCTATGTACATGTCTATGGAGTTGTGCAGATCGTACCCTCTTCTGTGGACTCTGAGAACCTCAGATTTCCCCGGAGAAGATTCAAGGCCGCAATGTCAAGCGTATGCGTTGACAGCGTCTGCTGCTCTCTGCAGACAGTCTTGCTTTTCTCCTAAGGATCCCCTGGGCACCCAGATCGTGATGTCATCAGCATAGATAGCACGTCTGGCTCCTTCAATTTTTTGAGTTTTTTTGCTAAGCCGATCATAGCAATGTTAAAGAGCATAGGGGATAGCACTGAGCCTTGCGGTGTTCCCTTTTTGGGGGTCGGGTAGGTGTCTGTCCTGATGCCGCCTATTCCAATGGTGGCGGTTCTGTTACTCAAGAAGGCTTTCACGTAGCTGTGTATTCTCTGCCCGCAATCTAAATTGCAGAGCCCGTCTAGCACTGTCCTGTGACTGACATTGTCGAATGCCGCTTTGAGGTCGAGCGCGAGCAAGATGTTTTCTCCGTATTTCGGGACTGTGTTAAGCACCTCCTCCTTGATCTGCAGGAGGATGTCCTCTGTTGATAGATGTTTTCGGAATCCGAACATAGTGTGCGGCATGAGGTCATTGTCCTCCAGGTGGGTCTGCAACCTCTGAAGCACAATCCTTTCGTATACCTTTCCCAAACATGACGTCAATGAAATGGGTCGTAGATTTTCCAGGCTGGAAGTTTTTCCGGATTTAGGAATCATTACTATTTCCGCATGAGACCAGTCTTTCGGGATGGTCCCCTGCTCCCAGTGTGTGTTGATGAATTCAGTAAATCTGTGGATTGAATTCTCGTCCAAGTTCCTAACCATGGCGTCGGTAATGCCATCCTTGCCTGGGGTGGTGTTTTTGTGGCAGACATAACAGCGTGTCTGACTTCTTCTATAGTAATGGTTTCGTCAAGAGTGGGATTGGCTTCTCCCGTGTATGGCGAGCTGTAGTCGGCGTCCGTTTCGTCACCGATATATCGCTGCTTGATGTTTAGAAGTTCCCGGTCTGTACCTTGGAATTGGTGCGCGATCCTTTGGATTGTCTTATGATTTTCACATTTGGTCTTAGTTGGGTCTATGAGAGCCGTTAGCAATGCCCACGTCTTGGCCAAACCTAGAGTCCCCTGTATATCGTTGCATTTCTGGTCCCAGTCCCGTTTTGAGAGCTCCATCGCATATTCTTCGGCTTGTTTTGTGACCTCGGCGATCTTTAGCTTGAGCTTTCTGTTGTGCTTCTGCCTTTAACAACCCCCGTCTAGCATCCCAGAGGTGTAAGAGATGTTTATCCACGTTGGGCGTTTTGTTGGTGAGAGTGACCTTCTTAGTGACTTTTTCCCAGTCGGATTTGATACCCTCTACCCAATCCTTAATGTCCTTGATCTCTGTATCCTCGGACTCTGTCCTGGTCTTTCTATAGGCTTCCCACTGTGTGAGTCTAGCTTGGCCATAATTTTTCCTGATCGGAAGAGTTTTTGTATCTGGATGCGCAAGATGCAGTGGTCACGGCCTAGTGTCTCCACGTCGTTTTCCCATCTTGCCTGCCTTATTCCTTTGACGAACGCGAAGTCTGGGCACGAATCGCGGTTGATGCTATTTCCCACTCGCGTTGGCTGGGTGTGATCTGCTATTAGGCTGACGCTTCTGCGATCAGCTTCTCTGGCTTTCGGAGTTTCTCATACATAGCCCCAGCTTTTATGCCAGGCATTAGAGTCCCCAAGGATGAGAAGACCCCTCTTGCCTGCGGCTTGTTCTGCCTTGCCCAGCAGGTAGCTGAAGCTAGCGTTCTTTTGGCTGGGCGGGCTGTATACGTTAAGCAGGAAGATGCTTTCTTGGCTTCACTTTTGAGTAATGACTTCGATAAGAACGTGGTCAATGTCCGTTCCGTCAATGTCGTGTCTGATTGCGGTGATAGTTTTGGCAACCAGCGTGGCGACCTTGCTTTCCCCCTGCCCCTCATATGCTGAGTAACTCGGGAGAGTGGGTGAGCAGCCGGTTTCCTGTAGGGCGATTATGTCTGGCGGTACTGTGCAGTTTGTGACATGTTGTTTAAGAAGACCCCGCTTTTTGCTGATCCCGCGGCAGTTCCATTGCCATATTGCAAGGGTTTCCAACTTGACCGAGCTCTTACGGTGTCTCGCCATGCTCGGTCATTGGCCTATTATAGGGTTTGCCTCTGGATTTCATGCTCGTGAATTGTACTAGGCGTTCTCTATCTCTTTGCGCCTCTGCTTGGATGTTAGAAATGAGATTACTAAGATTAGCTAGTGAGTTGTTCATGGCTGCCATGGCAGTTGCGGATTCTTGCCGCCCTATGGTGGCTGGCTGAGTTTCATCTGTTCGTGCGTTCGTGTCAGTCTGCTCTGTTCTCTGGGCTTTGAGCTCTTCTATAAGGTCGTTAAGTTTCGGTCTCAGTTCAGCATTTTCCGCCCTGAGTGTCTGAATGGTTTGTCTTAGTTCTTGCACTTCGTTAAGTTGTCCACTAGTGTTTTTACTGAATTGTGCCTGCGCGTTCGTGTTGTTTGGAACAGTGGGAGAAGTAGAGAAAAGCTGCGCTGTCCAGCTCAACTTACTCTGTTCCTCCGTTTTTATCTTCTTCTGCTGCTGCCCCTTTTTTTGTTTCTGGTGGCTCCCTGGTCCTTGATCTCGAGCGCGACGCCGACCTGGACCTGGATGGCGAAGTAGCATCTGAGCTGAACCAGCGTTTCCGAGCCCGGCCGCGTCCGCCCGTGCCGCCAGCGCCCTTTGCTGCGCTGTCGGTTTCCTCTTTCATTCTGGTCCGTGAACTCCTCGGTTTTCTTAGGCGTTGCTTGCACTCCTTTGCCCCTGTGGGATGCGCTTCCTTGCACAGCGTACACCTGGGCTCACACGAATGACCGTCCTCGATGACTGGTTCACCGCAGTTCGAGCACACAACGGCGTTAGGTGTCGGGCATACGTCCGCCCTATGCCCAGGCTTGAAGCATATATAGCAAACTTGGCGCGATGATCGGTAGAGGTAGCAACGCGTCTCACCGCCGTAGTAATAAACGTAGCGGGGAACGATCTTGCCTTGGAATGTTATGACGGCGCTTTGAGATTTTCCAAGCATTCGTGCATAAAGGATTTTCACTCCCTGGGTGCGTACCCTAAGATGGGACAGCAATTCGGTAGGTGTTGTACCGACATCCAGACCGTGGATCACTCCTTGCATGAATTGTTCGGCGCGGCAACGTAAGCCGTCAAAGCCTAGTCTTTTGCACCGAAGCGTAGTCTCGGAATGTTCTGTACAACGTTGGCAGTTTCATTGCTTGACGTGCTGATTATGGAGATGTTAGATCCATTGTGCAGCCGTATAAGTAGGCTGCCTTCGTTGCAGATGTCTGGGTGTCCACATGCTTTAGTTATAGCCCGGGCCATCTGATGCGTGCTCAGCTGGCTAATGTCGAGCCCAGACTTTGGTCTAATAATGATTTTGAAGTCTGGTTTCGGCAGTGGAGGTAGTTTGCCTTTGCGAATAAGATTTTCATTTTGTTTGGACTGGCTCGGTGGTGGTTTGCCTGCCGCTTCGGTCCCGGTCTCCGGAACGGCAATCAGCCTCGATTTGTGGTATTTTGCGACGAACCATCCTCCGCTCTCGAGTGTCTTCTGTGAGTCGTTGGTAGCGTTCTCTTCGTGTTTTGTCTCTTGAGTCGGTGTCGTGGCTCCGGTCGATGCCGCTGCGTTGTCAGCAGCCATCCTTGGAGGCTCCCGCGTGAGCTTGAGCAGCGTTTCGCCGGGCTGATGGCCCGAAGCTGCTAGGCTTAGCGCGGAGTTCTCCGCTTCGTATCTGCGAACGGCCAGAAGATGGTGAAATCTGGACTTACAGATGAAAATCTGTTATCAGCAGATTCAGCTTGATTAGTGGAAGCCGATGGAGTATCCCACTTTCTGTAGCGTTGATGTTTTCCGGGTAAAATACGGCGTCGAAGCAGGAGGTCATGTGGAGCGCGTCCGCTCCATCTGGCCCCCCTCAACCATTCTACTCTGCCGGAGTACCCGGGTTTGAACCCGACTTTGGTGGCTGCGTTTCGATGGAGGCGAAACGAAGAGGCATCCGTGTGCTATGCGATGTCAGCGCACGTTAAAGGTGGTCGAAATTACTCCGTAGCCCTACACTACGCCTCCTCTTTCTCTCTTTCCACTTTCACTCCCACCTTCCTCCCTTCCCTTACAGCGCAGCTGCGGTGTCCACAGAAAACAAGTGAGACAGTTACCGCGCCTTTCCCTTGCTATAAATAAATCAGTTTTTTAGATAAATCAGTCCACAGAAAACAAGTGAGACAGTTACCGCGCCTTTCCCTTCCTATAAATCAATCAATCAGCAGCGACAAGATGGAAAAAGATGCCCACAGCAGCAGCAGCAGGAAGAACAAACTGCATCGGCGCAGCCACCATGCACGCCGCAGCCAAAGTGAGGTTCCACACGTCAAAAGAAGCCAGTACAGCGACTTTCTTATCAAGGGATGAGAAATGTTTTAAGCGTTCTGCCTTTTTACTGTGGCAAACACCTGGCCCTACGGGGCTGGGACGGTAGGTCAACGCCGCTTGCGGCGGGGGCTAGCCAGCCACCAAATTTGTATATCTTGTACTCCGTCATTGCACCCGCCACCGCGTGTTGGCGCACGTCTTTCTATCCCTATTCTTTTAACGCGGTAGCGTTAAGGAGCTCGTGTGGCAGAAAAGCCGGTGTCGTCGGCGGCGTTCGCCTTGAGCGATAAATCCCGGCATGCACTTCATAAATAAAAAGCAACTTCCAAGATGGGCTGGGTGGGAATCGAACCAGGGTCTCCGGAGTGTGAGACGGAGACGCTACCACTCAGCCACGAGTTCGATGCTTGAAAGCGGTACAAAAGCGCTTCTAGTGAATGCGGTGTTGCCTTAGAAACGTGCCGTAGAACGTTATACTGCGGTGTATATCGGTAATTATGAGCATGTTACTTACAGAAGTCGCAGTTACACGAGTAGCGAAGTACGTTTCCGCTACAGAGCCATCTTGCGGCAAACACAGAAAAACACCTCCTCGGAATGTGCGGCTCTGCCCCAACGCGTGGCGCGCCACTCGCCCCTGACGTTTCGCCGTGCACCCTCACGGGTTGTAGAATCAAGCGTCTTTCCTTTCTTTAGATCACTATCTTCGCTCACCCGCTTCTCCCCTTCGGGCCGCGCGGGTACCGGTGCGAGGATGCCCCAATACTCTTGCGTTTAGTAAGTTTTCTCGACGAGGTGCAATAACGCTATCGCGTTCCACTCTTGAAGGCGAAGCTTAAGCGTCCTCCAAATTTTTCTTTCTTCTCTACTTTCTCCTGCCGGCACGAGGCAGCGGATGTCGTAGCGGTAGAAACATTTTATTGCCATTTGTAACAAATATTGGGGGCGAAGCCCCCTGCATGACACTCGGGTGCTCCCTTCAGCATGGGAGACATCCTCATAAGGCAAAAGAAAGTCCTTGAAGAGCAATCCTCCTCATAGCACTGGAAATGATCTTCCGTTGGTCTTGACTTGAGGTGCTCTTCATGAGAGACTCCCAGTAGGACTCTGCTAAGTTCAGCGATGGAGGATGAGGAAAGGTGGGGCGTGTAAAAAGGATATGTAGGAAGTGTCCCGGTTTGCCAAAGAGTCTGCATGAGGAGGAAAACTAGTCTGGGTATCGGGCATGTAGAAGTGTAGGATATGGATCCGGCGTCTGGAGTCTGTAAGCTTCGGCAGTGTACGGCCTGCGCTATGGTGATAGAGGGGGCTGGGGGTGTATATTCCCTTCGTTTGTCCCGGAAGTTCGAGAGAAAATCGCGGAAGGAGAGCAGGCGCTTCTCGCCCTGTAGGCGGGACTCCATTCCTCTAGCCCGCAAAGTAAGATCTCGGGCTAGGGAATTAACCTCCTCGTTGCCAGGGAAGCCAGCATGTGCTGGCGTCCAGATGAGGGTTATGGGGTGCCGGGGCTGCCAGATTCGTAATATGCGAGCAGTGGTTTGGGCTATATAGCCGTTGGCATAATTTAGAATCGCAGATTTGGAGTCAGAGATAATTTTTGTGGCAGATGAAGAAATGACAGCAAGCGCAATGGCTGCCTCCTCTGCCTCTATGGTGGAATTGGTGATTATAGAGCTAGAAGTACGCAGCTTTGCTTGATTGTCGGCTACTGTCAGGACCACACGTGAGCCTGACGTATATTCCACTGCGTCCACGTAGACCACCTCTTGGTCGTCGCTATATTGTCGGTGAAGGGCGTGAGCCCTGGCTATTTTGCGGCTATGATCTCGCTCAGGGTGCATGTTTTTAGGGATGGGAGGTATGATGAGGTTAGAGCGGAGGTTAGGAGAAAGGGGGACATCGTTAATGGGGTGTGTAACTGGACTAAGGTTTAATTGGGTTAATAAAGTGCCGGCAGCCGCCAAGTTGAATAGGCGGGATATTTGTGCCGTTAATGCAGCCTCTCTATGTTTCTCGAAAGTGCTGTGTACACCGAGTTTAAGGAGTCGGCCATGAGATGTGCTGGGGGGAAGTCGTAGAGCCGTTTTCGTGCAACTTCGTTGGAGCGCGTTCACCCGGTCTCTCTCCTTTTCCTGAGGGGGAGGAGTGATGTTTATGCTGTCTTCGGCAGGTACAGAAGCAGAAGACGATGATCTGATGATGGTCAGGAGGAGATATATATTTACAGAAGCAAAATAGTGTACAAAGGCAAAGTTACAGCAACAAGTCACACAGACAACTGTAACTTAAAAGAAAATGAAGACTCTCACACAGAAAAGTCACTTTACAGGCCCTTACTTTCCTTCCCTCACCTTTCCTTCCCTTTCCTTACACTCCCTTACGGTTACAGCCTAGGGAGTGTAAATACGTGCTAAGTACGGAGCCTCAATCTTGACTGTCGAACATGGTCCGAGGACCGCTTTTTGATACCAGACATCAACAAAGACCCAAGGGCGGTCACCTTAGGTGATCCGCCCCAAAAATGAAGCAGCCAATCAAATTATTTAAAAACATGCCACAACCCCAGTGGGTTGGGAATAATCTCGGACCCAGGTCCTTAATTACGTCAAATAAAAATACGACATTCAAAACACACACTCTTTCCACTCGCTGGTCCCCAAACCCTCTTACACGGCGCCTGTCTTTGCCTCCCCTCCTCAGCGTGTTTGCGACGCGACCTTGCAGCTGGCGCCTTTGTGAAAGAAACGCCGCGGGGGATCTGGAGACTAGGCCACCCCGCCGTCCCGTTCGAGGAAAAGGGGGGGGGGGGGGGGCACTGTCCCAGAGCAGTGTACAGTCGCCGTTGCTCGGATGCAATGTCGCGCGACACAGCGGGAGGCCGCTGGGCTGATTGCCTACTTGGGAGGGCCTAGGGTCGCGCCTATTGTCGCCTTCTGCAGGACATTAGTAAGCACTTGTGGCAGTGCAAAAAGCTTCATTAACGGTGTCTCCCTGCACCCATGCTTGGCGCCACGCCGGGACATCGCTGGACGGGCTGGCCGTAAAGTGATTCGCAGAAGCGTGCTGCTGATGTTCCCGGCTGATAAGGATGCGTCTGCCGTTCGCTCTTGGCGACGCCTCGGGGTGAAGGGGCGAAACAAACCAAGCCTCCCGCGCGCCCGCGCGCCCGCGCCCAAGAAAAGGGGAGAAAAGGAGAAAAAAAAACAACAGCGCTCGCTCCTTGGCCTCGGCGCGTGGGGGGTTCGACCGCCAGCTCGACTCCACGTGCGAGTCACTTTTCACTGCGGCCCTACACGTCCCTCCTAAGAGGGTAAATGAGCTTGGAATCCGGTCATTTCAGCCTAATAAAACAAAGGCCGCAACAACCCGCGAAGAAAACAAAACATGTAAGACACTTCGCACTTGAATGGAACACCAAATGAATCTCGCGACACAAGATGGGTATAACACAAAACAAATCACACATTCGCATCAGCGGACCGGACAGTGTTCGTAAAAGTCCCGCGCGCGAGCAATTGGATGTCCTCACGCCAAGTTCACACGCACTCCACCGTTCACATCACACATTGCACCGGGTACGCGGGAACATTCATGCGTCGCTGAAAGGCCATGGCTAAAGCTTGGGCTTGCTCTATGCCCCAAGTCACATTGGGGACACGGGTTAACGCGTCGGCGTTACCATTGCTTGACCCTTTCCTGTGGGTCACCGTCACATTGTAGCGCTGTAGGGCCAGCGCCCATCACGCGAGTTTTGCCCGATGAGGCGTACTAGTAGTCAGATGGGAGAGGGGGTTGTGGTCAGACACCACGTTAATTTCTGCCCCGTACACCCAATGATCAAATTTCTTTAGTGCCCAGATAATGGCGAATGCTTCCCGGTCGATCGTAGACCAGCGGGTCTGCGTTGGCGTGAATCGGTGGCGGGCAAACGCTATCGGCCTTTCCCGTCCCTCGTCTCCCATCTGCGCCAAACAAGCCCCCGCTGCAACGTCGGACGCGTCGGTGAAAAGCCAATATGGCCTTATAATGTCAAGGGTGTTCAGCGATGCAGCTTCGCACAGAGCTCACTTGAGCCTGTCGAGCGCGTTTTGCGCTTCCTGGCTCCACGGAATCGTGTTAGGTACACCTCGCCTCGTCAAAGACGTGAGGGGTGGGGCCACCTCGGCGTATCCTTCAACGTAATCGCGGTAGTAACCACATAAGCCTAGCAGACTCCGTAGCTGTCTTTTTGTTGCGGGGGGCACGAGCCCACGAATGACAGATATCTTTTCTGGGTCGGACCCATGGGTTCCGCCTCCCACTATGTGTCCTAGGTACTTAATGTGGGCCTGTGCGACCTGACACTTTTCCCGACTCACTTTAAGCTTGGCGTCGCGCAATAAATCAAAAATTATTTCTAAGTGCCGCAAGTGTTCAGTCCACGAGGAAGAGAAAATGGCGATGTCATCGAGGTATGCGGCCGCATAAGCCTGATGTTTTGAGAGGAGGGTGTTCATTATCCGCTGAAAGGTGGCCGCGGCGTTCTTTAGCCCGAACGGCATGACGCGTCAAGCATATTGTCCCTCGTGAGTTACGAAGGCGGTCAGATGTTGGCTCTCCGGAGCTACCGGCACCTGCCAGTATCCGCGTCGCAAGTCGATAAGAGTGATATACCTAGCGCGGCCCACCCTCATGATGAGCTCTTTAGGGGGTGACATTGGAAAGGCATCCGTACGCGTCGCTGCGTTTAAAGCGCGATAGTCAACACACATGCGCACCGATCCATCCTTCTTACCCACGCATACAACGGGATGGGCGCACTTGCTTTCCACCGGATGCACCAGCCCGAGGTCTAGCAACTCGTTTACCTGACGGCTCACCTCACTCCTTAATAACTCCGGCACGCGATATGGGAAAGTGCGTTTGAGCTGGTGGCCTTCGTGCAGCTCTATCTTATGTGCCCCAACTCGTGCGACTCCCGGCGTTTCGCTGAACAAATCAGCGTAAGCGCCAAACACCTCCGAGATCTCGAGGCGGTCCTGAGTAGGTAGGTGTGCGAGTTTCTCCGCATATATCAGACGACCACCACATCTCTCAGGCACAGACCGAGGGGTGTACTCGATTTCGCCAAACTCCTCGTCTTCCTCGAAAACTACTCCGACATGGCTGACACGTGCGTAGTAGGGTCGTAGCCTGTTCGCATGCACTATCGCTGTAGCCTTTTTTCCCTTGTGGATTCTGTACGAGTTCTGCCTCTCTTGCGCGGTTACGACGAATGGACCGAGCCGTTTGGGGGCCATTTTACTGCCAGGGTCTGTGTCAAAGAGCAATACTTGGTCTCCGACGACAAACTTCTTGCTCCGTGCGCGCCTGCTATACGCCTGTGCGTAACTTCCCTGACGTGCGCTCGACGTCAAACCCGCTACTTCTGCTGCTACTTCTAGCTGCTCGCGCAGCTGTCGCAAATACTTCGCGGGTTCTTTCCTGAGTGTGTTCGGGAGGGGTTGCTGGCCTGTCCATGTTCGCTGCAGAATTGCTAGCGGTCCGATAGGGTTTCTACCGAATAAGAGCCGGAACGGCGCCACGCCTGTAGTGTCATGGGGGACTTCCCTGTACGCCCAGAGAACGAACGGGACCAGTCTATCCCAGTTCTTAGGATCTTTCTCAATAACATGGAGCAGCATGTTCTTCAAAACGCGGTTCCACCTTTCCACTGTCCCGTTGCTCTCCGGATGCTCAGGAGTCGAAAAACGCGGTGCGCATCCCAGTCTCGCTAACATCTCACGCGTCAGCTCCGCCGTGAAGTTCGTTCCCTGATCTGAACAGACTACCTCAGGTATGCCTGTGCGGCTGAAAATCGTAAGCAAGGCGTCGCATGTTGCCCTAGCGGTTAGGGATGGCAAAAAGACTACCTCCGGCCACCGCGTGTACAAGTCAACGAGGCAGAGAGCGTACCTATGACCCCTGCTCGACGGAACATCGAGCGGCCCGGTTATATCGACATTTACAACCTGAAGCGGATGGTAGGGTCTGGTGAGAGGTGTGATGGCAACCCTATCTTTAATTCACCTGTCTGAGCGGACTTGATAGCCGTGACATGTCCTGCAGTGTCGCGTTACGTCCCCTTCTAAGCCTGGCCAGAAAAAGCTGCACTTAATTCTGGTCTTTGTCTTCCGTGGCCCCAAATGTCCTCCCCAAAGGGACTGATGCGCAAGGCAGAGTACCTCTTCACGCCTGCTAAGGGGGAGCACAAGCTGCTTCACTTTGCTACCGGAGATCGAGTCCCAGTGATACAACAAGGCGTCTGAAACAAACATGCCTGCCTTACCTGCCTTTGCGTCAGCCCACGCTTTCTTTAAGGTTTCCTCTGATACTTGGTCGGATCTGAATACCTGGCGCTGTTTTAGGGCTGCGTCCGCGTCATCCTGGATCGAGATTACATCTCCTCCTCGCTTTCTTCCAGATCTACTTCACAAGGCTGTTCCGTCGCCACACCCTGCTCACCACTCATTAGTTTGTCTGCCTCAGGTCCCACCGCTTGCTCCTCGTGTGATGTAAGCTCAGCTTTGCGCTCTGCTCCGCCATGGTGACAGACGCGTTAACTGCTTCAGACAGAGGGCAGGCCTTATTCATAACAAGTGCCCCGTAACGACTGTCTATCTCCGAAAGCAGTTCCCAATCCTCCCTGGAGAGCAAACAATCCACTCCCTCCGCCACAAAGCGCGCATACAATGTCTACTGCCTCGGGCCCTGCTATGTGTGCGGTGGGCCGCCTGATGCTTACCGCAAGAGTGACCAGTTTTGCGTTAACCGTCTCCCCAAAAGCCGAAACTAGCTTTATCGAGCCGGATGGCTCCCGACATATACTTGGCACGAGGCCTTCCCTAACCACGGTTATCTCGCTACCGGTATCAATTATAGCTGTCGCCGGTATCCCTGCGCACTCAATCTCTACCTGCTGCAGCTTCGATTTGCGTACCTCGTCGAATGACTGGGGCGTTTTCATCTTTGTTACTAGGGTTGTCTGGGAGGTTACTGACGCCGGTGTTTCGCATGCCTCTACGTTGGCTACAGCTACATTTTGAGCTCGAGCGCGTTTCTCCTTCTTCTGCACATTTTGTAAAGCGCGAGGGCATTCCTTGGCTCGGTGGCCAGATTCGCGGCACTCATAACACTGAATTGGCCGTTTGCTATCATTGTTCGCCGCTTGCGGGGGTCCCTTCGTTTTTTCCGCATAAACAACAATTTGTTTCGCTGCGCGCCCCTTGCCCTTAGCCTGTTCGAACGTTGGGAGAACGTTGGATATTTCATCCGGTTTTAGCCACCTCTCCTCCTCACGACGACGCACATACCCTAAGCCCTCAGGGCTCAAGCTACCCTTTATGCGATCTGCGATGATCAAAGATACCAGGTCGTCTTTGGTTTCTGCGTCCCGTGACCGAAGGTAGTACTGAAAGTACGTCTTAGGGCGCGAGGTGAACTGCGCCCAAGCATCATCGCGGCGTTTCGTCGCGTGCTCAAAGCGTTCGAGGTATTCTGAGGGCTTAAGCTTCAACTCCTTTAAAACGGCTGTTTTTACCGACTCGTAGCTGCCACACTCATCGTCCCCGAGGTTACGGAGCAGGTACCTGACACGCTCAGCTAGTGCTGGCATGATTAGGTGAACGCGGCTTTCGTTTGGCACCTTGTACGTCGTGAAAACTCTCTTGACTTCCTCGAACCATAACGGCACGTCCGCGTCACACGGCAGCTTCAGTCCCTTAAGGACTTTACCGCATTGGGAGACTGGATCGGGCCCCATTCGACGCTCATCGTCATGTCTGACCCTACAGACGTCTGCCCGCTTCCCGCTATCCCCATTGCAACCGCTGGATCTAGCCCAAGTTTCTGTAACTCTAGGCGTTCCTGTGAAAGAATTTTCAATTTTTCCAGCTCAAAATCTAGTTCCATGCGGCGAATTGCAACCGCATCGGATACCGACATCTCCGCTACTTCACGTAGCGCTCCTGCTACAGGCTGAGTTGTCGCTTGCTGCGACTGCTCGCTGTCATCTGTTATATCTCCCCCTGTCTCTCTCTCGCCTACGCTCGCCATCATGCTCCGTGTTAAAACCATACGCCACTTTACAGTTGAGCCATAGCCACTTCAACAAAGCGCAAGAAATCCCGCTTACCCGTGCTGGTGTCGCCAGTGGGGCCTCCGTCCCTTGGTGCCGCAGCCTCGTCGGAGTCCTTCCCCGGAACGCTGCCTCTGGTTCGGGGCCTGGATCACCTTGCTGCTTCTGGCTGGACGTGCGGACGCTTGTTGCCTAGTGGGTTCCCAGGGCCTGGGTGCTCTGGGTGATGCTCGTGGTCGCTGGTTGCCGAACCCTGTCGTGCTGCGCCAGTGATGTTTATGCTGTCTTCGGCAGGTACAGAAGCAGAAGACGATGATCTGATGATGGTCAGGAGGAGATATATACTTACAGAAGCAAAATAGTGTACAAAGGCAAAGTTACAGCAACAAGTCACACAGATAACTGTAACTTAAAAGAAAATGAAGACTCTCACACAGAGAAGTCACTTTACCGGCCCTTACTTTCCTACCGAGCGTTTCGGTTAAAGCCTAGGGGGTGTAAATACGTGCTAAGCACGGAGCCTCAATCTTGACTGTCGAGCATGGGTCCGAGGACCGCTTTTTGATACCAGACATCAACAAAGACCCAAGGGCGGTCACCTTAGGTGATCCGCCCCGAAAATGAAGCAGCCAATCAAATTATTTAAAAACACGCCACAACCCCAGTGGGTTGGGAATAATCTCGGACCCAGGTCCTTAATTACATCAAATAAAAATACAACATTCAAAACACACACTCTTTCCACTCGCTGATCCCCAAACCCTCTCACACGGTGCCTGTATTTGCCTCCCCTCCTCAGCGTGTTTGCGACGCGACCTTGCAGCTGGCTCCTTTATGAAAGAAACGCCGCGGGGGATCTGGAGACTAGGCCACCCCGCCGTCCCGTTCGAGGAAAAGGGGGGGGGGGCGCACTGTCCCAGAGCCGTGTACAGTCGCCGTTGCTCGGACCCAATGTCTTGCGACACAGCGGGAGGCCGCTGGGCTGATTGCCTACTTGGGAGGGCCTAGGGTCGCGCCTATTGTCGCCTTCTGCAGGACATTTAGTGAGCGCTTGTGGCAGTACAAAAAGCTTCATTAACGGCGTCTCCCTGCACCCATGCTTGGCGCCACGGCGGGACATCGCTGGACGAGCTGACCGTAAAGTGGTTCGCAGAAGCGTGCTGCTGATGTTCCCGGCTGATAAGGATGCGTCTGCCGTTCGCTTCTTGGCGACGCCTCGGGGCGAAGGGGCGAAACAAACCAAACCTCCCGCGCGCCCGCGCGCCCGCGCCCAAAAAAAGGGGAGAAAAGGAGAAAAGAAAACAGCACTCGCTCCTTGGCCTCGGCGCGGGGGGGTTCGACCGCCAGCTCGACTCCAACTGCGAGTCGCTTTTCACTGCGGCCCTTGAGGAGGTATGGGAGGGCATATGTGGCGCGATTTATAGTACGTAAGCCTGGGTGAGGGGAATTGTGTTTCGCTCGCGTAAGCCTGTCCGGCGGTTGGCTATGCGGCGAATCAGTCGGGTGGTCTGTTGACATTGTGTATGGAGAGTCTTTATGACTCTCCGTGTGCACCATGGGAGTAAAGAACTATACCCAGTACACGGATTTTGGATACTAGTGGGATCGAATGGGTGTCTAGCTTGATGGAAATAGGCGGACTGCCTGAATCGTATTGCTTGCGGCGGTAGAGAAAGAGTTTTAATTTTGAAGGGGAACAAGTTAGGCCACGTTCCCTTACATAGGTGTCTATGGTGTTTAGTGCCAATTGCAGGTGTTCCTCTATTTCCCCATCACTGCCGCGGTTAGCCCAGACAGTGATGTCTTCGGCGGAGATACTGACTTGAATGTCATGTCGGTGATTTGTGCTAATTTTTCGGGTAGGTGAAGAAGTGCTATGTTGAATAGTATAGAAGTGCTATGTTGAACTAGTTGAATAGCGGACGGCGCCCTGGGGCGTACCTTGTGCACCTAGCATGATCCCCGGAAGGCAGTGGTGGCCAAAGGTAAGTGTGGCTGTGCACTGGTTTTGAGTACATGCTCCATTAGTTTCCCAACAGAAGAGGTGGGCTCAGCTACAGAGCCAGTGGCAGACCCGTGCATTTTCGTTTCCTTCTTCCTACAGCCCCAACAACAACCAAGCGCATGTCTCATGCATTTTTTTCTCCCCTCCTACTCGCCCCTCCGCTTTCCATCCTCGCCCGGTCACGCTATATATGCCGGCTGAGGTAGTAATCTGTTTATGGTGGAGGCTGTTTCTGGCCCTACGGGGCTGAGACTGGTAGGTCAACGCCGTTTGCGGCGGAGGCTAGCCTGCCACCAAATTTTAGAGCGCAGCTCTTTGGCGTCCGTTCTTGGGTTTCGCGTCGGCGTCGGCGTCGTCGTCGGCCTCGTAACCAGCTCCGCTCCCCTTTCATCCCCCCAGCGCTACAGTGACTGACTGATACCGCTGGATGGCGCTGTCGCCGCTAGAGAGTCAAGATAACGTGACTGCATAGAACACCGTCGCCGCCATGCCGAAAGAGGAGGGTAGGGTCCCCCCCCCCATTCCTGTGTGGCGGATAGGGTGCTCTTCAGTTGTCGACGCGCCGGTTATTTCACGTAGGCCCCGGCACATCGACGAATACGTGACCACCTTCCCACGGCTAGACCTGGTTCTTGGCGCTGCGGAAGCGAGGGTATCATATTGTTTGCGTCGGCATCGGCGGCGTTATCCTGAAACCAACTCCGCAGCTGGGGTTGACTCACTATCGGCGTCAGCAGCATCAGTCAGTCGCTGCTATCTCTTCCCTCCTCCCTTTATCGCGTTGTCCGCTTGCTGCGCGCGCTTCTCCCCCATCGTTTGCCGCTGGGTGTACACGCCGCCCCCCTCTTCCTGCCAGTCTCCCGTTGTCAAAGCGCCGGCTCGAACTTCATTCCTTTCTTCGCTCCTCCTCCAATGCAACCCCTGTGCGGTGGCAATCAGAGAGCCAGATCGGTGGCGGCGGATTTGCCTCAATCTATCGAAAAGGTGAAACAGCTTATTTGCTGCGCTCAAAATTCGCATTAGGAAGTAACGTAATCGTCGGTAATTTTTTTATCTGCTGTAGGCCGTCATTGCAACCGCCACCACATAGGTGGTGGACGATGGCTGTTGCGGCGCACCTCTTTCTCTCTCTCTTCTTTTTCTTTCTTCTCTACACTCTCTCTCTCTTCTGCCTGCACGAGGCAGCGGAGGTGGCTCAGCTCCCCCGCCGGGGTGGTGCAGTGGTAAGACGCCCGACTACTGTGCCGGAGTACCCGGGTTCGAACCTGACCTCGGCGGCTGCGTTTCGATGGAGGCGAAACGATGAGGCGTCGTGTGCTGTGCGATGTCAGCGCACGTTAAGACCCCCAGGTGGTCGAAATTACTCCGTAGCCCTCCACTACGGCTCCTCTTTCTCTCTTTCCACTTTCACTCCCATCTTCCTCCCTTCCCTTACGGCGCGGTTGCGGTGTCCACAGAAAAGCAAGTGAGACAGTTACCGCGCCTTTCCCTTCCTATAATTAAATCAGTTTTTTTAAATCAGTGGCCGAGCTCACGTTAAAGCGCACGTTACAGATCCCCAGGTGGTCGAAATTACTCCGTAGCCCTCCACTACGGCTCCTCTTTCTCTATCTCTTTCCACTTTCAATCCCACCTTCCTCCCTTCCCTTACAGCGCGGTTGCGGTGTCCACAGAAAACAAGTGAGACAGAATTACCGCGCCTTTCCCTTCCTATAAATAAATCAGGTGGCTCAGCTACAGAACCAGTAGCAGGTCCGCGCATTTTCTTTTCCTTCTTCCAACAGCCACAACAACAATAATTTTTTTTAGTTCCGGGACTTTATTTCCGGCTTACTCGGGCAAGCCCGGGAACGAGAAGGCTCACGAAGATGTTTCGTCGGTCGGGCGGTGAGTATCTCGTTTCCCGCGGGCGCGAGGGAGGTCTTGCTCGCGTTCCATGATATAAGCCGCCATCTTAGCCTGGGAAGGCGCATCTTTCCTTCCCCACATAATTCATTAGGCAAGGGCCAGGAGATACTCTGGCGCCAGCTATAAACCCGCTCCTTCCCCTGCCCCTGCCCCAAAGTATATTCATGTATATTCAAAGAGCAGCTTGACCCTAAATCTAGAGTGTAGCGTCGATGCCACTTTAGACCATATTACATGGGGGTGCGCGGCCTATCCGCCACTCGCCGATTTGCTGCCAGCTCCATCTCTTGAGGGGAAGAGTATTTTTGCACATCGTGAACGCGCAATCACGTGACACAAAAGTGACGTGGGGCTACTACGTCACTTCTGCGTGTCCTGTCGACGTTTTTCTTCTTTTTATTCTACTGGGGCAGTGAGAAAAGCGCTTGGCCGTCGGAGCGCGGCTTCGAGCTGGAGTGGGGAGAGCATGGATGGATGGATGGATGGATGGATGGATGGATGGATGGATGGATGGATGGATGGATGGATGGATGGATGGATGGATGGATGGATGGATGGATGGATGGATGGATGGATGGATGGATGGTGGACGGACGCATGGATGGATGGATGGATTGGATTAGTGGGTGGGTGGGTGGGTGGATGGATGGATGGATGGATTGGATTGGATTGGATGGATGGATGGATTGGATTGGATTGGATTGAATTGGATTGGATTGGTTCACAGGAAGGGAAAGGCGCAGCATTTTTCACACTTGCTCCGTGGACACCTGAAATGCGCCGCAAGGGAAGGGAAAAAAGTGGGGGTGAAAGTGGAAAGAGAGAAAGGGGGAGCCGTAGTGAAGGGCTACGGAGTAATTTCAACTACGTGGGGATCTTTAATGTGTGCTGACATCACACAGCGCACGGCTAGAATTTCTCTGTATGTGGTTAACTCTATCTTTTTGCACAGGGAATAAGTAGTCTGCCTGCACTGGGGCCCGGTGGGTGAGTCCTCGGGTGACCTCGGTGGCGATCTCGTTCCCTGTGAGTCCACTATTGGCGGGTGCCCATATTATTTCAAATATAGGTCGTTGGGTACGTTCTCCTTGCCTGCTTGCAGAATTTTGCTGGCCTCTTTGGACACCTTACCGTTGTCATAGGCATTGACTGCTGTTTTAGAATGTGTGATGTTTATTCTGCTTTATGGAATTATGATTGCCAGGGCAATCGCCGCCATCTCTGCCTCTTCTGGTGAAGAGCGTCTTAAGCTACAGCTCGAGATTAGCTCGCCTTTGTCGCTGACTACTACTGCAGCGTAGTGTCCTTCTGTGTACTCTGCCGCATCAGTGTACACTACCCCTTGTTTTTGGAGGAGGGAGCTTTGGAGTCATTGGACAGGGCTTCTCCAGCATTCCTCGTTGTGTATGAAGTGCATGTTTCTTGGGATGGGGGGTATTAATAACTTGCTGACAATTTCTTTGGGGATGGCGGTTATCCCCTCTCGCGATTCTGGGTTTTGGTAGCCCATCTTCCTAAGGATGGATCTGCCCGTTTTTCTGCCAGTTAGTCTAATATATTGGGCTGTGAGTTTCGCCTCGCACATTTCCTCCAGAGTGTTTGACACTCCTAGGTTAAGGATTGCCTCGGTTGATGTGGCCGCTGGTAAACCTAGGGCGTTTTTGGCACCTTTTTTGATGAAGATGTCTACCTTGTCTCTCTCTGCTTTGGTTGTCTTTAAGTACGGGATAGCGTAGGTGAGCCCGCTAATGATGAAAAAGTGGACAAGCCTAAGAAGGTTCGCTTCCTTCATCCCCGCGTTTTTGTTTGCTATCCTTTTGAGAAGCCTGCAAGTTTGGTTGGTCCTGGCTTCTAGTCTGTTTATTGTTTCTGTGTTCCTTCCATTTTGTTGTATCCACATACCCAGTATCCTGATCTTGTCCACCCTTGGTACCGGGATGTTGTTGACCAGGTGCTGGATGTTGACTTGTTGCTTGCTCATGATTAGCATCTCCGATTTTTCCGGCGAGCATTTTAACCCTATGGGTCTCAGATAGCTTTCCGTTTCCCAGATTGGCCTTTGTAGGGTGTCTTCTATCTGGCCACCGCTCCCCCCTCTGTCGACCCAAAGGGTGAGGTATACGTCAGCGTAGAGAGTGTTGCAGAGGCCGTATATCTTTCTGAGTCGTTCTGGCAGCCCGATCTTTGCAATGTTGAAAAGGGTAGGGGACAGCACCGATCCCTGCGGTGTGCCTCTGTTGCCTATCTTGATGTTATCTCTTGTTGTGCCCCCTATTTCTATATTCACGGTTCGGTCCGTGAGGAAGCTTTAGATATAGTTGTATAGCTTGCATCCTAAATTTAGACCATTGAGGATAACAGGATCGCTTGGTGTTTGACGCTGTCAAACGCTTTGCTGACGTCCAGCCCCACTATGACTCTCCAGTCGCTAGTCTTCCTTTCCAGTACTTGTCATTTGATTCGTAGCATGACGTCGTTTGTAGATAGTCGTTGTCTGAATCCAAGCATGCTGTCTGGGTAGAGTTGCTTACTTTCTAAGTATCCGCTGAGCCAATTCTGTATGACGTGCTCCATGAGCTTGCCAACACAGAAAAATAACGGTGTTGGCCTAAGGTTTTCTAGTTGGAGTTCTTTTCCTGATTTGGGAATGAGAACCAGATTTGCATTCTTCCACTCTCCGGGTATCTCCCCTCCCCCCCCCCCCCCCCCCGTTGCCAACACTTTTGGACGCGTGTGTTTGATGCGGATTGGGAAATAGGATCGCGCTTTGATTAGTGCGCGTCCATACAAACTTTTCTTGGAACTTTCCGCTATATGATAATGGAATTTTAGGTGAGGGTCAATAACAACACCTACAAACGAAATTCGGTCTTGCGACATGATGGCAGTGGAGCTGAAGTATAGTAGTGTTGAGACGGGCAATGGCTTCTGAGGAGGATGGAAAATCTGAGAGCAAGTCTTAGTAACATTCACATTCAGGGGGTTATTGTGGCACCAATGCATTAGTTCTGAATTGAAACTCTGACCTTCATCTGCGACCATCTCTTGTGGAAGGCCTACTCGGGAAAATATTTCCAACAATGAGTCCGCGATGCTCGCAGCATCAATAGCAGGAAGTGCCATATCATCTTGGTAACGTGTAGAGAAGTCAACGAGAATAATCGAGTAGCGGTTTCCTTTCTTTGACGTCGGTGAAAGTGGACCTAATAAATCAACTGCTACCCGTTCGAACGGTGTCGTAATCGGAGGCATATTGCTCAAAGAGACTACGCCGACTTTGCTTTGGGGGTCGTCTTTTGTCATATATCGCATGATTTAACGAAACCAGTGACGTCGCCATGCACGCCCAGAAAGTAAAAATAATCTAGTATTCGGTCAGTGGTCCGGCTGATTCCTTGGTGATAAGCCATGATAATCTTATGACCAAAGTGTTGAATTTACAACCGAAACTTACCAGGCGCCATCAGTTCCTTGAAGCGTTTGGCAGGGAATAATGTAAAATGACTGTATAAGAGGTCACTCTCCACGCAAAAGTAATGCACATTCCCGATACCGGAACTGAACTCCCGACCAACTTTCGCAAAACAGGTTTTTATGCTTAGGTCATTTTGCTGTTCAGAAATTAACTCGTTTTTTGTGTCTTCTTAAGATCAGAGTTAGTGCCTCTTTGATGACACACCTGATTCCTGCTGTATTTTGGCGGCTGCAGAAAGTAGTGACTGGGTTGAAGGAAACGTGCTTCCTGCTCGCTAAGTGGTAACTTCTGTAACAGCGGCAGTGTACTCCCATGCGGGATCCTGATCATGCGACGCTCTTATTCCTGGTATATTGTGAAGCAAGAGGTCATAGAGAGGTCCATACATACATAAGGATATTACTGTTCCGATTAAAAACGGTACATTTGCCCAGATCACAGCCTCAGGTAAGACCTTGACTCGTCCATCCAAAACCAAAACGCTACTACTTCTCCCTGTGAACGAGACTAAAGACACCAAATATTGTCGAATAATCATGGTCTCTTTGTCTTTAAGGACGTCGACTTCATGAGAGAAGATGCCGCCTCTAGCAACCGACATTTTGACTGCCGAAAAGAAGGCTCTTGTGGTTAACCTTCCGTGTTTAGGGGGGGTACGCGACTGTGCCGCACAGAGGACCACTGAAGCCGTGTGTCTCGAAGCTCGCTTTGGCATATTTCGCAAGGCATACGAAACAGCTTTCTAACTTCGTCGTGTTCGACAGTCGTTGGCGTTGTGTCCAAATCGACCACATGCATTCCACTCGGGCCAATCACTGGAAGCAAGTCGACAGTCTATGGTAATAAGCCCCAAATTGTGACAGAGGATAAACCGCGGTAGTAGCGCTTTTCCATGGGGAGCGTAATGTTTCTCGCGGTCCTTCAGTTCATCCCCAACTATACCAATGTTGGCAAGGTTCTGTGCTTCAATGAAATCGCCCGTCATATCAGCAGGATCAGTCAGTCTTGCAGTTCTGTTATTTGAGAAAGACTACGAGCTGTGGGTAACAACGTCGCTGGAATTGCTCTGTGATCACTAACTCCCCTATCCCTTCAAACGACCGGTGGAACTCAGCCATATCTATCCAGTGATCAAAGTAACTGGAGATGCGAGCAATGAGCTGCTTTCCCGTTTCACCATCTTCTGCTCGTTTCTCTTGATATCCTTGTGCAGTGAACTGGAACCGCTGCAACAAGGCATTTTTAACCCTTATATAATCAAACGAATCTTCCGCTGTTTTACGAACGATGAATGCAAGGACTTCCCAGTTAGACACATACTAACGGCTACAGCCCATTTCTCTGGAGGCCATTGCTGTCCGGTAGCCATACGCTTGAATCGCTGCTGATAAACATGAGGATCCTCACGTCGTTCGTCGTACAAAGGATGTAATTTTTGAGGTGAGGGAACTGTAGGAGCTAGGCGCACTCGTGACCTCGGAAACAGTATTCCCATCAGTACGGGCACAATCCTGTAGCCCGAGCATTAATTTCAATACCTCTTTCTCTCTCTCCGGCACTTCCATTCTACTTTTGGCCATTTGCTTCTCCTTTTCTGCGGCTTGGCGAATTGCTTCTAGTTCGGCTGCGCCATCAGCTCGCAGTTCTGTTCGTTCATTCCTGATCCAGGTAAGAAGTCCTAAGCCCGACAATCCAAGTTGGGTTTTCTCTAGTTGCATTTTCAAAACTCACAGAGGCTCAGATCTGGCACGGCGGGAAATGACGCCCGAATCTTCCAGGCTCCCCAGATTGTGATGCAATTAAGGGCCCAGGATCGGTCTACTCGTGCTCAGTGGCAGGTGCGGTTTCCATTCACCTGCCAGTGTGCGGCGGCGCCGGACCCATTGCTGTGGATTCTGCGAAGCCCTGGCTGTGGATGTGCTGTCGACGCGTGGAGGTCCTCTGCAGATATTTCGGTCCCGGGGACGGCCACAAATAAACCAAACCCAGAGCCAGAACTATGAAGACCAGCAAAAACGCTCCAACTCTCTTTTACATTTTCTTCTTACCCCGCACTTCTTCCTTCTACTCTTTCTCTACTCGCGCTACCATCATGCACTATGCTACAATTTCATGACACTGGCGCTAATTTTGCATGCAAGCAAAGCGAGCGCAAAACTGGTGGAATTATACTTTGTTACTTGCTTAATTGTTACTTCCTTAATGATACCTTTATAGTGGCACAGCTGTTCGTTAGCATGCAGCCGAACGGCAACTCATACACTAATAAAACTTCACTCGAATGTAGCAACCTTGCGTGGTAGTGTATTGATTGCGTGCTCGTCTCGCACAGAAAGGCCGGAGTTCGATTTTTGGTACGCTGAGAACAATCTTTATCAATGTTTATTTATTTGCTTCCTCGCAGACAAAGGAGAACAACACCAAAACCGGCTTTTCTGTGCCACGGCTCCCTTGGCGCTATCGCATTAATATTTGTTGCGTATTTTTCTGTGGTTAGCGCAAGCGCCTCGCGCACTTACGGCGGTCAGTTCACGCTCAGGCATATCGGCAACGCGGCGCTTTGAACAGGAACCGTCTTCGAAATATTTAATGATTTCATAATACGTTATATTGCTTACATGGTTGTTATTAACAACGCGACAATCTCCCAGGCGGAAAGGGAAATCAAACTACTGCTTTGAAATTTTTTTTACTTCTATACTCATGGGAAAAACGCGACTTCGCACCGAAGCTGACTACTCCAGTTCGCGAAAGCAGCGCTCATCCCGTTTAGATAAGTACCGAGATTGCTGTTCGTTTATTAGCGACTGGACAACTACTCCATCGTCGCCATGACATAGCCTGTCGGTGGCAACTATCCTACTGACTCTAGTGGGATGCATATTCATAAGCACGGGCAGGTGCCTTTGGCAACCCAGGTTGGCCGAAGCTGTCTCCAAACCCTGTATATGCAATATCATCCTCCCACAGGAGCACGCCCATTGTGTGGCGTGTCGGTGAGTGGCGACACTGTGGGTTTCCGAGCCAAGTGCTTTCCATATTCCGTCGAAACAGGACCCCGCAGGAGCACCTTAGCAGGCCCTTGGGTGTCGGTGTGTGGCGACACCGCGGACTCCGAAGCGGCGCCAGAGCTTCGTTGGCTAGCAAACGTTGGCCAGTGCGCCTGCGCGTCTCCAACCTGAGCCCCGGGGGGCCCACTCCACAGGACATCGTAGCTGTATGCAGCGGATGTCGGTGAGTGGCGCCACCGTGGGGAAACCGAGCCAAACGGGGGGTGCTGCGATCGTCAGGCAGCGGTCTAACAGTGCCTCCTTCCGCGTCGGTTCTCTGCCGCCAGGGAGCCGTCGCGGCAAAGCAAGCACTTGGGCCTTTCGGGGCTCAGGCTGTGGACACGCCCCCACAGGAGCAGCAGAGTGGCACGCCCCCGCTGTTCGGTGATTTGCGCCACCGTGGGTATCCGAGCAGACCATAGTCCGTTTCGATGTTGAATGGAAAGGCACATCGCAGGAGCACTTCGGTTAGCCGCCGTTGGTGTCGGTGTGTTGGCGCCACCGCGAACTCCCAGCCAAAACCAAAAGAAGTGCGCTTCTTTTTTATTATGCGTACAAATGCTTGGGAGTAGTCCCCGTCATTTTCTTTACATTTTACCTGGAAGCTACAGTGCTATGCACTTTAAAGACGTATTTATACGTCTTGCCATGTAAGAGCGATCGCGTGGAATTCGTTGCTTTAACAATCAGCTTCCACTTCCACTCCGCAAGGTATACGATGGAAAGAAATATTAAACCACGCAGTTAATCATGGTACGCGCAAGAAGCTGAAGATCTTATAAAGAACATTGATTGTAATATTTGCAATTCAACCCCGTACGAAATTGAGTTCGCTGTCTTGGAGCCGTTGATGTTTATATCTGCCTGTGAATATGTAGTAGGCCCTGCTACAGAAGGTGCTCTGTATGGAGCTGGCTACAAAGCCGCATCTACGTATAATAACAGCCGCTTGCAGCCTGTAATTTATTTCGAGAGCCAAAGCCCTGCCGTTCTCCTACCCTCGAGGTGTATACAGGATGCATATTCTTGGGAAGAAGCTTAATGGTGAGTTTTTCCTGACTGGCTCGCGTGGGTCTTTTGGTTCATTTACTTCTAACCATGCATTTGTGCATAGGATGCCGCGGATTCTTCTGCCTAATTAAGTTTTCATATACCGCCCCATCTGCGCATTGATGTTTTCCACGCAGATTTATGCGAGTGCATTGAAAATGTCAAGTTGCAGACAGTATTCTGCAGTTGTGTAGTGATGAAGCCCCATAGTGCCACTCAAAATGCTTGTATGATGAGGTACTTATGGCGGATCTTTCTGTGGTAAGATCTGTAGGTAAGGATGGGTATGCTATGTAGATGAAGCAGCTCAATAAAATTATGCGTTAATCTGCACAGGTCCCTTTCAATCACGCCGCTTCACATGAAGTGAACTCGTTCAAGTAGACAGATTGCCGACCGGTTGTCAACGAAAATTTCTTGGTTGTCTCTGTGTTGTTGTGATTGCTCTATAAGCAGAGGACAGATGGTCTCACTGGCTAGAATTGTATTATGGGTGGGTGTTTAACGTTGACAATAATAACGCCTTGATGTGCCCGCATGCTTTTCAGGCTACTTTACTTTCGGCATATGGTGATATAATACGTGAAATTTGATTCAGCTCATCCTACTGCTCACAAGCATTGGCTTGTTGCACCGTAAATCAACTATGCAAAATAAACCTTTTTTTTTTCTACATAAATTCGCGGAAATATCATATATCATAGCAATTTGACGTCTTCAGGTCGAGTATATACGTGCGAAATCGCCCATTTAGCCTGTTCAACTGCTGTTGTTGATTTGCTGTGTCATCTGCACGTGTGGCAACGCCATAGGATAAGCACTGATTAATTTTAAACTGATCCGATTTATTCGCGTCGCAGATAGAAGTTGAAGAAAACGACGATGTGCAATCCACAGCGCAATATTATGCTGCGGCTTACCACGTCGCGTGATATCATACAGCTGATAAGCGATCTTTGTAATCGGCTGAATGATGTCTCCGCAGCCGACAAAACCTCGTAGGGACGCTATATTCCGACATTTTTCCCACATAGTTTGTCAATATTCGGCAGGGCTACTGCGTGTAGCTTCTTTAAACGACAAAATGTATTATGTTTTGAAAACCTTTTCGCAATATTTGTTTGGTGTTGTATTCGCCAATCGGTCCCTTGTATGTTATCGTGCCGCGTTGCCTGTTGACATTAGATTCAAATTGATTCTGAGCGCCCTGAGTCCAGCTAGAGGCCACCGAGCTAGATATGCAGACATACGAACAAGCTTCTAAATCTGGCTAAATAAAATGGTGCTCTTCACTGCGTCATTTGTCGTACAGATGTTGTATTCAGCGCTGATGACAACGCCCCTAAGACTGAATTAGACACCCGCTCTGTGTGAATCGAACCTGGCTCGGGATAATCTGGCGAAGCTCAGCGCCAGCCTGTATCTTGGTCTAAGGATCCGCGCTACCGTTACTTCGATTGCGGCCTGATGGCCGACCTTGGACGCCATCAGAGCGTCAGCCGTGTAGGCCATAGAGTTAATACAAAGACTCTAGAGGGAAAGCTGCCCGTTCACCCAATGCATTCGAGGGGTGACCGCGTGATTCCCGCCATTATCACACTGTTCATTGGTTGCCAGATAAATTTTACTTGCTAAATCCGGCATATGAAGATGGTTTGAAGCTGGCAACTTGGACCGTGGGAAGATGGCGGCGTGCATCTAACCGACGGCGGGCGGCTACTGTTCAGTAGGTGCTGTAAAGAACGGCAGAATCGTCGCGTGTGGAGCATTTCTTGTGATATGTTGCGTCGCGTACCAACTGTAACATCACATAGGTGTCCTGATTCTTCTGAGTTGTTATCGCAAGGCCGGCTATCCCTGCGATTGTTTCGCGCTTCGCATGCATTTCGTCCGTCGAGCGCACATGCATCACTTCTGCGCCCGATCACCTGAAAATATGTCAGAAATTTGATTTGGCGCAAGACTACGACCACAGTATATTAAAAAAAAAAAACAGTGACGAATTCCACAGCAACGGCCCTTGGTCTACCCGGGATGGCTAGTGCTTCATACAGTAAATGTCAAAGGGTGCTCGTGTGTGTTTACTGTTGATGTGCTAGGTCTGCTCGCAAACATGGTTTCCAATTGTTCTACATCATTCCTTTATGGTCAAGAAGGTGCCTGAAAGATTATATAATATGCTTGAAACTTGAAGACAATGTATAGAAATTTCCTACAGTTGTGTTATCGGCAGCGGTTTTTAAAACTTTTGTTCAAACCTTTGTTCATTTTTGACGCAGTGAGCAGAAACTGTGCTGGCCACAATGATAAATTTGATGATGGCGGCGAACCAGTGAGAAGCTCGTTTCCCTGCCCAGCTTTCCCTCTAGAGCCTTTGTATTAACTCTATGGTGTAGGCAGTGGCCGCGCCGCGCCTACCTTGAGGTCGTCACCAGGGGCTGCCGTCTGTGCCTCGGCTGACGACGCTACAGTCAACGAGTGCGGTTTCTTCGTCGTGCGCCATAACGGCGAGGTCCGCGTCTAGAAAGGGCGCTCCTGCGCATCGTCTCCAGTGAGCCTGCAGAGTTGATGCAGAAAGAACCGAAGCTTTTTCATGCGCTTTGTTGGCTCAGAAGTTTTGACGTTTGCTATAAAGCCCAGGGCCTGAATATTTAAACGCTGAGTCACTGGGCGGCACTATTTTGACAAAGGCAACATGCGAAAACATGTCCCTCCTCCAAGATAGCAGTTGTGAAACTTCCCGCCCGTTGAAATGTAGTCTGGTGGCCACCAGCGCACCTTTACGTAGAAATGACACACTTATGAGAAGACAAAAAAGAGTATACCTATACAATATTGTCACGCAGACGTTTGGGTTGGTAACTAGAAGGTTTTAATGGGCGCTGACCCAGACGCCCCCGGATAGCGCGTCAAGAGCACCGAGAGACGATCGACGCCCAAATTCAGCCTCTTCGCATCGAACGTCACGAGGCCAGTTCCGCTTCTTCAAGTAAGCGCACGAGACTCGCGGTTAGATTACGCCCAGCTGCTGCGGTTCGGTGATAAATAAACAGCGTTACAGACTAGGTTTGCTTCTTGATCGTCGTCCTAGTCTGTAGCGCTGTTTATTCATCATATCACTGTACCAACTCGCCCAGATGCCTCTTCTATTACGGCTGTTGTTGCCTACTCTGCATTACCCCCTAAAAAAATCGTTGACCCGATGAAATCGAAAGAAACGAATAGAGTAAGAAAAAAAGAGTACCCACTAGAAGAATGCAGTAAGGCAGTAAGGCGAAGTGCTAAGTTTTTGTGTTTAAGGCAGATCTCTCGAAAAATACGGCTTCATATGCGCACCAAGTGAACTACTTCGGGTTTCATGCTGGGGACGAGTAATGGAAACGCTGTCAGGAAGCACTTCGTATATGACGTGACTTAGTTGACAGGGCACTTTCTATGGGCAAAATGACAGCTTTAGAACTTTCTCCGGCAGACCAAGACGTCGAATTCGAGTCCACAGCCAAACATCTGTCGCCTGGTTCGAAAGTCACTACACGGTGATGGTGATTGCAACGCTGGGCATCTCGGCCTTGCTGGTTCCGGATGAGTGCCCTCGCCAGCTCTCGTGCTTCTTTTGCGAGCTGCAACTTTCTCAGTACCAACTTCGAAGCCACGGCTGTCATGGGGCAACATGGCTTCCAGCTTTGTTGAATCTTCGCGGCAGTACAATAGAGAGATGGGTGCCATTTTTTGATTTCCTGCTACGCCGTGTTGCAAACCAATGTGACGCACGGCAGGAGGTCATCCCAAGACCGATGTTCAACATCCAGGTACATGGACATCATGTCGGTGAGACTTTTGTTGAACCGTTAGTCTGTGGATGGTAGGTGATTGACCTGCGATGGGTAGGGCTGCTCAGCTGTATGAAAGATTCCAGCCGTTTGGCAGTGAAAGCAGTGCCTCAGTCCGTTATTATAACTTTCAGGGTGCCGTGCCTGAAGACAATGCACGTGATTAAAAATTTCACTGCCTCCTTTGCCGTGCCACTCTGCAGGGTTTTTGTTTCAGCGTAACGCGTGAGGTAATCTTTAGCGACTATTACCCACCTGTTTCCCGAAGCCGTATTTAAAAAATGACCCAACAGATTCATGCCAACCTCCTCAAGTGCGTGTTTTGGCACATTTACAGGGTGCATTAAACCGGCCAGTTTCAGAAGCGTTGTTTTCCTTTGGTGCCACTCATGGCATATTCGCACGTAGTGTTGCACAGCAGCCGCAAGTAATTCGGAAGTAATTGGCGTATTGACCAGTAATAACTCTTCTTATTTCGGGCCAGAGTTCGAGCATACTACTGGTGACCCGAGGTGGGCTCGTCATGACATGGCTGCAAGATGTCTTCGCGAAGAAACTCTGCAACGACGATGAGATAATCTTTTCCCGCCGAAGCAAAGTTTATGTTGTATAACACACTGTTTCGCCTGCAAACTAATGACTGCAGCTTGGAGAAGGGACGAGAAATCTCTCTACGCGCTTCCAGAATCTCTATGAGTGGTGTGAGCGCCAGATCATCACGTTGTTTCTACGAACCACTAGCACGTCGATGGCTGCGGTAAGGGGAAATTCAGATTCTTCGTCTTCACGTGCAACCTCGACAGGTGAACGGGATAAGCAGTCGGCATCGTTATGCTGACGCCCGGACTTACACACGATGGTCATGATGAACTCTTGTAACCGTGAACTTCATCGTGCAAGGCGTCCAGAGGGATCTCGCCAGTGTATTAACGTGCACAGAGTGGTCGCTCACGACCCGAAAGTGCTGGCACCACAGAGAGGGGTGGTCGCACACGACCCGAAATTTTATGACCGCCCATACAACAGCGAAACATTCGTTTCGATGCAATGGCAGTAGAATAGTTGAATTCGGCACGGCTGGCGTATGTCATGACCCGCTCGCCACCGGCCTGCCATTGGGCGAATACAGCACCGAGGCACACTCTGCTGGCATCTGTGTCTACCAGTCTCGGCATGAGCATCGAAGTGAGCAATCGCAGGTGTCTGCAAGTGGTGCCGCAACTCCTCCAATACCTTTCGCGGTGCATTTGTCCAGATGAAGGTGACATCACCTCGGGTGAGACGCGTCAATGGCATGGCAATTCATGAAAGGTTATCAATAAATCTGCGGTAATAGGCTCAGAGGCCTAGGGAAACGATGAACTGTCTTCTTGCGGGAAGGAGTTGGAAATTTGGCGACGGCTGCTGTTTTAGCGGGATCGGGCTGAACACCTCGGGGAGTGATGACGTGGCCCACGAACAGGAGCTCTTCATAACCGAAATGACGCGTTCAACGTGAGGAGAGCAGATCTGTGCACAGTGGGGATACATTGGAGGTGTGCCTCGAACGTTGGCGAAAACACAATAACGTCTAATAAATCGGGGCAAGGACACGATCACTGGAAATGAAGAGGGATAGGAAGAGCGCCTACTACTAACTGAGCTTATTGCATAAGACAGCACTTTTATCCGCCAGTGTACATCAGACATAATGTAAAACATTAATACAATAAAAATATAGCACAAAACATTGCGACAAAATACCCTATGCATGATGTGGGAAAGTAAATACGTATGGCTACCAAAACAAGGCACAGATATCCGAGTCGTGATAAAATGGCTCATTATCAGGAACTTCACACGGTCATCAAACCCAAAACATGGTATTCAAAAAAGCCGATAAAATGCCGTTATAACTATCTACACTTGACCGTATAAAACCCCAGCTCCTGGCCGCTGAGCTTTACCGGTGACTTGGATATGCAAATGAGCCCAGCTTTCTCTTTATGATAAGCCTCAATTGTTCACTTTTAACTCGCTTTCTGCCTTTGTCGATAAATATTGCACTGTGATGGAAGGCGCAATGTTTATCGGTAGTAAATTTTTTGCAATGTTTTATGTGATATACACTGGCCTATAAAAGGTGATCCCTTCTGCAATAAACTCAGTTGGTAGTAAGCGCTTTTTATATCCCTCTTATTTTCCTGTGATCAATTCCTTGCGCCGTTCATTGGTTACTATGAACCGCTAGCTCAACAGCAAGTAATTCTACAATAACGCCGTCCAGGCAGGCTAGACACATCTGCCGTTTAAGGCCAGATAGATCTGCGTCCATCACTCGATGAAATGTTGCTGTAGTGGAGCAAAATACAAAAGGCAGGACCCTGAATTCATACCGTCCACCTTGTGTGAAAAACGCTATGTTCATTGACTTCGATGAACATAGGCTTAACCACAAGCTAAACAAGAGCTAATTTTGTGGGACCTGACTAGGTTACGGTAGTCCACACAAAACTTTAAACTTCCGTCTTTCTTCTTAACGATACCCACAGGTGAAGCCCAGGGACTCGTCGATGGCTGCATGACACCGTCATTTAACATCTCGTGTACCTGATGAACAATGACTCCGCGTTCTCGCGATGACTCTCCTTACGGGCTATGTCGGACTCATCGGGTACCATCATCGGTTATTATGCGGTGCTTGGTCAGGGGCGTCTCTTTAACTACGGAGGCGGACGATACCCAGTTTTGAAAGTGGAGAGTAGCCCAACGAGACTGTCCTCTGCCGGCGATAGAGCGGGAATTTGAGCAAGGTTGAATTTGGACGTTTGCGTGGCAGATGTCTTGGTCTGAAAAGCAAATCAGTTCTGAGTAGGCTGCCGCGGTTGCCTTTAGCAATGCGTTGACGTTCGTTTCCGAAGTTTGTAATTATGGCCCTATACCGTTGCTCAGATTGACTATAACCGCATGCAACATAGACGCCATGATGTAACAGAAGCGCTGTGTTCTGTTCAGCAACGCCGGCAGCACAGTACTAGTGGATGCACCTGACTGACGAGAGCATACGAACTTGGCGGCATGAATAAATCCGCGTCAACGATGCATAAAGCTGCGTGTCGTCATTCGGAGCCCGCGCTCGTCGTTGCACACGTCGGGAACGTAACCGTACGGCGGGGAACATTCATAATGACATAAAACGTCCATGCCGAGTATGAGGTCCTAGCAGCAGTGCGGCAGGATAACAAATATGGCAACAAAGGCTGAATTGGCGATGGTTACTCGTGCAGTGCACCGTCCGCGGCTACGACCCTGAGGCGATGTTGTGGACCTCGGTATACACCACCGGAGACACAAATTCGACGGTTATTCCGAAAATTCGGAGTCAAGCTTTACACTAAGCGGCTGCACGCCGCTCCCAAGACAAAGCCTAGATAGCGGCGCTCGGCGCCGCTCCGGCCGCCATTCTGTCGTTCAAAAACATGAACGCTCCCGCGACGCGCGCCACGGGAAGCAAGGACAAGGCGTTCTCGAAGTGGAAGCCGCGTCCAATGCCCAAACCGACTCCCGAAGACTACGTTATAGTCATAAAGCCCAGAGAAAGTGTTTGTCTTCACGAGGCGTTCACGGAAACCGGCTACGGCACTGCCATTTCGGCGTACCTCGGGCTGAAACGGGCCCGCGCCGTCTCCGTTCTACCATCACGAGAACAAAACATCATCATTGTGCATACCCCGGACATCGAGGCGGCCGACCAGCTCATCGGGGACTTGACAGTAAACACCGAGAAGGGGTCGATCCCGCTTCGGGGTTACCTTAGACAAGACGGCGGCAACATATGCCACGGCGTGATCGTGGTCCGTAACGCGGACACCACAGAAGCTCTTCAAGACCGAGTGTGCTGGCGCGCCGGCACCATCCTGGAAATCCGGAAATTCGGAACATCCAAAAAGGCACGCATCAGTTTCGCGGGTAAAGAGAAGCCCCGTTACGTGCATTATGACAACATGGTCGTCTCTGTGCGAAACTATTACAAAACTATCCCTGCGTGCGGCCAGTGTGGGGCCGCCGGGCATCGCACGGATGAATGTCCAAACCTGCAGTCGAACGCCTGTGGACTCTGCGGATTCCAAGCTCCGCTAGTGGAGGGGGTGCGGGCTCCTTACAACTGTGTTCTGCGGTGTTCTGTGTGCGGTGGCTCCCATGCCACCAACTCTCGCGACTGTGCGGCAAAATTCCGCACACCCAAGATAAAAAAGAAAAAAATGGCGCCCAAGAAAAAATGCCGCCATGTTGGGCCTCCGGGCGAACAGCCTCGCCAGGAAATCTCCAACACCGAGAGCCCACCTTCAGTAGGTGCTGAAAAACGGCCATCGAAGGTGTCGCCACCACACGGCGGACTGGCGAAACAAGCGACGGAAACGCGTGATGATACCAGTGCCTGGGTCAACGCAGTCAGAAACGGACGCCAGGTGAGCGGTTTAGGTGGGGCTGCTTCTCTCTCCCCCCTTTCCACTCCCTTCCCAAGGATGCGTAGCACCGAGCAAGATCAAATAGCAGCACTCAGGGCCCAAAACGAGCTGCTGCTTAAGAAAACGAATTGGAATCCAAAATTACACAGTCTTCTCCGCCCTCGCCTCCCGCGGCTGAGGTAATGGAGAGTGAGCTCGTGGTGCTGAAGGCGGTAACAAGCTTGGAGGCCGCATTCGAGACCCGCTTCGGGGCCACAGAGGCACGATTCATTGCCATAGAAAATCAAATTTCATTGATGGTCAACGCCATCTCCGAATTGCAAGAGACAATCCCCGCGATGATTGCCCAACAAATTGCGCATTCTTTGCGCTCCTCGCTCCACGCACCCCTAAGGTAGACGATGACGACAACTGCTCGCTCTCCGGTATGGAGGATGCCCCCTTCCCGCGAGTGTTGGCTCCGGAGCAGTGTCACTACAACCCCTCTTCAGCCTAAATGACCCTGGCGAGTAGCCCTACGATCAGGCGCTCCCCACGAACAAAACCGGCCACTCCCGTCCAAATTGTCCAATGGAACTGTCGGGGCTTCCGTTCCAGCGCAAAGAGGGCGGATCTCCGACTTTACCTTTCAACTTTCAACTCTCTTCCCGCGGTGGTCGCCCTCCAGGAGCCAGGGAGTGGCGTCACCCTTACAAATTACATCACCTTTCAGCAGGACCCCTCCTCCTGCGTCTGCGTGCATAAAAATTATACGGCTACTCTAGTTGACTTGGAACTTCACACTGAATATTCATTCCTACGTGATGGTGACACTTCTTCCGCTCAAGAAACAAGATGCACCACTCCACGTACTCAACATCTACTGTTCCCTCAGATTCAAAAATGTAACATTCGCAGCACTCGTTAGCCGCGCTCTAAAGGCTGCGGGCAGGGACTCCCTGGTGCTTGTGGGTGATTTCAACGCCCACAGTACACTATGGGGATACGTGCGTGAAGAGAAGCGGGGACGCAAGCTAGCGGAACTCGCGTCCACGCTGGGCCTGACTCTTCACACTGACCCTGCATATCCAACGCGGATGGGTAATTCAGTTACCCGGGATACATGTCCGGATCTCACCTTTACCAAAAACATTGTACACGCAGAGTGGATCAACACCGAGGAAACCCTCGGTAGTGACCACTGCCTTATCAATACCACCGTAAGAACTAAACCATTGGCAAGACCCTACGCATAAGCTCGGTTCCCCGACTGGAATAAGTTCCGGCATAGCTACATCAATTCGGCCTCTATCCACGAACAAGGATACTTACTACGCGTGGGCACAAGGATTGGTTACACATCTTCGTTCGGTGGAAACACAAATTCAGCTCTTGGAAGTCACTCCAGAGGTGGACAACCACCTTCTTCACCTCTGAGAAGTGCGGGACAGTCTCGTCCGCAGATGGCGCCGCCAAAAATATAACAGAAAACTGAAATTCACATCGCCGAACTCATTCAGCGAGCGGCAGAGTACGCGGCCCAACTCGCCGACTCGAACTGGGTAGACCGCTGCAACACGGCGGCCAGACAAACGTCGAGCCGGAGCCCGTGGCGCCTTTTCCGTGTCATAATTGACCCGACTCAAACCCGCGCCGAGGCACAAAACCTTTCTCAACGAGCTATGCATAGCTTCGATGGAAATACATCAAAATTAGCATGCAAACTTCGCGACCAGTATCTTTGCACTAAGCAGGACCCCGGACGACCCGCGTACTCGTATACAGGTTCAGAGAACGCGGATCTAGATCAACCGTTTCAGTTGCACGACCTCGATGTGGCCCTGGCTAAAATGAAACGAGGAACGGCACCGGGCCGGGACGAGATAACTGTGAAACTGCTTGCCAATCTTCCCGACCCCACCTATGAAACCCTGCCCGCTTTCATCAACTCGATCTGGCTTTGTGAGGCACCTCTACCAGTTGAATGGAAGACCGCCCTGGTAACTTTCATTCCAAAAGCCGGCAAAGCCATAAACACAGACAACCTCCGCCCCATCTCCCTCACGTCTTGTGCGTGAAAGCTGATGGAGACCATGGTGCGGGACCGGCTGTCTGGGTTTCTGGAAAATGACCATACTTTCGCAGACACCATGTTCGGTTTCCACCCGCAAAGGTCCGCTCAGGATGTTCTGCTTCAACTCGACCGAGAAATTCTCAACCCTGTCGAATATCCCTACAACTATAAGGCAGTACTCACCCTTGACTCGAAGGCCCCCTTCGAGTCAAGACACGAAATCATCCTGCAACATCTCTCCCAGACGAACTTTGGACATAACACGATTCAGTAGATCAAGCAATTTCTCTCGGATCGGCAATCTTTCATCCGAATACAAGACGAAGAACACGGCCCATATAATCTGGAAACACAGGAGCCCTACAGGGCGCGGTCCTCTCGCCATTACTTATCAATCTGGCCTTGATGAAACTCCCGGCTCAGCTGGCGAAGGTCGAAGGCATCCAGCGCGCGCTGTACGGCGACGAGATAACCATCTGGGCCAAACACGGATCAGTTGGAGACATTGAGGCCAACCTGCAGCAAGCGGCGCAGATCGTAGACGCTTACGCCCGCCGCTGCGGCCTTTGATGCTCACCGTCCAAATCCGAATTTGTGCACATTCGCCCGTGGCCTAATTGCACCACCAAAATGGAACTATCTCTGGCCAGCGGTCCGATACCCGAATACGATGAGATTAGAGCACTTGTTCTCCTTATCCACAAACATCGACGGGCTGATACAACACTAGCAAAACTGCGCAAGGTGGGGGGCCAGGTGGGCCGGATGGTGCACCGGGTTTCCAACAAACACAGGGGATTACGGTGCACAAACACTTTGCGGCTGGCGCATGCATTCGTGACCAGTCGAGTCCTCTACTCGACTCCTTACCTCCACCTGCGCAGGTTTGATGAGAACGCCCTCGAAGTGATTCTCAGAAAGATGTACAAGCGTGCCCTCGATCTCGCGATCAACACATCCAACCAGCGTCTTATGGGCCTGGGGATGATAAACACATTCGTGCACTACCGGGAGGCGCACTTGACCAATCAATACACAAGGCTTTCAAAAACACCGTCGGGATGCCGCCTATTAGCCCGACTACACATCCACCACCCAACGCTTACGGAAGAGCGCGTACGCATTCTTGAAATCCGGAGATACTCCCTGCACGTACGCCCTCTTCCGGCCAACATGACACGTGACGACCACAGTGGCAGGCGCCTTGCGCGGGCGTAGGCACTACTGGCCCGTCACTATGGGAATAAACACGAAATATTCTACGTGGACGCCTCTGGCCCTCACCCAGGGGGGGGGGGGGGGAGGGGTGGTACATAGCCGCAGTCGTCCATCAAAAAATCACGGAGAATGGCCTAACGTTCCGAGCTCAAGACATAACACAAGCGGAAGAAGCTGCCATCGCGTTAGCCGCCGCAGACAAGGACTCGCGAGTCATTATCACCGACTCGAGAGGGGCCTGCAGAAATATTAAACAGGGGTACATTCCTCTCTTTGCGCTAGCATCCTTCAAAACAGTGACTACCTCGGGGTCCCCACTTCTCGAACGATTGTATGGGCTCCGGGTCACATGGGCCTCGAAGGCAAGGAAACGGCAGACGCCGCCGTCCGCGCGCGCTCAATCTCCGGGCAACGTCTTCATACCCTTATGATGCAGATCGCGAACTCAATCCGGCTCTCACTTTTCGAGAAATGACTGAATTATTTCAATTCGACCATGCAATTTATCCTAAGCCTTGTAAGGGCCTTAAAAAGGTGGAGGAACGCACACTCCTCCGCCTTTATACCAAAACGCTGCTGTGCCCGGCAGTTTTAAAACACTTTGATCCTGCCTGCACAGGAAAATGCCCGCACTGTGCGGAGAAGTCTTCGGACATCTTCCACGTGGTGTGGGCATGCCAGTCAACTCCGAACCTCGCCTCAAACCCAACCCCACACGCACGGTCGTGCCCACACGGGAGGACTGGGAGGGAGCACTGCTCGCCTGCTCCGACCTGGCAAGCCAGAAGGCCCTGGTCCACCGAGCCCGAGCCGCGGCGGTCGCCATTGGTTATGAAGCTGTTATGAGGAGCCCACCTAGTGTTTGCGTGAGGTTCCCCCGGCTACCTCAATCTTCCTCCAAATAAAATTTTTCACACACACACACACACACACACACACACACCGATTGGTGTCATAAGGTGACCGCCAGCAGTACGAATTTGCGCCCCAGCCATTCAGTTTTGAGCTTGGAGAGCTGACCCACGAAAATCTTGCTAATTATTCAGAAGTCTGCTCCTGTGTCTGGTTAAGCGGTCACTGCAGTGAACGCTTTATATGGGTGCCTGTAGACGAGAACGTGAAGGTCGGTGCTAACAACACGATCGGCATGAGGTGAATTGTATTTCCGGGTTCACGCGGCGGCGGCATCGAAGTCACAGCGTCAGGCTGAGTCGTCACAGGAGAGGGGTCATCGGGGCGTCGATATCGTTCATCGGCAGCCCCCCTGAGCTCACGGCCTTCAATTTCCGCGGCGTGGGCTTGGCGACCGGCGCCTCGGTGCATCAGTAAAATCACGGCGGCTGGATGACGAGTCGCGCACAGGACAAGACAACCGTGGACGGCTGGTCGGAGATGTTGCGCGGGTTGCTAGGTATTCGATTTCTGGAGTGCATTTGCGCACCCGGCGACGCAAGGAATCACAAAATTTGCTGTGGTTTATCTTGTAGTTAAACTTGGAGTTACGTGAGAGTATCTGCATGGATACGCTTATTTTCGGCTGAAAAGCAGACATGGCTTTTGCACATAGCAGTTTACTCCATGGTTTCAGCTTTATTTATGCCATAGAGGGCACATTGGACCACTAAAGATGAAACGAAGGCGTCTGTTGCGCGCTGGTCTGAAGCCCTCCACTGTGGTACCTCTTTCTGTCTATTTTTATTCCCACCTTCCTGCTTTTCTTTACGACTCGGTTAATGTGTCCGTGGAGAATTGTGACATATCTTACTTGCAAAAAAAAAAATTGAAACGCCGCTGATGCCCGCTGAAGAATCTATTTTTATCAGCTTTGTGGTGCGGCGTTCGAGGAACCGCCAAATGAATTGGTTTGGTTTGTGGGGTTTAAAATCCCAACGCAATTCAGGCTATGAGAGACGCCGTAGTGGAGGGCTCCTGGAATTTCGACCACCTGGGGTTCTTTAACATGCACTGACAATGCACAGCACACGGGCGCCTAGCGCTGCACTGAATGATCGGCGAGGTCAACTTCGAATATGCGTTGGTTGGTTGGACGACTCTATTTCCACCAGAAAAACTTAGTTGTGGTTTAACTCTGGTTAACCCTAGTTGAATTGCGATAGCAATGGCGGGAACTTCTTTTGCCTGCTATATTATTTTCTATCACGCCCTATCAGTGTAAGGCGCTACATTATTGGGGACACTTAAGCTGATCCTTTAAGAGTATGACGCCAGAGCTTAAGTTGCCAGTCTTCTTCTTATTCTTCTTCTGCTTCTCCTCCTGGGCTGTTCAAGGTCAAGCGTGGCTCCGCCGGGACCACGCGACGGCTTGAAACCTGGCAGAGTATTGCTATCGCAATGAAAAGCGTCCTCTTTCCCGCCCCCGGCACGCAGGCCGGGAAAGACAAGGAGTCGTGCGCCCGCGGATTAAACGCTGACAGGTAGCCCATGGCTTGTTGCGGCCTGTTCCCCCAGATAGACGATACGTCGCTCGATCGCAGGGTCCGTGCTTCGCAGCAAGGTATCCCAGACTTCTCTACTTTATATATCTTGTTTCATCGCTGGGGACTGTGGACACTCCCAAATTATGTGATTGAAGGTCCCTCTCGCCCCACTGTGTTTCCGCTGATCATTGTCCCTTAGGTCTGGTAAATTGCCTGATGACGTCATAACCAGTCGTGACGTCATGACCAGTTCTGACCTCTGGTTATTAAACATTGCTGAATCTGACGTCATGATGACGTCATAGTAGGTCGTGACGTTACAGCCAATGACGGCATTATGTGGTGACATCAAATCATTACTCATGAATATTTAGTCATGCCTCATGGATAATTAGTACTAGTTAGTCATGATGAGGGCTATGGTTAAATCTGGCAGCAAAAAGAGAGTAGCGATAAAGTACAGTAAGGCTCAAGGTCAGTGCGACCACGGCCAAGGTACGACCACGACGAAAGTGCGATCACGGCGAAGAGGCGAAGTGGCTGGCGTAGTGCAGCTCTCGCTAAAACTCAACTCACGACCTTCAGATTATGAGACTGAAACACCGAAAGGGGCAACGGCTGTAAACGTGGCCGGGTTCTCAGCAGCGGTATTACAGCGACCATTGGAGAGGAGTGTGCCAGATGTCTGCCTTCCGAACCGGTGGCTGCATGAAGCGGCCCTGATGGGGTGACGGATGGTAGGATGCTCGTAGGAAGGTTGCTGAGGAGCGGGTGGCGGCTGTGATTCGAAATGAAAATGCTGCGCGGTAGGCACCGTTGGCTGACGGAGATCTGCTGCGTCGCTTATGGAACGTGGGTCTGAGGTGGAACTTGAGGCGCTTCTCGCGAACTACGTCGCGGGTCAGCTTACGCAGCGAGATATTTTGAGTGGGGTCTTGCAAAGTGACCACGTTGGTGAAGGGCTGACCGCAGGCATACTCAATGCCTGGAATGGACATGGAAAAGTCCTAACGGAGAGACTAAAAATGAAATCGACTTCATAATGTGTTCAACCCCCGCCATTATGCAAGATGTAGAGGTAATCGGGAAAGTGCGATGCAGTGACCACAGGATGGTGAGGTCCCGAATTAGCCTAAACCTGAAGAAGGAACGCAACAGATTAGTAAGAAAGAAACCCATCAACGAATTAGCGGTGAGGGGGAGGGCAGAAGAGTTTAGGATCTCGCTACAGAATAGGTTTTCAGCTCTAACTGAGGATGGCGACATTACCCTAGAGGCAAGGAACAATAATTTCAGAGATATCATTACTGAGTGCGCGGTAGAAGTAGGCGGTAGGATAGTTAGAGAGGATACCGGTAAGCTGTCTAAGGAGACGAAAGATTTGATTAAGAAACGCCAGAGTATGAAAGCTTCCAATCCAACAGACCAGATCGAATTGGCCGAGATATCGAAGCTAATCAATAAGCGCAAGGTGGCCGATATTAGGAAGTATAACATGGAGAAAATTGAGCATGCTGTAAAGAACGGGGGAAGCATTAAAGCGGTAAAGAAGAAATTGGGCATAGGCAAAAACCAGATGTATGCGATAAGGGACAAGGCGGGCAACGTCATCACTAATATGGAAAAGATAGTCAAAGTAGCCGAGGAGTTCTATACAGATCTCTACAGTAGCCAAAGTAGTCAGGACCGTAATGAGATTGGCGCTAGGGAAAAACAGTCAGACGTTCCACCAGTGACGAAGGACGAGGTCAAGAAAGCACTAGAAACTATGAAAAGGGGGAAATCAGCTGGAGAGGATCAGATAACTACAGATTTGCTGAAGGACGGAGGGGATATCGTGCTAGAAAACCTGGCCACCCTGTATACGCAGTGCCTGGTGTCATCGACGGTACCGGAACCATGGAAGAATGCAAACATTATCCTCATTCACAAGAAAGGGGACTCTAAGGACCTTAAAAATTACAGACCAATCAGCTTGCTGTCTGTTACGTATAAGTTATTTACTAAGGTAATCGCTAATAGAATCAGGACAACCTTAGACTGCAATCAAGCAAAGGATCAAGCAGGGTTTCGGAAACGGTACTCTACTATCGATCATATCCATACCATCAATCAGGTGATAGAAAAATGCTCGGAATATAACCAGCCCTTATACATAGCATTCATTGATTACGAAAAAGCATTTGACTCAGTTGAAACCTCAGCGGTGATGCAGGCATTGCGAAATCAGGGGGTAGACGAGCCATGCGTGAAAGTGCTGGAAGATGTATATAGCGGCTGCACAGCAACCATAGTTCTGCATAAAGAAAGTAACAAAATTCCCATAAAGAGAGGCGTTAGGCAAGGAGACACAATCTCCCCAGTACTATTCACAGCTTGTTTAGAGGAAGTATTCAGAGACTTGGAATGGGAGCAGTTAGGGATAAGGGTAGATGGAGAATACTTCAGTAATATGCGATTTGCTGATGACATTGCCTTGCTAAGCAACTCGGGGGATGAACTGCAAATAATGATTGATGACCTAGACAGGAAAAGTAGAAAGGTAGGCTTGAAAATCAATATGCAGAAGACTAAGGTAATGTTGAACAGCCTCGGGAAGGAACAGCAGTTTACATTAGGTAGCGAAATACTGGAAGTAGTAGGCGAATATGTCTACTTAGGACAGGTAGTAACCGCAGACCCGGACCACGAAAAGGAAATAACAAGGAGAATACGATTGGGATGGAGCGCATTTGGCAAGCACTCGCAGATTATGACTAGCAGCTTACCGGTATCGCTCAAGAGGAAAGTATACAACAGTTACATCTTGCCTGTACTCACCTATGGGGCTGAAACGTGGAGGCTAACCAAGAGAGTTCTACTTAAGTTGAGGACAACCCAGAGGGCTATGGAACGAAAAATGGTAGGGGTAACATTAAGAGATAGAAAGCGTGCAGAGTGGGTCAGAGAAATAACTCAAGTTACCGACATTCTAGTAGAAATTAAGAAGAAATGGACATGGGCAGGACATGTAGTGCGAAGAGAGGATAACCGATGGTCGCTGAGGGTAACAAACTGGATTCCAAGGGAAGGAAAGCGTAGCAGGGGGCGGCAGAAAGTTAGGTGGGCGGATGAGATTAAGAAGTTCGCAGGGGTCAAGTGGATGCAGCTAGCACAGAACCGGGTTAAGTGGAGAAATATGGGAGAGGCCTTCGCCCTGCAGTGGGTATAATCAGGCTGATGATGATACTCAATGCGCCGGCCTCATTACAGCAGGGCTCGTTCGATGAGGGTAAGTTCACTGATAAAGTTCATAACGGTTTGAGGAGTACTGCTAACCAAAACCAGTGAAGAGGGGTTTTTTTACGCCCTACATCAGGTGGTGCCTTCGATGATTTCGTCATGTTGGTATCAGCCTACCGATAAAGACGGGTCCCCTCCTCAGCGAACATGGCCATGCTCTCGTTAGGCTGTTGTACACGAGATTCTAGGAGGCGGCGTGTGCGATCACGGTGGTCATGGCTGGCAAAAACATCGCGCAACACATGCAGGAAGAAATCCCAGCATCGAAGACTGGCCTTCTTATTCTCATACTACGTTTTAGCGCAGTCTTCAGGCTCGAAATGGACCTTTGCCCAGCTTCTGAGCAGGGCTCCACTGAATTATTGAATTGAGCCCCTGGCTCGAACTGGTCTATCCAGTGTTCGATGTCTTCACCATGGAAATTGGAGGGCACAAGAGGCTGCTGAAGGCGCAAATGATGTTGACTTGCCTGAGCCATTGCATAAATCTCAAATGCTCGATCGGTTGTTGCCGCTTCAGAGAGTGGAGCAAATTCCGGCGATACAGACTTTTTGTGGCTATGAGCCTGGTGTGCTGCAGTTTACACTGCACATGTGGCGCCATCCGGAAGCCGCTGAGTCAAACTGCAGAGGTTTAACCATGGCCACCACGATCAGCCCCGGTGCAATGGCACACATGATCACGAAGGCCATGAGCTCAAACCTACTTATGACCTCATCAGGGAGGCGGCGCATCAAATACCCGATCTTTGACCCCACTTTAACCTTGTTACTTCTCAATCTCAAGGGGTCAAGTGAATGCAGCTAGCACAGGACCGGGTTAATTGGAGGAATATGGGAGAGGCCTCTGCCCTGCAGTGGGTATAGTCAGGCTGATGATGGTGATTATGATGATGATGATGATGGTGAAACCTGGTTACACGAATGAAAGCACCCAGGTTCGAGCACTACCTGTTGGAATCCGCTGCGATTGTTTTCTCTCAGTGCGAAATAACTGCAATAGGTCGTCAGCAGTCATTGACCACTCCATAGACTTCACCAATTTCTATCTCTCTCTTGGCTGGCTAACTTGAAAGACCCCGCTATACCGGACTTGGTTTGAATTACCCGCGTTATGCCACGTGGGTGTGATATCACGATACAGCTTAACCGATCAATGTGACAGCGCAAACAACATAGCAGAAGATTCTTGGTTTGTGCCCGTGGTGGTGGTGATAACTTTATTTAGTAACGGCCAAAATAATAAATAAAATTATGTTTCCGCCGTTCCGTGAGTGGCCTTCCCGCTGCTAATCGTAGCTTCCAGGTCACGCCTGGTTTCGACTTCCGCTGCCCAGGTCGTAAGCCGCTGTTGAATATGCGGCTGCGAGCTGGCCAAATTAGCCTCCCACAGCTGCAGGCTGTTTATTTGTCAGGAGACGGGGGGAAAGTGCGCCGGACAAGAGTGCAGAATGTGAGCATAGTCTGCTCAGGGAGAGCTGCAAAACGTGCATTTGGGCGAGAAGGCACCGGGATAAACAAGGGCAAGGCGTGCAGGGGAAAGGAAAGTGTGGGCCTGTAAATGGCGCCACGTATTCTGTTCGATTTTAGATAGGGACTTGTGAGGAGGAGGGAGGGATAAGTGGTAGTTGCGGTAGTGAAGGGTGATGTCGTGTAAGGTGAGGGGGGTCACGCGTGTCCATCCTGAGGTGGAGGGGACCAGCTCTGTCGAACATCTCGCGATTGATAGAATTTGCCGCTCATTTCCAGGGTGCCTTGCGTGAGCCGGAATACAGAAGAGTTGGAGAGGACGGGAAGGGGGGAGGAGGGCTTAAAAATATTGAGCACAGAGGAAGAGATTCTGCCCTTTGCAAAGTTGCGGACTGCGATCTTATTGTCGCTAAATATGAAAAGGGCCGGTGTGTTGGCAAAGGCGAGGGCGATGACTGCTTCCTCTGCGGCAGTGGAAGTGAGAGCAGGGATAGTAGCGACGTAGAGGGGGTTCGTGTATTGGAAACAGTGGCCAGGGCATAGGCGGGGTGCGAGAGTTAGGTTGCCGCATCAACATACACGGCGTGAGACCGTGTACCGTACTGGCACCAGAGGGTGGATGCGCGGGCAGATCGGCGAGCGGCATGATGCTCAGGGTGCATGTTCTTGGGAAGGGGCTTGACAGTGAGCATGGAGGGAGGTGGGCAAGGGATGGGTGACACAGACAGGGGAGACAGGGGTCAAGAGAAGGGAAGTAAGAAGGGCTCTGCCACGGGGGGTGCGAGATAAACTATCTAGTTAGGCCACACGATGGGCCCCCACAAGTTCTGAAAGAGTATTCTGAACGCCCATCGCCAGCAGACGAGAAGTGGGGGTGGAAGTAAGAAGCCCGAGATCCGACTCATAGGTTTGGCCGATGAGACAGTTGATCTTGTCTTCCTCGACACGAGATAGAAAGAGGTAGGGAAGGGAATCGACACGATGGCTTAGCGCAAAGGCAGTGGTCGTATCGGACCTTACACAGTAGAAACAGTACTACGTGGTCTAAACCTCTGCGTTTGCAGACTGTAAAGCCATCTTGCGGCATAGAAACGAACTGTTCATCTATAAGAAAAGCTATGTACGTGACAATGAATGAACCTAGACTTCGCCACCAGCAGCTGGATGCCTGTCTCGTTTGCGGTAACAGACGCTGATAACCAGAGAGGACAGCCACGGATGACACCATGATTTCAATTCGGTGCAAGTGTCTCTCTTTTATTCTGATGAACCTCATAAGCAGAGAGAGATAGAATAACATTTATTTGTACCCGTCAAAAGGTTGGTGAGGATCCGAGGCGAAGCTCTCTCCCAGCCATGTCCTTCCCCTCAGCCGTCGACCTGGATCTCCTGGATCTGAGCAGCGGCCAGGGCGAGACGGATGACTTCACGTTGCCCTTTTTCGTCCTGTTCCAGAAGTAGTGCTTCCCAAGACTCATCTGTTCTGTCAGGTTCTCCACGACAAGGACACTTCCATATCATGCGGATCATGTCCACTATGCCATCGCAACGTTTGCATCTTGGGCGAAACATTTCCGGATGTCACTTGCTCTAAAGCTGGAGGTTCGGGAACACTCCAGTTTGTAGCTTACGCCCCATAACCTCTACGCTTTTGGTGAGTTGGTTACACGCATTTGGAAATATTGATCTGCCTAATTTGTAATAAATTGGGATATCTTGGTAGGCATTAAGGCCATCGTCGAACATTAGGGGCTCCTCATCGCGCAAAGGGCACGGGGTTGCATATAAGAAGTTACTGGAATCCCGGAAGGTAGCTAATCCTCGGGCCAGTACGCGCGCTTTCTCGTTCCCCCTCAACCCCTGGTGCGCCGGTGTCCAAACGAGCGCGACCTGCTCTGCCGGTGATGGACCACTGGCCAACACTTTTGATGCCATGGCTGAAATGCGGCCCGTGTCAAAGTTTCTAATCACTGATTTTGAGTCTATAACCAGTTTTGACCTGTTGTTGGATTAGAGCAAGCTCTTCCGCCTGCGTTGCGGCCGAGTGTCGAGTGCTGCAGCAAACTACCAAGCCCCCGTTTTCTCTAGTTGCTAATGAAACGCGTCCCATACCGTCCATGCTTTGTGCGGCATCTGTATATAAGACGTCCTGTCTGCCCTCAAAACGGGCTTGTAGGGCTGCTGCTCTATCACTCCTCCGGCTTGCATGGTAGACGGGGTGCATGTTTTTGGGGAGCGGAGGTATTTTTAATTTCTCCATAACCTGTCTAGGAACCTTGTTTGAACGTCTGGAGCATGCTTGCGGCTCATAGCCTAGTTTCTCCCAAATGCTCCGACCAGTATGACTGCGCAACAGTCTCTGGTATTGCGAGCTCGTTGCAGCCTCAATGAGCTCTTCGAGGGTATTGGAAACTCCTAGTCTCAAAATCTAGTTTTTCGATGTTTTGGGTAGTAAACCTAGTGCCGTTTTGATCCCGTTTACGAATGAGAATGCCAAGTTTCTCCTTTTCCACCTTGTGAAGCCGTAAATACGGCGCCACATAGACTATCTTGCTGATTATGAAAGACTGGAGTAGCCTAAGGAGGTTAGCATCTTTCATGTCCGCAAATTTGTTTGCGATCCGCTTCAGGAGTCCATAAGTTTGATTGGTGCTAGCGTCTAGAGTTCCTGCCATTAGTCTGTATTCGTAGTCCCAAGCCTCTAATACTTGCCACCGTTGGTATAACATTACCGTTGACCCTGAGAGTTATTTTCGGGTTATCCTGCTTTATACGCCTAAGATGGGACGGTCGCATCGGATTGAGAACGGCGCTTCCGATTTCTCGTCCGAACATCTGAGCCCGATTGGTTCTAAGTATATTTCTATAGCATCAATTTCTAGCTGGAGTGTCTGTTCAATTTCACCGTCACAGCCCCTGCACATCCAGAGTCAGGTCATCTGTGTATAATGTATGGCTTAGCCCCGGGATTTCCTCTATTTTTGCGGGAAGGCCAAGCATGGCGATATTAAGCAGGATCGGGGACAACGCCGATCTTTACGGTGTGGCTTTGTTTCCCAGTCGAATACCTTCTACTGTGTGTCCCCCATACTGATGGTTACCGTTCTATCGCCGAGGAAATCGCGTATGTAGTTGTATGTGCGAACTCCTACATCTAATGCACTGAGATTCTGCAGAATAGCCGATTTCTTCCCGTTAACAAAAGCTTTTGACACGTCTAGACCAACGATCAACCTGGTGTCTACTGTTGAAATGTATATGATCTGTTCTTCTAGCTGCAACATGACATCGCACGCGGTCAAATGAGGTCTAAATACGATATGATGTTCGGATAGATATTGCTATCCTCCAAAAACCGGTTCAGCCGGGCCTGAACAACATGCTCCATCAGTTTCGCCACGCATGACGTGAGCGAGATTGGACGCAAGTGTTCGAAATCCGGCCGTTTCACCGGTTTCGGGAGGAACACGAGGTTTCCGGCCTTCCATGCCGCCGGCAGCCGACCGGCCTCCCAACTCTCCTGCATGAATCATCATCATCACAAGCCTGACTATACCCACTGCAGGGCGAAGGCCTCTCCCATATTTCTTCAATGAACCGGTTCAGTGCTAGATGCCTACACGTGACCCTTGCGAACTTCTTCATCTCATCCGCCCACCTAGCTTTCTGCCACTCCCTGCTACGCTTTCCTTCCCTTGGAATCCAGTTCGTTACCCCAAGCGACCATCGAGTACCTTCTCTTCGCACTACATGTCCTGCGCATGCCAATTTCTTCTTAATTTCCACTAGAATGCCAGTAACTTGAGTTATTTCTGTGACCCACTCTGCACGCTTCCTATCTCTTAATGTTACCCCTACCATTTTTCGTTCCATAGCCCTCGGAGTTGTCCTCAACTTAAGTAGAACCCTCTTGGTTAGCCTCCACGTTTCAGCCCCATAGATGAGTACAGGTAAGATGCAACTGTTGTATACTTTCCCCTTGAGCGATACCGGTAAGCTGCTAGTCATAATCTGCGAGTGCTTGCCAATTGCGCTCCATCCCAATCTTATTCTTTTTGTTATTTCCTTTTCATGGTCCGGATCTGTGGTTACTACCTGTGCTAAGTAGACATTCTAAAACAGCGCAAAAGAACAGGGACGAGAGAACGAAACGTACAACACGAGCGCTCGTGTTGTACGTTTCGTTCTCTCTTCCCTGTTCTTTTGCGCTGTTTTAGAATGTATACATACCAACTCGCCCAGGCTTCTATTTAAGTAGACATATTCGCCTACTTCTTCAGGTGCTTCGCTACCTAACGTAAACTGCTGTTCCTTCCCGAGGGTGTTGAACATTACATTAGTCTTCAGCATATTGATTTTCAAGCCTACTTTTCTACTTTTCCTGTCTAGGACATCAATCATTATTTGCAGTTCATCCACCGAGTTACTTAGCAAGGCAATGTCATCAGCAAATTGCAGATTATTGAGGTTTTCTCCACCTACCCTTATCACTAACTGCTCCCATTCCTAATCTCTGAATACTTTCTCTAAGCAAGCTGTGAATAGTACTGAGGAGATCGTGTCACCTTGCCTAACACCTTACTTTATGGGAATTTTGTTACTTTCTTTATGCAGAACTATGGTTGCTGTGCAGCCACTATATATATCTTCCAGCACTTTCACGAGCGGCTCGTATACCCCCTGATTTCGCAATGCCTGCATCACCGCCGAGGTTTCAACTGAGTCAAACGCTTTTTCGTAATCAAGGAAGGCTATGTATAAGGGCTGGGTATATTCCGAGCATTTTTCTATCACCTAGTTGATGGTATGGATATGATCGATAGTAGAGTACCGTTTCCGAAAACCTGCTTGATCCTTTGCTTGATTGCAGTCTAAGGTTGTCCTGATTCTATTAGCGATTACCTTAGTAAATACCTCATACGTAACAGACAGTAAGCTGATTGGTCTATAATTTTTAACGTCTTTAGGGTCCAATTTCTTATGAATGAGGATAATGTTTGCATTCTTCCATGGTTCCGGTACCGTCGAAGACACCAGGCACTGCGTATACAGGGTGGACAGTTTTTCTAGCACGATATCCCCCCCCCCTTCGTCCTTTAACAAATCTGTAGTTATCTGAACCTCTCCTGCTGCTTTCCTCCTTTTCATAGTTTCTATTGCTTTATTAACCTCGTCCTTCGTCATTGGTGGAACGTCTGACGGTTTTTCCCTACCGCCAATCGCATTACGGTCCTGACTACTTTGGCTACTGTAAAGATCTGTATAGAACTCCTCGGCTACTTTGACTGTCTTGTCCATATTCGTGATGACGTTGCCCACATTGTCCCTTATCGCATACATATGGTTTTTGCCTATGCCCATTGCCCAATTTCTTCTTTACCGCTTTAAGGCTTCCCCCGTTCTTTACAGGATGCTCAATTTTCTCCATGTTATACTTCCTGATATCGGCTACCTTGCGCTTATTGATTAGCTTTGATATCTCGGTCAATTCTATCTGGTCTGTTGGATTGGAAGCTTTCATACTCTGGCGTTTCTTAATCAAATATTTCGTCTCCTTAGACAGCTTACCGGTATCCTCACTGACTGTCCTACCACCTACTTCTACAGCGCACTCAGTAATGATATCTCTTAAATTATTGTTCATTGCTTCTAGTGTAATGTCGCCATCCTCGGTTAGAGTTGAATATCTATTCTGTAGCGAGACCCTGAACTCTTCTGCCCTCCCCCTCACCGCTAATTTGTTGATGCGTTTCTTTCTCACTGATCTGTTGCGTTCCTTCTTTAGATTTAGGCTAATTCGGGACCTCACCATCCTGTGGTCACTGCATCGCCCTTTCCCGATTACATCTTGCATAATGGCAGGAGTTGAACACAGTATGAAGTCAATTTTATTTTTAGTCTCCCCGTTAGGACTTTTCCATGCCCATTTCCGTTTCTTTCGTTTGCTGAAGGTATTCATGATTATTAGGTTATTGCGCTCTGCAAACTCAACTAGTAACTCCCCCCTGCTATTCCTAGAACCAATCCCATAGTCACCTACTGCCTGCTGTTTCCCTACCTTGGCATTGAAGTCACCCATTATAGTACAGTATACTGCGCCATTACTTTTCTCATTGCCTATTCTACATATTCGTAGAAGCTTTCAACTGCCTGCTCATCATAACTGCATGTGGGTGCCTAGGCCTGTACAACCTTCAGTTTATAGCGCTTATTAGGCCTAATTACAATGCCTGCCACGCTCTCATTAATACTATAGAATTCATCTATATTACTCGCTATATACTTATTGACAAGGAAACTTACTCCTAGTTGTCGCCTCTCTGGTAAACCGCGATAACACAGTACATGCCCATCCTTCAGTGCAGTATATGCCTCATTCGGCCTCCTTACCTCACTAAGCCCTACGACATCCCATTTCATACCCTCTGGTACCTCTAACAGCACTGTTAAACTGGCTTCGCTAGCTAAGGTTCTAGCGTTAAACGTTGCCTGGGTCAGTTTCCAATGGCGGCCTATCCAGCAGAGCCAGGAATTCCTAGCACCCCCTGCTGCGTCACAGGTCTGATCGCCGCCGTGGTCAGTTGTTTCGCAGCCGCTGGTGACTGAGGGCCGGGGTTTTATGGAACTAATCATGAAAGGTTGCGGCCAATTACTGCACCAGAGTGGGCAACTCCTGTTCTGGTGAGGGAGTGCGTTGCCGGAGGTGTTCACCGGCATTAGGTCGCACCCCAAACATGTTTATGCAATTCCATCAACACGCGGATTTTTTTTAATCCGGTGGAGAATTGCGCGGCACTGGGATTTGAACCCTGGTCACTCCTGCATGATTGCAGCGAGGTACTATCTGATCAACGCGTCGTCCAAGATTCTTAGCATTCAATTGCTGACCTGTTCGAACCTGCAGCAGTCTTTGTTCTCAGTCTATTTATTTGTGCCCGGACTTCGGAAACCGTTATTTGGCTATCTAGCTCCGGGTTTTACTGGCCCTTGTAATTGGGCATTTGTTTGCCTGTACCATTTGCGCAGTTCAAATACCGGTATCGGACTTGGGATATTAGAGAAGCTGCGGTCCCGTCAAAGGTATGTATTAGCCTGTGAAGTTGCTACCTGGCCTCGCGAACTATGGAACAGCATTCAGCATGCAGAATGGCTTATTGCTTCTGACGTATCCCCTGAAACCGACCCATCTCCGGACTTAACTCTAACCGGAGGCAGCGTTTTCGCCACGTGGTGTAACATGGATGAAAATATAGGCAGCAACCATAACAGTATAGAAATTGTAGACAACGGCCCACCGGTCGTCCGCATCAAGAAGGCAACGTTGGTGAACTGGGAGGCCTTCCCAAATGGCGGCACAGGTGACCAGGAAGGCATACGTAACATTGACGATTGGAATAGAAGGGTCATTCATTCGGTCAACGAAGCAACGAATGAGGTTGAGGTTGACGAGGACGTTGAAGGAGTAGATCTTCACATGGTCAGTCTCTGGCGTAAGAAGAAGGATCTAAAATTGCGACTAACACAGAAAAGAGGAAATAGGAACTTGCGCAGACAATTGGCAGTGCTGAACAAGGAAATTGAAGAATATGCTCTCGTTTTAACAAGGCTAAACTGGGGCATCATTTGTGACAAACTGGACAGGAACATCGGTAAGAAAGTACGTTGAACTTACTTCAGCATCCTCTAAATCTCGTGAGCAAAATTTATTTGTATGTCGTAATCTTGAAGGAGCTGCAGAGTTCTGAAATTTGCTATCCATTCTCGACTTTGGATGCATCTGTGATATCACTTCTACTCTGTTATCAATGCAGCTGGCAATTGGCCATTAGGCAAACAGCTTGGACCGTTCAAAACCAGTTTCAGTGCTTCTTTCCTAAAATCCTCGAGTTGCGTTGGTGTTTTCCTGTTTGAAAGAAGCCCGACCCATCTCGCTAAATCTTATCCATGCAGCTTTATTTCACAAGCCCTTTCGTTTTCAAATCCTTGGTAATCGGTGCTTACTGTGAGAACCAAGATACCGCCAGTGAGCTGTGAAATGCAAAAGAAAGCCTTTCATGCTGCTATTCAGGCTGTAATATTGTCACAGACAACAGGGCTAGACGTGACTAAATGAGAGGGCGAAGCTGTACCAGCAGGCAGAGTTCCGCAGACAGCGTGCAAGCCGACTTCAGCGTCCTTTTCTTCCAGGCTCCCCTAAGAACCTCAGGAAGATCAGGTGGCATTACTCCCCCTTCCTAAAAAACGAAAGCAGAGACTGAGCACGAGAGATGGATGAAGCAAGCGGAAACAAAAGTATCAGAAAACGAACAGAATAGATAACGGAAGCGGGGTAAGGTGTCCTACAAGACAATGAAACAAGAGCATAGCACACTGCACATTACCGCGTGAAATGCGCACGGCTTCATGCGGACATCGTGCACCACCTGGCGAATGATTGCCGACGCGAGGGCTGCTCAGTACCTGCTGGAAGGACTTCGTATGTCACTTCTATGACACGGCGCAGAACTTCGTAAGGTCCAAACTAACGCAACATCAGTTTTTCAGACAAGCCTTGCCTGCGAACCGGTGTCCATAGCCAAACTTGCTCTCCAGGTTCGTACCTGACTTGTCGATGACGGAGGTTGTATTGGCGCATATCCTTGCCCTGCTGTTGCTGAATGTGAATACGGGCAAGTTGACGTGCTTCCTCGGCTCGCTGAGCAAGCTGTTCGGCGTCTGGCGTGAGCCGATGATCATCAGTGCAGCACGGAATCATGGCATCCAACATCGTCTGAACGTCGCGTCCGTAGAGCAGGCGAAAAGGCGTAAAACGCGTCGTCTCTTGGGTGGCAGTGTTGTATAGCACATGTGACGTATGGAAGAATCTCGTCCCAGGCTTTGTGCTACGAGTCTATATACATTGCAACCATGTCGGCGATCGTTTTATTCAGTCTCTGCGTGAAGCCATTTGTATGTGGATGATAGGCAGTGGTTTTGCGATGGCTCGAGTGACTGAGCTCAAATACGTTGTGCATTAGTTCCGTAAACGCTGTACCTCGATCGGTGATGACATGAGATGGTGCGCCATGGCGCAACACGATTTGCTGCATAAAAACTGGGCGATCTCAGATGACGTGCCACGCTGCATCGCCTTGGTTTCCGCATACCGTGCGAGATAGTCGATCGCGAATATAATCGATTTGTTACCGAACGCTATCAACGCAAATGGGCCCAGAATGTCGATGCCGATTTAGTCAAACAGTGTCCGTGGAGGTGCAATAGGTTGGAACAAACCCGCTGGCTTAAGAGGCGGTGCCTTTCGACGCTGGCATTCACGAAAGCCTCTGACGTAGCGATGAACGGCGTCAGCAAGTTTATACCGATAATAGGTTTGACGAACTCGGCCGAGTATGCGTGCAAAGCCCAAGTGGTCAGTGGTGGGCTCATCATGGCAAGCAAAAAGGATATCGGCATGGAGGTCGGCCGGTATTACGAGGAGGTACGCTCGGTCAACTGTGCTGGATGTTTGCTTGAATAGAACGCCATTCCAGAGACAGCAAGCAGACAGGTCACCAGCAAATTGGCCAGGTATTTCAGCAGTGCGACCCTCCAGATGATCAATGACAGGTCGAAGCTCTGGGTCAGCTCGCTGTCTGGTCATTACGTCTGAGGCACTCACCCGTTCAAGAAAACCGCTCTCGTCGACCGTGCTCTCATCGACTAAACCGACGGGCAGCTTCGTGCTTCTCACCAGATTTATACACAATGGTGCACTCAAATTATTGGAGGCGAAGGCTCCATCATGCTAGGCGTGCCGATGGGTTGCGGAGGTTAGCCAGCCAGCACAAAGAATGATGGTCGGAGAAATGGTAGGGTAACATTAAGAGATAGGAAGCGTGCAGAGTGGGTCCGAGAAATAACTCAAGTTACCGACATTCTAGTGGAAATTAAGAAGAAGAAATGGGTATGGGCAGGACATGTAGTGCGAAGAGAGGATAACCGATGGTCGCTTACGGTAACAAACTAGATTCCAAGGGAAGGGAAGCCTAGCAGGGGACGGCAGAAAGCTAGGTGGGCGGATGAGGTTAAGAAGTTCGCAGGGGTCAGGTGGATGCAGCTAGCACGAAACCGGGTTAATTGGAGACATATGGGAGAGGCCTTCGCCCTGCAGTGGGTTTTGATTTGGATTGGTACTGAGGCTTCTTTTTTACCAGGTGGACCAGAAAGGTCCTAGCCAAGTCAATTCCCTACTGTGACGGAGTCTGTCCCGCCCTGGCGCAACGCCACCAACACTATTTATCTAGTATGCCTTATCCAGTTCTCAAGGCGTCGTTCGGTTGCCTCCACAGCCACAGCCATCTCATCTCGCTGTGTCGCATCGCTGTTCACCGCAGCGTCTCCTTGCGGCTCTCCAGACGTGAACCCCAGCGCCTGCGGCAAAGTTGACCCGCTAGGCTGAGATGGCATGAGCACTTAGCAAGTCAACACAATATACTCGATCGTCTCTGTCTCCCGCCCGCACACCGCACACAAGACATCCCCGTTGTCCTTGCCCTCGATCCGCGCTTGCCATTTCTTCGTGCGCAAGGTATAGTCAGGCTGATGATGATGATGATGATGAAGCTTTCAATTTTTATAGCAGTTGAAGTATGGTAGTTAGAATAAAACACAACTACACAGTGGCCATCGGCACTTCATATATACATCAGGTAGATGATGCACATCAACCACGTAATCATGCACATTGAAACAATGCGTCGGCTATCGATATTTTCTACTAAGGAATGTTATTGTGGTTTAATTACCAAGCTGTGATCCCCACAAAAATCCACGTAATGTTCATTATCGGTTAATTCGGCCAATTTCTACTCTTGACTCACCCTGGTTTTACATATACAAAGCGTGCCACTCCTAAGCTGGGGACCAAAATCGCGGCCCACCAAGCTTAAAGGTCGTTTTTGGCCAACATCGGCAACCCTGGCCGGAGATGTCACCACATTAAGCCGGGCGCCGCAGCGAAACATCGTCATGATCATCAGCCTGACTATACCCACTGCAGGGCGAAGGCCTCTCCCATATTTCTCCACTTAACTCGGTTCTGTGCTAGCCATAGAGTTCCTTACACTAACTAGAGGGAAAGCTGAGGGCGCTGCACTTCAGCCACCATGGGCGCGCTAAGAATCATGGGCCGGCGTGCTACTTGTTGAGGGACAGTCGGTTTTTCTCTGGTACGTGGAGTGGCGTTACTGCGATGTTTCTTTTTCGTCATCATCATCATCTGAAGGTGCGTACATAGACCGCGAAAGCCATAGTAGCGAAGGCGCAAATGCAGACATCGCCAAAAAATGGTTTTTGTTTCTCGAAATGCCTCTAAAAACTTCCTTCAGTGATTGCACAACCATAAATATTTTTGTAACGTATATTTATTTCAAATTTTTTTATTTCAAAATACCAATATTTCGCACTTAATAGTGCGAAATATTGGTATTTGTGCTGCTCAAAACTAAGCCAACGACGCATCGCTTATATTGGAAAAATATCACACTGGCATGCTGTTTCTCTCTCTTTTTGCAATTTATAGTCACAATATTCAATCTTAGGACATTATTTATGGTAGAACAACGTTTATCTTTGCATTATTTATTTATTTGAAAATACCTTACAGGCCCATTAGGCATTGTGTAAGGGGGACATAAAATCTATACAGTGCAATATATACATAAAATGTAAGGAAACAGGCAAAAGATACAAAGGTAATTGATATATGAACAAACAAAATAGTACGATGCGAAAATTATTATATCATTAAGAAAAAGAAATACGCGACACAAATTAAAGCACAATGGTACACACACAGATTAGGCACAATAAACAGCAAGCGGCACACAGTGCCCGAATGGCGCTTAAAAAAAAACGGAAAGAGTACATAGGCAAACACAAGTAAATAAAACCCATCAAGACATTTAACAGCTGCAACAAATTTAATAAAAATGTATATATAAGACAAATAAGGCAAAATGAAGGCTCAGTGATATAATGTGATGAGTTGGCGATGGAACGCTTCTAGATTAGGAAGAGAAGCGATAATGTCTGGCAGGTTATTCCATAATCTGATGGCTCGTGGAAGTGCTGATGAGTTGAAGGCTAATGTGTCACCATATATTCTTGTAAAACTGAGGTGATTGTGCAATCTTTTGGACGTGCGGGATGGAACATCGAGGTGAAGCGGACAGGATCGATTGGGGGTATACATACTTGTGAAATAGTGTTAGGAGGGCGATGTCGCGGCGTGTACCTAAGGATTCTAACGAAAGGTTACTTTTAATCACAGTGACACTTGAATGGTAGTTATAGTTTCGCGATATGAATCGTGCTGCCCTATTTTGGATGGATTCTATTGCGGTGATCATGTTGTTATGATAGGGAGACCAAATGGATGAAGCAAATTCAAGTTGTGGACGAACAAAAGTAAGGTAAGCTAGTTCACGAATATTAGCAGGAGAATTCCTGAGATTACGTCGTAGGTACCCTAATACTTTGAGGCGGCAGCGCATATGGATGTAATATGGAAGCACCATGAAAGATCAGAGGAAAGATTAACACCGAGGTATTTGTAATGGGATACGACAGTCAGTAAATCGTCTTGAATGCGGTATGGAAAGCTGGAATTGTTTCGTTTGCGGCTAAATGATATTATTTTGCACTTCGATACGTTATGGGTCATTAACCATGAGTTGCACCATTCGTTAATAAGAAGCAGATCTGATTGGAGCGCCAGGTGGTCATCAGAAGATTTAATGGGGCGATAGATGATGCAATCATCCGCGAAAATTCGCATACAAGAGGATATATTAGTAGGTAAATCATTTATATAAATAAGAAATAATAAGGGTCCGAGCACGCTACCTTGCGGCACACCGGAGATAACGGGGGAAAGATTAGAGCACAGATTGTTAACAAATACGAACTGTTGCCGATGCGAAAGGAAGTTACGAAGCCATGTTAAAGTTAACGAGTCTAGACGGAGTGATGATAATTCTGAAATCAGGCGGCAGTGAGCTACCCGGTCGAAAGCTTTGGCGAAGTCAAGGAATATACAATCAGTTTGAAGGCTTTCATTCATATGGAAATGCAAGTCAGTTGTTAGTTCGAATAACTGTGTTTCGCAGGAATGACCCTTCCTAAATCCATGTTGATTAGTATAGAAAAAGTTGTTCTGCTCAAGATGACTGAAAACGTGAGATGAAATTATGTGTTCAAGCATTTTACAGCAGATGCATGTGAGAGATATTGGACGATAAAATTCAGCTCAAGTTTTGTTTCCTGCTTTAAAAATCGGTATTATTTTAGCTATCTTCCAATCCGCTGGCAGCAATCCACTAGTTAAAGATTGGTGAAAAATATGAAATAAAAATTTACTAGAGATTGAAATGGTGTTCTTCAAGATTTTAGAATTAATGCCATCAACACCAGCTGAAGTAGATACTTTAAGGTTATTTATGAGAGACATGATACCTTCCTCAGGTATTTCAATGGGTGTCATGTAGCGGCAATTATTGCCGGGTACCTCCGGCAGGTTAGAGCTATCTTCGGAAGAGAATACAGATGAAAAGTATGTGTTGAAAATTGCTGGACATTTAATATTTAAACTGGAATGTTGTTACATTGTAGCGATATGGAACCCCCACCCCGATCTGGACATATATGTTTCCAAAACTTTTTGGGATTAGTTTTTATAAGGGAAGGAAGTTCGTGTGAAAAGTACTTATCTTTCGCGGAGGATAAGGCGGAGCAATATGTTTTTAGTGTGTCACTGTATTTATTCCAAGCAGAACTGGTGCACGCACGCTTAGCAGTCCGATATAACCGCCTTTCTTATTTCGCAGTTGCTTAAGCCTCCTGGTAAACCAAGGATTGGATTTATCTTTAGTTATTTTGATTACAGGAACAAACTGGCCAACCAGAGATGAAACCTTGTCTCTAAAGAGTACCCAGTTTTCTTCTGGGTAGTTTTGGCCAAAAGTTGTACTTCTGCACTCGGTAGCTCTCCGGCCCATTATGCTTTGAGCGTCCATGGTGGCTGAACTGGCCATCTGGAAAGTCCATGTAAACTCCCATAGACGGCAGCCCAGCTTTCCCTCTAGGTAAGAGTAAGAAACTCTATGGTGCTAGCTGCATCCACTTGACCCCCGCGAACTTCTTAACCTCATCCACCCACCTAACTTTCTGCCGCCCCTGCTACACTTTCCTTCTCTTGGAATCCAGTTTGTTACCCTAAGCGACCATCGGTTATCCTCTCTTCGCACTACATGTCCTGGCCATGCCCATTTCTTCTTCTTAATTTCCACTAGAATGTCGGTAACTTGAGTTATTTCTCTGACCCACTATGCACGCCTGCTATCTCTTAATGTTACCCCTACAATTTTTCGTTCCATAGTCCTCTGGGTTGTCCTCAACTTAAGTAGAACTCTCTTGCGAAACATGTAGGTTCCCTACTGCGCGCAGTAGTGTGGTGTCCTCTGTTGGCTCGGGCGATAGTTTCGCGCAATGGAGAAAGCTGTGCTCCGCCGTCTCGTCTTCGCTCCCACATGCCCTGCACATCGCCGCTTGTGCTTCTGGGGAGGGGTCGAAGGGACGGCGGTAGGTCAAAGCGCGGAGTGGATGGATGGATGGATGGATGGATGGATGGATGGATGGATGGATGGATGGATGGATGGATGGATGGATGGATGGATGGATGGATGGATGGATGGATGGATGGATGGATGGATGGATGGATGGATGTGAATGGATGGGATGGGATCCATGAATGTGAATGGATGGATGTGAATGGATGGAATGGAATGAATGGAATGGAATGGATGGGATGGGATGGAATGGATGGGATGGATTGGATAGAATGGAATGGATGGATGGAATGGAATGGAATTAATGGAATGGATGGATAGAATGGGATGGAATGGGATGGAATAGAATGGGATGGAATGGAATGATATGGGATGGAATGGAATGGAATGGATGGATGGAGGGATGGATGGATGGATGGATGGATGGATGGATGGATGGATGGATGGATGGATGGATGGATGGATGGATGGATGGATGGATGGATGGATGGATGGATGGATGGATGGATGGATGGATGGATGGATGGATGGATGGATGGATGGATGGATGGATGGGTGGATGGATGGATGGATGGATGGATGGATGGATGGATGGATGGATGGATGGATGGATGGATGGATGGATGGATGGATGGATGGATGGATGGATGGATGGATGGATGGATGGATGGATGGATGGATGGATGGATGGACGGACGGACGGACGGACGGACGGACGGATGGATGGATGGAATATTGGCCTCGAGATCGAGCAGAGTCGCCACCTTGCGGCGAAACCTAGTCAGTGTGGATGCGTTTTCGCGTCGCGTGCCAGCCCGCAGTGATTTACGTGTGCGCGTGCGGCGTGTACAGGAGTGTTTTTGTTTGTTTCGCGGTTTCTGTGAGATTTTGCTTACCTATACGCCTCTTGCAAAATAAATATGAACGGTCTATAACCCCACGCTTCATTAAAAATATATACTTATCCGTATCGAGCATGTCATGCTTGGATAAGGACATCATCCATAGCGGTCTTCGGCGTTTGAGATCCTTTGACATGCAATGTCTCAAACGCAGTGGTACTGTTGTTACCTCCATGTCAAAGCAAAACAGGTCGCTGCCGTCAATAAAAGTTAATGCAAACGCTCAGAAATCGCATATTCCCATTTCTGTTTGGAATACCGCAGCTACTAAAACATATGCCACCGCAGACTGCTTCATATAGCAGAATGCAGTTTGAACAGGCCACTCTAAGCCTGCTATGCCTTCTCTATGCACGATAGAGTTGTGTGAGTACTTTTTTATTTTTTGCTTTTAAACCTCTGTCGCAGTGTCTCAATGGCAAGGGCGCTCGACGGCTCATTTCGAGAACGGGGGATTCAATCACAACCGTTTCGAAAGGCGCTCCTCTGCTGTGGGATTTGACTGCACAATAAACAATCCCACGTGGTAAATGTGGTGTTAATAATGAAAATCATCCGTCATAGCCGATGCCACTTTCATGCATTAAACCCGGGCCAATATGCATTTGCAATATGCCAATATGCAGGGCGTGAAACAGTGCACGTTGACCGCCTCAAGCCCTGTTAGGAACAGCCTGTTGTGTCCACACCATTAGTCGGCAGGATGCCTCTTTTTTTCTCCCGGGGATAATTGTAGTGTCACACCAACCCTCGGTGATTGTCGACGGTGACAAAGACGACGAGCGTATGTCGAAAGGCGCGTGCTAAAAAAAAGAAGACGGCAGACAAAAGACGAAGACGCAAGAGACTGACGCGCTAGTTAAACGGTCGACCTGAACACCGACCTGAGCTTCAACGCACCCTTACACCCTAAATATTACATAATACAACTAATTAATGTACTTTACTGGTAGCCTATTATAATCATTATAATCCCTGTTCGTCCAAGTTCTGTCTTCCGAGCAAACTCGTCGTTTCTGACAAGGGGAGTAAAACAGCTTCATGCGGGCTTAAATATCAGTGTTTAGTTCGGGAATAAATACATCTTTATAGTGGCATGAAAAGATGACCTCCATTTCTTTCGGAATGGTTTTATATCCGGCATCTGTTTTGGAAGCAACCCTAATAATTTACTTCGCATGAGATTTAGTCACTGCTAAATAACTAGGGATAAAGAAATTTTCAACCTGTAAAATTGCTTCCCAAAACATGGCGCTACACCGCTGTCGACATGAGCTTACCGCGTCTTCTCGCACAGGTGCTTTTCGGAGCCCTGCTGATTCCATGGCCAGGCGACGGCTTCTTCAATGTGGCCGGATGCTTGGCCCCGTCTTCATCTTCAACGGACGCACGCGAGGCCGTGCGAACATCGCCTTTCCCGGAAAACAACGAACAAGCGCCAACTCTGGATACATTCACTTATCTGGACTGGCAACCACCCTCGTCAACTGATACCAGGGGGGCGGAGGCTCTACTTAAACGCCGCGTTGACGTTCTGCTGCCGGGGCGCTACACCGCTGTCGACATGAGCTTACCGCGTCTTCTCGCACAGGTGCTTTTCGGAGCCCTGCTGATTCCATGGCCAGGCGACGGCTTCTTCAATGTGGCCGGATGCTTGGCCCCGTCTTCATCTTCAACGGACGCACGCGAAGCCGTGCGAACATCGCCTATCCCGGAAAACAACGAACAAGCGCCAACTCTGGATACATTCACTTATCTGGACTGGCAACCACCCTCGTCAACTGATACCAGGGGGGCGGAGGCTCTACTTAAACGCCGCGTTGACGTTCTGCTGCCGGGGCGCTACACCGCTGTCGACATGAGCTTACCGCGTCTTCTCGCACAGGTTGGTTATCGAAACCCTGCTTCTTGTTACCGGTGCTCTAACCGATGTGTGATTGCGGTGTCGTGCCCCGACAGTCTGTTGGAGTGGGTTAAGAAATGCATGGGTTTACGTACTTTGTCCCATCGTGCTTTCTCTGCATTGCTTTTACTCCTCTCGGGAGATGTTGAATTAAATCCTGGCCCTAGTCCGGACAGTGGTAGTATTGATGCATGTACTATTGAGGGCATTTATGCAGTTGTCCGCAGGTTAGAGCAGGGACAGACACGCTTTCTTGCCGATCTTGAAGTAGTTATGAAGGAACAGAATGCTCTTGCTTGTTCGCTGCAGGAACTTCAAAACTCAGTCGCTGTACTGCAAAATGATTTACTTGCAGTCAAAGAAGGCGCCTCAGATAATCGGCGTAGACTGGTAAACGCGAAATCGTCCCTCGAGGATGCAAATAACAGGACACGCAGAAATAACTTGATAGTTTTTGGCTTATCTGACTGTGAAAATGAAAGTTGGAAAGAATCTGAGAAAAATGTTATCGCGTTTTTCCAAACTGAGCTTGACCAGATCACCCACGCAGATGATATCGAACGTGCTCACAGGCTCGGAACTTTTCGTGAAGGAAAGAACCGGCCGATTATTGTAAATTTCTGTAGGTTTAAAGCTAAAGAACTACTGTTGTCGTGCGGATCAAAGCTAAAGGGTAAACGATATGCTATTCGTGAGGATTTCAGTCCCGCTGTTAGACGCGCTCGCTCAAAACTGTACGAATATGCTCAAATTACGAACCTCTCATTCAAACTGCGTTTCGACAAACTACATATAGGCAACAAAATTTTTGGCTACGATAGCGGAGATGACATGGTGACGGAAATAAATAGATAGCTAAATGTCAACCACTGCTCAAAGTCTAAAGCTTTGTGCGCTAGTGCAAAATCTAATTCTCCTTGCAGCCTTCCGCTTAGTATTTTGCTAGTTAACTGCCGAAGTTTGAAAAATAAGGTAGACGAATTTGCTGCATTGCTTTCCTCTGTTCGACCACATGTTATTATCGGGACTGAATCTTGGCTTCATGAATCCGTTGCAGATATCGAAGTCTTTCCTTGTGGCTATGAAGTTTACCGGTGTGATAGAAACACACATGGTGGTGGTGTTTTTGTCCTTATAGATGAATGCCTTCAGAGTAGTGAGTTACCTAGCTCTTTTGATAATTCTGAATCTGTGTGGTGCAGGATTAGACTTAACCATGGCAGTTACATCGCTATTGGGTCCTTTTACCGGCCTCCTCGTTCTTCTAGTCCAGAATCATTTAGTGAGTTATCAAGCTTTTTAACTACCATAAATAGTGATTATATACTTGGAGGAGACTTTAATATGCCTGCCGTTCACTGGAATAAGGGGAAACCTGTTTTGGCTGATTCGACTACCTTATCTCTAGCTTTTTCAGAGTTTATGACAACTAATGACCTGACCCAATTCGTGACTGAGAGCACCAGACGAGGTCATGATAGTGAGAGTACCTTGGATTTGTTTTTTGCTAACTCTGAGTCATTGATTAAAGATGTAGTTGTCATCCCTGGTATCAGTGACCATGACAGTGTTGTGGCCATGTGCTCTACCACTTCAGTCAGATCTGCCCACAAACATCCCAGGAAAGTGTTTTCTTACGACCGAGGTGATTACACGTCAATTTCAAGAGAACTTTCTAGTTTCTACCCTCTTTTTTATGAAGTCATCCAGTCACTGGATATAGATGGAGCTTGGATTCTTTTCAGAGATAAACTAATGGCTTTAATTGAGCAACACATCCCTTCAAAAATTATTACACGTAGACGCCGGAATGATAAGCCATGGGTGGATAAGAAAATTCGGGCATTAATTAATAAGAAACGCCGTCTGTATGCCACATATATAAGAAATCACAAGCAGTCTGTTTTTCCAGGAAATGCGCCAGATAAGCTACAAAATTAAGCAAGAAATAAAGGTAAATAAACATATTTATATTTCATCGCTTGATACAAGGTTAAGAGAAAACCCAAAAGAATTTTGGAAATTTATTAAAATCAATAGTAATGAGGTGACCTCTGTCCCTACTTTGTTAGTTGACGAGAAGACAGTGTCCGACGATTATGAGAAGGCCTGCTGTTTCAATTTTTATTTTCAATCCGTCTTTACTGCCGCATTCTCTGGTGAATTGCCTGAAGCACAAGAAAAAGCCTACGAGGACATGCCCGCGGTTACTGTCACATATAACGGTGTCCTCAAGTTACTTTCTAGCCTAAAAAACAAATCAGCCAGTGGGCCTGATGCCATCCCGTCGCATGTATTGAAAGCTTGCTCACAAGAAATTGCGCATTTCTTAGTAGCCTTGTTTAATAAATCACTATACAGCATTTCTTTACCTGCTGACTGGAAGGCAGCTAATGTCATCCCAGTCCACAAAAGTGGTCCCAAAAAGGCATTGCAAAACTACAGACCAATCTCTCTTACATACATATGCTGCAAAACTATAGAACACATTATTTACAGTTCTGTGATGAAACATCTCCAAAACAATAATTTCTTCTCAAATGCTCAACACGGCTTCAGGCCTGGCTTGTCGTGCACGACTCAACTGGTAGAATTTTCTCATGATCTCTTTTATTATTTTGATCTTGGTTTTCAGGTAGACTGCATCTTTTTGGATTTCCGCAAAGCCTTTGATACCGTTCCTCATGCTTTATTGTTATATAAATTATCTTCTCTCTGTATACACCCTGAAGTAGTAGACTGGATTAGAGGTTACTTATCTGGGCGAACTCAAAATGTTGTAATCCATGGTACTAATTCAACGAATGTCACCGTAACCTCTGGTGTGCCCCAAGGGTCTGTCTTGGGGCCTTTGCTATTTCTAGTCTTTATAAATGACATTGTTGAAGGGCTTGAATGTAAAGTCAGATTATATGCTGACGATTGTGCCATTTACAGGAATATACGAAATGATCTTGATGTAAGTAGTATACAGAGTGATCTGAACAAAATTCATTGTTGGTGCACTAAATGGGGCATGTCTTTGAACACTGCTAAATGCCAGTATGTGTCATTTTTCCGTAAACGTCTTCCCGTGAGATCAGTCTATAATTTGGACGGGCTACCACTTGAAAAGGTCCAACATTACAAGTATCTAGGGGTCTATTTTTCAGAAAATTTGACATGGAACCGACACATAGAATATTTAACCTTAAAGTCATCTAGAACGCTAAATCTCATTAGACGAAATTTTTATAAAGCCCCCACAAAAGTAAAAACAGCTATACGTAACAAACGTCCGTCCTATACTCGAGTATGCTTGTGCGGCATGGGACCCTCAAAGCTCTTACCTTGTGGAAAAACTTGAACGCATCCAAAACCGCGCTGCCAGGTTTGTTTCCGGCAACTATAACTTCCGTAGTAGCATCACATTAATTAAAGAAAACCTTAGATGGAAAACATTGGCTCACCGGAGACTAACCGCAAAATTAGAACTTTTTTACCAAATATACTCTGATCTTACGGGAATAAACAAGAGCTTGTACATTCTACCTCCACATTTTATCTCTGAACGCCGCGACCATAAGCTGAAAGTTCTTGTAACGCGATGTCGAACTGATGTGTTCCGTAATTCCTTTTTTCCTCACACTTCTTCACTTTGGAATAGTCTTCCTAAGAGCATAGCACAATGTAAAACAGGTAAACATTTTCAGTCTTTCCTGGCGTCCAATTTGTCGTAGTAGCTTTCCACCCTTTTAAACCTGTTTCTCGCACTAACATTTTCAGTGTTGTTCTTTTTATTGTTAAACAAATGTGCTTTACTGTATACTTTCGGTATTGTAACATGCTCATTTTAGGTATTTTTTTCCGTTATTGCCCCCCCTGCTATAATGCCCCTGGGCGCTGCAGGTACTTGTATAAATAAATAAATAAATAAATGACAGTGCCCATGCGCAGTTTATAACGATGTCTTCTCAGCGATTGCAAATTACGAGCGCTGCGACGGAGAACAACAACGAGAGAGTAATGACAAGGACAGCGCCTGTCCTTGTCATTACTCTCTCGTTGTTGTTCTCCGTCGCAGCGCTCGTAATTTGCAATCATGTACTAACTAGCTCAACTTTCCGTATTACTTCTCAGCGAGTAATTCGTAGCTTGCACTTTAACGTTACTGAAAATTAATCTCTGATTATTGTAAATTCTGTCAAGTGTGTAAAAGTTCTCTCACATTGTGAAATTTATTGGCATTGCAAAACAAAATAATTACACTACTAATTTACCAATATATACTAACATCACACACATCAGAAATCCCTTATACTTCCCTCGGTTTCAGGAAATCGTTTACGGTTAGTGGCGCATGCAGTAATACAGTATCGCATTCTATGACAGTGGCCGCAAAAAGCATCCGCGTGTTTGTGAGCTCGGCAAATTCAATCCACTCAGCGCATCACACGTGAACAATCAGCTTTCCTGTGCGACGAGATTTCCTGTATAGTGTCGGCGTGATCTCATTTTTGGGGAATACTTGTGCGTGGTTGTCTGGGCCAGAGTTGATGTGCTCTCAGTCTAAAGCAACTCGCCATGCAGTGCACTGCCCGTGCTACATTTAACCTGCTTAATCCTCGAGTCAAGTACGATATAATGGACCAGGCTTTCTCGATTCAATCTAAAGTGCTGCAGGTATCTGCGTGGGCTTGACACTAAATTCGTCGGTCTCACTCGCATGAGACAGGCGATACAGGTTTAAACGTCGATAATAAAAACAAAGCTGTCATAGGCAGGCCCAAGCATTAGGCGCGTGGGCGCGGTACAGCGCCAGAAACATGCAAAGTAAATCTAGAAGTCTGGTGGTTGCGTGCTTTGTTTTCCTAAAATCCGCTCTTCTTCTGCTGCATTGGCGAAATCCTTGGATTTTTTTTTTTTGCAATATTGCAGAAATACTGCAGAAGACACGTTTTCATCGCCAACAAACCCGCCGTAAACTCGGAAGCAGACCTGCACAGCGTGCGTTTCGCCGAGCGCCGCCGGATGCCGATCCACACTACCGGAGTGACGGTGGCGCCACCTCTAGGTCAATCTCACAGCGAACAGGAGCGTCCCCTTTGAAACGGGGTGGTAGCAGTTGCTATCTTACTCATTTTTCACCCGATATCTTAATTATTGTTTTAGATTGATTTACTATACTACCATCATTCTGTTTATTGCAGTTTTGTTTCTACATTGCTACCATTATGTCACTCTTTTGCTTTTAAGCCACCAATCTTCCAGTCGTTTTTTTTTTTTTTTTTTGCTAGCTTCCACAGCAGGTTTATTACCCCGGCCACTGCTATTTCTAAACCCCAGAGCTTGAGGAAGAGTGACTGCGCTTCCATCAACTTCCGGATGGATATACCATTACATTCGAGTATAATATGGTCAATTGTTTCAGTGGAGTTACCACATACTGCACTGCGTCATCTTCATTGTTAAATTTCTTTTTGTAGCTGCGTGTTCTAAGGCGCTCTGATCTAGCTTCAAAAAGTAGCGCACTGCCTCTTGAGTTATCAAAGAAAGCTTCCTTCCTGATCTGCCTTTTCCACTTTCGGTATAATTCCACTCTGTTTCTTTTCCATCGAATTTATCGAATTTTAAACTTTTGTGTTTTTAACCTGTTGCTTAATGTTCTTTATTTCTTCGTCCTTGTGACCAGCATACTTAATGGTTAGTTTCATAGTTCTTTTCCTCCATTGTAAGTAAATGCTGTTTATATAAAAGGTATGTAAATACTTTAGCTGCCCATCTGTTACTGTCAAATTTCCTCAGGCGTTCCTCGTATAATATTTTGCTCTGAGCTTCCCGTACTTTGAAAGATGTCCAGCCCATATCTCCCTGTACTGCCTCATTTGTGGTTTTCCCGTGGGCACCTAGTTCTAATTTTCCGACGGCTCTCTGATTTATTTCTAATGTCGACTGTACCTCTGATTTTAGGCACAAAACCGCATTTCCGAAAGTAAGCGCGGACACCATAATTCCTTTCCAAATACCAAATACTCAGAACCTCATACCTGTTGTATCCCCCCAATGCCCTATGCTTCCTTATCCAAACATAACTTCGCCCTTTCGCCTTAAGTGATTGCTCATGCTTTCCAATGTATTGCAATCTTTCGTTTACCCATACATCGATATATTTATATTCTGCTACTCTGGGTATTTCATGGTCTTGTATTTTAAGACCCTGATCAGTTGAGCCGTCGAAAATCATCAGACCCGACTTAACTGCGCTAAAACTGAAGCCTAGAGCGTCCCCTTCGTCTCCGCAATACTTAACTAGAGTTTGCAATTCTTCCTGACTCTCAGCTAGCAGCACAATATCGTCTGCATACATCAAACCGGGAGGCGCTGCTCTACTGCCTTTCCACCTAATCTATATGACAGGTTAAAACCTAGGTTACTTTCTTGTATCCTCCATTCCAGGTTTATTATATACAGCATGAACAGCAGCGGTGATAGAGGACAACCTTGTCTTAATCCTTTGCATACCTTGACAGCTTCCGTACTTCTTATCCCTTCCCATGTAATTTCTACTTTGTTATCCCGGTATATTTCCTGTAGGAACTCTGTTATCTCATAACCGATACCTACTTCTTTTAATATGTTCCATAGGAGTTCCCTGTTTACGTTGTCGTACGCCCCCGTTTATGTCCAGGAAGGCCAAATACAAAGGTCTATTTTCCACTCTAGATATTTCGATGCATTCGGTAAGCACGAATTTAAGCGCCTACCATTTCTAAAGCCGTTTTAAAGTTCTCCGAGTATCTTGTTACTTTGTACCCATGCTTGCAACTTTAATTTCACCGCCTGCATGGCCAACCTGTACATAACAGATGTTATTGTAATCGGCCTGTAGGATTTTATGTGCATCCTGTCTCCTTTCCCTTTATAAACCAAATTCATTTTACTCTGCCTCCAACTGTCCGGAATTTGCTTATTCGTTATGACTGTTTTCAAAGCTTTTAACAACGTTTCCTTACTTCTTGGACCCAATTCATTAATCAGCTTGATTAGAATTCCATCTTTTCCTGTAGATGTGTATTTAGGAATATCTGTTCCGCCTTTTTCCAGTTTAGATTGGTCAGTTCTAAGCTGCTTTGTATTCTGCTGTCTTGTGTTGCTTCCTGATTGGAGGAGATTATCCTATCGTCGCTCTTAAATGACTCGGCTATAAGCGATGTAATATAGTTCACTGCGGTTTCTCCTTTTAAACAATTTCCCTAGTTATCTTGAATCCGGTCCTGCTTTCTTTGATTCTTTTTACCTAGCCAGCTTATATGGTTCCGGAATTTTCTTGGTCCGCCTCTAGAGGCATCGTGTATATCAGCCATCCAGCGATCGGTGGACTGCTTTATTTTACTTTGGACTAGGGCCTGTACATCAAGTTTCTTTTGTCGATATATGATTCCTATTTTTGGTTGATTCCCTCCTGAGATACCTGTGCTTTCTTTGCCTCTCGGTGTTCCCTTGAGCGCCCCGTCGTTGTTCAATGGCTTCCCTGATTTCCTTATTCCAGCAGCACCGTGGCTTCCTCTTTTCATTCCAGTGGTTTGCAACTTTAACCTCCTTAATTTTCCTCTTTATGAGTAGTTTTACCTGTTCATAATCTCAGTCTTCCATGGGGCTATGTCTGCTGCTATCTGCGTATTTGATCGTCGTTTAAGTTAGCGTGTACTTTTTGTCTAAGTTTCATTTCTCTTTTCATTAAGGGCCCCATCTGCAGACTGATACGTTTATGATCACTTCCCAGACTACACTCCCCTTCTTTGTCTATATCCATTTTTGTGACCTTGCTATGAAGTTCCTGTGACATTAGGCAGTAGTCAATGGTCGTGTGCCTGTTGCGGAGTTCCCACATGATTTGTCCTTCACATTTTGTTTCTCTATTTACTGTAACTAGGTCGTGTCGCTCACAGAGATCTAGGGTTAGCTTCCCGTTACAATGTACGTTGTACTTTTCTTCCTTGACCTCCTCCTTGCCATTTTTTGGGGCTCAGCCTCCGTTATTACGCTTTTTTCTGCTTCACTTCTAACTACCCCTGTGCACGGAGCCCTCGCTGACCCCCTAAAAAAGCTACAGCCCTGCCTGCCAGGCGTCAGCCTATCTCTGCTCCAATCTTTCTTTTTAAATGAATGCCATCTCGCTGAAAAGCACTGCCAAAACCTACTTTATGCACCTCCCTGTTTACCTCAACCACTTGGAAACGCTTCTCCAGGCTTAACTTTCTTATGTCCTGATTAACTGTTCCCACGTCCTTTTCCAGCTTTCCGTTCGATCCTAGCACCCCCGGTACTTTGCATACAACTATCTGCACTTGCTGTGTTATCTCCCTGATATCGTCAACTCCCTTAGCTAAACTTTTCACCACTCCTGCAGCGTCACCATTTAGGACATCGTTTAGCCCCACAGCTACTAATCACATATTGCGCTCTGCGGAATTTTTCAACAGCCAATTTTTACACTTTCAGCATTGCCCTCATTGTCATCGCTGGGAAGGTTCCAACTAACACTCTCTTATCACCCTTTACACGTTCCATGATATCTCGCTTGCATCTGCTCATGTTAAGAATCCCCGGCGATAAGCACCTGGGCCTTCTTTCTCCCTCTCCCAACTGTTGGCTCCTGCTTTCGGTTATCTGTGTCATTCTCTCTGGGATATTCATTCTTCCTTCCTATTTTTCCGACTTCTTAGTAGCTGCTTCTAAATAGCTATGTTGGTTCGGATTCGCCTGACCTACTTTGCTTACGCCTTCCATGCCAGTGCTGGTCCCAGCCACGTGGCTCGCACTGGAATGACCGTCCTCGTTGTTTCCAAGGGCAAAGTGGGCCATTTTTTTTTTTTTTCATTTGAGGAAGCTGTTCTAGCAGTTTCTGATTTTCTGCCCTTAATAAACCTACTTCATTTTCTGAATCATCCACAGGAGACACTAAACTGCCCTTTTCTCGTTCAAATCTATCTAGGCGCGCACTCAGCACGCAACACCGACACAAAGAGTCACTGCCTTCCGCTTCATCTACTAAGTCAAAGCGCGTTTCCTTGAGATTAACCTGCCCTTCACACTGAGTACCTTTACGTTCTTTTGACTGCACATCTTAAGCATGTATCAACTGAACTATTTCTACTACGAATTCTCGGAATATACAAACTGCAAAAGGAAGACACAAAAACGACTAGCAAACACGCGTTAAAATAAATTCTGCGAATGCCAATCGCCTAGAAAAAATGTATTTATCTAAACAAAATAGTTAAAGAATGAACGCCGAGAAAACCGAGCTGCCGGCACGAAAAACCAGGCCGCTAGGACAAAGAGGTAAAATGTATTCTTTAGGCTGCACCTAACCTAGCTAGCTGAAAACGAAATGAAGTTAATAAGAAAAAGAACTCATCTAATTGACGCTTTCGGAAGCTCCCGCTGTCGCCTGTTCGTCCGTTTCCGGTAGCCACGTGCAATCAGAGTGTAAACGGGCTGCGTCGCCATCTGCCGCTTTCCTCCCGAAGCGCTTCGCCTGACTGAGCGTGCTCTTCCCCTTTCCAGCCATTATACTCCGGCTAACAGCATCGCACTTAAAATTTTGAGACGAAGAAGTGTTCGGCGATCGTTTAGTATTAGTCATCCTTAGGCACCTGACGTAACTACCAGTTGCAAACCGAGCTGCCTTATTTTGAAGTTTTTCCAGCATACTGATATGTTAGACTTATTTACCCTCACGCGCAGGCTCCTTGCGCGCTCCTACTCTCGACAACAGGCGATATCTGTCGGGCGCATGCGGCCAGGGGACTGCGGGTAGGGTCCCTACAAATATTGCTAGTCTCTCGTACGCCGGCCTCAACGGAGGCGGCCGCTGAATGATCGCTGCGGTGGCGCTGCGGTGAAGCGGAGTGCCCGACGGAGCAGACGACGCGTGCGCCCGTGCGCTTCGAAATGCATTCGCTGCACGCTCATTGTCAGGTGTCTTGTACATGCGATGCCGCTCTTAAGCCTTCGATTTCAGTTTAGTCGTAATATTGAATTCGCAGCCGAGTTGTTGACCACAGATACGATTTTTTTTTTTTTTTTTTTTTGTGAGCGAAGTTTTGCGCGCATGCCTCTGAGCCGATGTAGAAGCGAAGCTGCTCTTTATACCCTATTATCCTGCTAAAGCTACCGCCGTGCAATATTGTAATGAAGACTTCTGAGGATTTTGTGCAAACAATTGCGCTTGCATGGAGGACTATACTAGACGCACATTCTAGGCTCCAAGGACCATGTGTGCGAGCAACAGAGCGCTGTCGCCGGCGTTTTCATTCACGCTATAGTTTCATCTGAACTTCTTCAGACGTTTAGCTAAGTTATAACACGTATGTAGAACTAGAAACTTTCGGATGCATGCACAATTAAAGCACGCAAGATGGGAACCCGAGCCCTTCAAATCGCACCGCGCTTCAGGCAAACTGCTGATAGGCATTCTTTGGTGCTTAGGAAGCCCAGTAGCCACTCATCAGAGTATGCCATCACTTTTGTTGACTTGCATTTTGCAACCTCTAAAACATATTTTAACAGCCAGCTGTTGAGAGGAAGGGCACTAACACTTCTTTTAAACTTTGTCCTTGTTCATTTTCATTTTTAATTTCACCTAGAGCTTTTAACCAGCTTTGCCACCTTGTCCTTCGTACGACAAACTGCTCGGGACTTAAAAGTCTGTTTCTTAATTTTTTTCTTCTTCTTGACAGGGTGTTCTAAATTAACTTCTCAAGTATTTGCAGGCTATATGCATGTTGCATCAGAAATAATGGCACAGTTCGTCGCAAATTAAGTAACGCCCATTGTAGGAGGGAAAGGTCTTGGTAATAGGCTTCAATCCGCTGCCAGGACACAAGCTGAGTTTCGCAATGTCCTGAAGAAGATTATTTGCCTCTTCTGTCGACTTTACAGCTGGCTTTGTTTCCTCGAATGCACACAGTAGCATTCATGGCAGCTTCACCTGTGTCGCTGCCATAGAACAGAACTCGCCGATTTGCGTAGATTGCCTCCGGAGATTCGCCCTCGCTTGAATGGCACTATGCAAATGTTAATTGCTCAACATCAGAAAGATCGACATTTGTCCCCAGTGGCGGTGGCATGCAGCTTTCTGCATTCCTGGAGCAGGCTCGCGTCACACGATCCACCACCGCTGTATTCTTCAACTGGCTCCACTGATGCTTCAGGATCAGTGCGCTTTTATTCTTTTTCTGCAGGTCTCCCTGCTGACTGTTTTTGCTCGCACAAATTGCGCTCCTTTCTCTTGAGAGGCAGGGGTTTCAACAAGTATTTTGGAGTGTCAGGAAACAGCGTTGAGATGGTACCCTTCGTGAGTTGCGTAACATTCCGGAGAATCTCAATTACCTTTACCTGTCTTAAAACAATAAAGCAGGGTTTGAAGTATCGCTCACAAACATCGACACTAGCTTGTTCGTGTTACAGTAATGTGAGGGCAAACCCGATCCGGATCCTCCGATATTTATATCAACGTCCAGGATTTCCTGTCTGCAACTCACAAAATAATGAGGAAGATATTCGCCACTTGTGGGTTTGCCCGCCACTGAAGCCGACAATATCGGCACCTGACGGCAGTGGGCCTTTCGCCGAGCAACCCTTCTTCGTACATTGCTTGCACGCAAGGGCCTTATCATCGTTTTCTCTTGAACTTTTGTAAGAACACAGCCAACCTATTTTCTTTCATTTATTACGCCTTTTAATTTTCGTTTTACATATTCCTTTATGCCCTAGCTGAGACAATAAACAATGTCATTGCCTTTGCCGCCGCGCTCTTGCCTCTTCCGGCGTCTTTCGGTGTCCTGGAGAGAGAGCATTTCACCTTGCACGAGCGCTACCCGCTCTCGCACCCGGGCAAGAAACACGTGCTATCACGCTTACCCCGTTTTCTGGACATGACGCGATCTCATATCCATAAAAAAGGCACACTTGTACGCATGCTAGCTAATTTGCGCGCATTCCGGCTCGCGAGCGAAGAAAAAGTGCAGGTGGTGCACGAGCCTTGCCACGGCACCAACGGATCAGCGTGGCGCAGACTCGCAGTACGGCACAACCGCCACAGCACCACGTACACAACGCGACCACGCTCCGAATGCGTGCAGCGCCCCCTGCGCTTTCATCCGGGAAGCGGCCAACCGGTTCCGTAGGGAACCCCGCTCGGACTGCAGACTAGCAAATACTTCTTAAAGGAGCCGCGAAGCGCTTCGTAATATGATATCGGTTATGCTTCAGGTCAATTCTTTGTCACAGGGATACTAGCTCAAAAAGAATTACAAGAATCGGTGCACAGGAACGGGAGTTATTCAATGAAGAAATTTAAAAATAGAAGCAAACAAAAAAACTGCCCTCAACTCAAATTTTGCGGGGCTTCCCTATCCCATTTCGCTCTCCCATTGACGTCATTGGGTGCGACCAATCAAAAGAGGCAAACCGATGACGTCGCGGAAGTTATCACTGCATGGTTGCCTGTTTGCTTTAACTCGTTCCTGCCAAGGATGGCAGCGTCGTTTCTATGGTTGCAAGGAACACGTGGGCGTAAGTTGACAGCGTCGCTCCCATGTTGATAAACAGGTGGATGGTCAGCGACGCTTCACCATCCGATATCAGCACTGCTAGCACCTTAGGAGTGCATAAGTAGTCCCCGTAAATGGACTTGCCAGACTAATCGGAACTCGTACGCGAGATATCGCGACGGAGCGACGATCTGCGCGTTATTCCGTGCGGGGATACGCCGAAAGGGGACGAACAGCAGCCGACCAGCGTCGTCGCGTCCACCGCGCGGTGTTGACGACGATCGCCCAGCAACGCTGCCAGACCACCACCAAGCTGACGATGCGCACTGGTAAATATGAACCGCAGCACTTTTTTTGCATCTTTCTTGGGACTGAAACGAATTCTTGTAGAATGCAGTGGCTCGATTAGATCGTTTCCGCCAAGTCGTTCTCGGTACGCAGGCACGCCTCGCGAACTTCGAAAAACAACATACGTGTATATTGACGAAATGTGCCTTGTCCATATCGTGATTAAAAACGTGGTGATAGAGCCACTGTGGTAACATTACGTTCAATTTTAACCCCGGAAGTCACGCGAGCGGAGAAAACACCACACTGATGACTTGAAACTGTTGCTGCGTCCAGGTGTACGGAGCCTCTGTGCTGCAGAGATGTTGAGCCATGTGGTTCCACATTAAGGACGTTTGAACCTTTCCAACATGTGTGCATACTGTAAAAGCACAGTATTTCACTGGATTCACTAGTGCAGCTTACTCATTTATTATCATTGCATATGTGTAGAAAGCACTATTTAGTAATGTAATGACTAATCTATAGCAGAACTTATTAGATCTATGCACAACCTTTTCTTTTATATTTTTTTATTCCCTGAGGCGAGAAAACATTTAAAAAAAACACTCTACATAGGGTATTTTGTCTCAAGGTATAGAGGTGATTTGTGGTGGTACTCTTTTTGCAGTATGCTAGACATTTGAGTCAAACCAATGTGGACTGGAGCTTTGTAAATCCCGACATTGCTCTTTCACAAATGTCTCCCTTCTTTTCATTCTAGAAAATGTTATGTGGCCTACCACAAGTTTGCAAGATGGATTTGGGGGAGAGACTGAACTAGAGAACAAAGAGTGATCCCTTCAAGTGCGGTGACCATGATTAGGAAGATGTTTCCATCGGAACGCTACACAGGGTTAAATTTCCCAACTGTGAGGGGTAAAAAAAAATAAACCAGTTTTCAGTTTTTTCAAGCTTCATTTGTTTATACAGTGCACAGCTTGCAGCACGGATTACAGCATGTGGTACTGTTAGGCCGAAAAGCAATTAGTATGCCAGGCAAAGACAGAAAAGGGCAACACAGATATACAACTTTTGAAACACTTTTTTTCAGGGCTCTTCATTTTTGGTCTTGCACTTTCCAGAACCATGAGGCCAAACTACAACACCATATTGCAACACCGGGAAGAACCAAGAAAAGCAAATGCTTCCCCTTTGGTCATGTTAATGGCCATTTTTTAAATTCTCCTTAGCAAAACAGTGCACAGGGTGACGGAACAGAGTCATGAAGACACTAACACAGAACTCGCTAGCAAGTGAATAAATATATTCCTTGCAGGCAAGAAATACTGCATGCTGCTCCACAAAGAGACATGCACCAACTGGCCAGGCTACTTTCAGTGATGCATTTTGGAAAGGCTCTTGTGCCAATGGCACTTCGGATACACATATAAGTGTCTGTTCCAAGGCTCAGCCACAACAATACCTATATTCTGATAGTGAGGCAAAAGTTCTAGCATTGCATAACTTTGACCTGCAGCTATGTTGACGCATGGAGTATTGCAGCAAGGTATGAAGGCAGTAAGGTATGAAGCAGACCATGTTGAGCTTCCAATGTCGAGAGCATACCAAAAAAGAAAAAGAGGTTCATATTCTTGATGTGCAAGATTCGACACCTACTCCTTGCTGCCAAGCATACTAACCCGGATAGCACTTTTGGAGCCACATAGATGATAGGCAGCACTAAATGCAAGCAATGGTCACTCCAAATGCAGCAAGGTGCCAGTGACCACTTCACTTGGATGTTGGATGAATGCAGGGGCAGGTCTACAGCAGAGAGTGAAGGATAATAGGAAGCGTGGCTTCTATCACTGTCAACAATGTCTAGAAGTTTTCACAAATAGGAATCTGTGTTCTTGTCACCCTGAGAGACGGATAGAAATTTAAATCAACATGTGATCTGAGGAGGTGGGCACCAGTTACAAAGCTACAGTTAAAATTTTCTGTGGAAGCACATACAAAGAAACAACAGAAAGAGCTTGTGAGCAGAGTTGTATCCTCACAGCTGCTACTTTAATGACGTCCAACCAAAGATTGGTGATGTTATCAAAACACACATGCGGAATTTCCTGGAGTATGTATAGCAGCGAGACTTATATCAGAAAAACAGTTTACGTGGAAGTTTTTATGGGTCATATATCTAGACAGAGATCTTCCTTTTAGCAAGCCAGTTTCAGAGAGGGCCACAATGGACCACAGGTTTTGTTCAAGAATATTTTCAGTTCAGGTTCGTCCCAGCGCAGCTGCACTGCATTACAACTGGCACATTTCGCTGGTTTTGAGTTCTGCAAAGTTCAACAAGGTCATATACAACACAACAAGCATTGCTTTCTAAGTGCTAAACATTAACTACAAGAAAAGCACAGCTGTAGGGAGTTGGTGAAGGTTCCAGGTAATATCGCTGGACATATGAACACAGGGCTTCGAACAAAATATGAAGGAAGGAAGGACAGATCTTCATTTCTGAGCTCCGTAATTTGCACACCATAATCCCTCACAATGTCGAAAAAAGATGCTGACTGGGACACATTGGACCACAGCAGATTGTTTGCATGCCACTTATGACGTCTTGCAGTGGCCTGGTCCCTCAAGAACACGAACATTTTTGCTACAGCCGTTTGAACTTGCTTGCACTTAGGGGACAGTGGAGACTGGATCAAATGCAGTTGGTCAAAAACATGAACACACTTTGCAGATGCAGAAAAACATTCATCTTCAGCACACAGGTCATGCACAAGGTCGACACGGCACGGTTAGATTTGGGACTGGCAACAAGGAACTTTCAATGGTGTAGTGGAAGCCAGTAGGAGCAGCTATCGAAACCAGCTGGATGATCACCACACCTGGCATAAAGTCCATTTTGCAAGTTTTGAAGTCATGGATGAAACCAGACAACATGCAGCAATGATTCTTGGTACAAAACTTTGTCTAAGACATTTTGCATCTAAGGCAATGGGAAAGCATTTCAGCAAGCTCGACGGCTGCGTGCTCTTTGAACCCGCAGTCAAATTTTCTGTGGCATATGCTGTTATGGCAAATGTCAGGAAAACACAGTAGAACAGTGCACAAACACTTTGTAGCAGTCAGTGAGCAAGGTCATTTTTCATGTATCATGTCATAACACCTTGATAGCACATCACCTCTTATGCGGCTTGCATAAACCAGGCTTTCACTGTGATGTTGGCAATATGGGATGAGAAGAATGTGACTTGATCTTCTGTACGAACATTCATGTGCAAGCCCTTGCATTGAGAATCTGCTGCGAGTCTGTGCTGATCCCAGTACTAGTACTATGGGCTCATAAGGAACATGATGAAGCTTTGCCTTTTGAAAATGATGCCTTTCGTCGTTGGAGTAAGTGTCACCGAAATACACGACATTCATTGCTTCAGACTCTTATTGTCCACATTGCTATACCAGCCACTATCTTGTCGCTTCTCGTGATCGCTGAGTGATGTGGCCGCGCTGAATTGTTGCTCATTCTCATGGTCTGGCAGCTCCATTAACCCACGGCTGATTCCTCAGCACTGGCCTCCTTTGGTTGTCACTGGCCCCTTAGAAATGCTCATGCTGGAGCAGCCATATCCTTCCCATAGGGACAGCACTGCCTTAAAGATGTGGCCATATTCCAAGTCTGCAAACACTACAATAAAATTGCAATTATTACTCCCCCCCCCCCCCCTCTTGCGTTTACCCACAGCCACAGTCATTGTGGCAAAGGAACCACAACTGGCAGCCAAAGTAGCCGATGCGCTCATAATGTGAGTGCATCGCGTGAGCGCACTTGAGAGCTCGAGCGGTGCTATGAGGAGGAATGGCAACGAAATTTTAAGGTCGAGCGCTGCGTACAACCTCTCGAATTATATAATATTGGTCAACTGTCGTCGCGTGGCTTGTCAGAGAGTTTGCGCAAGCTTGTCGTTTTTTTTTTTTTTTTCAGAGCATGGCTTGCCGGAGCTCCGACCGCATTATCGAAAAAAAAAAAAGAGCAAGGGGGGGGGGGGGGGGTAAAAACGCGTTTCATCTGCATTGTTGCGTCAACAGACCTTGTGGCAAGGGACAGGGGAACGCGCGTACAGGGATGTACTCCGTCCCCCCCTTTTTTTTTCGATAATACGGTCGGAGCTCCAGCAAGCCATGCTCTGAAAAAAAAAATCGACAAGCTTGCGCAAACTCTCAACAAGCCACGCGATCGGCAGTTGACCAATATTATATAATTCAAGAGGTTGTACGCAGCGCTCGACCTTAAAATTTCGTTGCCATTCCTCCTCATAGCACCGCTCGAGCTCTAAGTGTGCTTACGCGCTCACGCGGCCCGATCTGTTGACAGTCGAGAGAACAGTGAGCGGCTTCCAAGGTCCGTAACGATGACTCTCTGAGAAAGTATACAGCAGTTAAAACATTGAATCCTTGATCGTGTATGAACTTCGACAGACTCGCTGACCAAAAACGTGGTCATTGGCACAACATTCACTGCTCAGTCCGTCACGATACTTCCGTCTTCGACTGTTTATCGCAGAGCGCCTGGCATCGTTGGCACCGCGTTGCTGCGTAGCCGCCGTTGCTTGTAGCCTACGGATGCATAGGCTACCGATGAACACTCGAAGGCGTCTGGAGTGAAGTGCGCCGAGCACACACGCCGATTCGGTTCTTTCTTTCTCAATGCCCAGAGCTTCTAACCACATTCTTTTTCGTTCATTATGGAAAGGAAATCTGTGGTACGACACTCCTCCAATGCCTTCGCTGCTCGAGCAGCCTGGGACTGCGCAGAATTTCTTCTTGACAGCACGAAATATAACCAGGCTTCACCAGCGAAAACCGATCGGTCTAGGCAGGACAGCCTACTAGGGTGTGTGTGTGTGTGTGTGTGTGTGTGTGTGTGTGTGTGTGTGTGTGTGTGTGTGTGTGTGTGTGTGTGTGTGTGTGTGTGTGTGTGTGTGTGTGTGTGTGTGTGTGTGTGTGTGTGTGTGTGTGTGTGTGTGTGTGTGTGTGTGTGTGTGTGTGTGTGTGTGTGTGTGTGTGTGTGTGTGTGTGTGTGTGTGTGTGTGTGTGTGTGTGTGTGTGTGTGTGTGTGTGCGTGTGCGTGTGCGTGTGCGTGTGCGTGTGCGTGTGCGTGTGCGTGTGCGTGTGCGTGTGCGTGTGCGTGTGCGTGTGCGTGTGCGTGTGCGTGTGTGTGTGTGCATGTATGTAGCTGCAGATTTTTATTTTCATGTCGGGAACTCATTTTGCTTATCGGCAGAGGTAGGGATCCTGAAACCACTCACATGAAGAAACACAAGACATCACCTCATGAGGTTATCCAGCTACAGACTGCAATGCTGTGCACTAAGAGCTAAATCACTAATTCATAAACTTGCAACAAAGAAAAAGCATAGCAACGTTAATAAAGCGTAACTACAACGTTAAAATAACGTTCCAGGTCCGCACAAGCTCACTTCTAGCACCTAATTTACCATTGTTCTACGGCTTTTTTTTTCGTGTGAACATAAACTGGGCAGTGACTCCCTCGTAGCGCGGGCTCGAGTCGCGTCATTTTTACGACTTATGGTACGCTTTACGTCTCCGACATGTGCTTCCAGACGTGCGCCGACATCCAAATTATATAAACCGTGTCGTATGTGGCCATTATAAATGGAGTGATTTCCTCGAATAACACACTGAGCAAGCAAAAGAGAAAATATTTACTCAAAGCTCCACAAATCGTCATACAGAATATCCGAGGCCCGCAAGAAGCAGTAGTAAACAAGAAGAACAGGACACTAGCCGTGAAAGGACATTTCTATGCCCATTTTCTTTTTTTTTTTTTGCGCAACTCGCATAAACAAACCTTGTTCTGGCGTGAGCCCGCTTTCTTTCCTTTTGCCGGTTCTTGTTGTTTATTTAGCAGTGCCTCAGCAATACAAGCGCAGCGCGCGCAAGGCGTGCACGTGTACATGATTAAATCATTGACAATGTGATGCAAGCCAGAAAGAATATAGTACGGCCGACCATACGGCTGCTTTGGAGTAGCAAAGCAGTCTTAAGCTATGATCTGCTGGCCCTTGGAGGCTTTGAAGATTTACCTAAAAACAATATCTCAATCGTGATGCCCGGTCGCATTCGACCAAAATCCTTAGAGATATATCCCGAGCCCACTGAGCGCTACATGAGCCGCATTGTGAGGCCAGAGCCCGGCCTGAACCAAGAGTCCGGGGCAGGCCTGCGGGTTCAAGCCCGGGCTCTTTCTCAATGCCCAGAGCTTCTAACCACATTCTTTTTCGTTCATTATGGAAAGGAAATCTGTGGTACGACACTCCTCCAATGCCTTCGCTGCTCGAGCAGCCTGGGACTGCGCAGAATTTCTTCTTGACAGCACGAAATATAACCAGGCTTCACCAGCGAAAACCGATCGGTCTAGGCAGGACAGCCTACTAGGATACGAAGAACCACCTACAACAAACCACGAGGAATAAACAAACGGCAAACCACATGCAAAGTCTGGCAAGGTATACGCAAGCATGTACAAGGTAGATCCGCCTTGGCATGTATACGTGAGGCAAACACAGGGCAAGCAGGAGCTACATGAGCAACTATTTCTACTAGAGGGGCGCAAAATTCTTAGATTTGGGAAAATAGACAGAGCCTCTAGCGTTATTTTTTGTAACATTTTATTTGAAGTGCTTTAATCTAAAATATATATGTCGGTTTTGGAAGTATATTAGAAAACGCAAGACCATTACAGAGCGTATCATTAATCATGAGTTCATTTAGCCGTGAATTTATTGTTCGTCCAATCATCAAATCGGACCCAATGTCGTCATATCCGCTGCCAAAAAATGGCCGCTGTGTGCCGGCACCATCAGTGGTCCGAACTGGCTTTCACGAACAAATTAAAATATTAAATACTGGATAATACACAAAACAACCACCGTTAATAGTGTCACTATAACTCAATCTACGTAACCAAGAGGCAAAACAATGTGCTTAAAAATCGTTTCGGGGCTCAGGTACTCTACTGCGGGTCGCGTGTTGAATACGTGTTAGTGAGCGATATCGTTCTTTAATCCTGTCGTTAACGCGCTCTACCACTCATGTATGTAGGTACGTGTGCTGTGGCTCGCTACTCACATTTGTCCTTGTTCCAGCATTTTGAAGCGCACTTTCTTTCGTTGACACAATGCGAGGGTAGTCTACCTTGCAGGTTGACGACTGTAAATCGCCGTTTATACGCAGCGGTGGCGGTTTAGTTTTTTCTCTGGGACTGCCCTTCACATGTAATAAATGCACAAGTTAAGCCTTTTATTTTTTTTTATTTTGCGCATGAGAATGTAGAAGTTTAGATCAGACTCCATGGTGTGAGATGAAACTGGATCGGCGAGCTTCGCCCTAAAGTTTGCTGAGGCAAAACGTGTGTTTTCGGTCCCCAATGGTTCGTCTTTGGCTTTCGTTTGCCGTTCCTAACAGACACTTGGGTGAGTTCGTAATCTATGTGTGCAGACAGCGCAAAAAAAAAAAGAAATGACGGGCACTACGTTCTTTCCTACCTTTTTTTTTCGCGCTGTCTGAACTCCGACTTTAAACAATCCAAAATATTATATGCTTATTTCAGAGAGAACTCGGCGTGCAAAATGATTGATCGCAGTGGCTTTTTGTTGTTAGTATCTGCCTGATACGCAAGAAAGACAATTTCATTACATGCTATGACCTGGCCCGAACTGCTATTAACAGCTCTTTCACGCACACCGTAAACATCGAAATAGAATATACTCGTACTCAGCCCCTACTGGGTTAATATTTGTTCAAAACTAGAAATAGAGAAACGGTGTTGGGCCCTTCAGCTGTGGCTCTGTGGTTAGGGCTCTTCACTGCTGAGCCGGAAGACGCGGGTTGAATAACAGAAGCTATGGCCGCTCTTCGATGAAGACGAAGCTGAAGTCGCTTGTGCATAGTGTGCGATGTCAGCGCACCTTAAAGAACCTTAGGTATTCTTTAAATTTCCTGAACACTTCACTACGGCGTACCTCATAGCCGATAAAAATTGTGGACGCTAAACTCTATATACCACACGAAAACTGAGTTGTAAAGCTCCAGGTAGCATTTCTTTGCTGCTGGTTCTTCCTCTGGCATGTACAGCAATGTACATGTGAGGATTTAAAAAAAATGCATTCTTGATATCCAGGAGCTACGATTTGATAGGAGCTAGATTTTCCATGGATAAAAAGAAACAAGCCTAATGCGGCGGTGTTTATAAATAAAGCGAACAAAACTTGCCTGCTGTTAGCTTGTCGCCTCAGATGAGCACGCCGCGATAATTTGTTGGTGTTACCAGACCACAACACGCACACGACAGCAAAACCTAATTTGTGAGGTTTCAAATGGCTGGCATAGAGGAAGAAGAGCTCAGAATTCGAAGTGGAATTATATTCCAGTCGTGCGCAAGAGTAATGCTTGTAATTGTTCTCAATCGTTTTCTCGTCAGTAAGGCACCGAAACAGCTGCATTATAAAGCGGCTGTGTGCTGAGCACCATCGCGGTTTACGTGTGTTTGTGTGTTGTGTGTTGTGTTGGGTTTAGTGGCGCATAAGCAACTTAGGCTATCATGCGCCAATTTCATGGTTAAGAGTGTTGTATTTATGTAATTTAAACTTACATTCTGTTTAGGACGTTTGCTTCTATTAAAAACCTGAAAACACAGGGCAAATCAACAAGCGCATTTTCACCTAAAAGCAAAGCTGGATGAAGAGGAATGAGTTGTTTGTAAAACTGTGTAAAATGTTTTTTCCTCAGTTGTTCAAGTTGTCTGCATGAGATTAAAATGTGGATGACTGTTAGCTCTTGTCCGCATGAATCACACAGGGGCTTATCCTGTTTAGTTAAAATGAAACTATGTGTTAAATGTGTGTGTCCTATGCGAAGACGGCATAGAGCCACTTCTTTGGAACGTTCAAGATGGGTGCTCGATTTCCACTCTTCTATTACAGGCTTTATGAGGTGTAGTTTGTTATTTGTTTCAGTGTTCCAAGTGGACTGCCATTTTTGTATCAGTCTACTCTGTACCAATTTCATGCAGTCTTGAGATGGTATCTGCACTTGTTTTATTTTCTTGTCTCGAGCTTTGGCAGCGCACCTATCTGCTTTTTCATTACCTCGGATTCCTACATGACTAGGTACCCAGCAAATTTTTATGCTTCGTCTTTCATCTGTAAGTGTTGCTATGCTGTGTATGATGTTTCCAAGTATTGGTATAACTGCATTTCTTGTGTGAAGGGCTGTGACTACACTTAGGGAATCTGTGTAAATAATACTTCTCCTGAGGTTTTCTTTCATTATTTTCTCTATGGCAACAGAGACAGCATAGCATTCAGCAGTAAAGATGGACGCGCACTGTGGAAGTCTCATTATTTCCTCCCATTCGCCTTGAACAACTGCGCTTCCGACATAATGATCTGTTTTCGAGCCATCCGTGTAAAAGTCTGTGAAGTTACTGTATTTTTCTTTCAGCTGAAGGAATTCTTGTATGAAGTGCTCTTGTGGGGTTATTGTTTTTTGGAACTGTGCAAGAGAGAGGTCGCAAACTTCAGGGACCAGGTACCAAGGAGGCAGAGGGTTAGGTCTTTTGGCAATGCTAGGTAAACAATCCGGTAGCTCAACCTCTTGACACATTTGCTCAAATCTTAGGAGCAGTGGTCGCACTGCATTGGGTTTGTTGGTGAATAGTGTTCTAGAAGGGCATTTAGTTACTAGAGAATAGCAGATGTGCTTTGGCAGAGATCTGATTTTAAATATATAGGCACATGTAAGTGAAGTTCTTCTGATTTCAAGAGGAGGTTCATTTGTTTCCACAAGCAGACTGGATATAGGAGAAGTTCGGTATGCTCCACATGAGAGTCGAAGTCCTGTGTTATGTACCGGGTCTAGTTTTTTTAAATATGATGGTCTAGCTGACCCATACACTATGCAGCCAAAGTCTAAGGTGGAGCGTACGACAGATCTGTAAATGTGTTTAAGGCATGTCCTGTCAGCGCCCCAGTGTTTACGGGAAAGAACTTTTAGTATGTTTAGAGATTTGGAAGCCTTTTTCTACAGGACATTTATATGAGGAAGAAAGGTGAGTTTTTTGTCAAAAGTTACGCCTAGAAATTTGTGTTCGTTTTTCACCGGTAATTTCGTTTTGTTCAGGTGTAATGTAGGATCTGTTTGTAAGCCTCGTTTGAGAGAGAATAGGAGAGCCACTGTTTTTTGAGGAGAAAACTGAAATCCGTTTATGTCTGCCCATGCTGCTAGTTTATTTATGGTCAACTGCACCTGTCTCTCACATGTAGATACGTTAGAGGATGTGTATGCAATCTGTAGATCGTCAACATAAGCTGAATACATTACGGATTTCGGGATAACTGTGCTTATGGAATTCATTTTTACTATAAAGAGAGTTGTGCTTAAGACGCATCCCTGTGGTACGCCATTCTCCTGTACAAAGTTCTTTGAAAAAGTTGAGCCCAAACGCACACGGAATGAGCGATTTGACAAGAAGTCCTTTAGACAGTTTAACATCCTACCACGTATGCCTAAATATGCTAGGTCACGGAGGATGCCAAACCTCCATGTAGTATCATACGCCTTTTCCATATCAAAGAAGACGGCAAGGCAGTGCTGTTTGTGAATAAATGCTTCACGAACAGTGTTTTCAAGGCGGACTAGATGGTCCGTGGTAGAACATGCTGTTTTGAACCCACATTGGTGTATGTCTAGAAGTTCTTGGGAATGAAGGACAAAGGCTAATCTGGTATTAAGAACACTTTCAAAAGACTTTGCTAGGCAACTTGTGAGAGCTATGGGTCTATAACTGCTGGGGGCCGTTGGTGGCTTTCCTGGTTTCAGGAAAGGCACAATAATAGCTTTTTTCCAGGCCTCAGGAATACTCCCGGATACCCATACTTTGTTGAAAAATTTCAGAAGTGCTTCTAATGCAGGTGTAGAAAGATGTGCAAGCATCTGATAGTGAATTTGATCTGGGCCAGGTGCAGTCTTCTTGCCGGCAGATAGAACAGTGTTTATTTCTTGTAGTGTTATTAACTTGTTATATGTTTCATTAGTACTTCCACTTGTTGGCAGTTTTTGTTTTTCGGCCTTGTTTTTGTATGTTATAAAAGATTTTGGGTAGTGTAGTGAGCTTGAAATTGCAGAAAAATGATCGCCTAGAATATCTGCCTGTTCCTGTAAGTTTGTTTGGGTGCCAGGAGATGTTAGAAAGGGGACTGTGTACGGGGAGAAGTTGCCATCCAGTTTGTGAACAAGCTCCCACATTTTTTTTTGATGTGATTGAGCTATTTATTGATGATATGTATTTTTGAAAAGAAGCCTTCTCAGCGTTTCGGCGGATGTACCGTGCCCTAGCTTTCGCCTGTTTGAATTTTACGAGGTTTTCGTTTGTAGGGTACCTGCGAAAGGTTCCCCAAGCTTTGTTTTGTTTCTTCTTTGCATCTCTGCACTCCTGAGAATACCAGACTTTGCGATTTTTCAGTACCACTCCTGAAGACTGTGGTATAGCTACAAGTGCTGCGTCAATGATGCAGGCCGTAAATTTTTCATTTATCTCGTCAACACTGAGTTTTTCAGAAAAGACCTTTTCCAGGCTGGCTTCAGACTGGAATAGAGCCCAGTTCGCAAGGTGCAGCTTCCACCGCTTGGGTTTGTTTAGAGTGATGGAGGGTGAGGGTGTTAGGCTGATAATGACAGGCAAATGATCACTTCCTAGAGGATTGTCAAAGACGTCCCATTTAAAATCAGTAAAAATTGATGGGGAGCTAAATGATAAATCTAAAACGCTCATTTTCCCCGTGCTTGGGGAGCAGTATGTATGCTTTCCTGTATTTAGCAGGCAGACATCATTGTATAATATAAAATCCTCTAATATACGACCTCTAGTGTCTGTCTGATCGCTTCTCCAAAAAGTGGAGTGCGCATTAAAATCTCCAACAACCAGATATGGTTCTGGCAGTTGTTCTAAAAGCTCTTCCAGATCATGAAGGGTTACAGTTAGGTGCGGTTGGAGATACAGTGAGCATATAGTTATTGTTTTATAATGAATGATAGAGACAGCAACAGCTTCGAACTTGGTTTTGAGGCTAATTTCACGTGTTGCTACTCCATTCTGCACTACAATAGCGACACCTCCAGATAACCTATTTGCTTCTTTTCGGTCGCAGCGAAAAACGTTGTGTCCTTTTAAAATGTTTTGGTGTGGTCCTAAGTTAGTTTCCTGTAGGCAAAGGGCTACAGGAGAAAATGAATGTAAAATGTCTTTTATATCGTTGTAGTTGTTTATGAGACCTCGGCAGTTCCAGTGTATAAGGAACGCCATTTTTTTTTTTTTTTGGAATGTACCTGGATTTAGGTTTCAGGTTTTTCTGGTTCTGTTATACGAGGTTTTTCTCTCCGTTTTCTTTCTAGAGAGTTATGCCGCCGCTGCAGCGTGGACGAGGAAGGGGTTGTGTCCATTGCCTCAGGGGCTTTGGACGTTTGGGGAGAGTTAGGAGTGTTGGTTGCAGGCTTCCCTTCTGGGGGAGAAGCCTTTTGGGCTGTTGGCTCTGGGGCCAGTGTGCCCTGTTTCTGCGATGGCAGGGCAGCTTTCGCTGCTTCTGCCTGGGGCAAGGATGGCCCTGCCTGAGGCTTACCCTCGGCGGAGACCAAATCCTGTTGTGGTGTGCTGCCCCCATGCTCCACCACATTGGAATAGTTCGGTTTGGCTGTGAACAAAAAAGTGCCCTGTTTAACAAGATATCGCTGTCGTGCCTCTTTAAACGTTATGTTTTCCTTGACTTTTATGGTAATGATGTCCTTCTCCTTCTTCCAAGAAGGACATGACCGTGAGTACGCGGCGTGTTCACCTGCACAGTTTGCGCAGTGTGGCGCAGCTTCACACTCGTCAGATTTGTGTTCATTTGAGGCACATTTTGCACATGTTTGTCGGCCACGGCAGCTCTGGGAGCCATGACCGAATCTTTGGCAGTTGAAACAACGTCTAGGGTTTGGAATGTAGGGCCGGATGTCTACTTTGATGTAACCGACTTCAATGGATTCAGGGAGTTTGCTGGAGTTGAAAGTCAGAACTATGTGCTTTGTTGGTATTTCTTGGTTGTTCTTCCGGATTTTGATCCTGTGTACACCGATTACATTTTTCTCAGAAAGACCTTCTAGAAGTTCTTCTTCGGTGAGTGACAGGAAGTCATTCTCTGATATCACGCCTTGGACTGTGTTCAAGGATCTGTGAGCACTGACCGTTATTGGGATATCCCCAAATGTTGTAAGTTGCTGAAGGTTGCTGTACTGGAGTTTGCTTTGCAGCTCAAGCAGGAGATCCCCGCTAGCCAGTTTACTAACTTTGTATCCTGGGCCTAGTATGGTTGTTAGAGACCTAGATACTGTAAAGGGGGATATTAGCCGAGCTTGTTTGGCAGGGCTTTCACTGTGGATCACATGATATTTAGGGAAGTGTCATGCTTTGCTGAAAAGAACTGGGCTGATACATCGGTCCGCCTTTTCTTGGAAAGGCGATCAGTTTGTTTGGAGGAAGAAGCCATAAATAATGTATGATGTTCGGCCGCGGCGCCAGCCACCCACCATGGAGCCCAACGAGGGGACGGGGCAGAAATTGGCAGGCAAGTCCTGTCCACGTCAGCTGTACACCGTAACTATAACCTAATATGGCGTAACTCAGGGTAGTCAGCCACACAAGGTTAACCCTCGCCACCTGGAAGTAAGGAAAAACCGGAAGAGAGTAGAGGACAGGAGAGTTGTAGGATAGAAGATAGGAACGTGAAAGATGAAGGGGAGGATAGGAAAAGGCGACTGCCGATTTCCCCCGGGTGGGTCAGCCCGAAGGTGCCGTCTATGGGAAGCGTGGGCCAAAGTGGTGTGTTGCCTCCACCGAGGGGCCTTAAGGGTCCAAACACTCGGCATCGGCTCAACCACCAGGATCCCCTTTTCCCCAGACACGACGATGCCACGCACGGCTAAGCGTGGGTGCTCGGGGTCCGTGGTGTCGCACAAAACACACAAACACCTGCTTTAACAGGTGCCCCCTGCGGGGGCGGTTTACGTGAACATCAAATTAAATCCCACTAATAACGAGTCGATTGAAACTCTACCCCAATGCAAATAAACTTCCTCCAACACAACCATGCGGTGAAAATATTTTGGCCATATCCTCTAGCACTCGAACGCTAGCTAAATGTGGCTACCGGGCAGGCGCGGCCGCGGTCCCGCAGTCCCCAAGGAAGTGCTTACGCGGCGGCGCGCCTATCAACAGAAAATGGCCGCGCCCGGGAGCGGCTAAAAAATCTGGTCTATGTGGGCCCCAGGAAACACGGCCATATCCAAGTACGGATCGCACGTACTTTAAGACACAGTTTCTTTTTTTTAGATCAGATGAGAACATTGAAATTGCACCTTATAAACCGAGAACAAATGCTGCTTTATTCACTGTGTAATTTACGTGTCTGGTTCACAGTAAGTTTTCCGTGAAGTATGTCCCCAAATATTTAATCTCTCTTTTTATCTATAAAAATGTTATTCGCCATGTATTCGGTAGGTTGATGGGCCTTCTTTCTTGTGAAAGTCACCATTATTTCACGTCTCGATCACGTCTTTATTTCTTTTGAAAAGTAGGAGTACAGGACTAAAAGCTCGAAGAGCTTGACGAGGTCTCGACCCCTTACAAGTCAACAAACAGCAAGATGACGGCCAGTCATACATCAAATTTACAAAAATAGACAAGTAGCAAAGAGCATGGAACAATACACACTGGAACAAACAGAAGAAACACAAGTAAATGAAAATGCCGGCACAAATAATTAACAATAAAATAGAAGCTGTCGATAAGAGCGCGAACAAAATGGAATCCATTATTTTAGTCCTGCGAAAAAGCAAGTTGGCAAAATCATTTGATGATATCCTTTTGGTTACAGGTAGGATCAAATTCCTGCCGGTTTAGTAAGTTTGGCAGCGATGGTAGCGTGTAAGATAAAGATTGTTCATCATAAGATGTTCTAGATTTGGGCACAGGCCGCATTTCTTTATATCTGGTTTGACGGTCGCTTGCGTTCACCTGTAGTTTTGCAAGACGAATTGCATAATCCCTGTGAAACTTAACAAAATCCTTATAACATACCATCAACCTATAATTGTACAAGCAAAATACAGGAAGAATATTATATTTTGGAAAAGGTTGCTTCGTAGAGAAAGTATAATGAACGTCAGCTCTGTTCTGTTCTGTCAGTTCTGTTTACTGTGAAGGGTTCTTTGACAATCGGGCCCCAGAGAGATTATGAGAAGGGTGACCATATCATTTGGAATAGAGGAACATTCAGTGCTATGCTGAAAGGGCGAAGTATGTAGCTAAGAAAAGCGCACAGCGCTAATTTCCACCGAAAAATTTTGAGAACGGAATCCTTCGCACTGTTGGGGGTCGAAGGACTTGCTGCCCGCATGCTTCTCTACGAAGGTATTTGTTTTGTTGTTTTTTCGGCAAATTATGCGGTGCGCTGTGAAGTAGCGTCTTTGCAGTTTCGTTCAGTTATTTATTTATTTTACCCTCAGGACCCCAGGGCATTACAAAGAGGAGTGGGGATACATAATAGTACAATATATACAGCGACGACAAAGAAACAAAATGCAAGTATACAGAAATAGCTGCAAGTAAAGAAGATAAGTTCAGAATGCAGTCGGGACACACAACAACACATGTTAAGGAAGTAAAAGGCAAATATTGTCATAGTCAAATAAAAAATGTTACCAAAACAAATCAAATAAGTATGAAAAGATGAGAGGTATATTTTGGGTAAAGTACGCCGCGCATACTGGTAATCAAAATAAATTCACCCATCACATGAGTACTTCTTTGCGTGATTAAGCATTGTCGAGTGGTGTCATCCTTATCGCAGGCAAGCGGTTTGTAGTAGTTGCTTTAAATAGGAATAAAATGGAAAAATATCGATGCCTGCCAATTTACACCCAAAAGTGTAAAAGTAGTTTTCCCTGCTGAACAGGACGTTGTCCGTCGGCGTTACAAAGCGTGCGTCTGCTGCAGGTTCGGCGTCAGGTGCTGTCTGGGCAGTGCATCTTTGAATGCCAATAAAGCACTGCTGTCGCTGTTGCCCACAGTTTCACAAAGTATGCAGATTGCTTGCAGTTGAGCGCACTCTGGAGATCGCTATCTATGCCATGCCCTCCCCAATACGCTCTCGCAGTGGTAGGGGTAAGCCATCGCAAACGAAAATATCTCCTCCTATATTAGAAAGTTTAGGGCACTTATAGCTATATTTCATAGCCCTGCCTAAGCACGCATCATTTTAACTGCATTTCGCATCCCGCCGCTATCGCCAGTATTGTCTCGAAATGGGGCGGTATGTTTAAAAGGGGATTATTAAAATGGATGGAAGGCACACAGACAAGCGAGTACGTTTCAGCTGAGCCCATGCCCCACTCACACAAAATAACGTGTCCCATTTCTTCTCGGTCATCGGGAACACGGTCGGAGAGGGAAAAAAGAGAGAGCAATTCGAGACAAAGCCAACAAATAGAATATATAGGAACGTATCCTAGCCCGTTTATACTCGCGTACAGGTTTTCCTGGCTCTGCAGTATCAGCTAGGCAGGAAATGAAATCAGGCACGTCTTTGTCACATTGCACTGGCTTCAACGAAAACATCTCCGGCGGAAATCCGCCTGGTTAAGTTCTTGAAACAAAAGTTGAGAAAACATTAACGCCAAACAAAAACATTTATATAACCCAACGTTTCGGGACCAGGCGTCCCGAAACATTGGCGCGAATTTTACTTTCATGGCTTCCAAAGAAGAAAAGCGAGGGAAGCGAGAAAGGGGGAAGAGGAGGCGGGAAAAAAAGTGAAAAAATGCTTGGGCATGGATTTTGTTGACCTTGGATCTGGCTGTCATGTGACCTCAAAAAAAAACAAAAAGAAAGGAACACGCCAGAGGCAGGGAAAGTACAATGCGGAGCACATGGATGAGTCAGCACGAGAAGTAGGTCGGATGGTGGAAGGGGTATTTAGAAGTTGGGCGTGCACCCATAAAGAGACCTGATAAGTGATACAGCTGCAGCAGAATAATTGTCAAGAGCTCCCCGAAAGTGGTGAAATACCAGCCTAGGCTAAAAAATTAGATATGGTTTAACATCACATCACATCACTTTAATACCTTAAAGACCCTCATTAGAGGGTATTACATAAGGGGTTGGGCGCACAGAAATGAAAAACAGAATAGGTAACATATATGTGTAAGTAAGTTCTACAAATACAAGATTTTCACTGCGCAAGTACACGTGTGATTTGTTCAAGAAATAAAGATGGACATGTGATAGCAGCAAGTTCTCGGGGAAGGCCGTTCCAGTCGTTGGCAGTCCGGGGGAAGAATGATGAAGAAAATGTAGTGGTGCGGGCGCGATGTCGGGACACTTGCTGTTGATGACCAGTGCGGAGGGAGATACGTGGTGGGGGTGCGCAGATGTAAGGTTCCTGTCGTAGCTCGGAGTAAAAAAACTTGTGAAACAAACATAAACTAGCAATGTAGCGACGATGAGCAAGGGTAGATAGGTTGGACTGTGATTTTAAGGATGATATGCTGATATCAAAAGAATACGATGAACGAATGAATCTATTTGCTGGGTTTTGAAATGCTTCAATTGAATTACGCAGATATGCTTGTTTCGGAGACCAGATGGGAGATGCATATTCTAATTTTGATCTAACTAGTGATTTGTATGCGAGGAGCTTGACATGCTGAGGTGCAGAGCGTAGGTGACGCTTTAAAAATCCTAGTGTTCTGTTAGTGGATGATATGATGTTTGAGATATGCGTATGCCACGTAAGATCCTGACAAAGATGAACACCAAGGTATTTGTATGATTGGACAAGGTCGAGAGGAACGTTAGATATGCTGTAGCTGAACAGGAGGGGGTAATGGCGACGATGAAACGACATATATTTACATTTGCTTGTGTTAAGTGTCATTAGCCATTCATTACACCAACTATGGTTAACCCTAGTTGAATTGCGATAACTACGGCGGAACTTATTTTGCCTGCTACATTATTCCCCTATCACGCCCTATCAGTGTAAGGTGCTACATTATTGCTACATACGTATCAGTCCCGATCTGTGTATCAGCCAGCCGTCGATAAACTTGGCAGATTGTGAGCATGATTTTTTAGCTTCCGCCGTGCAGCATTAATAGCAAATGTTTTCTTCCCGGGTTTTTTCTTTCATGAGTGACACGTGTTGCTGCGTTGGTTTTTTGCCCATGACTTGTTCCCGAGGGAACCTGTTTTGATTTGTGTTTTTCCGTGTGTCATGTATATATTGCGTGTAATGAGCATTAAACCTTAGTTGCGAGTTAGCGCTTGTCCTCGTCGCCCTTTCTGTCCTTGTGTTCTTCGAGCTATTTTTTACACCATGAACTTTCACCAACTCGCCCACTTTTCTGCGTTACATTATTGGGGACACTTAAGTTCATGCTTTAAGAGTATGACGCGAGAGCGTAAGCTATCGGCCCACATATAAATGAGAAGGGTTCAGTGCTGCTGAACCGAGTGTGGAGTGAAAGCATTAGCTGCCGGTAACAGGGTGTTCTTCTTCCTTTTCTTCTTCTTCTTCGTCGTCGCTGCTGTTCAGGGTCAAACGTGGCCCTTCCCGGGACGACACGGTCGAAACCTGGCGCAGTATTGCTATCGCAATGAAATTTTCGACTAGAAAAACGGGTGAAGGGGAGGGGGGGGGGGGGGACTATTGAGAAGAAAAGATATCAGTGCAAACGCTACACGTGCCAAGGGGACCATCATCAAATGAAAATTATTATAGAGGAAACACAATACTTTTTGTTGGCCTCTGCCATGGCATCCTTCCTGAGTCTTCCCCGGCGACGGTTAGGCCAAGTGCGTCGTCAACCATAGCGATGTGGAATGAAACTCACACGGCCAAACTCACAATTGAGCTCACACGGCCACACCTCTTATTCGCAGCCTATACATTGCCGAAATTACGGGAAGTTTTCGAGAAACTGAATAGGCGCAAAGCATTCACGCTTACTGGTGCACACCTCACGCTTCGATTTTCTGAACTTCGCTACCTGGAAACACAGATATCTGAAGTTTTTGCCTCAGAATTATCAGGAGGAGCTTTAGGTTTCAGTACTGCTAAAGAGGAATTTAAAATGCAGGCCATGACAAATGTCAAAGCTATGAATTTCCTGGTCTTGAGATTACTATAATTTGCCTCACAAGCTGTTTGACGCCCTGGGAAAAGCAGGGCGACCTATTCTAGTCCGGACGAGCAACACTACAATAGGTCATTGTGCTGCTACGCGCCTCCTCACCTCCTGAATTGATGGGGCCCACAATAGTAGCACAAATTATCTATTATGGTGCGCAGGGGCCAGAGGCACTTAGGAGCACAAATACCTTATATAGTGCCTATGATCCTGAATGGAACAGGGCTCCCCTGCCTTTCCCAGTGCTGCAAACATGTGCTTGCTGACACATAAGAGGAACTTGTGGCTAACCGTCAATGTTAACAGCCAGCAAAAGTTTTTGGAGGAGGTTCAGTCTTGACACCCTCACTTTATGCTCCAAGCATGATCTCGAACTAAAAAGAGAAGGTAAGGGAGAGAGGCTCAGAACTGAAGCACAAGTACTTTCCAGAAGCTGAAGCAGCGGCAGAAGCAGCCCGCCCTAGCTGTGTGCACCCCTCCAAGCATTTAGGCGCACTCTTCACTTTTCGATCGAAAGACGACGAGGTTGAAAACTCGCTGTCATTCGGGACCGTCTCTACAATAGAATATTAGTACACTATAGTCGCCATGATGCAAGAGTAGTGTCAGTCGCCCATCCTACGATTTCGTTCGTGCACCCAATTCCTACCTTGGAGCAACGCACTGCAACGGTCACATTTTTCACAAGTAAGTGTCGCGCAGGCTTTCGAGCCTCAATCGTCGATACCTCTTTCTGATACGAATGGCTATTCGCTTGTGCGTGTTGAAGCGGATATGTCGTTCGCTTTGAACATGGGTTAGGCGTAAGCGTAGCGGAAAGTCACAGCGTTAAGTTTGAGAACAAATCGGGACCAGTCTTCCGCTGCGAAGACCGCTGAACTCAACGCGCTCGTTAGCCACCCCGTAGCAGTCTGAAACCCCTAAAGTGCTTTGTCGCCAAACGCATATTGTATATGCAGCTCCTAACACTACGCGCATGCAGTCATTTCGATGCGCCGCATACAGGCTGCTAAAAAGTCAGAAGAAGTCACCCGGGGCCTTTAAGGGCATAATAAATGATTATGATGATGATGATGATGATGAGAGGTCTAACAGGGGTAGGGCACTACGCAAAGCCTTTCGAAAGGTGGCTCGTAATCTCACTTGAAGCAATGAACATCCTGTCGGTGTAATCTAGCATTTTCGCTTGTGTTACTCCATTCCGACGACCCCTGGAAGACCTGGTACATATGCACTATGTGTCGCTTTGTCATCCAGTAGTAATTTCTGTTGCTCGTAAGCAACGAAGACTCGTGCATTCGTTGAAAGGCGCCATTTCATTATCTTCCCAGACACTCTTGTTGGATCCATCCCGGTTGACATTTCGGCTTGACACGAAGGAGGACGACGAAGACCTTCGAAGAGGTAAGTAGACGAAAAAATTTGGCCTTGCAAAGGAATGTTTACGGCTGTGTTAATCATCTAACACCTATTGTCGTCGATTTCCGGCGTACAGTGAGTGCCGCTTCTGCAAATTTCAGCCTGAGGGCTGCAGAGTGATGTCAAGGCGGTCGCAGTATCCACAAATTCGAGATGTTTGGCTCTGCTGCGAATATCGTGAGTGTAAGGAAAAACCGCAAGCATGGGATTTCCAACTGTATTTTAATGACTCGTCATGTCGTTATTTTGAGCAAGCTCTTACGCAACCTGCAAGGTTTTGTATTCTAGCCTGGTTGGTAGCCCGCGGTCGTTCCAGATCCTATAGGTGGCGCTGCGGCAGCACGACATGGCGGCTGAGTCGGTGGTAGCGCCGCTGCATTCTAGCCACTGTAGCCATAGAGCGCACGTTTTGACAAGCGGGTCTGCGTTTTGGTGCAGTGGCATTGTTCGTGTGAGATTTGACGCTTAGATAAGCAGCAGTATGTCATGTCAGTCATAAATACGAAGCTATCTATGAGTTTGGCTACAGTTTCAAAAAAAAAAAAAGAAACGTTCGTTGATATGAGTGCGCATGGATTCGCTAGCTCGCAAGTGAAAACTCCGACAGTATTGCCGCATGTACTAAACATGCCTCATTAAAGGGCGACAAACTTTTTAAGCGACACTTTTTCGTATATTCACATTTTATTTTATGGCATGTTTCAGCTCGGCCATTGAGTGTATCTATTGTTCGCGTGCTCATATGCCGAGTATAAAGCAGCTTGTTTGTTTTCAGCGTATGATATGAGGCAGTCTGAGGCAAACGTATGCTACTGTTCGAAATATTAGGGAAACGGCCATTTGAGCTTAATGAAACAGCCTATATTAACACTTGTGGTGTATTCTTTGCAATACTGGGATAAAAGCACGTGATCAGGTAGGGAGAAGGCATCTGTAAAAAATTGATTGCATTTGTTCAGATTAATTGCTCACCCCTTCAGAAAAAACAAAATACAACTAAAAAGTTAGCGCATTTTAAATATATCACTCCCATTGCTCATCCCGTTGAAAAATGAAAATACACACCTCATGTAACGCCCCAAGTGGGCATTTGACGTACCAATAAATAAATAAATAAAAATGAATGTGCGCATTTCATATCGTTATATCGACGTGGTATGGCCAGGAAGTCATGCTTACAAATCTTATCCTTCGTTTTTATTTTATTTTTCAATTAACCTCGGGGTGATGAATCAGAATAAACTAAAGCTGAACGACAACCGTAACGAATAGCTGCACGCGGAGAAATATAGGCGGTTATTATTGAGAGAAAGGGCTCCCTCTTTTGCACGTCCTCCTTAAAGGATATCACCATACGTTTCATATCAGCTTGGTGTTTAAACACTGCACCACTTTCACGCAGCTGGGATGGCATGATATTAAGCCCAAATTTAATTAAATTCGCGAGTATGAATGCATTGACGACGCGGCTTTTTGCCTCAACAAAATACGTCGCTCAGAATTCCCATGGGTCGTAAAGTCAAAACGTCTAACAAACCGGCCCAGAGAACCGAAACGCTGCTTTTTACACATTTGCTCCGTAGCAGCAACAAAATATTTGCTTTATCAAACAGTTTATCAATTTGCTCATCTCGGAATCACAGAAAGTATTCATTTTCTGCTCACATCTCCACGCTGCAAACCAATGCGGCCGCCCGCGCCGCGAAGAGCGGCCACCGGCTCGCTGCTTCACCAGGCCGCGCGGCTCCGCCACCGTCGCTGAAATGACCGAATATCAGGAAATTTCGGTCACATTGTGTTCAACGGGCACTGGGATCGCATATAATGCACGAGGAGCCTTGTTTTACATCTTTATCGAAAAGAAGTCGCTGCGGCAGTCGAGCTATCAAAACCGTCTAGCGATGCCATGACCATTGTAGTGCTTTCAAATTTAAAAAAGGAAAATGTTGACAGAGCAAATTCTAACCAGAAATTTCTGGTTGGAAGCGATTCAGGACATTCGGGAACATAGAGGAAAGCTCAGCTGGAGGCGGCAGAAGGTCAGGCGGGCGACGAAGTTAACAAGCTCGCAAAGGCCAAGTGAATGCAGCTAGCACAGGTCCGGGTTAATTTATAGAAATATGGGAGAAGCCTTCGCCCTGCAGTGTCTGGTTCGGCTGGTGATGATAATGACAGACATCTGCAGTGGGCACTGTCATGCTGTTCGCTGTACTGGGGTGTGCACCTGTGCTAGCATATCAGAAGCGGCAGGAGAACATGTTCCCTGCGCGTTGCTGAGAGGAGGAATTTCGATAGCTCCCTTACAATATGCAAAGATCTATTAAACATGCGGCATGGGTGAAGCTGAAGATGATCTCGCTCTCGTCTGTCCCATTGCATCAGTTTTTCGCTTTTCACGATATCGTGCCAGAAGCAGCCGGGTATCCGCGGAAGTGGATTACATTCACTATTGCGTATTGCACTGTGGTGAAAAATCTGTGTGAAAGAACAAACAGATCTACATGCCATAGTCAGTGGCAGCGAATTCATGTCTGCACACAACAAAATGTTTACTGTAAAAGTTTACACGCATTGCCTGAAGGTAGTTTGCCTCAGTGCATATATGCATCTGCGTAAACTACGACCGCTGCGTATCAAAACCGGTATGAGACTGGTGCTATACTATGCCACAATCCTTACGCGCGCTCTAAGGCACTACGGTAGGCTTTATCGGCGGGTTCTCGGCTGCCCTTGACATCGGGCGCTTTTCTGAAGAGCTGCCTCAGCAAGCGCTTTCTCTTCGTGCTGATGTCAATCAAGCTCAGAAATCGCTAGGCAGCGGTTTCTTCTTGCGTCCGCGAGCTTTAACAGGCAGAATGCAGTGCATATAAATTTTTTTCGAGCTGCGTCAGCATTTTGTTCATCCAAAATGATCATCCCTGG